>NC_052061.1:29422271-30107835 GCF_903992535.2 Arvicola amphibius | reverse complement strand
TGTGTGTGTGTGTGTGTGTGAATGTGCGTGTTTTGTTTTGTTTTGAGAGAGGGTCTTAAGACAGCCCTGGCTATATAGACTAGGCTTTCTTATTCAAGAGACCTACCTGCCTGCCTCTACATCCTGAATGCTGGTATTAAAGGTGTGCATCACCATACTCAGTCAATATATAAACTTTACATTGCTACCATTCTGAGTACCATCTCATCTGAGATACGCTTATCAGTTCACCTAGCATATGAGTCATAGCTTTGTTGAATGTATCCATACCATGGATACTCCTGACTGGCATGGTCAGAGTTCCATGATCCAGGACCACCCAAGCAGAGGATCTTCCTCCTGACCATGGCAGATAGTCAGTAGTAGTCAAATAATACAACAATGAATGCCACTCACCTTCCCTCATCTGATCACGTAAACACTGCCTCATCTCTGATCATTCCCAGAAGGGTGTTACAGTCTTCTGTGATGTTTGAGAGAGTCTATTCATACAGCTTTTATTATAACATAGCAAGCTTTCACCATGTATCCCAGAGAGGCTGGTTATTCATTATCATTTTACATTATTGTCCCAAATGCTAGGACAGCAGATTTGCACCACCACGCCCAGCTCTATTTCATTGTTTATTGTTATTAATCTCTTACTGTGTCTAATTTACACATTAAAGTTCACCATATGGAGGGGAAAACACATTTTCTATAGATTTGGGTATCATATGGTTTCAGGCATCTGCTGGGGTCTTTGAGCATGCTTCATGTGATAATGAGGGGTTTGTGTGTTAGTTTCAAGGAAGGCTGGTTGGTGTACTTGGGTCCATGGATCTTTGTGAGGAGGAGATTAGATAATGCACACTAGAGTATCTCCTCCCAGTGTTTCCACCATGATACTCGAAGTAAATGGTAGGTGTGGGCAAAGGGTACTGGTCCCCTTGAACTCCAGAAAGCAGAAAAAAGACACATTCCATAGACTTGAGTGGCTAGCACCAATTAAAGGAAGAAATGCTTGGGAATTTAAAACCAAAAGTTGCACATTGAGAGCACAATCATGGCATAATAAATGAATTAAAAAGCAAACAAATAGATGACCGTGGATTTGTGCAAACAACCTGAATGTGAGGATAGGGAGAATCAAGTTCATGTCTCAATGTCTCTATAAAATGTAGACGCCTCTATATACCTTTTGACCTTCCTTGTCTGGGTCTGATGTCCCTCCTGGGCTCTAGAATGCTCTGGTTGGATTAGAAGATCTCCAAGGCCCCTTCCAACTTTCTCTGCCTATTATCTCATGCCACTGCTCATTAAAAAGGAAATGTAAGTTAATTGAAACAGAGCTCTTTCGGCAGGCTCTGGAGGAAACTGTATAGATAGCTATAGGTTAAATAGAATGGAGAGTAATGACAGGCTTTCCCCAGCTTAGGAAAACAGTAATTCAGAAAATGAAAAATAAGTAAGACTAGCCTTCCTGCTCAGGACAGTTCTGTGTGCTCATTGGGAAAGATACAGGCAGGGAGCTACATTTGGCAAGCAGGCTGTGTGAGAATGGACTTATTTTATGGGAAAGATGAGCTAGAGACATGGGGGATAAGGAAAGACATGGAGAGCACACACTTGTTCCACTTGGGATTAAGCTGTCCATGTGACATAGCATTCCGTTGACTGTGAGAAAAAGGCTGTTTATGAAAATGGAGGAACCTGGCATGACATCAGTGTCTGGGATCTTAGACCCCCCATGAGCCTTTCTGTCAGTCTGGATAGTACATGCGATACCCTGTATTTGCCTTGGCAGAGGGATGGGCCAGCCTGATGATGGACAGCCAGTGTTTGGTCACTCAGTGCTCATTGGCCAAGTAAGAGGTGGTGGATGGCTAGGATCTCACAGGTATAATAGAGGTTGTCATCTGAAACTCGAAGTTTTCAGTCCAATCTGTTCTTCTCAACATTGGCTTCCCTGGACCATGGCCTGGAGTGTTATTGGAGAGCAGACTATCTGAGGATTTCAGCAGGGTTGAGTCTATGAGAAGGAAAACCTTCCCAAGCCCAAGTGGAATAAGAAGGCTGTGTGGGTCAAAGCCCCAGGGAGGGCCAACGTCACAGTACAGCTTTTACATATTATTTCATCATTCTTGGCACCTTCTCTTTCTGCCTTTATTTTTTTTCTCTCCTGGCCTGTACCTTCCTTGTTCATTTATCCCTTTTGATTCTGTTCGCTTTTGAGTTTCTCCCTTCTAATCGCTTCTATATTTCTTTCCTTCCATGTCTTCTTCCTCTCCTCTTTCCCACTCTTTTGCTTCATCTTTCTCTGTCTTGCATCTTCCTGTTCTACTCTCCATTTCTGTCATTGGCCCCTGTCCAGTTTGTTTCTTCCTTTGCTTGGGGTAGCTGCCTGCCCCAACACATGCAGCTCTTCAAGAAGTCCTCTGAGCCCAGAAACATTGATGATGATTTATTTAGTGCAGTGCCAGGGATCAAACCACATGCTAGTCAGGGTTCCTACCACTGGGTGCTATGAAACTCATAGTAGGTATTGTTAAGTTTTAATAGGCAGGTGGATGGTTAAGAATGAATCAGTGAAAAATACTCCAAGAATGTTCTGAACTCTGAGGCTGCCTAAGCTTTCTTTACCCACCCAAATTCCCTTAAGAAACACCACATCCACACAGTGTTCTGAGAATGTGTTCCAGCACTCTCTCAGGCTGCAAGGAACACTCCTTTTTCTCCAAGAAATCAAACTAACCCTCAAAAAGTTGGGTGTGTTTTGTCTATGTTTCCTGCAAGCTAAGACCCAAATTTCGAGAAGCAATCAATTCCAATTGATTGGCAAAATCCAACTCGTCTTCTCTGGGCCAACTTTGAATGGTAAAGTTCATTAAAAGCAGGCCTCTGGCAAGCCTGACACCCCTTGATGCTGCAGTAATCAGGGCTTCCTCATGCCAAGTAGCAGGATCTGCCCTAAAGAGTCCCTGGCATGGTTTTATAAGGACTTACCCATCTGCAGCAGCACTTTTTGTAAATGAACAATTTGACCATGATGGAAATCCACAAGGAGCTTTTGAGCTTGGCTGGGAAGGGATGAAGGGAACTAGCGGAGAGCTCTTGCCTGTGGGATGAGGAGACACCACCCTTCCCACTTCGCTTTCATGTACAAAAGTTGCTTCCCTAAGCAGAGATATTTCTCTTGGCATTGCCATCAGGAATGTACTTTGGCCCCTGGCAGGCAAAAGGACTCCTTGGGAGCCTTAAGATCTCTTGAAGGAGAGATTCCTATCTTACTCCGTTGTTTGCTTTCAGAGGCTCCAAGGAACCAGGAAGGTGTCCATTTCTTTCTGAATCTGCATGGAGCAGCAACTTCTGGAAGTCATCGTCTCTGGAAGCAACTGGCACAGGGCTCCAGCCTGAGCCTGCCAATCCCAAAGCAAGAAGCTTATTTTAACCAATATTTATGGTCCATCATGTGCCAAGCTCTGGGTTGGGCCATTAATGCATAGGGCTGCTGTCACCCCCTTCCCAGCAAAAACCAAATCCGGCAGTCACCAAAAGCGTGATTTCAAAACAAACCATAGTTTTTTTTTTTTTAAAAAAAAGGTTTAAATGTCTACACGTGGAAAAATTTAAAGATTACACTTTGAGAGGTAAGGCTAGGGGCTTGGTGGGAGGCTTCGAATTTTCATTTTACATTGTAAGTGCTTGACTCATACATTTAAGGAGTGCATATTAAATAATCCTTTTAGAAATTTCAGAAAATAAAGTTAAGGAAGAAAAACTACCACAAATTAGATTTGATTAATGTTTATGTTTTTATCCAAAAACCTGTATTAAACAGCAAGCATTTTATTTGGCCCAGAGTCAGTGGTCCTTCCAAGTCTAGCAGGGTTCTGACGCTGTGTGCCATATGGACCTTGGTCCTCGGATGTTTTTGAGAGGGAATGAGGGAGCCCAAGTTTGGGAGAGGTTAGGATATGGCGTAAAGTGTGCCTTTCAGAATCGACGATTTATAGTCAACGTGTAAACAACATTTATTTGTTTCTTAAAGGTTCTGAGAAGTTGAGCTCTCTTACACAAACACATGGGATATTTTTCTCAGCAAGGGCTCTGAGGCTGGACTATAAATCGCCAGACACCCAGGCAAGGCGAGGGGCTAGCAGCAGCAGCTGCTGCAGCATGCTTAGATCTGCAAGACTCGTGCTTCTCTGCTGAATCTCTTCTATGCTCACTTGGGAGGTTTGTCCTCAGTGTGGGGATGGTAGTGAGTGAGGACGGGAAAGCAGCAAACACCTGGGCATGGTGGCGTGCACACAGCGATCAGGTCCCCACCAGGAAAACATCCTAATCATTCTCCTCTCTTTCCAATTCATTCCTCCTGAATCGAACTAGTCGGTTCTCTAGAGAAAGTTCTGACCTGGGGCTGCAGCTTCTGAGTTGCTTTCTTGCCTAACACCCCCATGTCTGACCTGGATCTTTAGACTCCAGAACAAACTGCTTTGCAGGACACACACACAGAGAGAGAGAGAGAAAGAGAGAGAGAGACAGAGAGAGAGAGACCTGGATCTTTGGACTTCAGAACAAACTGCTTTGCAGGACACACACACACACACACACACACAGAAAGAGAGAGAGAGAGAGAGAGAGAGAGAGAGAGAGAGAGAGAGAGAGAGAGAGAGAGAGAGCCTTGAAGCTCTACATCCATTTCTCAGGTGCCACATGGACCCAGACCCAGTTAAGAGTCCGGGAATGTAACAGCTGTGCCAGATTTGTGTTTCCTTTGTTAGTCCCGGCAAAATCAATGACTGAAGAGAAAGCGATGGTTTGCCACACTGTTTTAAAGGTGCTGATCTCAGACCAGGCAGAGGTGTTGCCTTTAGGCTTTGGGGTTGAAGAAAGCAGTCTATCACGCAAGAGCATGTGATGGAGTTAATGTACCAGAGCTGTTACATTAGCAAAAACAAACAAAATAAACACCTCCCCCAAAACAAACAAATAAACAAAAAAAAAAAAACCTTGGTTCTCTTTATTCTCTTCAAGGACAAAACAGACCTTCAGTGATCAGAAGGGCCCCTGCAAAATCCTATATATCTGAAGATTTTACCATCTCACGGTAGTACCCAGATGGAGGCTAAGCCTTTATCCATCGTCCTTTGGGGAGCGCTCCAACATTTTCTTGGCTGCAGCTGTGGCATTTGCCTTTGGTAACCGGTTAAGCAGGTGTTGTCATTGGGTCAGCCTGCATCTTCTGCTCTTCTTTCTGATAGTCTAGTCCATAGAAGCTCTTCGAAGCCAGGCAGGGACCCCTGTTCCCCATCCCTTACCAAAATTTCATGCATATTCATACTTGTTTGATTCATGGCAACAAAAATGCAAACAGCATCTCATGGTTGCTTGAAAATTTGTGTCCTGATGACCAGTGGGAGGAAAAATGCTTCGATATCACTGACTATTTATGCTTCTCTCTGTGTGAATTGCCAATATGAATCCTCAGGTCATTTTTCTGTTGATGTGTTTTGGACCTGTACTTATTGATCAGGCATTGTTTCAGGTGTTCCGTTATCAATCTTTGGACTGCTGTATTTTGAGTGCAGTTTTTCATTTAATTTTATAATCCAATGTTTTGTTCTTTCCTTTCATAATGTTTGTGTTTAAAGGTCTGATGTTATTATTCAATGTTATAAATACATTCCTCTTTCTTCTAGCCATTCAATATATTAACTTGTTCAATATTTGGCACGTTAGCAATGCTGGAACTTTGTGAATGGTATTAGGTAGGAACTTATGTCAAACGAATAGCCAGAGGCTCTCAATCATTCGTTGAATTGTCTAGCATCTCTGAGTTGATTTGAAACACATCTTAGTAATGGAATATGTTCCTGTATGTATTTTCCACATAAAAGGATTGTGTGATTGTGTATGTACAACATCATGATACACAGCTTGTGACTTTGTGTGTCTATTCTTTTGTTGCAATTATAGCAGAAATGTATATAGGAGATTAGTGAAGGCAGTGCTGTAGTATTGGTGCTTTTTTTTAGGCATCATGGATTATCACATATTTTTGCTAAGTCTGTACTGCTAGTAATATGAAAGTGGTCATGGCTCTCTGCCACTTGTCAATATTCAAGAGACAGGACTGATAGAAAGGAATCAGATATGTTCAAGTTAATTTAGGCATTTGATGGGATTTTTAAGAGTATGTATTAATTATGATGATGTATTTGTTTTAACATTTTCTTATCTATGTATATATAATGTATTTTGATCAAGTTCCATTCTTACTACTCTCTTATCTCCCACCTATTCATGCTGATCCTCTTCCTATATGGTCCTAAAGCTTTTATGCTTCTGCTTTTGTTTTCAATGACCCCATGGGTTGGGAGGGAAAGGAGATATAGTTAAACAACAGACTGGAAGGCTGTGAACTAAATGGGTGATCTTCATCAGGAGGGACTTCTTCAGCTTTGACCCACAGGCCCTTTTTACTTATTCCCCAGGATATGATGAAGGGGCCTGATCTCTTGAAGTTATGTCCCGTAGATTTCAAACAGACATCTTTAGAGAACCAAAGACTAAGGAGAGGTGTAACGGAGTCATTATCGTCTCCGGGTTCTGCAGAGTTAAAGAAAGGTTTATCAGTCACCATCTTAACTCTGTAGGTAGGCTAGGATTAGGGGGCAGTGGCAGCCTATGAACCTCTGTCATTGAGGTTCATTGAGCTGAGCTGTTACACATATTTGGTGAGCACATAGCTTCTGTTTATTCCCTGGCGTCCTTGCCTTCTAGAAACCCTCAATTTCCAGGGAGTAGACAAATTGAATGTTTCCAAAGTTTGAAGACAAAATAATTAAGTTGACATCTAATAGTCTAGATTGCATATTGAAACAGAAAAATATGTGCATTGAAAAAGTGAGGATATCCAAATACAGCCTGTAGAACGGTTAATGGTATTGTGCCAAGGTCAATGTCTTCATTTTGACAAATCTTCCATGGTTCTAGAGATAGTAGCATTAGAGGAAACTGGATGAAGGACCTGTGAGAACCCCCTCTGACTGTATCTGTAGCTTTTCAACAAACCTCAATTATTCAAAGACAAAAGGTTTGTTCAGACTTTAAAAATTAGCATATAAACTTAGTGTAACAATGGGTATGCAGACAGGAGCTTTGCTCCACACTCTGAATGTCTCAGAAAGGGCAGCACTGGCAGCGAGTGCCTCCTGGAAGACACATCCAGCTGCTTCTTGGTTGAAGAACTAGTGGAAGATGATGTCTGCCATCCCTTGCACACTTTGGGGATCTGGCAGTTTTGTGAGGGCCCACAGTTTTGGATCTCTTCACTCTTGACTAGAGGTCAAAGAGTTCAAACCTATTCTTGCTCTTCAAAGGTCAGACAACAGGATGTTTGACATATGGCATGTACTAGGGGCTTTTGAGATTTAAGGAGGTAATTATGCTTGATTGTTCTTCGTATCATGGAAGTCTTGTGCCCTCCCCCTTTTTATTCATTTTATTGAATTATACATTTTTCTCTGCTCCCCTCCCTTCTTCTTCCCCCTTCTACTCTCTCCTATGACCACCACACTCCCAATTTACTCAGGAGATCTTGTCTTTTTCTCTTTCCTATGTAGATCCATATATGTCTCTCTTAGGGTCCTCTTTGTTGTCTAGGTTGTCTGGGGTTGTAGACTGTAGGTTGATTTTTTTGTCTTTATGTCTAGAAAACACTTATGAGTGAATATATACTGTATTTGTCTTTCTGGGTCTGGGTTACCTCATTCAATATGGTTTTCTCTAGACCCATCCATTTGCATGCAAATTTCAAGATGTCATTATTTTTTTACTGCTTTGTAGCACTCCATTGTTTAAATGTACCATATTTCCACATTTTCTTTATCCATTCTTCAGTTTAGGAGCATCAGGTTATTTCAAGGTTCTGGCTATTGTAATAATGCTGCTATGAACATAGTTGAGCACATGTCCATGCAGTATGATTGAGCATTCTTTGTGTATATACTCAACAATGGTATTGCTGGGTCTTGAGGTAGATTGTTTCCTAACTTTCTGAGAACTCATCATATTGATTTCCAAAGCAGCTGTACAAGTTTGTATTCCCATCAGCAATGGAGGAGGATTCCCCTTACCCCACATCCTTTCCAGCATAAACTGTCATCAGTGTTTTTGATCTTGGCCATTCTAAAAGATGTAAAATGGAATCTCAGAGTTGTTTTGATTTGCACTTCTCTGATGGCTAGGGATGTTGAGCCTTTCCTTAAGTGTTTTTTTTAAACTATTTTAGATTCCTCTGTTGAGAATTCCCTGTTTAGGTCTGTACTCATTTTTTTATTGGATTATTTGTTTTTTTGTTGTCAAAAGAACAGGAATGAATGGACAAGTCGGCCATGCACAATACTATTTGCTTTGGTAGGAAGTCCTCAAACTCAGATTCTTCTCTTACCTGGAAATTTCACACTCCATAGATGCTCCATGAGGTTCCCCTCTTAGCAGATATATGTAATTGATCCATAATTCTGAAAGAGCAAAGAGCTTGAAAATTGTTTGGACTGCTGACCAACAAACTGACCAGCCCATGTCCTTAAACCTGTGTCCTTTGGATCTTAAATCCTCAGTATGTCCATCTCTAAAGTGGGGATTATAAATTCAGTGCTTCCAGGGCTTCTATGACAGCTGAATTCAGAAGTATGTATGGAAGACCTTTTGGGGGGTATTGGCTTGTTGCCGGTGTTCAGTGAGCACAATTCCTTCCTTCCCTTACTCTTGCTGCATTTAAATTTCATTCCAGTGAATACAGCCACACAGCATCCCTGGTTAACTGTTGAAATTTCCTTTTGACTTCATCACCATCATCTTCCAAACTCTTGTATCACTCAGTGCCTATGTTTCATTCTGGATACTGGGACAATAAAGCAAGAGAGACACTTTCGCTGTAGTGTGAAGTGGAATTTGTCCAGGATGGTACTATATATGGAGGAATTTTTAGTAGGCACACTGTGGCAAATAAAATAATGGGAAATACAACAAATAGCAGTAGGCACCGGGTCCTGGCAGACACTTGAAAATGTGATGTGCAAAGGTCCCAGAGAACACAGCCCTAGAAAGAGGGCACCCATCTCCATCCTGCCAGCAGAAGCATGGGGCCTGGAATTGTCCAGTGAATGTATCACCTCCAGGGGGCGTGAGGATGACCC
The DNA here is from genome assembly GCF_903992535.2 of Arvicola amphibius. Classification (NCBI taxonomy): domain Eukaryota; kingdom Metazoa; phylum Chordata; class Mammalia; order Rodentia; family Cricetidae; genus Arvicola; species Arvicola amphibius. The sequence continues at coordinate 30,098,647 of NC_052061.1, read as the reverse complement.
AGATCCAGGAGGATGACCCAGGTACACATCCTGGCTCTCCAAACTACTTTCTGGCAAACTGATTTATCTTAATCCCTCTGGGTTTGACATCTCTGCCTGTGAAATGGGGACAGGCGTCAATGAATCACTGAGATCTATAGCATCCAATGAGGTATAACTTTTAATGAATTCCATTAAAATTAGTTACACGAACTATATTGCTAGGAGTCAGATTCTGAGAGAGCAATATTCAGAGTCCAGCAAGTTAATGACAATCTACTTCTCAAGGCAAGTGGTCTTCATGTGGGTCTGCGTTTTATGATTTTGTTTTATATCTTGCCTATTCCTCATGTATATTTCATTTTGTAAAATCTATTACATAATTTAAAGAAACCCAAGGCAATCATTCTGAGAGCAAGTTTATGTTAACAAGTTTATTGAATGGAAAAAAAGAAAGAAAGCAAACTTATCATCAATCAGCAGATGTACAAACAGAAAAAGACACAGAAACTCCATGCGACATTAGACTTCAAAATTCATTTTCAGCCAGGTGTGGTGGCATGCTCCTATAATCCCAGAATTTGGGAGGATGATGCAGGATGACCACAAGTTCAAGGCCAGCCAACAACAACAAAACTAACCCTACTCTATTCACACTCAAGTGAGCGGGCAATGAGCTGGGGCTTCTGTGTCCACCTCTCCCACCTTGGCTTAGGGATGAGTTCAGCTTAAATTTGCCTCTGCTCTGTTCCCAGGATGATCCTGTGACAGGGGTGTAATTTTCATAGGCATCACGTAATATTTACTTTTCTTGCCTGGAGAAGAAGAACACCCTGTCCTTTCTGTATGTGGAACTCCTGAGCCACCAACCTTTCTCTCCTTTTTGTTTCTATTTTGCAGGGTCTTCTTACATGTGTCCCTCATGGTCTGCCTGCCACAGGAAGTACTCAACAAATGCTCCAATACTCTTCCTTTCTTTGGCATGTTTACTCTCAGTTCCTCAGTCCTTAAAATGGGAATGACCATGCTCATGTAATGGTTATAACATGAGGAGAGAGTCAATGAGGTGACACATACCTTCCACTATGCTTTCTTGACTCTCTGGCTCTCAGAAGCCATTTCTGCCTTGGGGTCCTTCAAGATTCCCAGCCTGTGGGCACATATATCCTTTGGTTCATGCTGTGAAGCTCAGTGGATGAGGAAGTGTCAAGACCATATGAAAAGCACTCTTGAGAACATTGCAAAAGAGGGGGCAGAAGGATTCTCAGAACAAGAACACGGGGAAGGCTTCTCTGTAACTGCCGCTCTTAGAAATGGATAGGTAAACAAGACCGAAACAAGGACCATGTCAATAAACATAGAAGGGTGACAGTCTCAGGCGCCTCATTTCTAAACAAGGAACTACAGACCCCTAATGACTGCTAGAGGAGGGAGAATTAGCCTCTCCCAGGGATGAGTTCCCTGACTGGTTATTCAAGACAAAATATTCAGGCCTGAAACCCTTTGTACACAAACAAACAAAAAATGAATTCAGTAGCTTGTATTTGCATGTTTGTTTATACTTATTATATAGATATATCTGTATGTATATATCATATTTATATAAAGCAAAAGTAAGCCAAAAAAGGAGGCTAATTTGAGAGGTGGGGGTACATGAGAGGGGTTGGAGGGAAGGGACATGGGAAGTGCTTGGGGGAGGGAAGGGAGAGAGGAGTGTGTAATTATAGTTTCTGAAATGTGGAAACAAGAAGCATCTTTGAAGCTCTAGTATGGGACATAAAGACCGCAGTCTAGGACCTTTCACAGCAGCTCAGTGCGTTGCTCACTTGGTTCTGGATTCATTGGCAGTGAGAGAAGTGTCACAAGGTCCCCACCGTGACCTAGGCACAGCCAGTTACCTTGCCTTCTGCTCTGCGGCTTGGCTTCTCGGGAAAGGTTGAGCTCATAGGTGGAGAATCCAGCTAGACAGAAGTGCTTTGGGGAGTCTTGTCATTTATGAGCCAAAGGTCACAAGAAGGTCGTGGCTTCTTTCTCCCCCTTCCTCTGAAAGCCTCGGAGGGCAACCTTCCTGCTTCTCTTGCTGCTCCCTGTTCACCAAAGCAGAGAATTCTTCTTGTTCCGTGTCTGTGACACTTGACACGCCTGGCGACATATGGAAATCAGCTTCTGTCTGCCTCAGAAGCGGTTTCCAGTTTTCAGGTCCAGGAAGTTTTGGAATGCAGACAGGTCTCCCTTGGCCCTGGAGAGTAGACAGTCTGTGTTCACAACACAGATCTCAAATAACTTGTCAAAATCAGGAGAGAAGGACCACCTGGGGCTTGTGGCCTTAGGACGCGGAGGTTCTATAAGGTGCAAGCAGGGACTATGGAGTCTGCTACCCTTTCAACCTTTCTATTGCCTCCCGCAGGATGCCTCACTAATTAGACTGCCTCCCTGTGGCCTGCTGTTTTCCTTTGATCTATCTATTCCAACTGGGCAAAGTTTCAACTGCATGACCTTGGACTAGTGACCTACCACCCCTGGAACCAAATAGATAGGGAGAGGGGAGGGAGAGAGGGAGAACGAGAGATGGAGAGAGAGACAGAGACACTAAGGGTCTTTTGAGGTGGTGGGGAAGTAAGAGCTAAGGCACATTATAAGGGAAGGGAAGCTATTTCAGCCATCACCTTGCTTTTGTCTATACAGAAACTTTCCTGAACAAAAGATAAAGATGGAAAATACATGCTTAACACACGAATGTGATCTATATGCATGGGAAATAACTCAGTGAATTAAGTAAACCTCTAGAATAGATCTCAAGGAGCTGCCTTAGTCTTCAGGCTTGAATGCACTTTTCTTTGAACTGCAGGGAGAAGGAAAGGGCAAGCCCTGATTGAGACAGCATGACCAGGGAAGCCCTATGAAAGAAAAGTGAGGTGTGTTAGACAGTCATAAGTTGGTAACTCCTCATGGTTTCACGGTCCGCAGTATTCTAGGTCTTTTCTCTGGTGTAGAGAGGGTAGCAACCTTATAGTGATGCCCTTTATACCTGAAAATATCTCTTACAAAAGGGTAACTTTCTCAGGACCTCTTGTGAGGCTGTTGTGCTTCAAACAGCAGTGCGAAACAATCCGTACCTGCCAGGAGTTTATTTGGAGAGTCTCCTGTAGCCATACCATGACCGAACACGCCTCTAACGTTGTCTTTCATTTTCCGGCTGCCTCCTCATCTGCCACCCCTTCATAGTTGCTTAGCAAGGTTGACCCTGGCACCTTTGTGGGTGGAATGCTAGATGCTAAGTAATCCTTAGCTTTGTGGAACCTAGAACATGCTATGGCTTTTGTGACTCCCTTGCTTAGTCTTTCTTTGGTTCTGTACATCTGTGAGGTTTGACTTGTAAAATGCTGATTTAAGGAAAAATAGGAATTAGCTATAGGAGGTGAAGGGCCAATGTAATGTTTCATCTTGTCAAAAACAAACAAACAAACAAACAAACAATAATCAAACAAACAACCCCAAAAAACTGACACAAATCCTGGGCTAAGATTCCAATCAGCAAGTAGCCCTACTGTTGTATCTCCTTCCTGTTCCTACTAAAGGTCTTTGCAGCCCTGCAGACTGGAGGTTGAGTGACCTCCATCTTCTCAAATTGATGGCCCTTTGAATCAATCTGACTACTAACTTGTCTATACCTTATGTTAAGCTCGAGGGTGGGGAAGAAAAAAAAGGGGGTGCTGAGGCAAATGTCTTTCAGGCTAGAATTCTTACCACAAGCACAGCGGAAGATGGGGAGAGGGAGAGAATGAGTGGGGAGACTGCAGTTCTACCACGGAAGCAGGCTCTGCCTCTTACTAGTTACTGGTGACAGGAGTTACTAGTTACTATTGACAGGAGATCCTGTGCCTGGGGCCAGCAGGCTAAATTGGCAAATATCCTATAGTAGGTGCCTATGGTCAGGCTGAGTCTCATTCCCAGGAGCAGGGGAAAGCTGAAAGACTTCGTGGGAATAGCCTGTGTCCTCTGCCAGCTCCTCACATCAGGTAGAAGGGTTCAGAAGATATAGAGAGTACTGCCAGCTTGTGGGGCCCCACCACCTGTGATGTAACAGCCTCGATTTTATTTCTGGTAACAATATCTTGGGGTAATATCCTGAGCCTGATTACTGTGGAATTCCTAGTAGCTTGCCAAAGAACTTAGAATGTTGGAGATAGTTCTAGAATTATCAATTTGTGTTATTGCTATATCTTCGGTGCAGGTAGCCGCCCTTTAGGAACACATTTGATATCTGATGATTCATTCTTGTGGTGTAAATTTTAAAATCCTAAAATGGGGAGGTAGAACTTAGGGGATTAAGTCTCTTTGCTCTTTCTGAGTTTGAAACACAATCTCTTTTTCTTAAGATTCATAGCATTAAAAACAAGTCTCCTGCTCCTCTCACTGTGGAGGTAACATCTGTTCTCCGAGTGGCTCTTAAAGGCAACAAGGCCTTCTTTGTGAAACTCCCCATTGCAACCTCGCTGCAGACTCACCCGTCTGCTCCCGAGACCCAGATCCAGTGGACAAGTTCGGTGCAGAAGCCTAATAACCACATATCATCAAGGTTATGCTCTCGCTTCTGATAGATGAGGTCAGGCCACACTTTGCATATTTAAAATGTATTTTTCCTAACTTGCTACCTCATAACAAAGGGAGAACCAAATCACATCCTCATTAGCTTCAAAGAAATACTGATGTTTGTTTTTTCCCCTCCTTTTTTCTCTGTTTCTTGCATTGGCAGGAGATTTAGTTTTGCTTAAAGGAAATTCAGATGACGCTAATGAGACCACAGTGTCTTAATTTGCATATTAGATGAGATAAATATTGAGCTAATTAACACCTAGGATGAATTTTATTGCTCAGTACATTGTTCTGTGGTGGTAGTAGTTCTTCACTACTTACCCAGGAGCAGAACCATTTGAAAGGAGACTCATTTCTGCACAATTACTCAGGGTCAACCAAAAATCTTCCTGGAAAGTTCTGCCTAGGATTTTTATTTTAATTCTAATCCTAATCAATCATCCATCTTCCTTTGGGCTAACTGATCCTATTGGCAAGTGGCACCAACTGAGGTCCTGTATACAGAACAGAGCCAAGCAGGGGGCTAGGGCAAAGGAGGCATTTCTTGTATCTTGGGTTCTGCAGCAAGGTATAGAAAGAATCAATTCAGCTGGAATGCTTAGAGTCTAATAGCAGGACAGACTAGAACACTAAAGAACATCTATCCACTGGTGTTTGTTATAGCTCAGGAAAACAGACTATTCAGAACTATTGGAGTATCAATAGGGACAACTTCAACAGGGCGTTACAGTATAAGAGAGATACTGGGTACAATTCCAAACACAGCATAGACAGCAAGGAATTAATAGCCAACGGATAGAGTGGTCAGTGGTTGGAAAATTACCAGGTGGAAATATTAGAAGTAACAGGAGGTCCCGGTTTGCTTTGTTGTTATGGTAAGACATTGATCAATCAATGTCTTGGAGAAGAAAGTGTTTTAGTTTACAGCTCCAACACCTAGGAAAACCAGAACTGGAGATCAAGAAGGGAATAAATGTAGAGATTATGGAAAAGGCCACTTATATACTGGCTCCTTCCCAGGCTCATGTTTAGCTACTTTTCTTACACAGCCTAAACCACCTCCCGCACAGGGATGCTACTGCCAACAGTGGGTTAGTACCCAGCCTCCATATCAATTAGCTATAAAAAAAAAATAATGTTCCCATAGACACGCCCATAGGCCAATCTGAAGGAGGCAATTCCTTCATTGATATTCCAGGTGTGTCAAATTGACAACCAAAATGAGTGGTAACAGAGGGATTCTAGCTAAATTTTCCTAATAGAATTCCTGCTGAAGACTGCCCAGGGCAATCGCCACTAACCAAAGGATGCCATTGCAGCTGCCCACCCAAGTTTCAAAGATCTGCTGGGGTTTTCAGGTTCTTGGGTCCCAGGGCAAAAAACTGCACCAAAGATTCATGGTTTGGTGTAGAAACGGAGAACTCTCTAAGAAAAAAGGAATCCATTCTGAGAACAAGAGTGGGTGGGTGAGCCGAGGAAAAAGTTTGTGTTCAAATGTGCTGAGCCATGAGCTTCATGACAATTTATAGGTTATTCACATGGTACCTGCCTTCTCTCATGCTGGGTTTTTTTTTTTTTTTTTTTTTTTTTTTTTTTTTTTTTTTTTGCCAGTAGTCTGGATGAAGAAGTGTTTCCTTTTAAAGAAGTCAACTGTCTTCTCTAAAATGCTGCTCCCTTACTATATCCCTGACACAATGCTATAGGCTTAGAGACCTGACCAGCCACCAAGAATGATCAGGTAAATGGCTCTTGCTAAGATGACTATGCAAACATTGTGGGTGAGACTAGATTTCAAAGGTGGGCCTAGGAGAATGAATATTCGGTAGTTTACCCAGAATTTTCTGAAGGCAAGAATCCTTTAATACTATAACTTAAAATGTGGTTTTACAGAAAGAAGCTGACATATGATTGGCCCCAGAAGAACTCTGTGGAGGATAAGAGAACCGGAAGAGGGTGATCAGGGAAAATGGAGCTGCCTTCAGAGAGGTAGTTACCATGTATAGCTGATGAGGATCTTAAAGGGAGAGACACAATTCCTAGACTATCAGGAGAGATAGGATACTATGGCCACAGGCAGCATGGATGGGAGGAGAAAGCCTTCCATCTAAATCCCAAGAATAATGGGAGTTGCTGACTCCGTTAGGTTTTCAGAAGGTGGGCAAGTTTCATACCAACTAATCTAGTTTGGCACAACCTGTGTGCTAATGGGAATGGGGCCCAGAACAGGTAGGGCCATTGACTTGTCTTGAGACTGCAAGGGGGAAGGATGGCAAGGTCACAGCATAGCTTCCTTTAACTTCAGTTTTCTGCGCCAGAGCCGGAGAGGGGAAGAAGTGATAGAGGGGCAGAGGGGCAGGGAGAGAGGAAGAGAGCAAACACACATGTAAGGAGGTTGTGGCTAGACCCCTGGGAGGGGGTTAAGGCATCTAGAGGGTCTGTGGTCTAAAAAATCAATAATTTGTGCTGGCCAGTGCAAAATGAACGTGCAGGGCCCCTTGCTGTGAGGTTAATTTCAAGAAAGCAATAATAGAAGTTGAGATCAAGTTTTGGGAGCCTTATAAGCAGGGCCCTGTTTCTCTGCAGTTTGCATCCTGGTGAAAGCTGGCCCTGTCAAAACTATGAGCTTTTCTGAAAAAAAAAATAAAATAAAATAAAAAGGACACATTTTTTTAAAGGAAATAATACTTCCCGTTTAGCTCACTTCAGTGAACTGAATGAATGTAATTGAATCGAAACGAAATTGAAAAACTAAATGCTGGGCGCCTGGCTCGCTGTGTGGCTCCACTGCCTCCTTGGTCTTCTCCTCCTGAGCCAGGGAGGTGCAAGTCTGTTTGCATACTTGGTTTTGCTGACTGGGGTCGTCGATTCCTGCTCCCCCTCCCAAGCTTTATATGGGTTCCCAGCATTCAACAACGTTTGCCCAACTTTCAACTACTAAGCATTAAGTTTTGCTCTGCCTTTTGTATTTTAATTGCTTTCTCTCTTGCTTTTAATGAGCAATCAGGGCTATTTCTTTATTGAGGACCTGCTGGCAAATTTCAAGCAGAGAGTGTGCCTATGAAAGGAACAGGTGAGATCCAGGTGGCGGCGTGATTAGCTGTGGGGAGGCGCAGAATAGCCATCCATCTAAGGGAAAATGTCCACTTAACTCACAGCCTTAATTCAAAGGAAATGTCAAGTTCTCAACTATACACTCTGTGGCAATTGAGGAAAAGATTGGAAGGAGGGCTAGAGAAAATAACTGAGACTATAGCAACCACAGGGAAATTAGCTTTCGGTGGGCGTGTGTGCCTGTGTGCGTCCATATGCGTTTTGTTTAATGTCTGACACCTTCCGCCAGAACCAGCGCCCTGGCAACAAGAAAGCAGGGAATGCAGGTAGTATTGTGTGCTAAATGAGGGAAACCCTAAACTCATTATGGAGGAAAGGGGTGTATTAGTGCAGGTCAAACTGCACTGTGGGGTTCCGTGGAAGGAATGGTCCTTTTTTGTCTCCGATCTTGTTTCTTTTGGTTAATTTGTAATGCTTCCAGTGGGGTTTTTGTTTCTTCAGATTTCTATATTTTTCTCCAACCACTCTTGCTGCTGCTCTGCGCTCAGTTGGCTGCCAGTACTTGTGTGTTGATTGACTGACAGAGGCAGGGAGGTGTGGGAGGGCCCTCTGAAGAGTTTCCTCCCTCAAGGCCTGCAAACCACATGCCTTCAATTAGTACCTTTCCTCCTGGCTGGAACTTTTCCGTATGACAAAGGCATCAGGTTACAGAGGGGCACAGGGAATTGTCCTAGCCCTACCACAGATGGCACACATGTCCCAAGCTCTCAGAGACAGCTGAGCTCAATGATAGCAGGCATGACGGTGTGTCTGTGCCACTTTATGGAGCTCCTTGTTGTCCTGAAGGTCAAACTTCTTGATATGAACTATTAACAGCCATTGGCTCAAATGAACAATTTAACTACTTAGGCCAAATGAGCAAGGATTTTTTTTTATGAGTTAATTTTAAACAAGGGGGAGAGAAACCATTAAAGTAGCAAAGTATTTTGTAACCTACTTTGTAAACTCTACTCTCTCCACCCCAAAGATAGAGGAAAGTGGCTGTCTCTTTCCAAAGACAACTTGACATTTGGAAAGTGCGAGTATTCCAATATGTCAGCTGCAAATATGGGTAAAGATCATGTCACCTGTACGTGTGTGGATGCCATCATAAAGCACTACAGCCTGGGTGGCTCATGCAGAGAAACTTTTCAAAGGCTTGGGGAGTGTGGTCAAGGTGTGGGCATGGGTTGGTTTCTTCTGAGTCATCTCTTCTTGGTTTGTCTGTGTCCGCAGACAGATGCCTTTCCTTCTATATCCCAGCATGCTAACTGCCTCTCCCTAGAAGGATGCAGATTAGATAAGGGTCGGCCCAATGCCTTATTATAAATTCATTAACTGTTTAAAATCCTCTCTATACACACCGCTTTCTGAAGTACTGAGAATGGAGAACTGTAGCTCGTAAGTGTGGAGGAGAACACATTTAATCTCTAACCACCACCATGTCTTTTCCCCTTCTATCTCCCAGTGCAAGCTGCCCAGGAGCAGAGAACAGATATGATCGTACATCATCATATGAAGTACATCAATCGTGAGATGTGCATATGGCCTCACTTCTTAAGGGTTCTGCCATTTCCCAATACTGCTTTAACACAACGACTCTTGAGGGAAATTCGGTAAAGTATAGCCAAACCATGACAAAAGCATAGTTCCTGGGAGCTGAAAAGCCTCCAGAGAGCACAGACAGGCAGGCAGGCAGCTGAACTGGAGCCCAGACCGCGGCTCCCTGCTTTATTCGCTCTGCTCCTCAGATGCACAGTTACTAACAGTGTCTGCCCAGCTCCACGCTTGACTTAGAAGGCCGGTCTCCACAAACTGTGCAGCACATGGAGTCAAAGCAAATATGCGGTAAGAAAACTCTTCCAGCAAGCCCCAGGCTGCTCAGGTGGGACTGAAACAGGCCGCCTCCCCCCATGACTTGAAAATTCTTCTGTATCGCCTTGTACCGTGGCCTAACTTTCTTATGCATGTTCCACAGTTTGAATATTTATGGTCATCCTTCTGTATCTGAGTGTTTGCTCCCAGGACACCCACAGACACCACAACCTACAGATACTCAAATCCCGTTATATGAAGATATAACATTTGCATGTAACCTCTGTAATCAATCCACACCGTTTAAGGCATTTTTAAAGTACTTGTAATATCTAATGTAATATAAATGCAATATACATAGTTCTATACTATGGTGTTTGGAGACTCGTTAGAAAAGTCTATATATGTTTGATACATGTTTTATCCGTATTTGGTTGGATCTCTGGATTTGGAACCTAAGGGTAAAGAGGGCCAACTTGAACCTCTGCTTCTTGGCAAAGCAGTCATCTCTAAGTGGAAACTCACCTCCTGCTGTCAGGCCAAAGCTGAGAAGAATTAAAGCTCTTTATCTGCAAATTGATCAACTATTAAAGTCACAGCGTGGGTTTTGTTTTGTTTAGTGTCTGGGTCTGCTTTATTGGTTGAGGTGGCACTCCTTCACTTGTGCTACATGGGAAGAGCATCTTGATGAGTTATGCCATAGAGGCTCCAATTCGTGGGACAGATAACAGGTGTTCTTGGGGAGTATTAAAATGACATTGTTGTGAAATATTTATGCTAATGAGAGCTCACTTGATCACCTAGCTGATGGCTTAGGGGTGGCTGTTTTCGCTTAGGGAGCAGGTAGTGATTCCTGACTTTGTTTTTTAAAAAGATGAGACAACAGACTCTCCCACTTGCTCACTTCCTGTTTTCAATGTTTTAACACGTTAGTTCCATCCTCTACCAAACTCTGTATGGAGCTGTGGTTGTCTCCTATGCGTGGCTAAGAAAACAATAGCCCAGAAATGGTGTGACTCAGCTCTCAGATGACTTGAAAAATGGGACTCCCTCACCTTAATGCTGCATGTTCACTCCTTTTGATTTGGACTTTTGATTCCACTGGCTGATTTTCAAGTGTTTTCTGTTATGAAGAGAGGGAAAGGACTGGAAAAGGGTCTCGAGAGGGAAATTGGGAACAGTTGGTATGTACTAACCATCGCCCTATGTGACACATAGGGACTAGTGTGTGTGTGTGCGCGCGCGCGCGCACACACACACACACACACACACACACACACACACACACATATTATTGTATGTACAAAGGAGTTTTGCCTGCATGTTTGCTTGTGTACCACATGTATGCTTAATACCCTCAGAGGCCAAAAGTGGTAGCTGGATCCAATGGAACTGGAGTTACAGATGGTAAGAAACCGAGACTCAGATCGGCCCTCTTTACCCATTGGTTTCACATCCATGGATCCAACCAAATATAGATAAAAGAGACTGGGAAAACGTAAATCAAACATATACAGACTTTTGTAATTAAGATCACTGAGCTGATCCATCCAGCTCCAAAACTAGCTTTTTAAACTTTATGAACAACATGATATAGAACATTTTTGTTGTTTTTTAAATTTTTAAAGATGTATTGTTATTTGTGTGTGTGTGCATATGCGCATACTACCTGAATGCCTATGGAGGCCAGAACAGGTGTCATCAGACTCCCTGGAGCTGGAGTTGCAGGTGATTGGCCGCTGCCTGGTGTGGGTGCCAGGTCCTCTAGAAGAGCAGTAATGCTATAAACTGCAGTGCCAACTCTAACACCCAGTGTGGAACATTCTAAAGAGGATGAAACTAAGCTAGAAAGATGTTAAATAAATAAACATCCCAAGTTATCAGGCAGCCAGAGAACAGGGTTGGGATTTCAGATTACTGGCATCTCATTACCAAACCCATGCTTTTCCTCTTGGATCACCATACCTCTCAGTAGGGGCAAAGGTGACAAGAAAGAAATCATCTGATCCCTTGTGTCTACTCAGAGATGACAGGGAACAGAACGGTGAAAGGACAGCAAGTGAGCGTGGCTACCTTGTGCGCACGTCAGAGTGCTGTATGGTAGTGCGCATGTCAGAGTGCTGTATGGTAGTGCGCATGTCAGAGTGCTGTATGGTAGTGCGCATGTCAGAGTGCTGTATGGTAGTGCGCATGTCAGAGTGCTGTATGGTAGAGGCCGCCAGTGTGGAAGGAGGAACAAACTCCAAAATAGAGAGGAGGGTTAAGAGGCTATCTCATTTTGTGACCAAGAATGTAAAAATACTGGGTACAGTGGATCTCCCCTTTTTGAGACTCTTACACAACCCAAAGAAAATAGAATAATCCTGAAATTTTCCTTGGCTATACCCGCTTTTCTCACCTTAGCCTCTCTTCCAATGTCTTGAAACCAGTCGTGTGCTTGTTTATTTTATAATAAAGACAGGCTTGGCTAGCAGCTGATATAATCTACTTTGAAAGTTTGATGGAGAAACAAGAGAGTTTATGCTGTGTCTGTTAATCTCTGATATTTGAAAAAAGGTGATTACAGCCTAGGCCATGGTTCGGAGATTCAATGTGGCACTGACTATTGCTCCACAGGCTGCTTCATGGCTACACTGGGGGGGGGGGGAGTCAGCAGTGTTACACACAGGCTGGGGCATGGCACTTTCAATAGTGTTAAACAAGATGGATGCTGGCTCTGCACTCTGGGCTTCTGATAGGAAATAGAAAGTGATTCCTGCTATCACAAAGGGTTGTAAATTCAATGCAGAGGCAGAAGCAAAAAGTTTCCCCAGAATTCTTGTGAGAGATGAAAAATGGTGCTGATCTTGAGATTAGCCCCAAACACAAATAGGATGACCTTAGATGTAGCCCATTAATGACCAAACCTTAAGATAGGATCATGATTCCTGGTGCCAGAAATGGACTGTCTAATGCATATATGCACCATAAAAAACTATGAGTATCACTGGGTAGTGGTGGTGCACACCTTTAATCCCAGCACTTGGAAGGCAGAGGCAAGCAGATCTCTGTGAGTTCAAGGCCAGCCTGGTCTACAAGAGCTTTTTCCAGGATAGGCTTTCAAATTACAGAGAAAGCCTGTTTCAAAAGACCAAAACCAAACCAAACCAAACCAAACCAAAACCCAAAAGCATGAGTATTAAGTATAAACACTTACTGAACCACTATCAAGGGCCTATTAAGATGGGGCTAAAATCAAAGGCTTTGCTTCCTAAAGAGCACATTCTAGGGCCTTAAATGTGGTCAGAAAGGAGCTGTAGCCTCTCCCTGCACAGGTTACAGATTATGGAATGCTCTTGGGATCAGTGGCTTTCTTCTCTTTTTAAAATTTATTATATATATATAATATATAATATATAATATATAATATATAATATAATATATATATATTATATATAATTATATATATAATATATATTAATAAATACCAATCCAAATTCCTACTCCCTCCCCTTCTCCCATTCCCTCTACACATCCTCCCACCCTACCCCCGTCCAATCCTCAGAGAGGGTAAGGCATATTGCTTTGTGGAAGGTCCAAGGCCCTCCCTATTATATCTAGGCTTGTAGTGAGAAGCGGCGGGGCTGCGTCCCGCCACCCGCCGCTGGCTAGCTTTACACCCGAAATAATTACACGGAAACTGTATTCTTTTAAAACACTGCCTCGCCCATAGTTTCAGCCTCTTATTGGCTAATTCTTACATCTTCCTTTAACCCATATTTATTAATCTGGGTAGCACCACGAGGTGTGGCTTACCAGGAGAGATCTTAACCTGAGTCCATCTCGGAGAGGAGCAGCATCGAGACTCACATGGCGATTGCCTGAAGCGTCTCCCCCACTCTACTTCCTTGTTCCCACAATTCTGTTCTGTCTACTCCACCTACCTAATTTTCTCTTAAAGGGCCAAGGCAGTTTTCTTTATTAATAATGAAAGTAACACATAAACACTCCTCCATCATAGGCTGAGCAAGGTATATATCCAAAGAGAATAAGATCCCCAAAAGCCAGTACATGCACTAGAGATAAATCCCATTGCCACTATGAGTGACCCCTCAGTCTGCCCCAACTGTCAACCACATTCAGGGGGACTAGTTTGGTCCTATGTTTATTCCTTCCCAGTTTAGCTAGATGGTGAGCTACCAACATTAGCTCAGGTAAACTGTTTCAGTGGATGAACCCTTCATGGTCCACCAGCAATGGATGAGTTCCCCTTACTCCTCATCCTCTCCAGAGCTTATGCTGGGAACACTGGCTTTCAAACAAGGGTTTTGTTAGGATGCAGACTCCAATTCTTCAAGTAAGAAGCAGAGAGCTAAGACGGTGTATCTTCTAAGTCCCAGGCCACATTGTTGTGGCTGGTCACACTGTCCTTTCTCCCAGAACATCTTTTTCAGTGTGTAAAGTTGACATCGTTCCAGTTCTCCACGGACTCAACTTTGCCATGCTCAACAGCTTTCTGCATCCTTTGAGAAGCTGGCTGGAGCTGAGAACAGCTGTTTAGAGTAGGACCAGAGTGAGACGCAGTCTTCTACATATCCAAGTCAAGTCTCGGCTCTGCAGCAGACCTTTGTTGAATTCCAACAATCTCTTTTTGTCAGATTTGAGGGTTAGCTTTTAGTTATATGGAACATTAGACTTAGTCCAATTTGACACTTCCAGCATCTTATGTTTTCAGGTGCAACCCCCTGGTCCATGCATTTGTCCGTGTATCTCAACAAAAACATATTGTTACGTTTTTATTGTTAATGGTCTCACATCCATGTAAGTGTTGATAACTGTCATTCTTCCAGATCCCCTTGGCATCTTGGGAGCCACTTCCATATCCAAACACCCAAGTTGCAAACTAGACAGTGGAATTGAATTTAGCTCGTAAGCTGTCAGCCAAAGGGAATTGGAGCACATGGCTTCACCCATGTATAGTCTGCTTCTTCTTCACCGTGATATGAAAGCCCCAAGGTTCCCTACATTGGATCTGAAAAGAGGATCTCTGAAAATTGGAAATCCATTAAGATGAGAAGCCACTCCCATTGCTCTCTCAGTATATGCCATGACGCAAAGTTGTTCTAGCCTCAGGATTAGTGCGGGGAGAGAAGCCACTAGTACATTGGGCTATCAGGAGAAGGAGATATGTTTGAAACTTAGATATTGATGCATAATAGGAGGAGAAAGTAGAAGCCTTTTTTTTTTCCATTTGGTCAGTCACCAGAAGCCTCTGTCCACTAAGGATACCAGGGGAATGAAATTACATCTTGAAGAAAGGGGACCCACACACCCCCAGCAGAGGCAGATGAGTTTCCCAGATGCGCAGTCTAGGGTAAACGCTACTTGCTGTAAAATATGAACGATGAAGACAGTAATTGTTTGATCATCTGGGGCCTTCAAGTGATGCAGTTGTGGCTGCTCTCTCGTCCTAGCACCGTTACCTTGGAGCTGCCCACCTGTTCCTCTGCCAAACGGGTGTGGAACCAAGTCACTGAAGCACTTAGCCAAAGATCACATCGAAAGGAGGGGACACGTAGCCTAGAGCAAGGAGGGAAAAATAAAAACAAACAAGACACTTGAATTTTTAAAAAGTATTATTTTGTGCATGTTTTTAGCCTCACAAAATGTGGGAGGGAGGGGTGCAGAGTCGGTCCTAGCATCAATGGCAATGGGACACAAGTGCCGCTTTCTTATTTTCTCCAGTGACACAGCTGCAGGGCACATGCTGCTGGACACCAACGGACTCTTAATTCAAAGTCTGCAGATCGTTAGATTTCTCCATCGTCAAGGTTTAATAAGAGCCATGCCTTGTTGTCACCAGCACCAAGTGACATGTAACTTCCCGTGTTTGCTTTTCTCCTAAACTGTCCCCGCAGTGTCCACTTGGGGTTCTGCTCACACAAATGTGGTGGGTGGAAACTGGATGACAAACCCAGCTTTTGCCTCTCTTTCGGAGAAACTCCTAATGAAACCACTAAATGCTTCAGGATGCCTGAGCTGTGTTTAAAAGTCACTTACAGATAAGGAAGGATTCTGTCATCCCAGGAATAGGATAAATGCTGGACACCTTTATTAACTGTCCAGATTGTAGGGAGATAGAACAGCTTCTACCAGAGGTATAGCTAGTTATCAAGGCCAGGGGCAGCTTCAGTGTGACATACCAGAAGTGATTGTGGGGAAATGTTTGAATCAGTTTGTTTACAACATCTACAAGTTTGGATTTATTTGTGTGTGTGTGTGTGTGTGTGTGTGTGTGTGTGTATACATATATATGTGTAGAGGAAAAACATAGGTGACCAAAAGTCTGTACTTATTTGTGTGTGTGTATATATGTATGTATGTAGAGGGAAAAATAGGTGACAAATGACAACCAGAACCAGAACAAAGGGTACTACCTTTGCAGTATTTCCAGTTTAACGTTCAAGCAAACACTCAAGGACCATATAAGGAAGTCTAAGATGGCACCATGGTATCTGGAACAATAGTTAACTTGCCACTAAAACATTGTAGAAGCATGACTTGACCAGGGTAATGACTTGGGAGGCTACTGAAATAACTTATAGTGGGGTTTTTACTGGCAAAGAAGAATCTTTTGGTTTCCTCAGTCTCTCACTGCTTTGTTTTTCTCCTGTCCTCTGGTCTCCACAGCAGATGTACAGGGGAAGACATGACTGATCCCACGTGACAGATGTGGACAGTGAAGCCCAAAGAGACCAAGAGAGGCCAGTCAAGTAGAACTCCATTTCTGGTATACCCTGACATCTCTGACGTCACTCAGCCTTGTGGCAATGGCTTCTGTTTGTGTTTAATGCCTTCTGGGACATGCTTTACAGATAGTCTGGTCAGAATTAGCTGTGAATAACCTTTTGAGAGTGCCCAAACTCTGAATGATTGATATGGAATATTTCTAGCTGCTTTGTCAGCTGGCCCTGGAAGTCCCCACCTCTGAAGGTTGGAGTCTAGACGCTTCTGCTGGCAGTGGCACAAATCATCAGGATATTTAGAGTAAGCCAACAGTGCTCCTACACTGTGTTTTCCTTCCCCTTCATCAAAACCAAGACCTCATGGAGTTGATATAGGAGGGCATGTAAGACTAAAGGGGGAAAGGGAGGGAGGAAGAGAGGGAGGGAGGGAGGAAGAGGGGGAGAAAGGAAGAGAGGGATGGAGGGGAAAAGGAGGGAGGGAGGGAGGGAGGGAGGGAGGGAAGGAAGAAGAGAGGGAGGGAGGGAGGGAAAGAGGGAAGGAGGGAAGAAGAGAGAGAGGGAGAGAGAGAGAGAGAGAGAGAGAGAGAGAGAGAGAGAGAGAGAGAGAGAATATGCATAAAGGCAACTCCTTGGTAGTGAGATTAGATTATGTGAGAAAGTCTGACTAATTAGAAGGCTGGTGTCCTGAGCCTGGAGCCATTGTTTGCCTTGTAAATGAGAGGACCAAGTTCAGATAGCTAGAAGCTTTGTAGGGTGTGTCTGTAGCCAAGCTCTTTCTATGGGGACCTAGGAGGCAGAGATGCGAGAATCCTTGAAGCTCCCAGGCCAGTTGGCCTAACATGCATGGTAAACAAGATACCCTGTCTCAAGGTGGAAAGCGAGGACCTACACACACAGTTCACACAGACACTGCGGCACACACCTGACCACACTTATGCTCGCAAAGACATACACACACACACACACACACACACACACACACACATACACACACACACTATATACAACGAACACACACATAAAGATTATAGAGAAGACACATGCCCTGGTAAGACACATGGGTGGGTCAAGCCAAGCAAATGAGAGCTTAAGCAATCTTCTGGGAAATTTGGTGAACCACATGCAAATGCTTAAGAGCACAAGCTACTGACACAGATCTCCTGAAAAGCCCGGCCCTCTAGGGCTTCAGGACCTCAACCCTGTTGATATTCGGGGATGAGTCATTCATTGTGAATGCTAGCTCATGTATTGTGTATTGCAGAATGCTTAGCAATCCTCTACCCTAAAATGACAATAGCAGCAAAAAGTCTTCAGACATTACCAAACACCACCCCTCAGGGCAAAATCACCTCTGTTTAAAATATTTCTCCAACTCCATATTCTTGGCGCTGTTGCCAGCAGGGCTCCGCTGTCCTCTCTGCTGGTGGTGAAACTGGGGCTAACAGTTTCAACATTGGTGGCTGTGAGTGTGGACTTGTGAAATCACATTTGTTCCAAGTCTGTGTAAGAGGCTGCCCTATTGCTCAGGGGTCGGTGGGCCAGGGAAGCCTCTTGGACTGGGTTGGGGAGAGCTTTGATCTGTTCCCTCATGCTAATTATTGCTTGCCCCTGGCTGGTGCACTTCATCCAGTCTGACAGAAGTGCGCTGTGCAGAACGTGCGCAAAATGTTGCTTTTTAATCCCTTTAGGCACGCCCTGTGAGTGCTCTCGTGTCTCACTCTGTGAGCAGACTCATCCACTCTCTAACACAGGCAGAGCCCTGTCTATGCCCTGGCCAGGATCCTCAGTCCTGGGGACAGAAGGGTGAACAGATGACACCCTGACTCCCAGGGCTTTGGAAATAGGCAAGTACAGCACCAAGATCACCACCACCACAGCTGCCGTGGAGGCACACTGAGCACACCGGAGACCCAGGATGGGAGAAACTGCTGGATAAATTGAGGCCTGAGAGGTGAACTGTGCAGGGCTGTGTGACTGTGTAGGGAAGAGATGCTTCAGGCAAAGGGAAGAGCCAGTGTAAAGAGCCTCAGATGAGAAGAAGCTTGGGTCTGTTTAGGAAGGGGAGGGTGTGTTGGGGCTGGATTTGTAGAGATCTTTCCATCCTAACCTTAAGTGGTAATCATCAGAAATTCCAGACACTCTTCCCATCTACAGATTTTCACTACAATGAATGTTCTAGCCTGGAAAAGAAGGTAGATGGTCTTATGACTTTCTTTTTTCTTTGTCTTTTCTCTTCCTCCCTCCTTCCCTGTCTGTTTGTCTCTCTGTCAGTCCTTCTTTCCTCCCTCCCTCCCTTTCTCCTTTTCTGTATCATCTCATGTATCCCAGGTTGCTTTTCATTTTATGATGTCATCAAAGATGACCTTGAACTTCTCATTCTCCTGCCTCCATTTCCCTAGTGCTGGGATTTCAGGCGTGCGCGGCCACGCCTGGTTTGCACGGTGCTGGGGATGGAACAGGGGGCTTCAAGTATATATGCACGTGTGCTAGAAAAATCCTACCTCCCTAGGCCATTTCCTGACACAGCTCACCACTTTTAGGTCCGTGTGTACGGTGCACATCTGGAGTTGGAACAGGTTCTTCAGGCACTGTTCCCTCCCAGGCTCTATGTCACTCTGTGTCAATATGGACTTGCATTTTATAGCCATACTTCTTGGGCTTTCAGACTCCAGTTCTGACTTCTGCCAGTGTAAGCGGACCCACCCATTCATGAGTAGGCCGCTCTCAAAGTCTCCATTCTGTTATATGCATCGCTCTCACCTTGATTCAAGGTAATGAGCAGGTATTGGCCTGGAGAAGCCTCTTATGCATCTCCCCTTTTGCGCTGCTCTCTTTCTGTCCTACACTGTATGGCTCTCCCCCCTTTGCCTTCCAGTTTACATAGATTGCCACCCGTTCTTTCATGAGAGGTTCCTCTAAGGTGAATATATTTTACCTACATTCTGAGCTTTCCTCAACTCATGAAAGTGAGATTTTCGGGTAACAAAGCCAGCTTCTTCCTTCAGGAAGTCATCAGGAGCTGGAAGAGCTAGTGTTCCTAAGGCTAGGAAGCAGCCCCCAGATTCAGAGAGAATCTGGAACTAGAATGCTGGTACAAAAAGCTATTGGAGCAAGGCTCTTGGAAATGGCTCAGCTTGTAAAGTCCTTGCTTGCACACAGGTTAGTTAGGATGTCAGAGCTAACATAAAAGCCAGGTTGGTGGTTTGGGTCTCTAGTCTCAGATCTTGAGAGGTTGAGGCAAAAAATGCCTCATCTAGCCCAGTTCCTAAATTCCTGATTTAGTGAGAGGCTGTCAAAAAAAAAAAAAAAAAAAAAAAAAAAAAAAAAAAAAAAAAAAAAAAAAACCAAAAAACCCAACAACAACAGCAACAAAAAACAAAAACAAAACAAACCAAACCAAACAAAAAACATAGCTGTGCATGATAGAGCACGTCTTTAATCCCAGCCTTTGGAAGCAGACGCAGGCAGATCTCTGTGAGTCTGAAGGCAGCCTGGTCTACAGAGTGAGTTTAACACACACACACACACACACACACACACACACACACACACTTTCTTTTAAATGAAGGAGGTGTTGAACCTCAGGCAAGTTTCTGAGTCTCCTGAGATAAGCTGCCTGTATGTGCGTGTGCAGCGTGTGGGCACACACTGGCTTCACAGGGTTCCTGCGCATGCGTACAGAGGTGATGATTGCGCCTGAGTGCTTGCCAATGGACACTAGTGCCTAGTCCCATTGGTAACTTTGCTCTCTCTTACCCTCTGTCTGTGACTGTTGCTCACATGGCTGTAGATGGCACTTGAACTTGACTTCAGTTCTTCTGGTTCTCTGGTAGAATGTGTACATAAATGTGCACTCATGGTTGTGTGAGCTCACACACGCAGCTTATTCTTGCCAGGCCTCTGCTTCCTTCTTCCTCCTGAAGTGAAAATAATGCTCCCTCAGGAACAGCAGGAATGTGTGGGAGACAAGGGTGAGCTGGAAGCCACAGCCCAGGCTTGACACTCAGAGAATGTGGCAGCAGAATTAGCTTCTTTGTCCCGCACGTTCGTCTGGTCTTCTGCCCTCCCTCCCGCCTTCTTTTCCTCTTTCCATCATTTACTGCACACCCCACCTTCCTGAGTAAATCAAGGCCAGATCACTTGAGGACATACATCCTTTGTCTCCACGGGCGAGCCCCCTTCCCTGCTTCATGTAATTGTCAGCAACAAAGTTGGAAAATACAGACGTCGTGAAGCAGCTCTCCGCACCGCAACATCTGCACCAGACAAAACTCAAAAAGCCCTCAATCCCCAGTCATGAATGCACTATAAAAACAATGTGGCAGAAATGAAAATTGTTCCATCATAATATTTCACAGTTCTTTTTGACAAAAGCCAAGCCGCCCTCATGAATACGCATTTTCCAGCACCTTATGTATTATGCATCAGCCTTATAGCAGGGGACCTGGGAATTGCCAGTCCCTAGTAAAGGACCTTTGAAAGTGCCTATTTTGTAAACAAATGGAGCCCAGGCCCAGCACTTGGGCTCTTTAGGTAATTTAAGACTGACTCCTGCTGCCCAAGTTGGGACAGACTCTTTTGGGAGTTATAATTGGCAGAAATCTTCAAGATTCAATAGATAGGATTGGTGATGTCTCAGCAATTTGGGCTTCTAATCTATAATTTCAGAACACCCGAGACAGGCGTGCACAGAGTCTGGGACAAGTCCTGCTGGATCCAGAGTTAAGTCAAATGTCATCAGAATGCCAAATGGCCCTGCCAAGGCTGCTCACTGGCTGTGGGGGTCAGGCAAATTAGTCAGGATGTCTAACTCCGGGAACTTCCAACCAAATGGAGGCTCTGGATGGAAATGCTGGTTGGGTGACTAAGGGAATGTAGGCACAAATCTGGCTGATTTGTCTCAAAAGGGCTTGCAGAAGACATTTTTGTTTGCCTGAAGGCAACACATTGGAATTATATATTTCCTGTAATGGGAGGACCATTGAAATTCCTTAATGAGTCTCTGTGTTACACATATAGGGAGCCCAAGGCCATGAGGAATGTGTTCAAGGTCAGGCTGAGAGTGAGCTTGTGTGTTGGGGACTGCTGGAGGCCTGTCACTTCCCCCAGTACCTCCCACTGCCTCAATCATGGATTGGCAGTAGCTGCAAAGACCAGAAGCAAAATGGTTACTGATTGTGATGATTTGAGAAAGGGCAGATTGGGATTCTTCAAACAGCTCTGAAAAAGAGTATCATCTAGAGCCATTGTGTATAATTTGCAATCTGTCCTCCCTGGTAGGCTCATTTTAAGTGGTGACAGACAGAGGACAGACATCTACTCATGCCCGTCATATCTGCTGCAGTAACAAGATGGTGATTGATTCTTTGCGATGTGTATTTATTTCATAAAAAATATTCTGTTTCCATCAGGGTATAGTACCAATGGGGTATGAATAGAGAGCAGAAACGCAGAATTACAATGTGGAGGACACCCTGCCTTCTCTTCTATGCACTCACACGCCTAGAGGTCTTCAGAGTTCAGGAAGTAAGATCCAGGGTTTACACCCCAGGTAAGTCATTCAACTTGTTGTGGTAGCACAGGTACAAGGTATAGGAAACTGTGATGCCTGGCAAAGCACCTGCAAGACCAAGCTCCCCTATGAGGGATGAGGAGAAGCAGAATTAACCCAGCTAGGGAAAGTAGGGAGGCTCTTCATCTTCTGCCTCGTGGAATCCAGCTGTAGGACCCACTTGCTGATTGACGCAGTTTGACTAATGAAAACAGTAACAACTGAAGACTGATTAGGATGAGACTAGATTTAACAGGCACCTGGGAGAAGATACGTAGGCAATAAGGCTGTATCCACACTCTACTGACCAGAAGAACAATAAATTGACAGGGTGTGGACCTGGGAGGAAGAAATCAGGATTGCCCACCTACCTTTGACATTGAGAGCCTGCCCATAAGCTTCCAAGTCTTGGGTGAGTGTTTTTCTGGCTCTCGGTCTGGTTTTGCTAAAACTCCCCACCCATGGGATCTCTGAGTCAGTAGCGGGGTTTGTTAATGCGCGTGTCTGCACATGTGTGTGCAGAGAGAAGCACATGTATTTCTGTTTTTATGTGATGTTACTGACCTAGGAATTATACATGTAAGGCTTCTGGTACAGGAGGAAAGACAGTCTGCTTACAAATTGTCCATTTTCATATCTCGGCATCTTCAGACTATTCAAAAATACTCCTGAATATTTGTAAAGAATAATTTTAATTTCTACAACTGGCATGGCAGTGAGTAAAGAATGTCCCTGGGTGCCATAAATAGTCCTTCATTTGGTTGCAAACCAAGAAATAATTTGTTCTAAATTAGGAAAGTAAAATATTCTATTTGGGTACATTAGAAATTCAAAAAGGTATAAAAATGAAATAAAATGGAAATACATTACATAAAGATAATAGCTGTTCACGGTCACATTTCCCTCATTTTTGACCAATGAATATGTGGCTATTGGCATCTAGCTCTTGGCATTCAACTTAAGCTATTTTCTAGACCTTGTCTTTTGTGAAGTTATATATTTTTGCAAAAAATCTCAAAAGAACAGCAATACATAGGGTATGTTGTGAAACTTATCCAGAGTAAAAATCTACAGAAAATGCCATAACTAAGTTGAATAATATTCATTTGGAGGATTTAGGCTCTCATGGGTACTCATTATAACAAATGCATCTGAGTGGGGTGCTCTTCAATGCCTTCGGTTATGGTTTCATGGTTCAAATACTCCCACCACAACTCATGCTGAAGGTTAATCTTCTTTGTGGGAGATTAAGAGGCAGGCCCAGGTAAGACTTGTAAGAGGCAATTGGGTCATGAGAGTTTTACCCTAATGGATGCATTGATCTGTTTGTGGATTAGAAGGTTAATAGATTATCTTCAGAGTGTTATCTCTAGGAATGAGTTGGTCCTGTCTCACGAATGTGTCTTTCCTTATCACATGGTGATCTACTTTGACTAGGGATGCTACAGAAAGTCCCCACTAAGAAGAATGGCCTTGCTAGTTGTGATAATTCATCTTGATTTTTAACTTGGTGGGATTTAGAATCGCCATGGAAACAATTCTTTGGTGATGTCTGTGAGTAATTATACTGGCTAATATAATTTCTATGGTAAGTCCCACATTAAATATGGGTAACAACATTCCATAGGCTGGGGTCCAAGACTGACTAAAAAGGAGAAAGTGAGCTGATGACAAGCATTCATTGCTCTTTGCTCTTTGCCTGGTAGTATAATTTATCAGACTCCTCAATCTTTGGCCATCATGATTGTGATCTCCTTTATCCTCGAACTATGAGCCAAAATAAAAACTTTCTTTCTTAAGTTGATTTTGTAAGTTCTGTTATAGAAACAAGGCAAATAACTAATATCGGAAATTGGTATCAGAAGTGGGGTAAATAATACAGTAAACTTGGTTGTGTGGTTCTTAGATATTTGAAACTGCCTGTGGAAGAGACACTGTAGAGTTTGACACTTTGGGTTAGAAAAGCCCTAGCATACTGTAAGCAGAGGTTCTTTGGGGTATTCTGGTAGTTACCAGAATTTTGAGAGAAATTCATTCAGTGGAGGCCCAGCTCATGAGGTTTCAGGGGAGAATGAGGCCTATATTAAGAACTGGACTAGAGAACACTCATACAATATTCTGATAAAAAAATATGGGGGCATTATTCACACTTCTTGAGAACATGGGTGAGATTGAATACAAAAATACCTGACTAATTTGTTTGGTGGAAGTAGTTTCAGGACAGGAGAGCTTTGCCGCTGTGGTATGATTCATGCTTACTGCACTCATCAAATCTATATAGTAAAAAGGAAGAAAAAGGTGAATCAAAAAGGTGCTAAAATGCAGTTTAGAGAGGAACCAACTATAAACAAGTTAATCTTACAGACAAGTTAGCTTTGAAAGCAACTGTAATTGTTAAAGAGATTAGTGCCATTAATGATAAACCTGGCCCTCTGCGTTGGGACACCAGGAAAGATGTCTTGGGAGTAAGATGTTACTCCTCAAAGACTCCATAGGTAAGAATGCAAATTAAATCGAAAGCAGAGACGAAACGAGTACCACTAAAATTGTTCTTTGTTCCTCAAAAGCAATTATCTAAGGAAGTATTTCTCCTGAAATTGTAGAATAAGAGGGTCAGGCTGCAAGACAAGCTCTCAGTGGAGCTTGGCAAGGAGGTTTACAGTGAAAAGGGATACAGACTGAGGAGGTCATGGAGTCTTGCATCATCCTTCCAGAGAGCCAGAGCAGGGTTGGAGGGTTGGAATATTAGAGCTGTAGTCACTGCTGTAACAGGCTTCACATTCATGACTTTAAACTTTAAAGGTGTCCCATGAGAACCTCTCTACAGGGGCTCTTGAAGGGTGAATCTACCTAAGCCATTTGGGATGCAGATGAATCTATCATGATCCTCGGACGCTGAACATAGGGGTTTGTATTTGGTACTTTCTTTGGTGATGTTGGGCTTGCTTTAAAACAATTATTCCTTGTTGTGCTTCCATTCTTTCATTTTATTTATTGATTTATTGAACAGGATTTTTTTACATCATGTACCCCAATCCCACTCATTTTCCAGATTCTCTGCATCTGTTCTTCATGCTTGTAGTGTCTTCCAAAGGAAATAATACAAATACAAATAATAAAAAATATAAATAAGAATAATAATTCAACACACAAAAGACAAAACAGAAAACAAAACAAGCAAACAAGCAAACAAAACCTACTCCCTCCTCCATCTATCCTGCCTCTCCACCGACTTTGCATTTGTCTTAGTTGCATTGGGAGCTGTGATGTATCATGCAGTGTACTCTTTTGCCCAAACAACTTTCCTTGCAGTTGTTCATTTGTGTGGTGTACACCATCAATGTTAGACCCTCACTGAATCTCCTCTCAGACATCTTGCTATTGTCACGAATCATGGAGCTCCTCTGGATATGGTTCTGCAGGGTCAATCCCTTCATGCACTCCAGTAGGTCACAGATAGGGTAGATGTTGGGGAATACCCACCCAAAGTCCTTGATGTGTGCGTGGGTAGTAATTGAGTTGGTTAGTATTGACTACTGAATTCAACGCTCTCAGATGAAGGGTGGAGCCAGCTCTCTCAAACCCATGGTGAGGGTTAGGGCCACATTTCCCAAGTGTGTGTGGGAGTGCAGCTCTCCTATTAAAGGTGGGACCAGTGGGGTTCAGGGTCAGTTCTCTGGTGAGGGGGTGTGTAGCTCCCTCTGTGCCAGTGAGGTGTGAGGCAAGTTCAATATGACCCTCATACTTCAACACATGGTTGAACACATGGTTCACGTGGGTCCCTGTGGTAACACAGGCAACAGACATTAACACAGACCCCCAACTACATCAGGACCAATGATCCAGACATTGCCAGAAGCAGCAGCTTGGTTCCAATGGCCACCATGGTGGCAGTGCAGGCCTCTCAGATCCAAACGTGACCTGTGGTAGCATGGTCCTGAGCTGCAACATGGTCCCAGATAGTGACCCAGAACCTAAACAGTCACATAGCCTTTGTTCAGGAGCCATGAACATAAACATAGATCTTGGCTGCAGTAGGGTCATGGACCCAGAAATGGTCCCCAGTCACAGCTTAGGCCCAGACTTCACTATGCCCCTGGATGGCAGCTCAGGTCACTGCAATCCGTATGACCTTGGCAGCAGCATGACCCTTGGATACCAACATGGCTTCAGGTGTTAACAGAGTCCCTGGGCATCTCCACAGTCTTCAGTGGTAACAAGAACCACAGTCTTTAGAAAACCAAGAAAGTCAAGAAAACAAACAAACAAACTCACCAGTGAAGAAAATGAAAAAAACTGTACAAGACCTAAAGATAGAATATAGCAAGTAAAAAAAAAAAAATCGCAACTGAGGGAATTCTGGAGATGGAAAATCTAGGTAAGAAAACAGGAACTAAGACTCAAGCATCACCAATAGAATTCAAGAGTTGAAAGAGAGAAACTCAAGTACAGACAATACAATGAGAGAAATTGATGTAGCAGTAAAAAGGAAATTCCTGACATAAAACATCCTTGAAATCTAGAACACTATGAAAAGATCAAACCTAAGAATAATAGAAATAGAAGGAGAATAATTCCAGCTCAAAGACCCAGAAAACATTTTTAACAAGATTATAAAAGAAAATTTTCCTCATCTTAAGAAGGTACCTATAAAGGTACAAGAAGCTTACAGAACACCAAGTAGATTGGATCAGAAAAGACATCTCCACTTCACATAATAATCAAAACACTAAACATACATAAAAAAGAAAGAATATTAAAAACTGCAAGGGGAAAAAGATACAAAACATACAAAAGGTAGACCAAATAGAATTACCCTTGACTTCTCAATGGAGACTCCAAAGAGTTAGAAAGGCCTGGAAAGATACCTTAAAGAGACCACAGGTGCTAAGCCTGACTATTAGGCCCAGCAAAACTTTCAATCACAATAGATAAAGAAAACAAGATAGTCCATGACAAAGTCAAATTTAAATAATATCTGTCTATAAATTCAATCCTACAGAAAGTACTAGAAGGAAAGCTCCATCTGAAAGAGGCTAACTACACTCATGAAAATACAGAAAATGAATAATCACACACCAACAAAACAAAAAGAAGGGAAGTACGCACATACTCGTGCATGTGCACACACACACACACACACACACACACACACACACCCATCCACCATCACCAACAATGAAATAACAGGAATTGACAACCATTGATCATTAATATTTCTCAATATCAATGGATTTAATTCCCCAATAAATGCACACAGGCTAACAGAATGGATGTGAAAAAAGATTCATCCTTTTGCTACATATAAGAAACACACCTTACTATCAAAGATAGACATTACCTCAGAGTAAATGGTTGGAAAAATATTTCCCAAGGAAATAGACCCAAGAAGAAAGCTGGTGTAGTCATTCTACTATCTAACAAAATAGATTTTGTTACCAAAATAGATTTTGTACCAAAATTAATCCAAAGAGGTGGGGCAGGATACTTCATAGTCATCAAAGGAAAAATCAACCAAGATGACAACCCAATTCTGAATATATATGCCACAAACACAATGGCACCCACATTTGTCAAAGAAACATTACTAAAGCTTAAATCACACATTGAACCCCACAGATTAATAGTGGGAGACTTCAATACCCCAATCTCACAATGGACAGTCATTCAGACAAAAACTAACAGAATAATGGAACTAACAGATATCTACAGAACATTTCACACAATCACAAAAGAATATACCTTCTTTTCATCACCTCACAGAACTTTATCTATAATTGATCACATATTCGATCACAAAACAATTCTCAAGAGAAACAAGATGACAGAAATAAGCCCCTGCGTTGTATCAGACTGTCATGTATTAAAGCTGGATATTAACAAAAACTGAAACAGTAGAAAGATTACAAACTCATGAAAATTGAACAACTCGCTACTGAATGACATTTGGGTCAAGGCAAAAATAAGAAAGAAATTAAAGACGCCTTAGAAGTCAATGAAAATGAATGCACGACATATCCAAGCATATGGGGCACAATGGAAACAGAGCTAAAAGGAAATTTCATTGCACTAAGTGCCTACATAAAGAAATTAGAGAGATCTCATCCTAACAACTTAACACCACATCTGAAAGCTCTCAAACGAAAGAAGCAAACATACCCAAGAGGAGTAGATCACATGAAATAAACAAACTGAAGGCTGAAATCAATAAAATAGAAACAAAGAGAACAATACAAAGAATTAATGAAACAAAGAGTTGGTTCTTTGACAAAATCAGCAAGATATACAGACCCTTATTTGCAGAGAGAGAATATCCAAATTAATAAAACTAGAACTAAAAAGAGGGACATAATAACAGACAATGAGGAAATTCAAAGAACCATTAGGTCATACTACAAAATCCTGTGTTCCATACAATTGGATAATTTAAAAGAAATGGCAATTTCCTCAATAGATACCAGTTACCAAAGTTTGACAATTAATAAATGGATCCTCATAAAATTGAAAAGTTTCTTTAAGGCAAAAGACACTGTCAAAAAAAAGACACTGTCAATAGGATAGGATAAAACAGCAACTTACAGAATGGGAAAAGATTTTCATCATCTCCATATTTGACAGAGGGCTAATATCCAGAATATATAAAGAACTTAAGAAACTAGACATCAACAAACCAAATGATCCAATTAAAAATGATGTATTGATCTAAACAGAGAATTCTAATCAGAGGAATCTCAAATGACTGAGAAACACTTAAAGAAGGGTTCAACATCCTTAGCTATCAGAGAAAAGCAAATTAAAATGACTCTGAGATAGCATCTTAGATGTCAGACTGTCTATGATCAAAACCATAGTGACAGTTCCTGCTGATTAGGCGTGTGGAGCAAGGGGAGCACTCTTCCATTGCCGTTGGGAGTGCAAACCTGTATAGCCATTTTGGAAATCAATATGGTCGTTTCTTAGAAAACTGAGAATTGATCTACCTTGTGTGTAAGCTATAGCACTTCTTGGCATATACCCAAAGAACACTCCATCATACCAACAGGGCACTTGCTCACCCATGTTCATAGCAGCTACATTCCTAATATCCCAAAATGGAAACAACCTATGTGTCCCTCGACTGAAGCATGGATAGAAAAAAATGTGGTATAGATACCTATAAAGTATTTTTCATGGTTAAATAAAATAATATCATGAAATGTACAGGCAAGTGGGTGGAACTGTAAAAATTATCCCAAGTGAGGTAATCCAGACCCTGAAAGACTACTATGGAAAGTACTCACTTATGAGTGGACAGTAGCTGTGAAGCAGGGGATAACATCCTGCAATCCACAGACCCAGAGAGTCTAAGTAACAAGGAGAGTTTGGAGCAGGGGAGTGCATGGATTTCCCTGAGAAAGGGGAGGAGATTTTGAGGGTCGACTATGAACAATTGGATGGTAACAGAAGGGATCAGGAAGGGGTTAGAGGGAGTACTGGGAGAGATATCCAGAACTGTGGGACATCTTGGGGGTTAGGTAGAATCCTACTGTAATGGAAACTCAGGAATCTTCTAGGGTGACCTCAAAACTCCTAGTAATGTAGGCTATGGAGCCTGAACTGTCTATCTTCTGTAACCAGGCAAGGTTTCCAATGGAGGGATTGGAACTCCAACCCAGCCATAAAACCTTAGACCTACAATGTCCTACATGCAAGATGTGCCGAGGTAAAGATGGCACAGAAATTGGGGAGTGGCCAACCAGTGATTGGTCCAGCTTGAGACCCATGCCATGAGAGGGAGCCCACCTCTGACACTGCCTGGAGGGCCAGGAACTAGAGACTAGGTAGCCCAGAGACCTAGCATAGAACCAAACAGGGCTAGAAGAAAAGTCAATGAAATGATTCCTAATGATACTATGTTTCACTTGTAGACAGGAATCTAGCTAGCATAGTTGTCATCAGAGAGGCTTCATCCAGCAACTGATGGGAGCAGATGCAGAGATTCACAACCAAACACTAGGCAGAGTTCTGGAAATCCTGAAGAAGAGAAGGAACAAGGACTGTAGGAGCCAGAGGGGTCAAGGACACCACAAGAAAACCCACAGAAACAACTAACCTGGACTCTTAAGGGATCACAGAGACTGAACTGACAATCAGAGTCTTAATGGGTCTGACATAGGCCCTTTGCATATATGTTATGGTTGTGTAGCTTGGTCCTTTTGTGGGGCTCCAAATGGTGGGAACTGGGGCTGTCTCTGACTCTTTCTCCTGCTTTATGGACCTTTTTGTCTCTAGCTCCAGTCATCATGACTTCTCTACCTTTATGTGTTTTACCCTTAAACTGTAAGCTAAACTCAACTCTTCCCTTGGCTGCCTTTGTCAGGTATATTGTCATAGGAACAGAACAGCTAACACATCGGATGTGCTCCTAGTCTCCAGAAACATAAGACAAACAAATTTGGGTTTGGGTATGCTAGCGACTGAGACTAGAGTGTCTTCATGTGCTTGGCAAGAGCTCCATGACTTAACTGCATTACCAAACCTTTACTTTTATTTTTAGATAGTTTCTCCCAAGTTCTCTATTTGAACTTGAACGTACTTTGTAACCAAGGCTGCCTTTGAACTTGTGATCTCCCTCCTTCAGCCTGCTGAGTACTTAGTTTGAAGGGATGAGCCACCAGGCATGGTGTCAAATCAGATTTTATCTTTTACGAACAACTCAATCTGTTATGTTGAGTGACAGCAAGGAGAAATGAAACAAGACAGCTCCATGACAAATTACTCCATGCCTCCTGATGGGCCCCATTTCTGCTTCAAGACTTTTAAGGGGAAACTACTAGGAGAAAGGCCAAGAGTTGAAAGGAATTTTCCATGTATATAAAGTAGTCTGTGGTGTAAATCTCCTATCATATCTCTCGGTTGTTCATGTTGTTTACTAAAATGAGATAATTTATTTTGTTGAAAAATCCAACAAGTGAGCAAGAAATGGTTATTTTACCCTTATTACCTCTCCCTGGAAATTCAAGAGTCATCCTCACATGCTCTATGGCCTTGACCTATGGGGCTTCACAGTGGAGAGTTTGTTTCCTACTCCCTGTCCAGATGACAATCTCCTTGAGAACAGGTTTCTCCCAGGAGTCTGCTGTGAGCATGTGCCAACAAGTATACAGTGGACATGGGAGTAGGATGCCATTCCCCATCATCCCTCCTTTCTTCTCTTTTTCTCCTTTCCTTCTTCCTTCATTTTCTTCTTCCCTCCTCCCCTCCCTCTTCCTCTTTCTTTTCTGTGTGGTCATGATTGAATCTAAGCCTGTGTATATGCTAGAGAAGCTCTTTGCCACCCAATGATACCCCCAAACTTTTATTTATTGTAAATTTGAGACAAGGTCTTATTAGGTTGCAAAGTTCATAAAGTCTGCTTGAGAAACTGTAACCAACCAAGATCTGTAGAAGTGCTGCAGGAGGGGAAGATGTGTCAAGTTCTGGGAATGATTAGTCATGAATATAACTATCCTTTAGGGATGTCCTTTCTCCATGGTGATGATTTCATTCAGCGTAAAAACACCTTGGGAATTTGCAAAATTCCTTATCTTGCTTTTTGCAAGTCTACTTCGTGATGGATGAAAGTTCTGACCTGTACAATACCTGAAAGTTCACACTATCAGTGCCTGGGCACATCCCAGTGATGCTCTGGGTTTCTGTAGAGGGCAATGGATATGTCTACATTGAGTCTGCACCTAAAGCATTCCCCGTGAACATTTCAGATCTCATTTTGCTGAGGCTCAATTACCTGCGGTCTTCTTGCAGTCCTTCAGACTCAAGGATCCGGTTTCGAGAGGCAATTTCATCAATAAATGCTGGGCCGAGCACTCTCTCTGTGATCTTGTATTTTCTTTACAGTCAGATGATTGGGCCTGCTATTGCTTCCACTTCACAGGCATAAGAATTGGAATTGGAGATCGTTTTTTCAGCTCCAGATAATTTGAAAGCTCACAGGTTCTACTATATTCATCAGCAAATGGGAACCCCAAAGTCCTCAAAAAAAGCCACCCTTTCCCAGTGGCATTCCACTTCTGCCAGGGTGGCCTAGATTCACATTGGCAACCAAAACATTCTTCTTTCTTATGTTGTACTTGAGAGGTCGCTCTAAGATCTTTGGGCACTTCAACATTTTCTTCATGTGCACGTTGGCCATGTTGTATGAATCATCTTTGTGTAGTTGATTAAGACAAAAGAAAACAAAACAAAATAAAACAAAAACTATCACCACTACCACCACACCAACAAAACACTGAACACAGGTTCTTAGACATATCCATCTAGACCACTGAATAGTTTAAGGTATTTTGAATATTATGTTTTTAATACACTTTTTAAGCTCTTTTGTTGTGTGTGTGTGCCTGTATGTGCATGTATGTGTGTGTATGTGTGTGTACATGCATGTATGTGTGCATGTGCATGCACGCACGTGTGTGTGCACTTTAAAGAAAATAAGTTCTCGTCTGCGTCAACTTTCCCTTGCAGATTTTCAGCCCTGATTTCCACACCATGTGATTTTGCAGGTTTGGAGTTGTCCCTGAACTATTCCATCTGAGGGTGAAGTGACAGGTATTTGGCTGGGTTACCGCCATAATTAGACACATTGTGTGTGAAGTGCCCAGCAGAGCATCTGACACATAGAAAGCACTTGAGGATGGTTGTTATTTATCAGGTGATATATTTGCATTCAATAGTGCCTCTTATAAAGAAAAGCAACCAAAATGAACAGTGCTGTATTTGAAATCTCACACTCATTGTACTTTGCTTGCAGTTAATGGTAATAACCAGTCTCTCTCCCCCACATCCTCATTACTAATATTCTTAAGATTCTGGTTCTGTTTATCCATGGTCATGGTCTCTAGAGTATGCTACTTAGCACAGAGTTCTTAGGTTTCTGTGATAGGCAATGGCTATGAATTGACAGTGTTTGGCTAGCAAAGAGTTAATCCCATGAAATCTTCAAAGTGCAGAGACCTTAGTGGTTACCAATAAACTATGGTGTAAGACTGGATAAGGTTCTCAGTCTGTTGAGCTTTGTATTCTTATTGCCAAGATAAAAAGGCACAAGGAGACTCTCTGGCATGGCCATATGAATTGGGAAACCCGTTTCTCCTTTCATTCTCCTCCTGCTTGGATGTTTCCAAAATGGCTCCTTCCTAGGCATGACAGCTCAACCAGGCTTATGGCCTTTGGGATCTCAGACACTGTTCATTCTCAGGCTGCCTAAGGCAGGAACTCTCAGTTAGCATGCGTGATGTAGTAAAGCAGCGTGGTTGGGGCGGCTTTGAGAGCATGTGTTTAGTTCTTGTAGCTCTGCATGCTGAACGTCAGAAATCAAGGTTCCCTAGATTTGACTCCTAGTGAAGCAGGACTTCCTGGCTTTGTATAGATCTCAGGACCCTTCTAGGGTGTGTGCTCATGTTCATTGTATCTTTCTCTTATTATGAAGGCTTTACTCCTACCACAAGGGTGCTATCCTTTATGATGATATCTAAACCTAATTGTGACATTTGCAGTTATGGTTCCAGCATGACTTTCCCATTTGGCCAATAGGAACAGCAAGAAACCAACTAACCTTGATGAGACTGGTCACATCTGTAGAAGAGAAATGGTGGTCCCTACAGGGCTTTCAAAAGGCTGACTCCAGCTGCTGTGGATGCATCCTATTGCTGCCTGATTTCCTGCTCTTGCAGGATTCATTCCTCCTGCCTGGAATAGCCTCTTTTACCCATCATTCCCCAGTCACCCAACTCTGGTTTTTCTGGTCCTTCAAAAAACATCAACAGCTACCTTGCGCAGGCAGGTTACTGCCACTTAATCTGTTGCTACATTGTGTCAGTTTCCCCTTTCCCTTCTACTGGGCTGTGAAGACAGACAGTATATCCCATCTTATTTTATTCCGCAAACAGCGGTCTGAGTTGAACACACTAGGTACTCAAGCAGTATTTGAATGATGGATACAAGGCCCAGAAGGAGAAGACAGATAGATACACATGACTTCAGCTTCCAGTACACAATACAGAAACACACCAACAGAAAACAGAAGGAAGTGACCCAAAGAGTGAAAGCATTGCTCACAAATGTTCAAGTGAACATCCCTACCATGGTGGTGTAAGGAGCCAAGTCAAGAGCAAAGTGTTCGGGTGGCAGGTAGCAAAGCAGGCACACAGAAAGCTGGGTTTGCTGCAAGGGTCTTGTCTCTGATTCAACATTCTCTGTGTACACTCAAGTCCTGGTGGAGCAACCGTGTCTGATAGATGCCAATTGGGTGCCGACAAATCATGACGCTAAGCATGAAGCTGAGTGGCTAATGATCATCTTAATTAACCCACAGAACTTTATGCATGGCCAGTATTCATCCACCCTTTTGGTCCTAGACAGAAATCTATTAAAGCCAGTTTGAGAGAATGAAAAGACAAAACCTGGTGAGTGCTTTTACCTGGGTGGTTATAAAAGTTGGCAGGTTCGATAACTCTAAAAGTGATCTATTTGCCAATAGCCATATTGCATTAAGTTAGGGAAACATCATTCTTTTAAATGCAAGCCTAGTGAGCAGCTTGAGTAATGACTTGAAATTGCATGTGTCCGAGCACGTTGAGGCTGGAAAGGAGAGAACTCACATTCTTGCTTTATAAGAAACACATTTTCTGCAAAGAGTTACCCCCAAATTTGTTTTGAGTTAGAAATTAGCTGGATAATCTAAGGAAAATTATGGACCGTCTCCTATAAAAATTCTTGTGACTGGGCATGGAGTGCTTGATATCTCTCAGGGGGTTCATGCATTTCTGAGATAGTCATCTGTGGAGTCCGGTCCTGAATCCCAGTGCCTGGGAGGCTGAATGGTCTCATGCACAGGTTTCCAACTGGGAATATAAGCAACCTTTGCAAACACATGATTGAAGCTTTTCAAAATCCACAGTTCCCTGACATGAAATGAATGCAGATCATGGCAGCCTTCCAGGAGAAGGACCTTGGCAGAGCTGAGACTGGAGAATTTTTGAAGATATCCCGATTCTCTTGTATCTCACCCTCCACCCTCTGTATAAGCAGGATTGTCAGGAGGAAAGACAGGGCAACACATTTGGATCAGAGACCTGAATGCCTATTTCAGCAGTTTCTTACATGATTAGCTTAGGACCCTAGTCGGCGAGTTTCCTTCTGCCAACCCTCTTCTGACTTGTAAGTACCTAAACCCTCTTCTGGCTTGTAAGTAGCTAATGTTACTTACTAGGCAGCAGTGAAGGACACACATGGACTTTCTGTCACTCTTCCTCTCTCTCTACTTCATTTTTAACAGCAGAAAGGCAAAAGAGTAGAATTATAGGGTGCCCTCCAGGAGGAGGTCCTAGATGCTGGCTGCACCATGTCACTTCTTAAAACCAGATACAAGAGTAGCAATTCTTTAGCAATTCTCCGTGTTGTTGTTCCAAAGGGTTGAGATTCTGGTAAAGCAATAGCAATAGCTACATCCACAGAAATCACTAGAAGTGATTACACAACTCATAAGGGACACACACACACACACACACACACAAACACGATTGTTGTAAACAGGTGAAAATTGTTAGTATTCATAGGACTATTTCACGATGAAGTTACTTGTCTGGTTTGACTAAGGAGAATATGGGGTTAACATTAAGTCCTAATTAGGTGTTGCTGTGAATTTTTTTTAAATGGACTTGGAGGATGATCCAGGTGGGAAGGCGCTGCAGGGCTCCAAGCTCTTATGTTCACATGGGACCAGAAATGGGTCTCATGGGCACTGAATCTCCCACGGCTCAGTTTATAATCTCTACCATGAGAATTTTCATCTACAGATAGAGCTAGCGTGTGTCAGTGGTAGTACTGGTATTGGTACTTATAGATTGTAATCATGGCTGTACAAGACTCAGAGAACTTTGCGGTGGTGAGATAGGCTCTTGCCATAGAAGCAAGCCTGGTTACCTGAGTTTAGTTCCTGAAACCAGGTAAAAGTAGAAGGAAAGAATCAACTCTGCAAAGTTGTCCTCAGATCCCCCCCAACACATGCAACGATGTGTCTACCTCCCATTGCACACACACACACACACGCACACACACACACACACACACACACACACACACTAAAAATCCTCATGTAGCGGACCGTTCAGAACTAAAGGACTAAAGGGGTGGAGAAATAATAAAGGGAGAGGAGCCCGGAGATGCCACAAACCAGCAGAAAGAGATGGGAGCTGGGATGGAGCAAAAACCCAAGGCCTGGCTCAGGCTCTGCACGTCTGCACACTTCATCCCTACCGGCTTTCAAAAGATGCTGTTTCCCACCTACAACAGTTAGCTTACCTGGGATGTCTCCATGGATCCAGAGACCCTTCCCCCTGCAAACACAAACAGTAGGTTGCCATACTCAAACTTGCACCACCCACTGCCTGGTACCTGAGTACCAGGTCAGTTCTGGTGAAAAGACTGTGCAGTGATTGTTATTACTCTCTCAGAGGACATTCTCAATTGTAGCTTCACTGACCCTTATCATTGTTGAGGGTTTGCGAAGAAGCCTGAGATTTT
The DNA here is from genome assembly GCF_903992535.2 of Arvicola amphibius. Taxonomy (NCBI): domain Eukaryota; kingdom Metazoa; phylum Chordata; class Mammalia; order Rodentia; family Cricetidae; genus Arvicola; species Arvicola amphibius. The sequence goes on along the minus strand of NC_052061.1, from coordinate 30,062,332 downwards.
GGGTTAAATTAATAGGCTCCCTAGTAGGCTCCTGCTGAGGATGTAAGAATCATGGTCTAGTTCTCATTTCCATGTATGTGTGTGTGTCTCTCAGTCTGCATGTTTGCATGTGCGTGGGCATGTATGTGTATAGCCAGGCATCCATATCTCATGTCATCCTCAACTGTCCTCCACCCAGTCTTTTGCCACAGGGTCTCTCACAAAACGTGATACTCACTAGTTTGGGTAGAGCAACTGGTAAGCAGTCCTCAAGGATCTTCCTGTCTCTCCTCCTCAGACAGTGAGACTACAGGTGTGTGTTACCATGCCTGGGGTTTTTATGAGAGTTCTAGGAGTCGAACTCAGGTATTCAAGACTGGAGAGCAAACATTTTACCAATCAAGCCATCCTCTCAGTCCCTAGGTTTTTTGAACAGCATGGGAATCCAGCTTATGGTAGATTCTCAGCAGTACACAGTAAGTGGGTGCATGCATGGTGACATTGCCCAAAATTTCAATTTTCTTAATGGGAGTCCAAAAGGATAGCTTAACTCTAAGTGGTTGTGCTAAACTTTTCCAAAACCAAAACATCACTTCAGGCTCTTGCTCCATGTAAATGCATCATGCAGAACTAACTGTGTTGTCCTAATGCTACTAGCCACATGAGGTATCTGCAGTGTCCTTGAAATTCTTTCAGAAATAACATTTTCACAACACACAACAAAGGAAATTTCCTCTTTGTTTTTTTCTTCAGAAAATTCAGCTACATTGTGCCAGAAGCCATCTGAAGTTCTGAGAGATATAATGGTCAATATAGAAATAGCATGCCTAAAATATTTTCTGTCTTTGATGTTGGCATTTAGTGGCTTTTTAAGGCGGGCAAGTGAACCCAGGGTATCCTCCATGTTGTATAATTGCTTGGCTACTGAGCGTCCATACTTGTAAGTGGCATATTTGATCTTTGTTGGGCCATGACAGCAAACCATGATTCATTCTTTGGAGTATGTGGGGATTTCAATAGTTTGGGAACTCCTAGAAGAGGAAGCAGTAACATCTTCTTTGTTTCTATTTCCTACTTTCTGAAAGGTATCTTATATTGATGGTAATATACCTAGAGTGACAAGTAGATGGCTGAGTACCATTTAGTCATGATAGGAACCCAGCTACTTCACAAATCCCTAGAAACATTGTCACTGGGATATGAACAAACAGGTTTAGGTTTCATCCATAGAACTGACGTATGATTTTATTGTTATTGTTTTATTGCTGCCACAATTATTATTACAGAGGGTATAATCAAGTCCCTGCTGACCTAGGGCAGTTCTTCTTTGACCAATGGAATCATGTTGTGCCGTCATCTCTTACCCATTTCCCTAATTGTATTTATGACTCCACATGAACGTTCTGTTGATGGATACTGCCCCTAGTTGACAGCTTCGTGAGATAATGCATAGAGGAAAGTAAGAGAAACCGCATAATGGAGACCTTAAAATTGTGAGTTCTGAGGATATGAGTAGAAACACAACCATTTGGGGGGAAGAGGGGTTAAGAGATCAATGAGGCACCTTTCTGGGGATGTAGGTGAGGGGATGTAGGTGAGGTGTCCAGAGAAAATGAAATCATAAAGGCTCTGGTCTAATGAATGGATTAATCCCTTGATTCATTCAGAGTGTGACGACTTCTTAGGAGGTGGTGAAAATTACGAAGATGATAAAAAAAAATAGGGAATTAGGGCATAATTGGAGGAAATGAGTCACAGGGTTGTGTTCCCATGGGCGGTATTTTTCCTTGCCTTCTTCCTATAATCCCCTCCTCTCTCTGCTTCTCTTCCACCAGGACAAAGGTCCTTCATTATTAACATCTGTGGCTGTAATGATCTCTTCAAGCTTAAAGCCAAACAAGTATGGCCTGAATCTCCAAAAACCATGAGCCAAAAATAAAGCCCCCCTCCCTCTTTAAGCTGTTTTGTAAAGGATTTTGTCCCAGAGAAGAGCTAAGGTGACCAATGCACACACTGTCATTTAGGATAACTCACAGTTCATTGGTCTGTGCCTAAGCTCTGAAGGATTCAACCCACTTTCCCACCCTCCCACTGGGCTAACCGTGTGTGTCCCTCGTTGTCAGTTACTTGCATTGGCTCCAGATACTCTCCTGCCTGAAGAATGTTCCTTTGTGCTGTCTAGACTTGAATCCTCAGTGAAGACTCAATACAGGAGTCCTTTCTCTGGGGGATCCTCTTGATCATCACTGTGTGTTGTCAGGCAGCTTTCTGTTCTGTCTGAATGTCATCTCTGCCCAGGCTGCAATATTTGAGAAACAGAGACTGTCCTCCCCCTTCCCACCCGTCTTCAGTGCTGGACCAACAGCAGTGTTTGCCCGTTGGCAAGGCAGACAGATCTGCTCCCTGGTGAGGGCGTGCCCTGCCTTTCTGCAGAGTTTTGTTGAAATTTCCAACACATTTCAGATCTTGAGAAAAGGTACTTGTTTTAACAAGACTGCTGGGCAGAGGTCATCGCTTTAGACGAGGTTTCTTTTCTTTCTTTTTTTTAATGAACTTAGCTGGTTTTAATATCTTTTCCAAAGCAGACTACATTAAATGACCCTGACTTGGCTGAAAGCCTTCTCTTGAGTGCTTTGGGAGGATTATAGGAAGTTCTTTTACAGCCTCTTAGCATGATTGGCTGTCTTTTCTTTTCTTTAGGTTATCAGGGATTGAGATTTGATCCTAATTAATGAAGGTGAAGCCCTGAGCCCTGCAGTTTTTGCTTTTTGGGAGAGAGCTGGGGATTGGGTTCTTTGGGGGAATTGAATTATGCCGCTCTCCTCCCCCACACCTCTGGATGGCACCATGGCTGGCTTTCAACTTGAGATTCTCCGGCCTCCGGATGTCCCACCTCGAGACCCATGTTATTATATGTCAGAATCTTATGCCTGAATGTGAGAGCAAACAGGGTTGAGGATCAAGGGAGTTGGGAAGTAGGGGCCCGCCAGAGAAGCGGAGAGAGTGTCAGAGACTTGACAAAGAGCAATGCTATTCAAAAAGTTACCTCTGGCTCTAGAGGCCGTCTTTAATACCAATGGAACCAAGAAGCATTTTATACTGTACAAATTAAAAGTCAGTGGTGACATTTTTTATTGTCCACAGATTATAAAAAGGGAGCAAAGCTGGGACAAATCAATTAGCCGCGTAATGGCAATGGGAAACGGTCCAAAATAACTTTGTTCTTTATATTGTAATCAGATCCTGGCTCATTTTGTTTTGGGAATGAATCTGTTTGGAATTAGTTCACGATGGAGAGAGTCATGGGAAAGGCAAAAGGTCCACTTCAGGCTGTGTCCACGGGGTCCTCTGTGGATCTCTTTTAGCTGATCTGTGTTCCTTTGTATTTTCTGCTCTGGACCTAGACTGTAACCTTGCTCACAGAATTAAAAGGAAAAGGGGGACATTTTTTGCTTTGCTCTTACTCCCTAGGCATCCGACAAAGTGCCTGTGGGGTAGTGCTCTTGAGGAACTTTGAGGAAGATGCAGTCAGCAGGGCCGTTTTCCATTGGGTCAAGATTAACTGATGGAGTGGCTGAGGGTGGTTTGGCTGGTTTTGACTTCGATAATTAATGACTCCTTTTAATCATGATATGCAAATTCCAGAAAGCAAGCAGCAAACCCCACATTTTCTATCCCTGGTCACAGGGATGGAGTACCAAAAGATTCCAAAGAAGAAAGCGGGATGAGTATGGCCAAACATTCCAAGGCAAGCCTGTTCTTAAGTCTTGCTTATTGCATTGCTGGTGAAAGCCTGCACCTTCCTCGGAAGTTCGCCTTAAAATATTCTGCTCAGCTGCCCTGTGCGCCAGAAATACAATCACAACAGCAGCACTATTTTTAAAGGCTCATTGGGCTTTATTAAGTAAAGAGCGGTTTCTTCTGGACATGATTTTGAGGATTTGCTGTCTTAGCAGCGAGCTTGGGTGTTGATATCCTGGCAGAAGTTTCTCTGTGTGTATTAATAGACCTGGTAGCTTCTGGTGCTGAGACAGTGTTCCAAGCATCCTTTAGCCGGTCGCTTCGAGCTCTCCTGTCCTCGCTGTCCTCACTTTTTACTTCGGGATAATGGAGATGAAAAAGCTGCCTCCTGGTTCACTGTGCCTTTCAAGGCATGAGATGGCTACACTGCCTTGGCCTGCGTTTCCCCATTCATCGCACTTACCGGGGCTGGGCCTTCCAACACGCTGCTGTCTGAGCAGCCTGGAGGGTTGTTGTCATTCTAACGTCCCTTTCGGTTTACATATACCAGTAGGTTCTACGAAAATACTGAATGCCTAAAAATACATGTGCTGAGCTTCAGGGACTTTGATTTATTTTCCCACGCACAGCACCGCAATTCATCAACTCTTACCCGGGATTAAGAAGTAGATCAAATAATCTCTCCATGGAAATGAAGAATGGAGTCTTGGCCAAAGGAAAAATCCCTGCATCTGGATAGGTTTATTCAAATCCCAGATCCACCTCTTACAGGCTTTGTGTAGAAGTTCTACCACGTGTAAAGAAATATAATACAACCCTGTCCCAGAAGGCTGTTGGAAGTATGATGTGCCATAAGGTCTAGACATAGGTCGGAACACCGTGGGTTCGTGCACAGAAGAGTCTCTCAGCAGGAGTGCCTGATATCGAGGTGGTGATTTATCTCTAGCTTGCCTTTGGTTCTCTTCACTTGGGGCTCTTGTCTTAGTTGCTTTTCTGTTGCGATGATAAGATATAATCACCCAGACAGTCTGCAGAAGAGTTTATCGAGTCCATGACCATTGTGGTAGAGAATGTGGCTGAAGGCAGGGGCTAGGGGTGGGGGTATGCTGCAAAGGAGCAGTAGTTTATCCTGATCTGTAAGTAGGAGAGAGAGAGAGAGAGAGAGAGAGAGAGAGAGAGGCACAGAGAGAGTGATTCAGAAAGAGACACAGAGATAAGGAGACTCAGAGACAGAGAAACAGAAAGAGAGAGGCAGAGAGAGGCAGAGAGAGGCAGAGAATATGGAAATTGAGGATACCTGAAGAAAAAGTGAGACTCTTTTCCAGAAAGTTTGATTTAGGAGCCTGTATTCTCCCTGTGACAGATTTATAACATAGGTAGGAGTCCCCTTGTCATGCACATGACCAAACTACGGTAGACAAAGTTTAGATACTTGTGTGTGGCTGTGTGTCTAATGAACATCCCCAAATCTAAATGCTAAGTCAGCTTCCCTAGAGACTCCACCTCTCTGCAAGATTATATAAAGAACTCATGATCGCTGGTGGTTAAAGGCAAATATTTTTGTTCCAAAGTATCCATGAAAGGTTTGGCCAGAAATGTCTATTCTGACTCATTGGCTATGTAGCCTTGGGCGAGGCATGGACTTTCTCTACGTCTCAGTTTACATGTCTATAAAATGAGGGCATTGCAAGTTGCTAGCGCAAACCATGGCTGTGAGGATTTAACAAAGAATGTATGCATAGCACTCTGCATAGTATTGCTTATGGAGATTTCTTGAGCACTTAGTGTTAGAATAAAATTCAAACCTTTTGGCAGGTCTGACAGTCTAAGAGCCTGGTACCGTCACTTCATCCAGCACTTTGAATCAAAGATCTCCACCAGCTTCTAAATAAACCTTACATGGCTGCTACCACTGCTACCCTTTTGGGAGATGTCTATTAGAATTATGATTCAATTGTCAGAAGCAAAATATCCTTAAGATGCCTTCAACCATACCCTCAAATTACATGACAGTGTCTGGCTTTAATACCCATCTAAATAGTTCTACTGTTGACAGGTTTTGAGAGCGGCGTTTGCTCCTCCATTCCTCTCATTAACTCGTGTAGCAACATCATAACTCTCTGGAAGGATTTAAGGGGAAAAAAGCACGCTGGCATATTCCATCTGAATTCATTTCATAGAGCGTCTGTGTCAGAGTGTTTGCATATGAATGAGATGCCTTGACGCTCCCTCATTAACATGGGAGCTTCGCTGTGACATGCTTTAGAGTTCAGGTTCAAGAGTTTGAGGGGAGAGAGGGAAGAAAGGCTGGAGGCTCAGTCCATTGGAGAGTTCACTGCAGCAGCCTGGTGGATAATCTCAGTCTTCATTAGGAATGGAAGTTCCATCTCTTGCCTTGAGGGTAGAAACCCAACCTTTCCTTTATCCCACTCTCCCCATCCACACAGAACCCTGCATTCTAGCAGTGGTGATAAGGCTTTTTTTTTTTTTCCATTAGTGTTTTCAACTTTTGCGTGAATAAATGGTCCCCTCTTTTCTATAAGGCCATTTTCCCTCGCTGGCTAGTCTTAGCAATTCAGTGGAATCGTAATGTTTTCTCTCAGTCTTTGCTCAATTCTTCCAGGCATATATAGCAATTTCTTCTTTGGGATCCAGCACCAAACAGTCACATATGAACTGATCACTGCTCCACTTTCCCCAAGTTATAAATGTCCTTTGTTTATTTATTTATTTATTTATTTATTTATTTATTTATTTATTTGGAGCTTGTCTAGCACAGACTAGTCTTATCTCTGTTTTCTAGTGGAGAGTAGCCTTGAACTCTGAATCCTCCTAATTTAGTCCCCAAAGACTTGGGACCAAGTGTGTGAGTATGAAATCCCAAAGGGAAGCACTACCTTTTTTTTTATGACTTTAGCTCCAGGAGTCAGCATGTATCAGCACAAACTTAATAAATGTCTATGAAGGAGATGGTCTATCAACCTACAACAAAACCATGACTTGTTGGGTGATCACATTCTAGAACATCGAACGTAGAGGTGACTCACATCTATGCCCAGCTATGGCTCTTGCTCCTGTGCAAACGGAAAGGATACGGCTTTCTGTGGGAAGCCTGGGGAATGACACAGTGCCAGCTAGAACAACCATAGGTGGAGCAGCTATCACTATTTCTGGACCCAAGGGACCTGTAACAACTGTGATCACTGTACACCAATGTACTCAGAGCAGTGACAGGAGGCAGTAAAGGAGAGGGTCTCTGAAATCAAGCTGTGCCATTCCTACTGCCATCTCAATCGCCCGTGAGACCTAGATCAGCCACGTGACTTTGCCTACGTTTTCCAACCTTCTTAGAATTTGATTTTTGTACCTGTGCAATGGAGATATCAAGTATAGCCTGTGACAAAGGGCTGCTTTGTCTTCTGTCACATAGCAACCTATATAGGTCATAGTCTAAGAAAGTGGAAATAATGATTCCGTAGAGGTTAACTATTGCTAGCTACTAATACAATTTGTTCCATTTAATTCTTCACCTAAGTCTTGCACAATTCTTGTCTTCATTTAGAATATAGGAAAAGCCCTGCCATTAAAAACATGGGTGTCAAGTAAAAGCTCACTGAGATCGTGTTTCTTGTGCTCTGAGTGATTGAATGTCCTGGTCAGTGTCATGGAGTGCACATTGCCTATGCTTTAGAAACTTGGAGCTAACCAATATAGCCCTTTGCCGCCTGGTGTCATCCTCTGTTCATCTGACCCAGGGACTGTCACTTGTGGAGCAGATCAGTCAGTATAGGAGACCAGTGAGGTCTGGTGGCTTCAGTAGAAACAACATCAAAAGCAGGTTATAGGTGACTACATGGGCAACTGGGTAGTGTACAAGTGTATCACTTTCTTGTTGTTGCTGTAACAAACATCTCCATAGTTGGTGACTGAAAACAATGCACATTTATTCTTTTCCTGTAACAAAGTAAAAGTATAAAACCAGGTTTACTGGGCTAAAATCAAGAGTAAGGACCTGGTTCTTTATGAATCCTGGAATGGAAAATCAATTCTCCTTCTTCTCCAACATCCAGAGCTGGCCATGTTCCTACTCTTGCTCTGGCTGTTCCCTGATCTGCAAAGCACAGCATCTAGCTGTGGCCATCACACTTGTGCCTTCTTCTGTCTCTGCAGTCCCATTTCTTTTGCCTTCCTCTTACAAAGATACATTACTTCTAGGACACACCTTGATAGTGAAAATAATTTCCCCATTGCAAGAGCTTTAATATAACCGCACCTACAAAATCCCTTTTGCCACTTAAGAAGACATTTATAAGTCCTTGGGATGAGGACATAGATAACTTGGGGGCCATTACTCAGCCTATTACACCATGTAAGCTCTAGTGAGAAATTAAGGAGCCCTAACCCATAAGTATACACAGACTACTATAATAGATTCTCAGTGCGGGCTTTGCTGTGGCCAGAAGCTACCTGGAACTTTTTTTTTAATCTAACATACATTGGATAAGGACAAAAAAGACAAGTCCTGGATAATTGTGTTTGATGAAGGAAAGGAACAGAGTTGCACTTAGCAGCCCTATGGTCTGAGTGGAGCTCTCTGGCTCAGAGATAGCCCCTACCAGAAGTTAATAATTCCACCCTTTTGAGGCTCCAAATTTAAGACTACAAAACAGGACCTTTGTGGTTTCACTAAGGGAAAAATTGCCTAGCCTAATTGTAAGCACCTTGACTTGGCCACACATGTTTTTGGAAATGACGCTGCCTTTCTTGGTGTTTGAAAAGGTAATCTGGGCCATAGTTCTTCTCAGCACGCTCAACTTCTATCATTGATGATGTGGGAACAGATCTTAGTCACAGGCCTTAACATATCTATTGACCTCTGCAGTTTTGGTCTGAACATGGCAGCCCATTGTTCAACTTTCTGACCAGTTGGAGGCTGCAATGTGCCTTTAATCTCTTGCTTGGGATAATGGAATGATTTTGAGCCCAGCTAGCTGCCTGTGAGAACCTTCTTTCTCCTTACAGATGCTTCAGCTAGGTGACTTTGGAAGTATCTGGCCATTGATTTGATTATTTCAAGACCGCAGAGAGGGCTTTAACTTGCTCACAGAGAATTTCAGACAATTAGTGAACAGAAAGTGTTCCGAGTTTCATTCTGAAAACATTCCTCTCTTTTTAACACTTCCTTGAGCAGAATCCTGGGGGGGGGGGGGGCTCAGTCCTGAAACATTCACTATCCATGAGAAGAAGCAGGAGAAAGAGGAGAGGGAGAGGGAGGAGAAGGAGGAGGGGGAGGAGGAGGAGGAGGAGGAGGAGGAGGAGGAGGAGGAGGAGGAGGAGGAGAAGGAGGAGAAGGAGGAGGAGGAGAAGAAGAAGAAGCCACCATAAAACAACATCTCTTCCAGATAGAACTCTTGGAGAATCTATTTGTTCTGCCAACCCGAGTGGATATCCCCTTTCCAATGGTTGTGTTCTGAAATTCCCCAGAAATACCCAACGCTTCAGTTCTCATCTACAAAAGTAACAAGACACTTTCCCCAGCAAGGGTCCATCGAAACAGGTGTTTTCTCCCGCAGTGAAGGCTGCCACATCAACAAGAATGCCAGGGACTAGGTATAGCAGAGTTAAACAGTCACACACGTGCCCTTGCATCTGGAGTGTAGGTGGGCAGTGGGGTACGCAGACGAAATATTGGTGCCCTCTTTCTGCTCAAAAGAAAATCTGTCAAATCTGCGGAAGACATTTATTTAGTTCACTGAACTTGAAATCATCCTCTCCCTTGCCACAGCTGGTAAACAACAGCAGAGTCACAGCAAGGCAGGGAATTCAGATGAGTCGGGTTAGGTGCATTCAATGGGCTTTGAAAAATAATCTGGGCCACGGGGCCTATAATATGATGTTCTGAGTGTGTTGCTTCAAGTAGGCTGCTTGCTTCCATTTTTAAGTGAAGAACAGGAACTGACAGGGTTTAGGGAGCATGCATTAGGAGGTGAGTTTGCAAAATGCATGCCAGGTGCCTTAGGAGCCCCTTCTTCATCTGCTTGCCACTATGTTGCTTTGCTTTTCACAGTGCTGGTGTGTGTGTGTGTGTGTGTGTGTGTGTGTGTGTGTGTGTGCTTGTATAAGCTCATATTTGTGTACATGCAAGCTGAGGCCAGAGGCAGACTTCTTTTGTCTTTGTCAATTCTTCCCTACTATAGTTTTGAAATGGGGTCTCTCTCCAGACCTGTGACTCATTATCACAGCAGGACCCAGGGATCTGCCTCTGCTGGTCTCCACCTCTCCAACACAGGGATTACAGTTACCAACTGCACTTGGCTTTTTACCTAGATGCCAGTATTTGCATGCAGGTCCTCCTACTTGTGGGGCAAACACTTTACCAACTGAGCTATCTCCTAGTATCTCTCACCTTCTCTCCATCCCTTGGTCACATGGAGAGGTTTAAAAGTAAGACCTGTATGTTTCCATTCTGACATGAATGACCATGCTGGGATGCACACGTGAGGGTGGAGGATTGAGGCCAAGAGTCTGCTCATTGCTTGTGTGGTTTCCACATTCTTGGGAGCTGAGCTTAGAGACCATCACAGGATCTGCTGGGTTAATTGTGTAATAATCTGGAGACTTCATTGTGCAGAACAGAGATTCTCAAAGGACAGCCCCTGATCCAGCGGCATCTAGGAACTTAATGGAACTGCAAATCCTCCAGCTCTTTGCAGATCCAGCATATCAGCTCTGGGTGCCCCTGACTGAGTTACTTACATATTAACAAGCTCTAAGGGCAGTTGGTGTTCACTCTAAACAGTCCTCCTAGTTTGTATCCTGCCATTCTCAGCAATACTTAAATCATCCTCAGACATCCCAAACACAACACAGAAAGGAGGAGGGTCCTGTGGAGCCTTCCCCTAGCATGTGGAGAACCGAGGGAAAACCTGTTAGCAGTGGCGGATGGAGGGCTGTCTTAATGCAGGATACACTTTTGCCAGCGAGTGCTCTGTGTGCCATGCCATGATTTGGGGCACCCCAGGTACCTCCTTGTACTGTTCCTGGCTGACAGATCCTACTCCTTATCCTGGCTCTCTGCTTCCTCTCTTCCCTAACTGCTCCCCCTGCTCCTGGAAGCCGTCTGACTAAGGGAACACTTGTCCGAGCCCCCCAGACATGTGATTCCAATCATTAGCACCTTGTAGTTGGGATCCAGGCCTTGTAAATCTCTTTGTTCTTTCAAAGTTCAGGGAAAGGGAGGAGGCCAGAAGTCGGGAGGAGCTCTGCTTTCAGCCCTGCTCATCTACTCCTGGTAGAACAAAGCTGGGGGGGGGGGGGGAAGGCGCTTTGATCCCCACAATGAGAGCGGCTGGATTAAGTGTTTGGAAAGACCAGACAGCTCTGGCACAAAACAGATCACTTACTTCTCTTTTTATCTTAAAGACCCAATTCATCTTCTGGAAATAACAATAACAACAACAGCTAGAAAAGTCGAATGTTTTAAAAGAGGGTGTTTTCCTATCCCCGAGTTTTGGGCATTACCTGAGACACCTGCAGATTGGGTGTACCCTAGCAGGCTCTACTCTGAAGGTCCCTTGACAGAAGGTGGCCTGTATACTGGGAAAGCACATGACTTTCAACATTTCCCAGGGATTCTGAGAACACAGGATGGCAGCTGGGACTGGAAAACGCTGGAGGCTAAAAGAGACCTCAGGGAACTTGCCCATGTGTGTTCAAGTTAGCTGCTAGGCACAAAAAACTCTGAGTTTAAAAATAGGCATAAGAAAATAAACATTCCTGGATCTGGGAGACGGCTTAGCAAGTAAAGGTGCTTACTCCAAGTCTCATGACCCAAGTGAGATCCCATCAGCCGTGTCCTGGAAGGACGACACTGACTCTTGAAGTCTTTCTCTGACCTGCATGCATTTGCTGGGGCGTGTTCCCACCCACTCATACAATACACAGATACACCTGCACACACACACAGACACACACAGACACACGGACACACAGACACACACACAGACACACATATGAACACATAGACAGACACACAGACACACACACATACACACAGACACACATAGACACAGGCACACAGACACATGTACACAGACACATAGACAAACAGACACAAGCACACGGACACACACACAGGTACACACACAGGCACACACACATGCAGACACACACACAGAGACACACATATGAACACACAAACGGACACACAGACACACAAACACAGACACGCACAGACATAAACACACAGACACACACACACACACACCCAAATGAATGCATTGAAAACGTTGAAATAAACATCTCTGCATAGAGCACTTACTGCATAAGCACGTTACATAAAAAGGATGGGTCTCTGCTGTTCTGGGGTCTCTGTTTCCCCACAGGACCATGACTGGTAATAACACTCACGATGTGGGCATTGTTGATATCCCATATTTCAGATGAGAAATGTCAAGGCCCAGAGAGGCTGATCCATTATCTAAGTCACAGAACTAAATGTCAGGCCCAGAGGCCAGCCAACTGAGGTGCTATGGCTCCTGGTACGTGCTCTTCATTCTAGGAACGGGTCCCAGTCTATAACTGTCTTAGCTCTTCTGAGCTGATGGTGGAGTGGTGTGGGGAAACCAAACATTTTCTGGGTGTTCAGCACACTGTCTTTCCCATAGCTGCTTTTACTTACTATAAACGGGCACAGCGTGATAAGGGCTGGCGGGCATGGCAGAGTGTAGTCTTGTCAATGAGGGATTCTGCAGTCCTGAGCTGTCAGGTGGCCAGGCCGCAGAAGACTTTCTTCGCAGATGCTGGGATATTCAAGGGCAGTGCAAAAGGTAGAGAAGGGAGAAAAGCCAAGCAGCAAGGGAAGCATGAAGTCATCAGCCATCACAATGCTACTGGAGTGACAGGAATGAGGGCTCGAGGGTGCTTTTGCTTTCCTTTTGGTTTCGATTCTGGCCTCTCAATAACAATAACGACCCCCTTTAAAGAAGCCTGAGGTGTTTGCTGTGTCAGAACTGTGGAGTGAGAATGGGCAGTGAATAGAGCTGGGGACGATCTCAGCCCGGGTCCCAGGTTATGAGTAAAGTTACCCCCAGAAAGTGACACCAGTCCCTGGGGGTGGCCCTTTACTGCTTGTTTCCTCAACACAGCTTTAACTCTAGAAGATTGGATGTCTAAGAATGCTGTCATGGCCCTTGCTTGGCTTGCGTGTTTTCAAGTGTGACCACGCCCGTTCTTGATGCCACATTGCACCTGCATTCAGGCCTGGTTCTCATATCACTTCCTCCAGGGATCTTTCATGCTTCCCTAACTGGGAATGATTACTTCCTCCTTTCAATCCCCCTGTGGCGATGGTGGCTTCAGCTTCCTGTCCTTCACTGGGCAGAGGTCTTTCCCCATGCTGAATGAGGAGTTCCTTTCAGGTAAGATCTCTGTTAACATGGTGTCCCCAGCAAATGAAGAAGCACCAAGTAGCTGAAATTTATAACATAAATATTAGAAACTGCTTGTTCAGGCTTTCATTGGGTGGCATTAGGAATTGATCCCAGGGCTTTCTACATACTAAGGAAGTGTTCTACCAGTGAGTTCCGTTACATCTTCAGCTACATAAAAGGTTTCTTAAGGGGTTTGTGAGATGGTTGAGCAAGTAAAGGCACTGGATGTGTAAGCCAGAGACCCAAATTTTATATTCAGAACCCATGGTGGATAAATAGAACCATCTCCACAAAGTTGTCTTTTGACCTCCACATGCATGCCATAGATGTGCTTGCATGCACACATAACACACACACACACACACACACACACACACACACACAAAACCAAACAAACAAAAAAAGTAAAAAAAAAATTTTCAAAGAGGCCTGTTGAGTTACTCAGGTTGGTCTCAAACTGGTCATCCTCTACCAGACTTAACATTCGCTAGGATCTCAGGCCAGCACCAGCTTGGCCTTTTTCTTGAGTGGGCAATTGTGTTAAGAAAATGAAGCACTAGGAAGAAACTCCTTGGAGAGCTCATTTAGGCTTTAGATCCTCACCAGAAAAGATCTTTAGTTCTGAGACATTGGCAGTGGTCCATTTCAGGGATCTCTGTTTGGCCATGATGGAGACAGAGTAGAGCTTCAACACGTCTATCACAGTGACAATTAAGCACAGTTTGGATTATATAAATAGTTAGGATTCATAACATGCTATGCCCAAATATGAAACACAGGAAGATTGCTCTTGCCTTCCCCCTTTCCTCCCTTTCTGTATCTTATAGCTAAGAATATCATCGCCGCTGAAGGTGCAGGGTGATAGGAAAGATTAGGAAAACAGTGGCTTTGCTAAATGTTTCCCATTTTATTGCCATTTTGTCTATGTCTTCATTCAACATATCAAAACACACGGGCTTCTCGGTTGCTTAGGAAGTTCATTTCTAAGGCTCCTTTGTCATATAACGCATTAAATAAATCTGTATGCTTTTTTTCCCCATTAATCTGTCTTTTGTTACAGGAACCTCAGTCACAAACCTAAGACGGAATGAAAAGATATTTCTTCCCCCTCTTCAGTATGTTCCTCAGCATCTGATCAAGCAACACCCAGAATATGGCCCTAAAACAACTAAAAAAGGCCTGGATTCAGCTGCTCTTGAATTCCAAAGGCTTGATACGCCTGTGATTTTTTTCCTTGGTGCCAAGTCAGCTCTGCTTATCGACTGCTATTTTAATGAAACCTCCTGGTACCAGCTCAGGAAGGATATTTTTATTAGATACGACTGGGCGGGTTCTCATGTTGAAAGCATTTGGTGTAAAACATGAACACATCCAGTCCTCAGATATCCTTCCAAATATTTCCTTTGAAATCGGAAAATTACCAAGGAACTTGTGATAAAAGGAGAGGAAAAAAGGAATTAAAGAAATACACACACACACAAGTATGACGTGCCCTCCTCTTTCCTCTCCACGCTCCTACATGGGTGGGACTGTGGGACTGTGGTTGTCAACGAAACTGGAGAAAAGGAGAGACCTGGAGCTGCAAAGTGGAAGCCCTTTTCTGTAGCCATGCAGGCCTATCACATGGCCAGTAACATTCTTGTCTTCTCTTCTCCCATGTCTTCTTCTAACTTTCCCAGCGGCTGGAGTCACACAAGCAGTCCCCCTGTAAATTCATAATGTAGCTGATACCGTATCCTGAGCTCTGCTTCATGGAGAACATTATCAGTTATCTCTACCAGCAATCAGTCTCCTTCCCAACCAAAAGTGCCTTTTAAAACCATTCGCCTCCTCTAAGAATACAGTAGAGACCAGTGATTACATCTTGGACCCTGTGGCTACCAGGCTGAGTTCAAATACTGGCTTTGCATTCTGATGTCTGGTTGACCTTGCGAAAGTGATTTTAAGCATCTGTGCCTCAGTGGTCACTCATCTCATGGGGTAACTCATGGTATGTATAGGCAATGAATGCTATTATTGCTTTAATGGTAATCATAAACATCCATCTCTCTGGACAGGTAGGGGATAGAAAAGATGGGGGATCAAATATTTTCTTTAGTGTTCTTCTGCAATATTAATACACATGACTTTATGTCCTCTTGGTGATGACCACTGAGACACAGTACCAGCTTGGGAATATCTGTATATCACAGTCGCCTTCTACACGCTCCACTTCGTTCTAGGCTACTCAGCTCTTCTCTGGGACAGAATGAAAAATGATTTTTTTTCTTCTCTGCTAGGCTGAAAGGATTCTGTGAAAAGAAACTTTTTGCTACTTTTTTTTTTTTTTTTTTTTTTTTTTTTTTTTTTTTTTTTTTTTTTTTTTTTTTAGACCAGGGAAGTATAGCACAGAATCAAGGTCCCTAGAAGGGACAAACATGAATGGTTTTTAGGAGTCTTCTTTTACCTAGCTCTGAAATAGTTTATTTGCGATGGGGTCATAGAATGCTTCTAAATTCCTCTGTCCCAAATGTGACAAGCTTTATCAACTTGTCTAGCCTGGCCTTGTGGAAACCAAAAGAATCTCTCAAGGCTTTTGTGATTTCTAGCAGATTTTGGTCTCCTGACAGAACGAAAGGATTCTTTTTAGGGCCGAATGCACATAAAAGGTAGCTGGGGTTGTAAAGACATTTTTACATTTTTCCAAGCACAAACGCAAATTCTTTTCGTTTGTTTATTGTTTTTGTTCTAATTCGCATCGGAATCAACTGCATAACCCCGAGTATGGATATTTCCTATCTCCCTTTACAGATGAAAACTTGAGGTTATATTAAGTGTTTATATGTTTGCTTCTATCAAATAGCAAATGACTAAAAGGTTTGTTATTCCAGTGTACATCTATCTATATGACAACATACGCACATTCCTTCATTCTAATACATTAAAGTGAGCTGGACTATTGAGACTGAGGTCAGTTAGTAGAACTGGCATAGGTTTTAAAGATAACATCTTTACATTACCATTGCAGATGAATTCCAGTTCCTGGGTGGCATCGTAATTTGTATGAAGTAACTAGAATTTCTACTTATGTAGTCTAAATTTTGACCTCAAGGTTCCCACAGGGCAGGCATGAATGGACAAATAACTCATCAGCATTTTAAGACCCTTTGCAAACCTAGAATGAATCAGGTTTTGACATAGTGGTCTGCAGATATATCTCCTGGAAATATATGTTCTGGTATCTTGTTTAAAATTTGCTAGGTCCCAGATCTTATTAGGAATCTGCTCACAATTATGTACTGTCCCAATTTTATCTTCAGAATTGAATTAATTAGCCCCAAAACATTTGCATGTGTAATTTGTTTTTTCTTCAGATGCACTGTGATAACAAGCTATTCTTTTACATCATTAAGATGGAAACATATTATATTTTCATGCAAAGCAGAAGCTGTTATTTTTGAAGTGTCTATTCCCCTTGTCTTTAAAATATTCAAAAACTAAGAGTGTGTCAGACAGTCAGTGCCCTGAGCCTTTAGAAGTCAAGCTTTCGGCTCATGTGGTCATGGGTGGTTTCATCGGCAAAGCATGGAAGTTGCTCCACATGGAAGGATCCACAGGAGTTACAACTTCATTAATGCACTCACAGAAAGCTGCTTCTGGATTTGAAAAGGAGTTGGATATAACAATGGCAAGAGGGAAGATTAGAAATTGTCTTTATGATGTCATTTAAGACCAAAATTTTATAGTTGAATTCTGTCTTTCGACCTTGGAGACTGGAGAAGTCGTAATCAGTTTTGAAAATGTACCCACTTTGATTAACCTCATTGTCTATAAAGTTATAGTCCATGAAACGGCTTCTTCTGAGCATTTTATTAGTGGACATTATCATGAAAGTAGATTTTGAAGATATTATTGATTATAGAGAGACAAAGAGGAGAAGCTTCTTTAATTATCCAACATATTCTTACTCTTTGAGAAACGAAAGGAAGTAGAATTTTATTCTCAGAAAACTGGGGAAATTTGTCACTTCAATTTATAGATAGACATCATTGATTGTCATTTAACCATTAGAACTACCTAAGAAGGTATTTTGGTTTTCCTTTCATTTTGAGTCAGGACTTCTTGTCCCCAGGCTGACCCTGGTCTTGAATTTCTGATCTTTCTGCCTCTGCCTCCCAAGTGTTGGTAATACAGGCATCATCCATCACACCTAGCACAAAAAGGTATTTAATGTGAAAATATTTTTACCAGGTCAACTATAACTAACTCAGCTGTACTTGTAGCTTAATTATTTCTCTTAATTGTTTAAATTTTTTGGTAGTAGGTATTAAAGCCAGGTCCTCATACATACTAAGTTCATGTTTTACTCCTGAACTATGCCCTTTGCCTTTATAATTTATTTTTACTCCCCATTGTTAGTACATTAAAACACCAAAGGAAAATATGCTCATTACATTTTATTTCCTGTTTGATCTTAAGTCAAGAATAAAATTATTATAATTCCTTCAAAAGAGGTCAAAATCCTCTGGTTTGAGGAATGATCTGTGTTTGTCTCTTTCCCTCTGGCTAAGTTACCATGGTGTTACTCATGTTCTCTGAGCCTCTGTCATCTCTCTTTTGTCTAGAGCAGCTCCATGTGACAGCTTTAAGGACTATGACATGATCTACAGCTGCCAGTGGGTGGAGTGTGCACAGAAAAATCTTATAAGTGGTGATTTGGGAGTTTGCTTTGTGATGGAGGAAAGTTATCTGTCTATGTTACTTTCATTGGTTAATTAATAAAGAAAACTGCCTTGGCCCTTTAAGAGACAGAAAATTAGGTAGGCGGAGTAGACAGAACAGAATTGTGGGAAAAGGGGTAGCAGGAGTGGGGAGACGCTTCAGGCAGTCGCCATAGTGAGTCTCCATGCTTCTCCTCTCCGAGATGGACGCAGGTTAAGTTCTCTCCTGGTAAGCCACACCTCGTGGTGCTACACAGATTACTAAATATGGGTTAAAGGAATATGTGAGAATTAGCCAATAAGAGGCTGAAACTATGGGCCAGGCAGTATTTTAAATGAATACAGTTTCTGTGTAATTATTTTGGGTAAAGCTAGCCGGGTGGCGGGACACAGCCCACTGCTCCTTCTACAGCTTTGGGGAAGATGATCGCCAGAGTATTTGCTTGGAATCTATGTACTTCAAGAAAAATTACGGGTAGGAAGAGTTGAATGGTTCTGATCTGTTCCCTTGCACTGGGAGTGAGGTCCTTTGGAACAAGCCCCAAAGGTATTAGCTGTAGTAACTGGACCTGGTACTGTATTAAATAAGTTCCATGCCAAGAGAGAAGATCAACGATGCCTGAGCACTTTCTGGTGTTGTAGGGTTCAGTGTTACACAGAACATCAGACCAAATGACCCATAAATTCCTCTACAATTCTCTAAGCCTTTAGACCCGCCCTGTAGAGAGCTCATCTCAAATCAAAACTTCAGGCAAAACATTCACTCTCTGGTGTCTTATAGACGTCATCTCCACCAGAAGATCTTTCTTTTACTTTCTTATTTCTTATTCATTTGGTCTGACTGAGCTCCAGAGATCTCCAAGGCCAGTTAACCTTGACGTAAATTATTCCTTCCCAATCAGCTTTCCCTCCAGCCCTCATTCCTCACCTCTTCCATATAGTACCCTCTCCTTTCCTCTTTTCTTTAGACTTCCAGTTCTCCTTGGATCTCTGCTTCTGATTGGTGCCTATTCATGCAAATTTATTTCAGCTTTACAAACAACAAACACTACCTTTGAGGCCAAGTCTTAGACTTAACTCTTGCCCCACTCACTTTATTTCTAAATTGACTCTGAGGGCGGGGAATGAGTTTTGTTTGCAGACCTGCCTACAGATTCTATCTGTAGTGTGTGCTAACTGAGGTATTGTAGATAAATAATATTGCATTTCTTGATGTCTGTCTCCCTATGCCACAGAATCACCCACCTTTTAAAAACAGTAGACGAACATCAGACGTATGGATCTAGGGGCACATACGGAGTATACAGTAAATGACTACTTCTAACATTCTTGCCTGTTTTCTTGTTCTAGAATCACCATTCAAGTGGTTTGGATCTTTAAAGCCATCTTTCAGCTTCTTGCATGTGCTGTAGAAGCATTCTGAACATTTTATGTGATACATGACATGCACATGTTATACCAAATTCTACCTCTTCCAGGCACTCTTCCCCAACAGAGAAAATGGGGTTCTCTTCAAATTCATATCAATGTTGCTTTCCTTTCTGTAGGAAAAAAAAAGGCAGAAAAGGCACCCCTCTGCTGTATGAAGTGTAGAGAACCATCTGTTACTCAATATCTGACCCACAGTAATATTTTTGCTGCTGCCAGAAATTGTTGCAGAAAAATGTGCTGGTTTGTGAGAATGGGGTTGGGTTGCTTTGTGGGTGAGAATGAACAGACAGACTTCCTGAGTTAACTCACCCTTTGTATAATAAAGGAGAAGATTTAGACTGAGGTAGAACAAGGCCTTACCGTCACAGCTGTTTGCTGCTGTGGTCTAGATGTGGTTTAACCCCGAGGCCTCATGTGCTGCAGGCATGACATATTAGTCAGGGTTCTCGAGAGGCACAGCTTCATAGAATGAATATTTATGAAGGAGATTTATTAGAATGGCTCACAGGCTGTGATTCAGCTAGTCCAACAATGGCTGTCTACCAACAGAAAGTCTGAGAATCCAGTAGTTGTTCAGTCCATGAGGGTGGATTTCTCAGCCGGTCTTCAGTATATGTCAGAATCCCAAAAAAATAGGCTCTAATTCCAATGAAGGAATGGACTTGTTAGCAAAAGAGAGAGGAAGCAGGCAAAGAGAGAGCTGGCTTCCTTCTTTTGTCTCTTTTATATAGGCTGCCAGAAGAAGGTGTGAACCAGATTAAAGGTGAATCTTTCTACCGCAAAAGATCCAGATTAAAAGTGGGTCTCCCCACTTCAAATGATTCAATTAAGAAAAAAAAAATCCCTCATAGATGTACCTAACTGCTTGGGTTTTAGTTCATTCCAAATGTAGTCAGATTGACAACAAAGACTAGGTGTCTCACGAGGTTTCTCATGTGGTGGTGTTAAGTGATAATGGAAACTTTGCTGTGCGGCCAATAGAGAGTAGCTGGGTCATTAGGCTATTACCTTCAGAAGGGATTCATGTTGCTTTCACAGTCTTGGTTCCTATTGGAGCAACCTGATAGGCAAAAACGTGCTTCCTGCTTGCGATGTCATTTTCCCACAGATGCAGTTGCCTTTACGATGCTGTCTCTATGAGCCCCTCAGCATAGCCCAGTAGAGATAAACATTGTGTTTGGTCTTCCAGAATTAGAATCTCTCTCTCTCTCTCTCTCTCTCTCTCTCTCTCTCTCTCTCTCTCTCTCTCTCTCTCTCTCTGTGTCTCTCTCTCTCTTTCTCTCGTTATCCAATTCAGGTATTTTGCTAAAAGAGAAAAGGTGTTATTTTTCTGTGGACAGGATATTTTTCTAAATTAAGTACCAGCAGATTATTTCTTTGAAAGACCAGAGAGTCAGCATTCTAGGCTCTGTGAACCAGATGATCTCGGTTGTAATCTTTCAGCCTGTATTGTGTCTTGAAGGTAGATATTCATGAAGTTTTAGGGAATAAGCATAGTTGTCTTCCAAGAATATTTTAGTTATAGGAAATCAAAGCCAAGCTGAGTTGTGGCCACAGGAGGTACTTGTCTGCTGTGGCTGACATTTGCTCAGATTCGATATGAGCATATGAATTCCCCATGAAGCTCATGGGGGTTAAATAGAACAACCCAGGTGAGCTGTCCAGGCGGCACACAGACTGACTTCTGAAAGTGACTTAAAAACTTCTTTGGTCTCAGCATTCTGTGTTGTGAGGAGTTAGGAAAAAGTGTACATTAATACCCTTCCCAGCCCTGTGATTTTATAAAATTACCCTTTGGGGGAATATGAGCAAGGAAAAAACACATAAGACAGAGAGAAAGAAAAAAATGTATGCGTGTTCTTTTTCTCTGCAAAGTCTGACCACAAGAAGCATTAAATCAATCAGATGACAACGCAGAACATGAAAAATTGAGTTGGTTTGGTCCCAAGTATGCAGAAAGTCTGTGGTATTGGGATCAAAAGCAAGAAAATAAATAAATAAAGGAGATATGTTTCTGCACATTGTATGCCCTGGCTATTTTGTGGCTCCCACATAATTCATACAGACAAACCTGGAGTGGAATAAACATTTCCCAGGTTTCGTGACTGTTCTGGTCAAAAGCAAAACCATCAACATAAATGCAGATGGATACAAGAGATTAGGGACGGTTCCAACTACCTCTACATCAGCGAGCGAAGCTCATCATTATAGCCTGACCGGCTAAGCAGCAACCAACAGGTTTATGATGGAGGTATGGGCTTCTTTTGAGAGCACTTCCAGCTCACAAAGGAGGGGAAATGACAACTCATTCTGAAAGTTCTGGAAAACTAAAGAAGCAACCTTCATCTCTGTAGCTTCTCAGGTGTGATTTCAGCCATTGCCCAAACGGAAAGGCAGGGCCCCTGCAATGTGGCATTTCCTTGTACAAAGCTGATATTGTTTCTAGTGCTTTTAGAGGCTCTCTCTGTATCCATTTGAAGAGTGTATATCCCATAGAATTGTTGACATGCTCGTCTCGACACCCGTGCGAGTGGAGGACAGAACTTGGCAAGATTCCTTTGTCCTTGGCGTTAAATCAGATGTGCGTCACAGGTGGTGGGCTAGCTTATCCCCATGCTGCCATCTCATTGGTTTCACTTTTTGAAAATGAACTCATTTTTGACCATTGTATACATGTATAGAATGTGATCATAGTCATCCCTTATTGCCTGCCCTTCCATCCTTCTGATTCTCTTCCTCTTTCCAACGAGCCCAGTCCCACTCTCCTGCCTTTCTTTCTGTGTAGGTAACCATGGCTGCTGTGTGTTCAGGATTCCAGCAGCCTACTGAATCCCATAGACAGTGTGACCTGCTTTTAATGAACAGTAATTGCTCTCCCTCAACATCCTTCCTGCTTTGGTCACTTTCATCATTTTTTTTTTTTTGTTTTTTTGAGACAGGGTTTCTCTGTAGCTTTGGAGTCTGTCCTGGAACTAGCTCTTGTAGACCAGGCTGGCCTCCAGCTCACAGAGATTCACCTGCCTCTGCCTCCCGAGTGCTGTTTAAAGGTGTGCGCCACCACAGCCTGGCTACTTTCATCATTTTTAGATTAAGTCCCTGACAGAAGCGACTTCAGGGAAGGAAGTATTTATATTTACTCAAAAGTGTTTATTTTAACTCATCATGGTGGGGAGGGGGTGGGCAGAGAATCAGTCACATCAGAGTGTGAGGAAGAAGAGGGAAGGAGAGGCTGAAATGCCAGCACTCGGCTCCCTTTCTCTTGTTTCCTTTTTCTTTCATTCCTGGGCCCGAGCTTAGGGGATGGTACTGCCTGTATTCAAGGTGGCTCTTCCTGCACTCAATTAATTCCCACAGACAAATACAGAAGGGTGTCTCACCAATGTCCTGGGTGATCTTAAATGCAGTCAAGTTGATGGCAAAGGGTAACTAGCCCAATCCCCATTCTGTGCTAACTCTTCCTAGTCAACTCATTTATTCTTGAAGTGACCAACACCACCTAAATTCTGATGATGCTCTATTTGATCTCTTGCCCAGCATCTCAAGTCAGAGTGTCGTATCCAACTCCTAATGCTGTTACCTCCTCAATGCCCACTGGGTGTGCCACCCTGAATGTACCTGCAGTTCATGAATCTGCCTGGCTCCTAATGAGTCTTTACTGTTAGCTCTATTTTCTATGAAATAAACCACACTGAAGCCTGAGCAATGCTCTATGCTTCCCTCTCATTCACCATAATGTCCCATCTATTGGCATGAACTCTAACAAGAACTTCTAGAGTGTCCCTTAAATCTTACCTTCCTTCTCTATGTCACATTCCAAGTGACAAGAGAAATACTTCATCTTAATCTCCTGCCTTTATCCTTTCCTCCTTTCTCATCCATTGGTAAAGATTTGGAGTCTTCTGTTTTCTGATTGTAGAATGAAAGTAGCATTTCTAAACCACAAATGTCCTCAGAATCCTCGAATCCAGGAGCCACTGTGGGTACAGGATAGGCCTGAGCAGCAGAAGTTCAAGGCTTAGATGCTGACATGCGCAGTGCACAAGTTCAATAGGTTTCACCTTTCTGAAAATTATGTTGAAAATTGGTTGCTTTACAGAAGCATTACGAGGCTGGAACTAGTGGGGAGCAGGGGTAGAGCCCCCATGAACATCTTTATACCTCTTTGAGTGATTCCTTCCTCTAATGGAGATTGGATTGGTTATCAGAAGAGGAGAGAGGTTTACCATAACATAAGGCTGAATTTCATGCCCTTTCAAATGATCTCATGTTTTCTTTATTCTGTTATGGGTCGATGCAGCAGGAGGCTCCTTCCAGTTGTGGCCATCTCTTGAACTTCTCAGATGCTTCAACTATGAGCTAATACCGCCACTTTTACTTTCTTTCTCTTTGTGTGCATGCATTATGGTGATGTATAAGTAGGTAGGTGTGTGTGTGTGTGTGTGTGTGTGCACGTATGCGTGGGCACACACCTGTGAATATGCATGGAGGCCATGGGAGGATATCTAATGTCTTTCTCTATCACTTTCTGTTACTCCCTTGAGACATAGTCTCTAACTAAACCTACAGCTTGCTATTTTTTAGCGAGGCTGGCAGCCAGCAAACCTTGGTAATCATCCTGTCGCCACACCTGACAGTGCTGGCGTTAAAGGTATCTGAGCATCCACACCTGGCCTTTTGTGGAGGTGCTGGGATCCACACTCAGGTTCTTATGGTTGTTCAGTAAGCACTCTTACCCCCTAAGTCACTCCTTAAGCCGCAGCTATAGCTTTCCTTCATAAGTTTCCTGTCTCAGGTATCACATAGCAGCAACAGAAAACTGGCTAAGACAGTAGAATCTAAGGAAGACAAACTTGTGCTCTCTGCATGTGGGTGATAGGCTGCATGACTTTGCAATCTCAGATTATCTATTCTAATGCCTTAAAAGGAAAATACCGTTTTCTCAGATGTTAGAGTTGAAGATGCATTTTAAAAACTTATTAGTTTATTTTGTGATCTCTTAGGATATGAGAAGTCCCAGACTTACACCTGCCGCTTCAGGTGTGTAAGAATTAGACCCTCCCTTCTCATGGCCACTCCACTGAGGAGGGAGACAAAACCATTTTTACACACATACGAAGAAGAAACACGGTGGATGCTGTATTGAGAGGTCCGTGGCCCTTTAACACAAAGCCAAGGAGACCAGAGACTCAGTTTTCTATTACAGAGCGCTGGACAGTATAGCACACTAATACAGCAACAGAGCAAAGATGTTTTTGCTCTTCTTGCTACCCCTTTATATCATCAAATTTTCTACATACCCCAAAATTATTTCTCTCTTAGCAGCAGAAGAACAATAACACTAGTACAACAAACATTAAAAGTCCTCCACATTTACCTGTCTACCTATCTCTTTGTTTTGGGAAACATCTCACTTTAGAATCTCTAGATTGTCAACATCTAAAGTGAGAACTAGAAGCACCCAAGATTTCCATAGCTAAAGAAATCATTATGTGATCCTAGTTTCGTATATAGTCACGTGTGTAAATGTGTGTGTGTGTAGTGCTGATGTGTGTGTGTGTGCTTGTGTGTGTGTGTGTGTAGTGCTGATGTGTGTGTGTGTGTGTGTGTGTGTGTAAACCAGAAAACGACTTCTGTCATCCCTCAGGAACCCTCTACCTTTGTGTGAGAACGGCTTTCTCATCGGTTTGGGCTTAACGGTTCAACCACAGCAGCTATCTAGCAAGCGCTAGGGAGGGATCTCCCTGGATCTTACCTGGATCTTATCCTCTTCCTTAGTCCTGCAATTACAATAATGGGCCATATCACCTGGCATCTTTTTACATGGGTTTTGTGGCTTGAGCTCAGGTCCTTATGTTTGCAGGCAAGACTTTAACAACCGAACTATCCTTTTTAGACCATGTATAAAATTTTAAAGTCTAATTTGTCTGAACCCATTTCCCTAGCAGTCAGATTAATCTCATAAGCCCCTCTTAACAATTTACTAACTATTCAACATAATGATGTTACCTTCTTGGTGGAGTCTGGCATAAAACACGTATTCTCTACACGTGAATTTCCGTTCTACAAGGTCCCCTTGTTTTAGCTGCGTCTGCTCCAGCCCAGACATAGCTCCAGGTTCTGTGGCTTGGCCACTTGAAATGAAATTCAAGGCACTTCCCAGGGTGATTGCATTGGTCTGACGGTCACTCACCTGTCTGAGTGGCCCCAGTCAGACTGAGATGTGCTCTGGCCTTCGGCTGGTGACATTTGGACCTGTCTCCCTGTCTATCTGCTCCCAGATACTGTGCTTGCAGATGCCAATCACTGCTCCCCGGGGCTGATCGGCATGCTGGGACATGTGCCCACAGTCTCTCTAGACAGACTAAGAAAGATTGAGTTGACCCAACATCATCTGTCGGGCTGGATGCTCATTTTTCTTCTGCTGCCTTTCTTGTCCCTGCCCACTGCTTCCTATGTGTCTCGGGGCACGCTGCCCCAGCGTGATCTTTGCACTTTCTCGGCTTCCTCAAGGCACTTCTAAATGTCAGTCCTGACCTTAGCTTCAGTCACAGTGATGCATGCTCCTGTATCCTTCCATCTGAACACCATTTGCTCCTTGTTTCTCTTCTTTTCTTCCTGTAAAGGGCTATCCAGGACCCACTGTGTGCCTCGTTCATAGATATCTCTGGACACAATTCTCCACAGTCAGGGTTGCTTCTTCTATCCAGAAGGTGTCATTAGTTGTTGGGAGGTGTTCCGGGGTGAGCTGGGGAGTTGTCTATTGTTATGATTTTTTTTTTATGTCTAGACCTGTCACTCAACTTTTCTCTCCAGGTTTATAATAAGCCATGCACTCCTTTTCCCTTACAGGAACTACAGCATATTCACGCTTCTGTGGTTCATGCCTTGCCTGCATCTAGGCTGAGCCTACGCACTACCAGCTGGAGAGCCAGACTTCTGTTGCCTGGCTCTTCATATCTCAGCTGCTTTTTGTTCAAGCCTGGAGGAAGGGTCCTGCCATGAAGGCTTGCTCCAGAATGTTCCCTTCATGTTCTCTGCCCTGAGACCCTCAACGCTGAACTGAGATATTTTAAGACAGGACAGCTTTCTAACTATCGTTTAGACCGTGTGTCCACTCATCTATCTCAAAGGTTTCCCTTCTTGGTGGCACATCAAAAAACAGGTCCGCCTCTGCCACTTACTTTGTGATGCACTATGTTAAGTAGTTTTGGGGATTTTGGAGCTCTTTCCCAGGACTCGTAAGAAACTTCTTGCAAAGGAAACCTGCAAACCTTCCTGGATATTCCAGGATTCTAGAGATGCTTATTCAAATGAGACTCCCTGGTGACTCTATGTCTCTATAATAAGGAGGAGCTTCTTTTCACAGTAATCAACATCTCATCTTAATTGCTTTTGTTTATGGTTCAATAAGTGCATCGTTTTGGCAACACCAGCTCACAGCAATATCTTAAATTACCCAAGGCTGCCCACTTTCATTTATGAACTCTGCCTTGTGTCTGATGAGCATGTAGGGTTTTTTTTTTTTTTAACTATTTATTTCCTCTGCCTGACAGGGAATGAGGAATATAAAGCTGATGGAAACAATTAAGTAGAGGAAGCACTGGGGAGCAGAGAATCATAAAAGAAGTGTATGGAATGCAAGACCAATACAAAAGCAATGAGTTTTTAATATACAGTGTGTACAATACATCCATATTCCTCATAAAATTAATTATTGTTGAATCTGCTGTTTCTCAATTTTCCACCTCAGCTCAGATAAAAAACAAATCTGGAGCAATTCAAAAGAAAAAAAATGCTACAATAATGGTAAATGTGACTATAGTTTAAAAAAAAGCTATCTACTAAATTGTTATTTAACCTATTTCCCCTCCCAGGAACTGAGTGGGTGCGTTAGGGACAGTGCTTACTATGAATATAATCTGAGAGGAGACTGTGGATTTTTACTCTTGATTTTAGTAATTATCTTGCCTAAAAAAATTCCAGTTGTCTTTATGTAGACAGAAGAGAAGTAGAAAATAGAGAGCCACTGGGAATCCATAGACATCAATGACGCTTCGACATTCATCGCCCCACAAAACTGCTCATGTTACTGTAATTCTCCATGCCTTGATTTCCCTGTCTGTCTAAGGTGGGGATCCCCCCCCAACCCCTGTCCCACAGCTGACTACTTATCACCTTGAGTTTATTATTACATTGACTTTTCTGTTCCAGGGCTAGGTGGCTGAAGCTGGTGATACCGGGTTCTTGGTCTGTTTCTTATTCAAGAATGAAACAGAAGCTCACACAGATTGTCAATTAGCCAGAGGAAATCTTCTTTAAAAGAAAGCAATACAAAAGATCAGAAGGCATTGCAAGGGAGCAGTGGGCCACAGGAGTGAAGATACTTAAGGGCTCTTGGTCTTCGCCTCGGGCTTCTTATAGAGAGTCTAAAGGAGGAAGGGGTCTGTTGCCAAGGGGATTTATTTTGGCTCATATAATCATCTTTTCACTTTGCATATTCCTTTCATATTATTTCATATTATGCCCATTATTAATTAATATTACACCATTAATATTATTAATTAATTAATATTATTAATTAATATTATGTCATTATTAATATTAGGCATTAGATGGTGAATAGGGATGTCTGGCTCCTTAAACATTCCCTTGAGGATCCAGTTTTACCTTATGTTGTATGTACGCCAAATCAGTTCAGGCTGGATTGATCTCCTATCTTCCCTACACGACATAAGCCGTGTATGATTGGGTGGAGTCTAAGTTTGATAGCTGTCAAGCAGAGGAGAAACTTATCTCCTGGTGCAGCTTGAAGCAGGTTGGAGTCCGGGCAAGAGGTTGCTAGGTATGACGCTCAGAGGGATGAGCGTGAAAAGCTCAAGGCGAGGGGAGTCCCAGATCCTTCAGCTGTCCTTAATGTTTGCCTGTCTCAGTTACATTTAATTATGGAAGAATACTAGCTAGCTATTGCTGAGGAATAAAATTACAACCGTGATAGCCTCTGTAATATCAGTTTCTATGACGGAAATTTTGTGCGAACATTAGCTGAGTTCTTTTTCTCCGGGTCAAACAGGGAAAATTCGAGCTATTCAAAGGGGCCATGTCTCAGCTGAGGTGGAATTGGGGAAGCATATGCCTCCAAGCTTCCAAGGTCCTGAAGTAGTTGGCAGAACTCAGTTCCTTGCAGTCTGTTGGCCTGAGAGTTGCAGGTTCTTGCTGGCAGAGAGTGGGAGACATGGTCAGGTCCTACATATGTACGAGGCAGAGGATGTTTGTGCTCTGTGGGATGTGGGCCTCCTCACCTTTACCGAAGTCTTCATTAAGACAGGCAAAAGAAAAGAGAGGCCACTGGGAGAGATGGGCATGGCAGTCTTACATAAATGCAACCATGGGAGAGCTGTCTCGCCACTTTCCCTATATTCTAATGTTCAAAAGCACAGCCCTGTTTGCTCCACCACTGAGGGGTCACACACAGTATGAATACCGGGAATCTGGGACCATCAGAACCACCCTAGAATCTGTCTGTTACCAAAGGAAAACACACTAGTTTGTTATGCTTGGCTGTGTAGTTTTAGCAAAAAGTTGTGCAAGCCATCAATTGCTGTGAAACTCTTCCTTTAACTCATGATCAATATTAGCTTGAAGTCTCTGTTCCTTGTTCAGTTTCATAAGTGCACGCCATTCCCATCAGCAGGTAGCATGAAGCGCATTATTCCTTCTCTCATTGTTCCAGAGTCTTGGAACACAGAATGAAGGAGTCCTCGAGGCCATGACTTCCCCGAGGCTAGAGAAAAGAACTCTTCTTTGCCACTTTGCCCCTGGTTTTCTCGACAGCCCTGACCCTTAGCTTGAAGCTGTCACTCCAGCCTCTGAGGCAAATGCCACATGAATTTTACTCTCTTGTGTTATAGACAGAAATCATCAGGTTTAGGATCTACCAAATCCCATATGGTCTCATTTTTAATGATTGCGTCTGCAAAGACTGTTTCCCAGTAAGGTCACAGAGATGCTGGCTAGACATGGCATTTTTGTAGGTACCATTCATCGCCCTATTGCTGTGACTTTTTCTTTTGGCCTTTGCAACCTTACTCTAAATGAAATATGCAAACCACCCTTTCTACCTTCCCACCATGAGCGATGAGCCAGGGAAGCAGTCCAGAATCACCACGCTTCATTAGCCAGAGGACCAGGGCTGGCCCTTGGTCTCTTCCTGCTGCAAGTTCCTCAGGCATAAAATGCTGATCATGCTGATGATGATACCTAGCATGTGATAGTGTTAGAGAACTGAGTGAGGTATGTAGTATACAGAGGCTTTGAGCAGTTTCTGGTGTGCAGCCAGCTCTGTACAGAGGCACGAGTCATTGCTTAGATCTCCTTTGATCCTCCCTCAGCCACCTGCTCTCTGTTGTTAGTAAATACTGTGCGTAGTGCTTGGTTTTCAAATTGTACTTAAAGTCATTGATTAATAATTTTAGCTATAGTCAAATCAATTATGAAGATGAAGTAGAGACAGTTATCTATAATAGGTACCACGTATATTTACACAGCTCATGCAAATTAAAGAACAAATTAAAGTTGATTGCAATTATATACTAACTTCATTATTTAAAGCATATAATATGTGAAAAGCATTTTATTGTTTAGCTCAGTCTATTTATATCTCTAGTATTTGAATATCTCTACTTTTTATAACTGTAGAAATAATTTAGAATAATGTGTAGATGTCATATACCTTTGCTTATCTACCTATCTTTTTCAGCTATGCCATTTAATTTTTTCCTCTTTGGCTTCTCTATTTACTTTATGTGATAGGATTCTGATTTAGTCATCTGTATTTTGTTGGGCGGCTAACTTTAAGCACAGTAATTGCATAGGAAAACAGCCATCCTTTGTACTCTTTATTATCACTGCGCTCACAATGCTAGGTCATATTTGAGCACTTATTCTCAGCTGGTTTCTATTATTGACACCTGGCATGCATCAACTCACTTAATCTCTATGAAGTGGGTGACATTTCACTGATGAGATTACAGGAGGCGCTGAGAGTTGAAGTAATTTGTGCAAGGGTCCAGAGCTTCTCTATGGGCATAGGTGGCATTTGAGCAGACCAGGGCTTCAGAATTCCTGTCAGAGCCAGCGAGCTCTCTGGCCTCTTAGCATCTGCTAACTCAAGACAGAATTGACACACTCTACTTGGATCCAGTGACTGACCTTACTGGGGTATGGAGGGAAGGACGGACAGGCACAGGGTGCAGACACAGAATAGCTAGGATTGGGAGATTGGGCTCTCTGACGGAGAAGACACAGTGTGACAGGGCAAGACAGAGCAAAAGTTCCTCTATCTTGTATTCTTTCTGAGGCCATTGTAGCTTTTATTAGAATTTGATCTCTGTGACAGGAAGTCCCTTGAAAAATCACCCAATTGTATTCGAGGAATCTGAACTCAAGATGCCTTAGTTAGCTTATCTTAACTTCTGTTTAACTGTCTGCTTTTGCAACCCCCCCACCCCAGCTGTTTATCTTAGTGTCTGTTGAACTCCTTGTTTGCACAAAACTTTTCCTTGCAGCGGTGGAGAGAGACACCAAGATTTGGTTTTGTGTTTAAAAACTTCTTACCCTGATGTGGGACATCCTTCTGTATGCTGTGACTATGTGGTGCTTTTATTGGTTGATAAATAAAGCTGCTTTGTCCTATGGCAGGGCAGAATATAGCTAGGCAGGAGAGCCAAACTGAAGACAGAGAGAAAGAAGGCAGAGTCGAGAGAGATGCAAGCTGCCGCCAGAGAGGCAAGATGCGAGGTAACAAGCTACGAGTCTCATGGTAAAATATAAACTAATAAAAATGGGTTAATTTAAATGTAAGAGCTAGCCAGTAATAAGCCTTAGCCATCAGCCAAACAATCATACTTAATATGGAGTCTCTGAGTCTTGCTACACTTGGGTTCCAAACACCAAAGAGCAGTCCCAGTTGGTTGGAAAAAAGATATTCAATTGGCTGTAAACTATGTGGTGTTCTCTAGTGGACTTTTTGTAACAACAACACTCCATAAGTTCAGTGTGTTTACTATATACCATTGGACAGGGAATTGCGGTTGTTACATACAGCTGAACAAGGAGATTTATTAACACAACAATCAAGGCAAAGGTTTAGCTCTTCTCAGTAGGAGCAGTCTGTACAGGGGAGCGGTCCTCGGACATAAATATCTTGGAGGAGAAAACTATAGTGGATAGTTTCAACAAACACCGTCAACTTTCATGCTTGGACCAGAGAAAGCTTTTCCATCCTTCTGAGTCTCACCCAGAGAAGACTTCGTCACTCCCATACGGGTGACATTGGGGTCCTTAACATGTCTGTGCCCATGCCAGCACACATTAAGTCTGGGTTTCACATGCTCCCTACGTGGAATCTTGGGTCTGGCAGCACACACATTGAAGAACACACAAAGCAGGTCTCCGAACTCGGGCTACCCCTTTGCTCATGTCCAGCAAATGCTCTTTTGTCTTGTTTGTATCCAACCTAGGCTTCTCCAGGCATTGTGTTTTACCAGGTGTCTTTTTACTTTTTCTTATCGATAGAGAGGAGAAAACAAAACAAAACCCTAAGCCTCCACCTTCCTATTAAGAAGCTGCAGTGTCTTCTTCATACAAATTCGATGACAGAAGCCCATTTCCTCTTGAAGAGGTTATTTCTGGCACCTCTTGACTTCGTGTCCCCATTCCAACTGATTGCTTCCTGGCCACATGCTCGTCACCCTGAGATTTTAATTGATTGCCCTTTTGGGTTTACTTTCCATTTTTCCTTGGCTTTCCTGGGCTTCTCTTCTATTTTCCTTGGATTTCTTTTTCATTTGGCTGAAGTATATTCTCGATTTTATTATTGTTTTGCAGAAACTGCTCTTTGCCGAAACACTAATGTGCTTATATGTATGCTGGCAAGGTGTGTGCCTGAAATCTCTTTTCCATCAAACGGTAGAAGCTGATGTGAGTCTGATTACCGGCCCATAGAAGATAAGGCCTTTCTCCTCCCTAGGCTTTCAGCATTTCCGCATAGTCTGTGCTACTTTGGACTCTTGCCAGATGTCACAGAGAGTTGTTGATCCTCTGTGACACTTGGAGTGAAACTGTCATTCTACAACGGCCTGAGTTCTATTTCTAAGGTATAAACCACGTCTAGGGTAGAATCTGGATAGTTTACATGATCATGAATGTGCTCGTTAGTTGATACTGTTTCAGAGCCACTAGTTAAAGTAGGGATCTGGGATGTTCCCGTTTAGGCAGTGGTGGAGGGCAGCCTTTAATAATATTGTCACACAGACCTATGCTCGCCTGGGTTTCAATTCCTTCAGCAGAAGAACGGCACACAGTGTAAAGTGGTGTTATTATTTCTGAGCTTCCTTATTTTTATTCTCATATGCAACCTTATTTGTAGGAACTCGCCTGGGTTATCTACCTGTTGGAAAGAGCTAATCTGTCAAGGAGCTACAAACTCCGCAAGGCTCCGTGACTTTCAGCAGACCAAGTCACTTGCTGTGACAGAGCAGAGGAAGGGTTTGCCCTTGGGTTCCGTTTTGGCTGAATCTTTCTGTCATATTACCTGCTTCTTGGTCCCTGAAGGTGGATGTCTGTCCAGGATAAAGCCATCTGTTTTAATTTCTTCCTGTTTCGGCTGCTGACTTAAGTCTCAAGCCAGGCTCGTGCGTACTGTCTCTGAATGGCAGCGTCTGCCCAACCACTCTACAAATCATTATTAATAAACAAAGATGGTGATGGTGGTGCTAAATAGCACCCAGGTAAAAATTTCTATTACAAAATGTTTTCAGAAATTGTACCTCTGGGCTGCTGGTTTATCCAGGAAGCACGGAAACTGATTTAAAAGGATGACTGTTCTATCCAAAACGTGTTTGCTTTTCCGGGTTGAATTCATTTGTTTGATTGAAAATTTCATAAGGAAGGGATGCATTCCACAGGGCAGGGATTGGGGAAGCAAGCAGACTTCTGGGCCTGTTAATAACCCAAATGTTTGGAAGTATTGGGTAGACTGTTGGCCTATTCCAGAAAAGCGAGGTCAGGAAGACCTCTCAGATTTAACGCCTAAAGAAGAATAATCGTGTTCACCTTTCTTGAAGCACTGCTGTGAAATTACGAGGCCACCTAATGGAGAGTGCCCTGGTTTGCGTCTGTTGCTGTGAGAAACACTATGAGCAAAAGCACACAGGGAACAAAGGGTTTTGCTTTCCCTGCAGGTTAGAGCTTATCATTGAGCCAAGTTCAGGGAGAAACTCAAGAGAGGAGCTCGATGCAGAAGCCGTGAAGGAACAGGGCTCACTAGCTTGGTCTCTTGTTCTGCCACATCATGGCCAAAGCAACTTTGGGAGGAAATGATTTGTTTGGAATGTACTTTCAGATCATAATTCATCACTGAGGGAAGTCAGAGCAGCAGTTTTGAACTGAGGCCGAAAACACAGAGCAATGGTTTCCAGTGACTAACTTAGCCAGCTTTCATAGGTAGTTACAGATCTTCTGCCCAGGAACGGGACTTTTTTTTTTTTTTTTTTTTTTTTTTTGGTTTTTCGAGACAGGGTTTCTCTGCAGCTTTAGAGCCTGTCCTGGAGCTAGCTCTTGTAGACCAGGCTGGTCTCGAACTCACAGAGATCCGCCTGCCTCTGCCTCCCGAGTGCTGGGATTATAGGCGTGCGCCACCACCGCCCGGCTTGGGAACGGGACTTTTCACGGTGGTCTGAACCCTCCTACAGCAGTGAGCAACCAAAGAAATTTCCCACAGACATGCTTACAGGGCCATCTGATATAGACAACCCCCCCCCCCACTGGAGACTCCTTCACATAACTCTGGGCCCTGCCATGTTGACAAGGCTGACTGGGACAGAGTCATGTCCTGTTCTATTCTGAACAAGCAGGCTTTACTATCTCATGGTCTTTACTTCCTTATCTGTAAAATGAAGCTTCATATTCTGCCTCACAAGGTTGCTGTCAGAACTTACCAGCTTCTCTGGAGCACATGATATTAGCATTCCAAAATGGAAGGCATTATTGTTGTTACTTTTATTAAAATTGTTATAATGTTGTACAACAGACACTGTAGTCCTTCCTAAGTACACATGGAAGATTGGTTTCAGGACCTCCCATATATAACAAAATCTGTGGATGCTCAGTTTCATTAAATGAATGGTATTTGCATCCCACTTACACAAATCCCCCCATATATTTTAAGTCTTCTCCAGATTATATAAAGCAAAAATGTAAACACTATTTTATATATAACCATGTTGTGCAGAGAATATTGACAAGGAGGAAATTTTGCCTAGGTTCAACACTGATACACTTTTGTTTTCAAGTATTTTCTTTCTGCTGTTGACTGCATCCTGAGATGGAGGGGTCTGAAGACACAGAGGGCCAAGCTGATTACAAAGGCAAGAAATCCTAAGGTCTACAACTGGCAAGTTGGAGTCCTAAGAGAGCCGATTGTGTAGTTCTGGTCTGAGTCAGAATGCCAGAGAGCTGTGTGCACGATGAAGTAAGTTCCAGTCAGAGGAAGGAGAAGACTGATGTCCCAGCCCCTGGAGCCAGGCAGATGCTCCCTCTTACTCAGCCCTTTTGTTCAACTTGGTCTTGAACTGATTGGATAAGGCCTGCCCACATTAGGCAGGGCCATCCATTCTCTCTACAAAACAAGGGGTTTTTTTTATAGTTAAACTTGAATACATTTGTATAAAGCTTCTCATAAATGTTCAAATTTTCATGACATGAGCATTCACACAGGAATAGCTAGAATTTGGAACCAGCATATTAGAATGCTTCCTAGAGGTGCCCTGGGTTCCTTGAATGGAATAAAATGATGTAAAGTACTTTAATGCAGGTGAATGTAGAGTTCTTGTTTCTTTTCATTTGGGATTGTGCTTGAAATTTCACTTCTGGGAATACCTTCTATCTAGAATCACTTCTTCACATAGAAAAGTGGTGTTTTTTTATATCATGCTCACTGGGTAATTTGCAGGTGGCCAATATGAGGACTACTGCTAGAAGTGTTCCAGAATATTCCGTAGCAGAGCATAACAACCTTATCTCTCACAATGCAGCAGGGCAGAATGTTTTTCCTTACCCTTCCTCGTCTCATCTAATTGATCTCCAAGGTCCTTCCATCTGCTCACCTGACATTTGGCCTTTCACTCATTGACTGAACAATTGCAGTAATTATTCCCAAGTTGGTACTACTAGAATTTTCGTCTTCAAATACATATTACGTTGTTGCACTTCACAACTCAAAGGTCTGTAGTGTCAACAAACTGTGAGTCAGCTTTCCAGTAATGTAACACGGACCTGAGGTAATCAGCTGAAAAAGAGGGAAGGGTTGTCTTGGCTCACAGTATCAGATGTTTTGCCCGTGGTCTGTTGGTGCCACCGTGTTCGGACTGTGGTAAGGCATAGCCTCATGATAGAAGCACATGGCGGTGCAATCACTCTGTAGCTATAAGTAAAACACAGTGAGAAGATGGGGTGAGGTTGTAAGGGGTCATCTCCAAAGCTCTGACTTCCTTCCATCAGAGCCAATCACTCAAGAGTCCCATCACTTCCCCATATTTCATGGATCAAGACACTTAGCACATGACCCCTTCAGGGACACTGACAACCTAAACTATAGAACGAGCCCAAATAGCGCAGCTCTGAGTTCCTTTTAGGGTCAGCATCACTGAGCAAGCTCCTGGCTTCTTCTTTCGGTACCTGTGCCACTTGGGGAACATCCTGTTTCAGCTTCAGTGCTTTCTTGGGATGGCACGACCTTTAATCATTTCTGCCATCATTTAATATCTTCTCATGGTTGAATACCAGCTTAGATTCCCTCCATCCCTGGCAGCCCTGGTCCAATGATTAAGAGCCCATGTTTTCCATCTTGTTCTGTCCCATTTTAAGTCTGAAAACTGGACTCACCACATTCTGCCTTTTCTGTGCTTCTCATGTTTGGTTCGGATAATGAGGCTGCATCTTATGGCCATCTGGTAAGCTGTCTCCGTCCCCATCCACAAAGAACATATGTCAGAAGTGTCTCTTGTCCAGAACACGCCACCCAATTAGAGTAAATGGACTTCATTTATTATTTGTGCTAATTATTTGAAAAGCAAAACCTGATAAGTTAAAATTAAAAACAACTTTTATTCATGCAATTATACTCATCCTCCAGACAGTTGAATGTGGAAAATTTACTTCTCTTTTTACAAGAAGCCATTTAATTTAAAAAAAAAACCCACACATTTTTGAAACATCACTTGGCTTCTGGCAGGTCCCCTGGCCTAGAGTTTGGTTCATTTTCTAAAATGGCTGAGGCAATGCAAACCCAGAGAGCTCTTGTCTCTGTCAGTCTAGTCAATCCAAGACAATTGATGCTCTCTCGCCTCTGAATCAATGCTGCTTGCTTGCTAACTGATGTGGAGCAGTCCTCTCTTTATAAGGGACTTTTCTCCCCTGCGCCAGCCCTATCCTCCAGGAGAGTCCGCATCGCTTCCTACCTTTAGGGTCAGCATGTACCTGCTATGCAGTGCGTCGTAAAAGATACTTACCGTGTGGCTGAGCAAACGTTTTAGAGGCTGAATGAACACCTAAAATTCCTTTGGATTTGGGGATGACTTGATATTTTTGGTATATAAACAGAAGGGAGGAATTTAAGTTGATTCTATGAGCAGGTGTTTATGGCTATCTGATGCATATCTGGGGTGGTAAAGAGTGCTTCAAACGACACAGTATTGCCAGTAGGGCATGTTCAACACCTTACCCTTTTTTTCGTATTTGATTTGAAGTGAAATTCGTCATGATGTCTTTGTCAAGCATTATGGTAGATCCTAGGCCTTCCTCGTGCAATTAATCCTCCTACCTCCTCTTGTTCATAGACTAAAGAAAATTCCAGTCCTCAACACATATCTATTCAAATATGTAAACAAGCCCTCCTGCCAAGGCAGGTGCGAAACCAAGTCATGAAAATGTATCAAGACATAAGAAAAAGTGTCACTATATGAACTGATGATGATTTTGTCTGCAGCCCCTTGTATTACTATGACATTCAAACGTTGCATCCAATAACTCACTTGGTGCCTGTGTTAGTCACCAAGGGCACAATAGTGAACAAATGTTGATTTCCTTATTTTCCCGCTACTTATACATCTCCTGGGGACACCAGGCTAAGCAGAGGAAGGCAAGTAAACCAGCAAATGACTTAGAAGCTTCCAGAAAGTGACAATAAGACCATATATTATTGATTTTTAAGACACATTTCTTTTCGCCTTTTAATATTGCTGAAATTGTGATGTGTTAAAATGGGAATGTGTGTTTAATATATTGTTTTTCCCCCTGAGAAGTTATTAAATTGATGCTTTGACTTCCGATCGATGGTGTCTCTGAATGCAGGAAATATGGTAATAATAAAGGCTCCCATTTATTGAACACTAACTATGAGTCAGGCTCTGAGCGGTTGGCATTGCAGCATGATCTTCTTTTTTCTGAATAACAAACCTAAGGGACACAGAGGTGCATCATTCCCTTATAGGCGAGAGAAATGCATTTCAGGGCGGTAAGGTGCCTCGCTTATTGTTACAAACATGGAAAAGTTAATATTTGTGCCCTGGTCTGAATGACTCTTCTCTTTTATCCACTCCGTTACCCAGTGTTCTGTGCCCTGGTGCCCTGGTACAGGGTAACCAGTGATGCCAGAATTTCACAGGGGCACCTGTGACAAGACCTCTGGGTACCTAGGAGGTAGACCCCAAGACTCAACGCTGCTTGGCTGCTGCACAGGGACAGACAAGCACCGGCTAAAGTGCCAGTAGCCAGTCTTCTCTAGTCAACCTTGAATCCAGAATTGGGGCTCTCACCTTGTGTATTAATCCTGGGTTCCCTCCACCTGCATTAATCAGCACTTTGACGAGAGGCCAGACTTCCATTATACAGTCTGTGCTACCCTGGGGGATGCTTTCAGAAGCATGTTCTGGTGAGAATCCGGAACGCTTGGGATCACACTGTACAAGAGCTCATAAGGAAGATGTAGAGTAAGTCCCCTCATCCAGGCCAACTCCAGAGAGGTCAAATTACTTGCTCGGGAGCCCTGGGGAAAATGAGAGAATCAAAACAGGTCTCTGAACCCCCAGTCTCAGGCAAGGTTCAGCCTCCTTCCCTGTACTTCCACTTCCTTCTCAGCAAATTTCCTTTTCTTTCGTTTCCTCCTCTCTCCCCTTCTTCCTGCTTTCTGCTCCTTTCCCATTCTGCTTCTTTATCTAAAGGAAGAACCAGCTGATTGAAAAGCCATTAAAGAACCTCCAGCAAACACAGTGAACAGTGGTAGCTAAAATGGAAAGTTCTGGAACTTGTAAAAGTATGACGAAGCCACTAAGATTAGTTTAGGATTGATTTATGTGGCTAAATACTTAATATGCTCAAAGGGGTTTTAAAATATGAGGCTTGCAATTAATATTTATAGATCTAAGCGATGAGAAATGACCAAGAAAAAAGCCTGTTGGGATGGCTTAGGGAGCTGAAAATCTCCAGAGATAAGGGGCTCCGGCCTATT
Organism: Arvicola amphibius; assembly: GCF_903992535.2. Taxonomy (NCBI): domain Eukaryota; kingdom Metazoa; phylum Chordata; class Mammalia; order Rodentia; family Cricetidae; genus Arvicola; species Arvicola amphibius. The sequence goes on along the minus strand of NC_052061.1, from coordinate 30,023,486 downwards.
AGAGAGACCCACTTCAACTGCTAATGTAGAAGGAATCCAAAACAGGAGCTCTGGTGGGGAGCCTGAATACTGCAGGAGAGCCATGGAGGACTCAGAGGCAGTTTCCATGCTCATTGAATTCATCTCACACAAGCTGGGCTGATTTGGGTTACAGTGAGCTGGCAAATCGACAGGAGCGCAGGAAAGAAGAAAAAAATCAGGCGTGTGAACTAGTAACCTATTTAGAAAAGTTGTGAAAGAATCTGAGTTGTCAGGCTAGAGTCTGGCAAGCCAGCCAGAGGAAGGAAGACAGAGACAGAGGGGAAGTTCTGGGAAAATGGGTGCTTGCTCATGGTGCCCTGCAGAGCAGCAGGGTCTGTGACATTGACACACTCCCTTTCTGCCCCCGACAGAAGAAATGTTTGTGGTTACAAACCTGCACTTGATAATTCATGTTCCTGGAGACTTCATCTCCCTTGTGCATGAACAATTCATGTGCATTCCCTTCGACTGAATTCTAACCAGCACGGAACATGCTGCCGTGGAAATTTCCAGTTGCTAAATGAATGTTTAAGAGGCTGCCATTAGTTTATAAACACAGATGCAGGAGGAACTCCTTTTTAAAATCCCTAGCATTTGGACCTTAAAAACAATAAGTGACAGAATGCTTATTCGCATCAGAAAAGAATTTCTTTAGTTTGAAAAAAGGAGTTCAGCACAAAGATCTTTAAGCAAACAAACAAAAATATAGAAAATAGACTGGAAGGGAAGCAAAGGCAGAATCATAAACTATTTTTTACGGATGCAGTCAGCATATAAACTGAAGCTGTGTGTTCACACTTGTACAATGAACATTGCTCATTCATTCATTCATTCATTCAATCATTCATTCAGAACACAAGAGACTTTCAGGTAGCTCCTGATGAGAACGACAAAGGAAATAATGTGTTAGTTTTTACATAGAAGGAATTTTCACTTCATATGTATTGATTGTTATTTTTGCTACATTTTGGGGGAAATAATGCATTTTCTGTAGAAGATTTGGAGAATACAAAAGAGATTCACAAGGAGGAAGCAGATACGCCTATGATCTTGCTACCCAGAAATAGCCACAGTGGGAACATTCATCTGCTTCCTTCCTGTCATTTTCGGGAGTGTGCGTGACTGTGGGTGTGGATGCAAGGCTGAGAACGGGATTCGAGAGAGGGGAGGGTGGCAGATAACAGGCCCAACATAAGCAGGGACAAGAGGGCTTTCCCAAGCTGGTATTTTCCCTCTGGTAATGACATAGGAATGAATCCGAAGGGCAGTGAGTGAGTGGTGTGGTTTCAGTATTCAGCCTCTCTGAGAGAGGGACTATGCTTCACTGACAGGACACGAGCTAGAACATAGAAACGACAATCATTGAAGGCCCCTCCATCATTTGATGTCACTACTGGTACCTACAATCAGCCCCTGAAAGGACAAAAGAACTTTAGCTGTGGCTTAAAACCTGGTGCAAGGGAATCTCCCGGGAATCTGCAAGGAAGACCCCAGATTAGACTCCTAGCAATAGCAGATACCTAGCTTGAAGTGGCCATCTCCTGAGACCAGATTGGTACCTAGCCCAATTGTCATCAGATAGAGATCATCCAGCAACTGATGGAAACAGATGCAGACCCACAGCCAGACATTAGGTGGAGTTTGAGGAATTCTGCAGAAGAGGAGAAAGGATTGTAGGAGCCAGAGTTATCAAAGACGCCTCAAGAATACTCAAAGAATCAAGCAACCTGGGACCCATAGGGGCTCACAAGAGTGAACCAACACCTAGGGAGACTGCATGGGTCTGACATTGATTGGCACATTGCCTAGGTATGACATACCTTGGTCCTCCTGTGGGACTCTTGTGGGAACAGGAACTGTCTCTGACTCTTCTGCAGACTTTTGGGACCCTACTCCTTATACTGGGTCACGTTGCTTGGCCTTAATACATGGGGATGTACTTAGACTTACTGCAACTCAATATGTCATGTTTTGTTGAGACTCATGCCCTTTCCTACAGAAACAGAAGTGGGGGTTGGGTAGAGGATGATGGGGGCAGGAAATGGGAGGAGAAGAGGGAGGGGAAACTGGAGTAGAGATGTAAAATAAATAAATGTATACATTTATTATTTTTTTAAAAAAGTATAATACAGGAGAGACAGATAGCAAAACGGAATGTTTCTAATGGAACAGAGGGCTTGGCTTAAGGCTCAAGTTATTTGTGAAGAATTACGATCATTACAGGTAATCATTGATTTCTGTTAATTCACAGTGGATTGGCCAACAGATTCCAACTCTTTACTGTATTTTGATGACCTCTAGCCACAGGTTGACTCTTTCACACACACACACACACACACACACACACACACACACACACACACACACACACACACATCACTCTAGAGGTTTCCAAGATGTTAGGAGCTATGTATGGGAAATGAGGACAAAGGCTGGGTTCGCACTTGAAAACGATCTCTCTCCCACTGCTCAGTTGTGTACCGTGGTGTGATGACTGCACTCACAATTATCAGCTTAAAGTAACCCCTGTCTTCTTCATGGCCGAGGTGAGCCCATGGTATTTGAGGGCTGGCTGAGCCTGTGTTGGGGAAAGGGGGTCTAAAATGATTGTGTTCATTTGTGTGGTGCATGTTTCGGGAGGACTCTAACCATGCTGGAGCATCTATCTCCACATGAGCTTGGCAATGGTGGTTATCTTAGTGGCACTCTTGGTGCTTGAGAGCTACTAGGGATAGTTGCAAGAGCAGAAGCTGCTGGTACCAAACCTAGGTTTAGAAAATGGCATGAGCCATTTTCAGTCACAGAACCCATTTATAATCAAGAGGAGGGGAATAAGCTATCCCAGCTCAAAGAATGTACACCCAGTTTGAAGCCACTGCACAACCTAGTGTTTAGTTACCAAGGAAATAGTAGGGAATGAGTTTTGAATCCATTCTCTAGCCAGCTGATTGTTTAATTGGTTTGTCAAAAGCTTCTGGACACCTGTCATGTTTTGGGCACTAGAGAGTAAGATTTAGCAAGATTGACTAGACATTGGATTTCTAGCACCAGGATTTACACTCTCATAGTAGGGGTAGATAATGAAAGAGTAAGCATTTTGGGGGGTTACTAGAGGCTGGGGATGGGGGGTGGGGGATACAAGGGAGCTGAGGAAAAAGAGGCCCAATGAAGAGGGCACTCTGAATAGGTATATTACTAAAACATCATGAGAAGAACATGCCTATCCCATATAATAGCAGTAGGGAGACACACCTAGGAAGGACCACACAAACTCAGAAGTGGGAGGGGAAAGTTCACCAAGAGGGTGGTGGCAAAGACAAGATGTGGACCAGTGACTGAAGAGCGGTAGAGGCTGTGTCACCCAAGGCCCAGTAGAGTAGGAATATTTCATTTCTTGTGATTAAACCATGGTTACAGCCTAACTAGGCTGAACTCTTAAGTGGTTTAGCCACTAGATGCTGAGTGACTTTGAGAATGACACTAATGTCTCTCGTTCTATTTCTCATACTTGTTGGTAGGGAAGGAGTTTGGACAGTTTGCAGTAATCCTCCCAGCACGGGCATCTGCACATCCCTTCTCTCTAGTTTCATCTGGAGGATATACCATCTTTGTTCTTACTAGCAAATATAAGATGCCCTTCTATTGACTTCTTCAGCTTTAGCTTTACTGGTCCATGAGTCAACAACACCATTCCTGACCAAGACCTTTCATTCCATAAGGAAAACCGAACAGATTAGAGAAAGAAGCAGAGATTAGAAACAACAGGCTTGCACATTCCAACTGTTCTTAACTTGATTTCAACTTTTGACCTGTAATGCTTTCCAGCTGTTTTGAACACACACACAGCCCATCTTGATTAGACTCACCCCCTCAGTGATGCAAGCAGAGGAGACGGCTTTAGAGAGCCATCACCCCACCCGAGTGGCCTGGGGTTTGCAATTCTTGGATGGATATGTGGATCAGGACCAAGCATTTGGCTTCCTAGCGCAGTCCAACAGGAAGGGTTCAAGCAAGACATTCCTCCAAAAGTTCACCTCTTTTGCAATCTGTTTCCACAGTGTGGAGTGGGAGCATCAGTATCCCTGCCCCCATCAAAATAACACATCCCAGGTGGTGGGAGTTGACGGGAAGGCAGAGGGCTCCGCTTCCAAAGTACACATTGCCACAAATGAGAACCAACTGGAGTGAAGCTGGGCAGAGGCACAAAAGGAAAATTAAACCCTTGGTCTGGTTTTCTTTCTTTCTTTCTTTCTTTCTTTCTTTCTTTCTTTCTTTCTTTCTTTCTTCCTTCCTTCCTTCCTTCCTTCCTTCCTTCCTTCCTTCCTTTCTTCTTTCCTTCCTTCCTTTCCATCTCTACCTCCATTCTTCTTCCTTTTACTAGTAGAAAATGCTAAAAGGCACTTTAAAAAAAGATGGCTTCCCTTACATGGTGACAAATGAACAGAATTAAGGAAGCAGCTTTTCCCAGCCTTGGGGGTGGGTTCTGCATAGCAGGCAAGCAAGGTCACCTTCCATCCATTAACAGGCCTGTGGTCCAGATATCTGTGACTATCCAATTTAGACACCGGACTAAGAGTACCTAAAGTTCTCAGTTTATCATTGAATTGAAGTAAGCACACAACTGTATGTTTCCTTCTTGCTACCATGCCCTTGGGAAATTCCTTTGCGTTCAATTCTGTCCTAGGTGTTCATTCTTTAGCCAGACTCCTTAAGAGAGGTAATTCAGAAACACAGAAATGTCATAAGTAGTTGGTACTCCAAAGAAGTTCTCCAGGGGAAATGGAAGTTCCCTGAGGCCATGGGTAGGAGATACCAACCAGGAGGGAAGCCAAGGATTTGTTCAGCCCAGGTTGGCATTTGGGACATGCATTCATCCAGCACATTCCTATGATGTCATTGGGCCTTTATTTATTTATTTATTTATTTATTTATTTATTTTTCATCAGGATATGGCTCATTGTGTCAGCTCCTTTTTACTCACTGATTCATAGAAATTTATTCTGTAGGTAATTCTCAGCAAAAGTTTGTTGGCTGGGCCAGAGAAACTTCAGTAGGAAAATTAAACTAAAAACAATCATTTTAAGAGGGGAGAAGACAAACTAGCCATTTTGGTTTTGCTTATCACATTCATCTCAGGACCTGGGTATTGGATGGCAGTGGTAATTCAGGATCTATGTCATTTCATCTTGTTCCTCTCTGTAAACACTGCCATTGCATTCAGGAGGATTCTTTGCCCCTTGCTGGCTACACATAACCTGCAGGCTGCTTCAACGCTTCCTTCCTTCCTAGGTGGCTAGGCTCAGAGCAGAGATGCAGACTCACTGGGCCGAGAAAGTCCTCCTTGGCTCTTGTCTGTCAAACACCAGCTGTCAAAGTTAATCCATTTGGGACAAATGCAGGCACCTAAAAATATCAGAAGTGAGGGGACTCGGCAACAGGAGTTATTGCTGGGCACGAAGTGTCTGCAACTGGGTTAGGGAAGATTCATGGAGCCAGACGGTGACTTGTAGATCATTTGTTCATCTCAGGGGTTGCAAACATGCTTGAAGCAATAAAATACCTTCCGCGGCAACATGTTATGCAGAGCCAAAGAAGCAATGTGGATAAGCAGCCGGATTGCTGTGGTTGTTTCATGCGTTCTTTGGGAAGCAAGAAATACTGACCATTGCTTCCTTCATTCACCCCCTCCCTCCTCCCTCTTTTTTATTTTTCCCTTCATTCTTTCTTCCTTCCTTTTCTTTTTTGTCTTCCAGAATTGGAAACTGAGAAGTAGCAAGGCCAAGATGTTCAAGACGGAGCCTGGCCCGCAAGCAGTCCAGCGTATAATCTTTCTGGAAACCATTACTGTGTTTATTAAAATCCCTGAGGTTCCCATGAAAGGGGTCTCCAAAGGAAGTTGTTGAAAATACTTCCTCCAGCGGTGACACCGTCGGTGGATGAGTACAAGCCTTTGCCGAATCTACTGATTGTTTCTATTGAATCCGTTGTGGCAACCCTGCTCGTAAATTCAAAGCAGGACACCGGTGACAATGACAAGTGTGTGAACTCTGGGGCCAGACGCTGGAAAAACATTTTCATGCATTATTTCATCCTGCGCTGGACTCCTGGGAAGTTGCTATTTCTGGCTCTACAGATGTGAAAAATTAGACACGGAGATTTAACTTTCGGCATCAACTAATGTGTCAGGCTCCAAGGAAAGGCCTGCTCACAAGGAGCGCCTCGAATATAACGGCTCTAACGTTCTCACATGTTTGTCTATGGGAAGATGATTGGGGACCGCTGGAGGGAGGTGATCCTGCTTTCATCCCTGCCTCCATTGTGAATTTTCTAGAATGTAACATTGCCCACTTCCCAGAGAAAGGGAGAAATCCAGTAAGCGATGGAGCTAGGATTTGAAAGGAGGCTTCTGCAGGTCTCGACTGTGATGTTCAATAACCACTGAACTGACCTGCCACTTATTCCAACTCCCAACCAAAGGGCAGATATGACAAAGATGACTTACTCTTGTCCTGCTTACCATTATGGCTTATGATAACCCAGTCCAAGATGGCTCCCAGTGACTCTTAACTGTTTGGCCTTCTAGCCCTGGTCAGGTAATTCTCTCCCACCCTTTAGAGGGGACAATACTGAGGGTACAGTAGACAGCCTCCTCCAATTAGAGAAAGCTAAGGCCCAAAATACAGTGCATTATTTTCTTGGCCCATTGGCTAGGGGAAGTCTAGGTCCCATGCTATGAACAGTTCTATGTGGAGAGGTCTACAGAATGAATAATCCAGGCCTCCCTGGGTTTGTCATAGAAACTTGCTACTCATATGAGCAAGCTGCCTTGAAAACAGATCCCCCCCCCCCCAACCTCAGCCTGTCCTCAAGAGAGGTACAGCTTAGGCCCAATCTTGAGCACAAATGTGCAGTCCCTGAATCAGAGCAAGTGAAGGGAACAAATGCCCGTTTTTATCTCGTACCATGAAATCTCCTGCTAGCTTATGATGTAGCAGAGATAACATCAACTTGAGATGATGTGCTTTTAATATATCACACTCGGACCACCACTTCTGGAGAGCCCCCATGCAGCAGCAAGTTCGCAGTTCTTCCTGAGAAACCCTGCTTCCTTTGCTGCACCGAGTGCCATGCAAAACTCAAGTTTGTGTTTGTTGCAAGTTAGCTTCCTTTTCCAAACTATGTGTTCCTGATAGCAGTGTCTGTGTGCAGATTAATCTGCCAAAGCCTAGCAGTGCTGACTTACATTTGAATTGAAGTGAATGACTAAAACCATTTTCTCCACTTATTGTTCTGGAACCTTCCCGCGCTGCTTTCCTTTAAGTGTGGGCACTCCAAACATGGTGCTGCCTTTTAAGTGAAATCACTCAGTCTCTTCTTTGTCTCTGTAACAGGCTTTTAAGAATGTTCTGTATAAATATAAGATAAATCTCCCGAGGGGTCAGAGAGTGTGCTGGCTTAGGAGCTTTACAAACAGTTGGCACCTCCTTATTCTTTGAAATCAGGCCTGAAATCTCATCAAAACAAACATCCCCCAGAGAACCTAGAAGATGGAGTGATTTGAAAAACAAAAATCCCCTTCTCTTTTGTCTCATTTAAGAGGAGAGAGGAAGGTCAGCCCTTGAGATGCCCATCTCGGTAGTCCAGGTGCCACCACTTCCCCATGAACTCCTGTCTTTCTAAAGTGGCCTCACCTCCACACACACATATGGTCTCCTGAAAACACACACACTAGCTCTGCTTTCTTTCTGATGCCCCTTAACATGGAGCCTCTTTAGAGGAGGGTGAAGCACATTGGGAACCCTATTTAAAAACCTACGTGTTGTTTCCCAGCCTCAGGCCCTGGGAGCTTTGGTGAATTAGTGTTTGTTGCATGGAGTTGAGGTTGAGTCAGCAGGAAAGCCATGTTTTGGGGGCACACCTTGATTTAACACAGGCAAAAACACATTAGTCTTCAATGGTCCTAATTGGTCCTTTCTCTCACATACATACGTCTGTGTCCCTATCCTAATGGAGACATTGAAGAGAGTCTCCGGTTTGGATTAAGCCACGTGGTCCTCACCTTCAATAATGTAAAGGGAATATTTCATTTTTCTACTCAATAACAAGAAGTAGATTTTCCCTTTCTGCTTGTTTCTCCTTGAGACACTGATTGGTTGGCTCACAAGGGTGGGAAGCATGTGACAAAGGCGAGAGTTACTGATGCATCCTGTGAGGGTGGGGACACAAATTTAACCCACATCTCCTCCCCCAAATAGTCTGCATAGTGTCTCCCAAATGGGAGGTATTAATATCTTGATTATAAACAATTTCCATAATTACTCAAATTTAAGACTGAATTGATCCACACCATTGATTGATGAACGTCATAGACCTTGTTGTTTTGCTTTTTCTCATGTGGTTTTTAGGAGAGAAAAAAAAAACCCAAAGCCCATCACATTAAGTTTCTGCACCAATTGTGAGATGCATCCAGATTTTCAACACACCATGAAAATGGATATTACAGATATTTGGCAAGCCCTGGGTTGGGTACAGAACAAGCATGGCCTGGCAGAGCTGGCAATGGAGGTTAGGGCTCGGGAAGTAGCTTGAAGGCCTTACCCATGTTCCCACTTCCAACACACAGATACAGATGTTCCAGAGAAAAAGACGATGCTGGGTTTGCACTGGGATTCCAGTCCTAATTCCATGCCTAGCCCCTGGAGTTAGTTTCTTAATGATGATCACTGGGTAATGAAAACTACTGCAATTATTATTGTGTGTATACCTAAAGGTACATGTGTGTTCCTGTGGGTACATGCATGTTGGTAGGCATGCAAATATGATTACCAGGAGGCCGGAGGGCAATCTTGGATGTTGTTCCTTAGGCACTATCTACCTTCTTCTTCTTCTTTTTGTAAGTTGTTGTTTTTTTATTGATTTTATGTGTATGAGTGTTTTGGCTGCATGTCTGTCTGCACAAAGTGGATGCCTGTGTCTGGGTCCTGAGGAGTCCAGAAGACAACCTTGGATGCCCTGGAACTGGAGTCCTCGGCAGTGGTGAGCCACCATGTGGGTGCTGGGGATCCAACCCATGACTTTTGGAAGAGCAGCCAGTGCTTTTAGCCAAAGAGCCTTTGCTCCAACACCCTTTTTCCTTTTTATCCGTGTGTGTGTGTGTGTGTGTGTGTGTGTGTGTGTGTGTGTGTGTTGTGTTTGAGTCTTCACTCTATTTAGGCAGGGTCAAGAGGAAGACATTAAGTATCCTTTCCCTGTCACTTTCTGCCTTAGAAGTGTTTGTCTCTGAACTGAACCAAAAGTTCACTCCTTCAGCTGGCCTGGCTGGCTCCCAGGGTTGGCATGACTCTGTCTGTCCCCAGTGCTGGAGTTCCCAGTGCTCACAGTGCTGTTTAGTATTTCACTCGTGTACTAGAAATTCACACTTAGGTTCTTAAAGCGTGCAGCAAGCTCTCTTGTTTGTTGAGCTCCACCCCAAGACTCTACCTTGTTTGTCTGAGACAGACTCTCCCTTGGCCTGGGGTTTTCTGAACAGCTAGACTGGTTGTCTAATTAGCCCAGGGATCTGCGTGTCACTGCCTCCTCAGCACGGGATTGTGCCTGGCATTTGTACAAGGATTCTGGGGATCAAACTCAGGTCCTTGTTCTTGCATGGCAAGGACTTCTCTGACTGAGCTATCTCTCTGACCCCTGATGGTTATTTATTGAATGAAGCAAGCATTAGAGATGAATGGGCAGCTCTGATCCCTTCAACTTCCTACTCATGCCCCTACTTTGTCTGTTTTGGAAACCTGCTGCAAGCATTGGCTCGAATCACAGCCCTAGAATTCCTAGTGTGGCATCAATTCTCCATAAATAGATGTCAGTGCCTTCAATTCTTCCCCACGCTCCTTTCCCTTGTAGATTCTTTGCCTACTCAGAAAATTAAACTTTGCTGCCAAATTCCCCAGGGCCTTACAGAGGACAGATTCTTTCTGTGAGAAAATGAGTTTATTGACTTTTCTGTCTCTAAAAAATAAGGTACAGGTGTTGAGGTTGGGGATATAGTGTAGGCACAGCTGGGTTAGAGCCTGGAGTGGCCTGTGCCGTGGGGCTGAGTAGGGAGGCCAGCAGCAGGTACCAGGTGGTGGCTTTAGTCCAGATCCTTCTCTCTGGGATACTCTTCACAATGAAGTGATAACATTTACCTTTCTGTAGGTGGATTCAAGTCTCCTATTCCTGGTGATGTTGTGTACCCCTGGAGGAGGTACCCAGGTGCTTCGTAAGGTACTGAGGAGCTGGTCCTATGCTGCTGCTGTATTTTCAACTCGGGCTTCACAAAGTCTGCCATTCGCCTGGAATTTTCTGGATACATTCACCTGGGAGGAGGTGTTAAGAAAGAGATTTTCCTCCTGAGATGCAGCTTCCCACCTCTATCACTGGTGATCTTTGGAACCAGGGCACCGTGGCTTAAAGGGCATCCCTAACTTATTCTGAGCCCCACTGTTGTGTTCCCCTCTTTTTGGCCTTCTTCTAGCTGGAGGGACCCCACTCACGGGGTTCTCCATCACAGAGTGACGCTGCTAGATAATACTGCTCCCACCGTAAGGCCAATAGATGGGCCTTTTCTTTCAGAAGGGGAATCCTATTAATATCCTAGATCTGGTGTAAACCCATACAGATAGAGCTGAATCCTGTGTGTTGTGCTGGAATTGAGAATATTTTCCCACACTGCAACAAGTACCACAGAAGACTATAAAGCAGAAAATGTCAATATCAGACTTATAGTTAAGATACCCCAGGGGACAAAGAGGGGTCATGAAAGGGATGAATTTGTTGAGCTTCCTCTGATCTTTGCTCTGATCCAGCTACAGGGAGAAACAAGGTGTGCTTTCTTCCTCCCTCTCCCTCCCTCTCTCCCTCCCTCCGCCTCCCTCTCTCCTTCCTTCCCAATTTCTCTCTTTCCTTTATTCCTTCTTCCCTACACCCTCTCCTTACAAATGTATCTGATTGATTTTGACTCCAACCAGATGGTTTCAGATCCTAGACTCCAGTAATGCCACCACATCACTCTCTCCCTGAAATCAGAGGATGGTGGCAGCTTTCTAATACTTTCTGAATCTTCATCTTCTCATCAGGTTGGATTCTGAACTGTTTCAATATTGATTAAGCCAATTTTCTGCATTCTGTTGATCTTGCTTAAGTATGTCATGTTGATTCAGTCATTCCTGAATCATACCTCAGTCGTTCACTGAGTTAGCCACAGTCCTTTCTTCTTAATTTATTTTATCCTTCCTACGTTCTTCCTCCCGGTTCTTTGAGGTAGGATATCACACACTTCTATATAGCCCAGGCTGGTCTTAAAGCCTTGATCTTCTTAACTATATCTTCCAAATGCTGAGATTACAAACATGTGCCAGCATACCCAGTCACTTATGGACTCTTATAGTCAGACTAGTAAACCATTTAAAAGCCCAAATAAGGACATTGCCATAGGGTTGAAGGATTAAAAATAACTGAAGAAAATTGCTCAACCAAACCTTACCTAGAGTTTCAGTTTCTTGTATGCTCACCCTATGATGTATTCTTTGCCATTATAATGTGCCAAAGGCAGAATACTGCTCACTGCATTTCATATATTACTGGCTTTTAAAGCTATTTTGTAACATATCACTCAGCTTGTAGACAATGATGCTTCGTGAGTATCATAGTTTGCTTTTCTCTTCTTGTGATAAAACATTGACCGAAGCAACTTAGGCGGAGAGGGTTTGTTTTTGCTTACAGGCCTCTGATGTGACGCTCATGCAGGGGCTCAAGACAGGAACCTGGAGGCAGGAACTGGTGTAGAGATCATGGAGGAACATTGTTTACTGGCTTACAGTTCATAGCTTTCTCAGCCTGTTTTCTAACAGAACACAGGACCACCTGCCTAGGCATGGTGCCACAGCCCGTGTGAAGGCCCTTCCTCACCAGTAATCAATCAAGAAAATCCCCCCCCCCACACACACACAGACAAATTCACTTATCTGATAGACGTAATTCTTTAATTGAAAACCTCTTTTCCCTGGTGGCTCTCAAACTGACAGAAACTTCCCAGCACAATCAGACAAGCAGGCCTTCATTTATGAATGTATTTCATGTTCCTACGGAAGGAAACACATGGAGAGTGTGTCACACCATAGCGCAGACCTGAATGGAGAAGAGAGAAAGAGATGAACACAGGATTTCATAGATTGAGGAATATGATTTCCTAGCCCAGATCTTCCCACCACGCACCGTTCTTCAATCGACTTGATCCCTTGCAGGCTCTAGGCCCTATCATCACAATAAAACCTGCTTAGATGTTAGTAACCTTGCTTCTCTTTGGAAAGCTGTAAGAGTACAGATGGATCTTGAAGGTCCCATCTGAGCTTTGCACCCAGCAAATCAAATATCACACATTAAATGTCCTTGGCACTCTGTGTAGACAGAAGCCATAGCCAGACATGTGGGGAAGGTTGGTTTGTTCACCATCAAGCAGTTCGAAATAATATTCTCTGTTTTCGAAATGAACCGACTTGCCTCTCACCGTCTGTTTTCTAGGATCTGGAATGGCACACATTTTATTTCCATGTGCACCCGAATCTGTTCCCAGAAATGTGCATTGGAAACCAGCGAGCAAATGTCATCTCTTTGGCTGGTTACCTTAAGCACCACTAGCCACTCTCCTGTATATGCTTTCGGTTTATTTTAAATTATTTTCCCCTAAAACATACTTTCATTTTACTCTCCTTATCTTTCACTGAGATAATTGGTTTCCTATGAAGCTGACATTAGAGTACATACTAGAGGGGGTAAGTCTTATTTTGTTCAGCACGTCACGGGGGCCTTAGAACTACCATTGCTATGCATCTTTGCAATTGTTTACATGTTGATGTCAAATTCCTCACCCATAAAATGAATGCATAGTCTCTGGCAGACATTTTGCTTATTGTTAGGTTTTTCTGAAATGGGATTTCCATGATCTCTTCCTGTCAGGAATTCCAATCTGGTAGAAGCAGAAGGGAACGAGTGTGCATTGTGATAGCACAATTATTATTCCAATATTGCTGGATGTATCCACATACATCTGTAAATCTAGTCTTGCCTTCATCCTATTTGGCCACTGAGTGGCTACTAGTGGTCACTTTTTGAATTGCAGGTATAGTGAGTGAGACACATTCAGATTAGATCTTAATTACTCAAAATTGTACTAAAAAGAGTGATTTCACTTATTTTTCTAAAATGGGTATTTATATATCTGCAAGTCTGAAACAGAAGTTCCCAGTACTTTCAAAAGATATTTTCAATCTGAAGGGATGTCTAAAAAGTATTAAATTCTTGTTTCTCTTGAAGGAATTTACTTTATGGAACTATGGAAAGACTCAAAGGCATATAGTAAGAATTTTTCTTACAGTTATTTGTGATACCATAAAGAAAAAATGTCATCTAATTATAAGATGTGAATTATGGTAAATCACTATGATATTATATAGCAATTATACATAAATTATTTAACTATAGGAGAATAAGATTATAATCCACAATTTGTTAAAAAAAAGTAGATGATGAAATTGTGTATAAAACAGAGGAAATTTAAAATGTATGTATTTGTATCTGCTATATAGTATTATGTATAGATATGAGTGTACACAAAGATTGAAGAAGCATATTGACTTCTACTTGGCAAAGACCATTTTAGTGAGACTTTTTTTCAGGTGAACTTTACACTTTTCTATGTATAATATTCTACAAAGGAGATGGATTATTTTTAAATAAGAATAAATATTTGGCTCTGACTTTTGCATATGCTGTGGGAATGCTAATGATGAGGAGGGATGATTTGCTGGTCAGTAGAAGTAAAGGAAAGATTTTCTAGCTTCATTTTTCAACAAGGGCGTTGCAAAATGGGGCCTGACTTTGATAGTGTTTGGCTGCTTAGATGTGGACAATACCAGTGCATTTTTCATCTGTAAGTCAAAGTGTGGCTGTGACGAAAGGAGCATAGCAGGGTCAGACCCGTTCAAATGGAGGACATAAAGAAGAGGTGCCCGAAAATCCTTCCATCTTCTTCATCAGCTTCAGAACCCACTGCTGCGACCTCAGTGGGTTGTTAAGGTGGATGAATGAATGGAGAAAGACCCAAAGCCACCCAATCCAACCTTCAGACTTTAGTCATTTTTCTGACTTAGCATCAGGACTATAGGCGAATTCTCTACTGTGTGGTTCATGGTGCAGACCCTAAACCAGAGGCCACAAAGAGTAATGAATTTTCTGTTTGGGCCTGGCAAGGGATGTACCTGGGAGCAGATGAAACCCGTCCCGGGAGCCACTCTGGAGTAACTTGGATAGTTCTGGAAATCATTTCAACAACAACAACAGCCTTAGATTCTGTTTGAATTTTCTAAACAGTGTCCGTGTGAACCTAGGTGGGAGCAAGCATCTTCAGCTCTCCTCCACCATGCTTTTCCTCTTTCTCTTTGAAGCTATCATTCAAGCTGAATGTGTTGCTCATCTCTGAAACTGGTTTTACCATAGGTGTGGTGACTGTACCCTGAAGCTTGACTTTCTTATATTCTATTCTTCCATTCCACCTTCTTGTTGTATACCCAAGGAGGTTTCTCCTAGGGTTGGCTTTTGCTTTCCTTTGGCTGCCTTTGAGCGTGTGGATATAATCCTTCTACTAGCTCCCCGTGCTTCCTGGAACACTTATTCCTGCCTGCACCAAGATGCCCTAGTCTACAAACTAGGAGTATAGGTGTGGTAAGGGCCAAGTTCACCTTTCTGTGGATGTAGGGTGGGAGAGTCTGGCGAGGCGGTGGTGGGTTGGTGTCTCTTATTACTTTGAACTTGCTGACTTGTGAGCAGATCCTTGTTTGTTTTACAGGGGTTTACACACACACTGCAGGATTTTTATCAGCATTCTTAGGTTCTACCTACTAGATGACAGTAGCACCTTTCTCTCTATTTAACACAACCAAAAGTATTTCTAGATATTGTCCAATACCTCCCAGGAGATAACGTCCGAACTTGAGAGATGTCACCTTTTGCTTATTACTTTTTTTTTTTTTTGCTATATTTAACATCTCTGTTGTCAGCAGGAACACAAGTTCTGGACACAGTGGGCAGATGTCTCTAGAGAAACCATGTCACTAAAGACTGGTTTTGTTCAAAACTCTCCTCCCCACACTGCCCTGTTCACAGGCTTGGTGACAAGCTTCCAATGCCCAGCAGTGGACTTTCCTATCAAGAGCTTTTAAACAGCCTGGAAGTAGAATTGGCAGCTAGCCACCACCAGGGGAGCCAGGGCGCCAGGCCTTGTTCTGCTTTCTGGCCTCTGAAAACATATGGGGATTCTTGACTTGATTCAGAGCCCATATAGGGGAGGCAAGATCGGAAGAGCCAGGAGAGAACACCGGGGTAGGGTGAGGAATTTCCTTAGCTTCATTGGAAACAGATGCCCCAGTGGAGGTGGAGATCTGAGACCCTGTTTCAGGCCAGTGTGCTTGGCAGGCTCTCCTCCCAACATTCCTCACCCTTTCCTCTCCTCCTTCTCCCCCTGTAGGCACCACCAGACTTTAGAGAGGAGAGCAGGGCTCTAAGAGAAGGGGGTGGTGCTGAAAATCCATTGTTGTGGGAACACAAACATGTGTGACAGGATGGAATTAACAGAGGATCATGAATTGGTGAGATGAAGAGGTGTCAGGGTAGGAAAGGCCTGTGGTTGAGGTTCAGTGTTTTCATCTTAAACATGAAAAGCTCTGGTCTGAAACTGAGAAGAGCATCTAGGGTCTGGGTTAGTTGATTTTTCAGGCTTTCACTACAAACCCCTTGCTACCAAAACTTCTTCTAAATTCATTATGATACAACTGGGTACACTTGTGTGCTGGACATCACTGGTTCATGACGTTTCTCCTTCCTTCCTTCCTTCCTTCCTTCCTTCCTTCCTTCCTTCCTTCCTTCTTTCCTCCCTCCCTCCCTCCCTCCCTTCCTTCCTCCCTCCCTCACTCCTTCCCCCTCCCTTCTTCCCTCTCTCCCTTCCTTCCTTTCCTCCCTCTTCCTTTTTCCTACCTGCTCTTGTCTTTCTTTCTTTCCTTCCTTTGTCAGGTCTCACTATAAAGCACAGGTGGGATTTGAACTCATAATCCTGTCTAACTGCTGTCCAATGATCAATTTATTAATCAATATACCAGATAGGTAGCAGCTGCCTATAAGAGATGCACAAAGCTACCACATCTGCCTATGATTTGATCTGGTAGAGGTTTCTGTAGATATGTGCCTACTAGCGCTTTGGGTACTGGGCTAGTTAAGGTAATTCTGGTGAATATTTTGGAGCAGAAGTTGAGTCTGCCAGTAGTTCTTTGAACTTGAGATTCTTTTGAGAAAAGAGCAAAGGAGGTATGTCAGGTGTACAGAATTTTCAAGAGCTTCTAAACTTTCCTGTGCACACGAGTACATGGGGCATCATTCTGTGGTGGTCTGGGTTTCAGGGAGAGCTGCGAGTGAGATTCTAATATAGCCCAGGTGATGCTCGTGCGGCTGTCTGCTGACCTTCACTGAGCACAAACTCATCTCACCTCTCAGATGATGGGGAAAAGCAGAGATGTTTTATGATGAGCTTTCCAGCGGCTTTGGTGTGAAGCTTCCGTCCCTTTGTCCTTCTTTTGCGCCACAGTTTTTCTCTTTTCCCTTCAGTATCAGCCTTGCATCTTGTAACCCGATAAATCTTAGACATCAGAAATGACTTCCACTCCAAATGTGGTGTGTTCCAGCTCTGACCACAAGAAAGATGAGGATTTGCTTTCACATCTGAGATCTTTCTAGGATGCTCTTAAAGATCCTGCTGGAAGTCACACCCCAATGCAAATTGAACGTCAACCAAGGATAATACAGAGCTCACATCCATACTTTGATATTCTATTTCTTTAAGAAAACCTCATGGTTTCACCCAAATAACTGTCCTTAGAAGGCAAACTAAAGATACCAAAGGGCCTATGAGGATTTAATACATGGTTGTGGCTCATTTTCTCAGTAAGTGACCTGTAATTTGAGAAAATGTTTTAGAATACGGCCTGCATAATCGAAAGAGAAAAAGCAGACTGAGGTCTTACGCTATTTTTCCTAAGTAATTGAGATATTTCACCTCACTCTGGCATGCTTATATTGTCAAACAGAAGATGCTTCAAGTAATTAGCAATGTAATTAACCAAGCTTTCCTGCTCTACGTGTCCTCGGCTAAAACACAGTTCTTGTACCCAGTGCCCTTTGAAGGTCAGGACAAACTTTAATGAGGAATACGTTATTCTTTATTAATGAACAAAGGGTAAAGGAGAATGTATGCAGGGCTTTACAAGGCTACCAAAGGGGGGCCTCTGATGTAGCCTCAGTTGACAAATGAAAACCAGATTTGAGGACAGATTGCATCAGGAAACAGAAGTGGCTGTGATCACGGTAGGTTTTTTTTCTGCTGATGCTGTCATTACCAGTATTAACAGCAATAATAAAAATTGCTTTACATTCATGCTTTTCTGCTCTCAGAGTTCATTAATCTGCTCTCTCGAAAACTTCTCACCCAGACCGTGTCAGAGGGAGGAGAAAGGGATCGAGGCCATCTGGCCAGGACCACCGTCAAGGCCTTCATGCACCTTGGCTCTTTGCTTTCTCAAAGCTTTGTGATGAAGAGGTATTATCACTGTAACAGTTAGCTTTCCCATCTTTCTGACAAAATATCAGGCAGAAGCAGCTTACAGGGAGGCACTATTTATTCTGGCTCACAATTCCCGAACATTAGCCCATGGTTACTTGGCCCTCGTGAACTCACTGTGGCAGTAGCACTGTGTGGTGGAACTTCTTGACAGATGGGAAGCAGAAGTAAAGAAAATGCAGGAAGCAGCCAGGGCAGGATAAAATTTCTAATGAGCCACCTTTGGTGGCCCGCTTTTTTGTTTAGGCCTCACCTACCAATAGTGCCATCACGTTATAAATCTGCCAAGGAACCAACCCCTTGATGATTAGGTCAAAGTTTTTATGACCTAATTGTCTCTGGAAATTTCATCACAGATGTACCCTAAAGTAAGTCTCACTAATCCCAGGGAATACCCCCCCAAGCAACCAAAACCCCCGAATTTTATTATTTAAAAATTTGCAAATAAATATAAACATCACATAGCAAAATTAACCAGACCCAAAGTCCACACAAGGGTTAGTGAACTTACATATAGTTAGAATTGGCATTCTAAATGGAAGCTGTGTGGTTCTTAGGGTCCTCCTTTTTACCTAGCTTCTCTGGGGCTGAGGATTGTAACCTGGTTATCCTTTGCTTTACATCTAATATCCACTTAGGTGTGAGTACATACTGTGTTTGTCTTTCTGGGTCTGGATTACCTCTCTCAGGATGACCTTTTTCTAGTTCCATGTCACTGAATTTTTTTTCCTCTGATTAATCCCCCACTGTGTAGATAAACCACATTTCCATTCTTTAGTTGAGGAGCATCGAGGTTGTTTCCAGGATCTGGCTATTAGGAGTAATGCTGCTATGAACATAGTTGAGCAAGAGTCTTTGTGGTATGGTTGAGCATCCTTTGGGATGGCTCATCTTCTGGATCCTTAATTTTCTCATTCATTCAATGGGAATGAGAATGAATGAATGGATGAATAGAGGAAAGAGTGAAGGAGAAATGGAGATGGGTAAACTCATTAAACCATGAACATGAAGGTGACAGGATGGTGAGGTATGATGGCAGTAGTGCACATCGATGAGTAAGACTGATGTGTTGTTTCCGGGAACTGTAAAGGATGCTATGCATCCTCCGTGATGAAAGGGCTCAAGAGTTCTGGGTAGCGGAGGTTAAAAGCAAGCCACAATTCTCAGTCAGCTTTGCCTTAGGACAACATGAATGGTGCTTGATTCAAGGATCATGAGCTCCATAAAATTGGGTTTTGTGGTCAAAGGTGTTTTTTTAAAATCTTTAATCTCGGCACCTGGGAGGCAGCGACAGGTGAATCTGAGTTCAAGTTCAGCCTGGTCTACATAGTGAGTTCAAGGAGAGCCAAGGGTATGTAGAGAGACCTTGTCTCAATAAAAAACCATAATAAATATAATAGTAATAATAACAATAACAAACCTAATCATGGACATTCACATATATAGGAGCCTACACAGATCATTGAGAAGTGATTCTGAAACTCGTCCAAACATCCCTACATTTCCTATATTGCATGTTAGCCTGGAGAGGAACTGTTTTCTGTTAAATATGTCATATGGCATTCTCCATGATATCCCCATTAGTGTGTGTTAGTAGCCACAATGTGTCACACATCAGGCATATTCTCTCTAATGACTCCAGCACAATTAGGACTGAAGTGACTCTCCATTCACAAGTGAATGAAGGGGGCTCAGGCAGGTGGAGCTCTGATGCCACACAGCTCTCAGTGGACTTGTTACACACTAGCCTGATTGTCCATTGTCCATGCTGTTCTCTTACGACCACACACACTCCCCTCCTGGGACCACTGGGTACTTTGGTATCCACTCAGTTTTATCTTGATGCCAGATTTGTTGAAACAGGTCTGGACAGCCGAACGTGCTTCTCTTTGTGTATGTAGAAACCCTGAGTGCACTTCACCACCCGACAAGCAGCTCTCCAGCAGAGGATAATGGAGCAAGAGAGAATGATCGCACTAACGAAGGCAATAATTACACTCTCCAGGACTTGTCGAGCACTTTGCGGTTTGATGAGCACTTTCACATACGGGTATCGCTTCTGATCGTCACAGCGGCCCCAGTGCGCAAGCTGGTCTGGCAATTTTCATCTTTATCCAGCGAAGAACCTTGGAGAGCAGAGAAGTTAGGACCAGAGCAAAAATTCACACAGAATGCCACTGAGCAAATCAATCATCCATCTCCAATGGAGATGCTCTGGTCTATCTGGACTGGTATCCCATCTACCAGAGAGCTTGGGAGAAAGAAAGCATCTTGCTTTTTCTCCCCAACTTCTCCATTCTCTTCTTTCTTCCTTCTATTCTTCCCAGCCAGGTTTCAACACATAGCAATACGCAAGAAAGAAAAAGAGTAGTTACTTGTAACTCCACAGTTCAGAGGTAACACCCAGGTACATGCTCTGGTCACCACTTAATGTAACTTGCCTGCTATTAAATGTTCCCCCAAACCACATTTTAAATGTCTGCAAAGAATTTTTAAATATATCACTGATCTTTCTCTATTAGACATTTAAGTTTATCTCACATTTTCTGTAATTTAAGTAACATTTGATAAGCCTTGTCTAACATAAAGCTTTATGTATTTTAAAAATCATCTCTGAGATAAAATCCCTGAGCATAATTTTACAATAAAAAGCTTCTCAAATACTATTGATAGATGCACTGCTATTTACATAATTTTTACTAAGTTCAAAACTCCAGATATAACTATTCTTGTGACCTTTAAAAATCTTACATGCCTTGTTTTAATTTTTATCTCTTTGTTAATCAGCTTTGATGATTTTCTTTTTCCAAACACATATGTTCTTGCATCTGTCTTTCTATCACCTGTTTACCATTCATATCTATCTAACCTCTCTCTCTCTCTCTCTCTCTCTCTCTCTCTCTCTCTCTCTCTCTCTCTCTATCTATCTATCTATCTATCTATCTATCTATCATCCACTTACCTATCAATCCTATGCCTGCGTGCGTGCGTGCGTGCGTGTGTGTGTGTGTGTGTGTGTGCGTGCGTTCTGGCATCTGCTCCATGGCACTTGTGGAGGTGGGGAGAACAATCATGTGGGTTCTGGTAATAGCATAGGTCAGCAGATTTAGCAGTTGGTCCATTTGAGCATCTGTGGCTCCTTAAATACCCATTCTCTCTTGGCCATTCTTATGTCTTCTGCCCTCACAATCCTGTGCATGCCACTTGCCTGGTACTCTCTGCTACCATTTTTATAAGGTTATCTTTTTTCTTCATTTCTTAGAAGCATTTGTTATACCAAGGAAATCAATGACTGTGTTGATATTCATGCTTTTCTCTAGGTTGAAGTAATGGTAATTGGGAACAATAAATAGAGTGTTATTAATTCATGACAGAGTGTAGCTGATGGGAGCTGTCAGCCAAGTGTTAAGAAATTTCTAGAGACATATGAAAGGATGTTAAGTATAGAATTGCTGGCCTTGCACATAAAAATCCCATTTCATGGGGAGGTAAGCCAAGACTCAGAGAGATCCAGTAACTTACTTTAAGTCACACAGAGAAAGGTATCAAAAATGAGACTTAAAACTGGGTCTGTCTATGACTTCTGTGTTCATTCCACCATGTGGCATCTTTGTGTCCCCAAGTGGAGAAATGATCAGAGAAGCCCCACAGATGTCAATCAGCTGTTGGTCACGAGAATCTCAGCGAGGAAGGGAAATGATCAGGAGCCTTGGACTTCAAAGTCCTCAAGTCCGTTCACTTAACGCTGTGAAGGCAGATGCCTGTACCTAAAATGGGGAGGAGAGGCTTCAGGGCTGACTAGGGGCAATGAGTGGGACAGCTGGATCCCTGATCTCTCCAGGGAGAGTCAGTCAGTGCTTTCTTAACACCTGGAAATAAGATTCACTAGCATTTAGAACACTCTTTAGGTCAGAAATATGAGTTCAGGAATATCAGCCCCAGTTAACACCTCCAGCCTTACAGTTCGGATTCTCAGCAACCTTGGAGATGTGGCTCCTGGGGAAGCAGAATCCATAGGATACATGTATGCATTAGGGATTCCCCCCCCCCCAACCCCGTCTTATACACACACCTCTTAAAACGACACTGTTTGTAAAGTATCTGGTTCTTGTCACTGTGCAGACAGAGACAGCGCAGGATCCTAGCTCCAGTTCCTAGTGAGGCTGTTCTAAGAATGAATGTGAATGCATGGTATCTCTTAATGATTGACTGAAGAAAGTCATACAGTGCCTTGCCCGTGATGTGAACTAAACTCACGTTTCTAGGAACTTTCTTGTCACTGAAATCATCTTTGCTTCTTCCTCTCCTCACCCCCTCTTATTTCACCTCAAATGTTGCCTTTTACTAGGATGGATGGAGAAAAATGTCTCAGTTATTTAAATGAACATCATGTTGGGGATGGGAGTCAATGAAAGGCAATATGGAGGACCTGGCTTCCTCCCCAGGGACCACATAGTTTATCATACATACCAGAGACCTGCTAGAGTAAAAGATACCAGGCTTAGTAATGTAATTTGGGTCAGAGGTGTAATCTGCAACGTGCCCAAGAGAGCCATCTTTGTGTAACAATCACTCCACCCCCAAAGAGAGCTGAAGTAGCATGCAGATTTCTCTGGTCTCAGACTTTCTTTGTCCAAGCCTAGGAGAGGCCATGAGATCATTGACAGACATGCAGGTACTCTTGGCTTCTGTCCCAAAAAAGGCTTAATAATAAATCCCCAAATTGGTTAAAGTTGACACTGCCGTGCTCTGGGAGATGTTCCCCTTCTCAGACTGTTATTTATGGTGCAGAGACCAGGAAGCGCATTTGTGATGGATCTGCTTTTATCAGATAAAAACGGGAGGGATGGTGAGAAGACCATGGAGAGGCATTGTGCAGATTTTCAGCAGGACACTTTATAAAGGCATATTAGGGAAAATGAAATTTCCACTGGCTAAAGTGAATCCACTTAGAGTCCATGCATCTATATGAGTATTTTAGCCCTCAAAATAGTAACCTCAGACAGAATAACAAACAGTCCCTTAATAGCCCTAATTTATCAGATTCAATAGCTTAAAAGAGAAATACAAATAAACAAGCGGAGTGATGAGTCTCTGAGAGAGAATGAATTGAAGATGTGATACAATATTCTGGAGGTCTGTATTTTCCACAAATTAGATTTTAGGGAACATTAACATAGAGAAAGCCAAGAATCATTTTCTAAAAACCCTCATATTGAGCCTTGAGGGAATGAAGAACACTCTGACCCTTGGCATGATCAGTTTCATTTGGGTAAGTAGTATTCTAGGAGTATCTGAATGAGATTGGCATCGGATGGGTGGACCGCTTACAACACTTGGCCCTGTACCACTTGTGTGGTTTCCATCCAATCAGCTGAAGGTCAGAATGGAACAAACGGATGGCAGCAGAGAGAGGGCTCTCTGCCTGTCCTGCAGGTGAGATGGCAGTAGAATTCTCCAGGTTCACATTTCTACTCAGTAGCTCAAAATAGGTCTGGGCTATCATCTGATGGCTGCTATTGGCCATCCATCGTTGTAATAAGTTTGGCTTTTGTCTTCATGAATCCATGACAAAACTCATTGAATGAGTGCCAGCAACTTAGAGGAAAGTTCTAGAAATAACTGGTTGCTTTACTGCCCAAGAGTCAAATGATTGTAGAGAAAGGGTGGGGAATAAGACAACTTTGGCAGTATCTTAAAGTAAATATCAGTTGTGGTCTAGCACTAGAATTCAAAGACCAGTCAGACATCTAACAAGCACATCTCTCAGTTCTTCTAAGCATTTTTTTTAAAAGGAAAAGCTGTGCCACCGACATGGAGTGTGACTTTGTTTAGAAAAATACCTGCTCTGTAATTTCGAATTGAAGAGCATATACAACTATGCACAAGGTTTACAAAGATCTCAGCCAGCTTAATTTACTCCTATCCTTCCCTTTTGGTAGGAGTTTTTCATGGATATGTATGTGCATGTACCAACTGAGTCTGTAAATAAATTGAAATAACTATAAATTAAAAGCTTCAAGAGATTGAAAACATTGGACCTGTTTCTTTTTTTAGCATTTTCAAAATAACTATTATTATTTACATTTAAGGCATGCAACATGATGCTTTGACATACATATGGAGGGTGAAATGGTTTTGCAGCCTGGCTAGTTAACGTAGGCATCATCTTACATAATTCCTTATTCATACTGTATTGTAGCAAGAGTCCTTAAACTATACTTTTTGTAAAAGTATTGGATATGAGACTATATTGTTAACCATAATTCTTGTATTATGTGTTAGATGGGCATGGATTGTTAGGGAGTATCTCATCCCTCTTAGTGATAAAGTAGGGTTTCTAATTGCCTAGTATGCTATGACGATGAATGTGGTAGATACTTGGGATTCCAGTTTACAGATGAAACCAAAATTCATGCAAGCTGACAGAGGGGCAGGTAAGTACGTTACACTCTGATGGGTGTGAGGATAGTGGGGAGATCAGCCTAAACGCAGGCACTTTAGGACAACATCCATGTGCAAAAGCAAGGAGGACTATTAGTTAATCAGGAGGACTCCAGGGAGGAGGACCAGGTGACAAGAGCATTTGGTGACTCGTGGTGTGCTGATATCTCCCAGAACTCTTCACAGTGGGCCAGTTGCCTGTGGTAGGCATCAGCAGAGTCTGTGGAAAAACAGTTAGCTTTCAGGCCCCTAATACCTGACCCTTGTTTGCCTTAACTCTCACAGAATTAGGAATACCACTAAAACAATTCTTTTAATTTTATTTTGTAGTGTTGGGAATCAAATCTCAGGCCTTATTAGTTAAGTTCTCTGTCACTGAGTACAGCCACAACCCCCAAATTTTAATTTTAATTTTTTTATTCTTCTCATATATTGTGTTCTGACTTCCGTTACTGCTTCAACACCTCTCCCCTCCATCTCCCCTTTCCCCCAACCCACTCCCTACTCTGCCTTCCCTCAGAAAAGATTTCATTTCTAATGTGAGGGAAAAGAATTCACAGTTTCCCCTTCTTACATCCAAGTCCACAGTCATAAGCAAATGGTGGAGTTGATATTTGACCTACAATGGCTGTGGATTTGGGTGAGAGTCTGAGCTGCTACATCAACCGGGCTCCATGATCCTGAGACCAGATTAGGATCCATCTGATTGGACACTTACCCCGAACCCCAATGTCATCCTCAGGTACTTTGGGTTGGTGGGGAGGCAAAGAGCAACTGAGAAGGTGGACAAGGAACTGCTCAGGTCTCATGGAGTCGAGAAGAGCTAGAAACAGGCTGAGAAGGAGCAGCCTGGTCTCCACTCACTCGTGTCTTCATTACTTTTATCAGCACGTATTTAAGGATCGCCCAAGCAGAGAAAACCACAGCTTTAAAGCAATTACTTGGCAGTGATCAGGAGGGGCCGAGGGGATTCTGTTGGCTTATGTGTATGAACCTAAGATGTCTGCTTTCTTAATTAAGCCTTTAGCTCTGGGTCTTGCCACCAGCTTAGAACTATCTCCCCTTCTCCTCAACAGTTTCAGCCTTCCTCCACACTGTTGGCCCTCCACCCAGGTGGACGTTGCCTCTGCCTGCTTCTCGTAGAAGCATATGCTCCCATGCCACACCGAGGTTACTGCTTTCATATTTTGTCCCCAGCTTCCTGCTGCTTTTAATTTAATAATTATCAGCTATAAGCAGTGTCATCCTTGGAGACTTGAGGCGATGGATGGATGCAGGTATCTCCTTCCTTGTAACTCAAGTCCCCTGCAGGGGACAGCCTTCCTTGATTAACACCGAGTTGCTTCTGACTGGTTTCCATCTGCCTAATAGGGCCCCTAATAGGGTTTTGTACGTTATATCTCTAAAAACTGGTGCAGCATTTGGTGCACAGGAGACACACGATACATTCCTTAGTAAATGAATAAAGGAATGTATATAAATACATTATCTGTATCTGATGTTTAGGTTGGTACAAGTATGGGACATAGTTATCAATCGTCTTATCCCATGCTAGGTGGTGTTTATGTATAGTGAAGTGTTAAAGAATGTTTAATGATTTCACGGTCACTCATCATGGTGTTTGGAAATACACTACACCTAGCTTCAAGCAGAATGTAATGTAAACGTCTTCCTGCATAGTCTCAGTGTTCTTGAACTCTGCCTTGTGAGATGACTTCGAGAACATGATTCTTTCTCCTGGCTTCTTTCCTACTCAGGCTCCTCACTGCATTGACGGATGCCTGACAGACACAGCTGGAAGAAGGGAGATCAGGTTTTAAACCACAGCTCCGCTTCAGTTTATCGTGATTATCAGCAGCACTGTTTATGGGCCTGTGGTATGGGCGAGTGTTGTGGTGGGACGGGTATGTACCTTGTGGTAGCTTGGAGCGAAGACAGTAAAGGCAACACCTCACCCTAAGGCCGCTTCACTTGAGGCCTTGTTAGTAATCCTCCACCAGGTGTATTTGCCAAAGCATCTCAAAATCACAATGGATATTTGGGAGATTGTGGAGGAATTATCATGTTCAAACTATAAGAGGTTAAAAGCAACCTCTTATCGTAAATTATAAATCTCATTGTTTTTCCAGGTGATCTTCATGTTTTTCATTCAGTCTTTCATGAAGAGTAAAGGGTGGGCATGAACTAATAGAGGATCCAGTCTCTGTGGACCTCCCAATGTTGCAGAAGAGAGAATCATTCGGATGGGAGAGAGGGAGTTTCTATAGGAACACAGTGGAAGCATGAACCGGAGGGAGAGAAGGTATTTATGTTTTAGTGTATAGTTACCTGCTCCCAAACTAAGTAGATTTAAAGAATGACTTGGTTAGATTTCACAGTTCTTAGGTTAGGAGGTTGTCTGGGCCTCAACTGAGTTACTCTTCTGTTCCACGTGGTGCCAAGTGAAGTTAGATGGAAGATAATTAGTTCTGGTTGGTTCAGAAGGGCTTCTCGCAGGCGCCTTGGTTGGGAAAGTCAAGAGAGTTACTTCTTCTATATGGCGTCAAAGATTCTCCACACGTTCTTTGTCCTTTTCTCTGATAAGGTAGTTAAGGTGTTTATCCAATTGCTCGGGCTCTGGGGAAGAGAGGAGGGAAGAAAGCACTTACCAGACTCCTAAGCAGCTGGACGTTATGACCCCTGGATTCACTAGTCACAAAGGCCACAGTTCCCTCTAAGACTGCACATGGGAGGATAAACGACCTGTAGATGAAGTATCAAAGAATTTGTAGCTCAGGTCAATCTGCCATCTTAGATGTTGGAACAAAGCCCCACAGCAGAGATTCGAGGGACCATGGCAGAGTCAGGGCCCTGGAACCAAGTCCTCGGAGGTTAGCACTTAAGTGATCAGCCATAGAACGAACGTGCAGATGTCACGAACAGTCTTGTTGAGTCTTTCTGCTGAGTCTAGGATTAATCCGAAGGACAGTGCGGAGGCATTGAAGTATTCTGAGCAGGGCAGCACATGCTCATTTTGCAGTTTGGAAAAATCACTCTAGGAGCTGTGTGGGAGATACGGGAGGAGCTTTGTAAAGATCTGATTGGAGCCAGAGCTACCAGTGTAGAGGAAAGGATCAAAGCACTCAGGAGACAGATGTTTACAGAAAGGAGAAAGATGGTGTCAGTAAACAGACAGATGGAGTGTTTGGGAAATGTAAGCGTGCAAGCGCTTGTACTCCTACCCCCTACCACCCGCCATGTCTTCAAGGTCCAGCCTCAGCTCTCTCACGTTACTACCTCCAAAAGTCAGAAGACCACACCCAGTGCCACCACAGAGACATCCTGGGAACTCCGTGGACACACAAAGCCCCGTGCACACAGCTGCGCAAACAGCCCTATTTTCATACAATATTTTCACCTATCATCAGTCAGCTTTCTGCCTGTGAAAAATGGGGACAATAATTTCAGCGTGGCGAACGTTTAACCATCTCTGACGCCGCCATCTCGATAACAGCAGAGAGGAAATGATGAAGCGGCTACGAGAGCGGAAATCTGATTTCCTGTTGGGAAAGTGGAGAAAACATTTCATTTTTTTCTAAACAAAGGGATTTGGGGATCAATTTGATTTATTTCAAGCTTCCAAGAATGCAGTCTTCAAGCCCAGAATCGGAGAGGCCCAAGGGCTTCCTTGTCTACCGCTTGGCCCCTAATTTCCTTTGATACGAGTGGCAAGGCCAATGATGCATCAAGGTTGCTGTAATGAACTTGGACTGGGGATCCTCTTCTGTCGGCTGTGTGGCTTCAGTTTGCTTCTTGTAGAGGCAGGGCACCTGATTTCTGCAACCTAGCATTTGTGTGAGATCTTCTCAGCTGCTTCATTGTTCTCTTGGGCTTTCATTGGGGCGCAAACTGTCCACGTGCCTTTGAGAAAGTGAGGACATATGGTCATGTGAAGAACATCCCTATATTTCTACAAGGGAGAAAAGTAAATGACATTTAGGTAACAGTGGCCACATTGAAAACATTTTTTTTTCATCTTGACTCTTAAAATCTTCTGAGATACGTAGGTGTTACTAATAAGAATCCCAGGAAGAGGGGTGCCATGGTGTGTAATCAAACTCAATACCCTTGGCTTCCCACTCCCCTTGCAGTACAAAGCTATAGCCCTTTGCGAGAAGACTTTATAGGGTCTCTTTGTCCCTCCCCAGGTCAGGCATACCCTCCCCCTCACTTTGTGCCACACTCCAGGTGCATGTAAGTGGCCTTCAGGTGCCCTGACCTGATCGTGACCCTGGAAGGTATTTCTACAGAATTTAGATTGGGCCTCTGAGGTCTCGGTCTCTGTGTCACTGTGAAGACTAAGGGCCAACTGACCCTGAGTGAACTTATCCTTCTAAGTCCCTTTCTTCTTCTTGGAAGACCAACAGAACAAAGGTCAACTGAAGGTGAAATGAAGGTGCTCTGAAGATGACGGGTGTGCAGTGGCCGGCACCCGTTTTCCTTCTCATGGCCTGTGACATTGCTCCTGCCTCCTTCAGGAACCAACAACTCTCAGAGGCAGTTTCTTTATTTTTCTCCCTATCTCCCTGTGAATAGCCTTGTGATCCCACAGCCTCATTAGACTGTGGTTTCATTCATTCATTCATATATATATATATATATATATAATTGCACAGCCAGTTCTCCTCCCAACCCAGAGCTGAATGGTCCTTGTGGAACAAGTATTCAAGTATCCAGAGGTGAAGGAAAAACAATTCACCCCATAGCGACAAGGAATCCAGACCTACTCAATGTGTAAAGAGTTGTGTAAACATTAGTTCTGGGAGCCAGCTCATGGTTAATGGAACTTACAGAAGACTGGGTTGGGTTCCCAGTGCATTAACCATCCAGAACGCCAGTTCCCGCGAATCCAAAACCAACTTCTGATTTCCAAGAGTATCAGGTACACCTGTGGTGCACAGGTATACATGGAGACCCTCCTCCTGCATCCTCCTCAGACCCTTTCTCCTCTTCTTGTTCCTTGTTTTGAGACACCTTCTATGCAACCTAGGCAGACTTCAAACTTGTGATCCTCCAGCCTCAGTGCCTCAGCGTTAAATGCTAGACTCACAGGAGTGACTGGTTTGGCGGTTTCTCTCTGAGCCTCCATGTGCAGCCACGATGAGGAAGATCTGAAATTAGGAAAATGTCTCTAAAATGAGTTTACACCAAATCATCATGTGGGCAGGTACCATCGGGTCTTATCACACAATTCCTCTCTTCGATTTTCATCACTGACTTAAATCCAGCCACATCACAGCTTTCAAAACTGAACCCCAAAGGTTCTTTTTTATGCGCATAACACTGTGTCCTAGACTTTTTTGTTATTGTTGTTTATTTTATTTTTGGTTTTTCGAGACAGGGTTTCCCTGTAGTTTCTAGAGCCTGTCCTGGAACTAGCTCTTATAGACCAGGCTGGCCTCAAACTCAGAGATCTGCCTGCCTCTGCCTCACGAATGCTGGGATTAAAGGCGTGCGCCACCACCGCCCGGCTGTTGTTTATTTTTGAGACTGTAATTTAATTACAACATTTCTCCCTTCTCCTTGTGCCTTTGAAACCCTCCCATATAGCCCTTATCACTGTCCTTCAAATTCATGGCCTCTTTTTTCATCAGTTGTTACAGCATGCATATATACATATATATATTTGCATAAACATATATATTCCTAAACATAATGTGTTGTGTCCACATAATGTTACTTGTGCATATGTTTTCAGGGCTGACCACTTGGCACCAGACTACCAATCAGCGCTCTCTTCCCTGACAAAGACCACCTCTCCATCCTCCAGTTTACTTAATTGCCTGCCATTGCTCGTGTAGGGCTGAGGCCTCACGGTCTTTTCTGCACCTAGTTTGGCATGACTGTTGGTGTCTGCCTTGTTCTGCTTACATTTGAGCAGTCATGTTGGTGGAAATTTATGGCTGTATTTTCTGCCATTACTAGGAAACACAATCACACAGCAAACTCGCTGATCCCCTGGCTCTTAAAAATCTTCTTGCCCCGCTTCTACAGTTTCCCTGGAATCTTGGGTGTGGGAGTGCTGTGCCGTGCTTTGTGTGGGGTATTGGAGCCCATGCTCAAGCCTCCATAGCAAAGTGTACTCAGCCTGGGATTTGTAGACACACTGCGGTGGTGAGGGTGACTTTGAGGGTGACAGGGGCTTTTCAGGAGAGAGCTGTGGCACAGCTCCTGCCTCATGTTTCAGAGTTTGGGCATAGCACCTGATTATTTGCTTAGGGTTTTGTTGAGGCTCTTGCCAAAGATGAGACCATAAAAACTGTGAGTGACAATACCATTATTCAAGGTACCCAAAGCCCTTCATGTTCCTTCAGAAGCTCACTGGTGTTTTATGTCATTAAAATATATTGTTGATTAATATTTGAGCAGCCACATGGAGCTTGACTCTCACCAAGTCGTGTCCCCCCCTCCCCCCCCCCCCCCCCCCCCCCCCCCCCCCCCCCCCCCCCCCCCGTCTCTCATCCATTTCCCTTCCCCAGCAAGCACTCAGGTCTTTCTTTGTATCCTGCCTTAACCCTTCCCCATCCGCTCCGCATACTCCCAATGAAAACACGCTGTGGAGGCTCTGTAAAGAACCCTGAGAGGCCCTTGTGGGCAGAGATAAACAACCCCTTCTCCATCACCTCCCAGGCTTATCGAGCTGTCTCTGATTACATCTGGAATGCTGAGCAGCGACAGAATCTTCTTTCAGGCCAAATTCCTGTTTCTCTTTGGTTTGCATTCTGTCTGTACTATGGTCTACCAGGAGGATGCTGTTGCTGTTTTGAGAGGCAACTTGCCTGGCAGGCCTGCTGAGATGCCAAGTCCTGATCTGAAGGTGTCTTCCTCAAAGCTTTTCACGGCTTACATCTCATTTTGGTGGCAGGAGTAGTGGCCTTAGCCCCAAAGTCATTCTTCACAGTTCTCAGAGCCTCAGTGAGCCCCTGGATTTCTGTGTGTAAAATGGGGCTGGCAATGGTTCGTACCTTTGAGGGAGCATTATGGTGAGGACGGGGAAGGATGTGGGTTCAAATCCAGCATTTCCCTGAAGCTTCAGAACACTTTGGGCTTTATGAACTTCAAAAGTCTCAATGCTTTCTGCTTACAAAACACAGGATTTGAAGGTGGAAGTGTTTCCATTATTGATGATCTTCAGATTTTTGTTAATTTTATAAATTTTTAATTTTAACTTTTGTTTTAGTCAATATTTGCTGTTGGGGCTACCCGAGGGGCCAAATAAAAAAATGAAAATTTAAAGACATATATTTTTCACAGTTCACAAAAATCGAAAAAAATTTAAATCAACTTTCAGATGGTGTCTCTTTTGCATGACTCTAGCACGCATGTCTGTGAGGTAGTAAAGCTGAAGTCTACGTGAAGATGTCTTCTCTTATTATTTTTACCACAGGGGACAGGCTAAATTACCACCCTCATCTAGACAACATGTCAAAGAAGGCCTTTCTATGATGACTCTTCATTTCTAGAAACCCAAATTGTGTTCTGTTTAACATTTCTTGCTGACGAGTTTTGGACCAGATGGCTCCCAGGCCTCTGCATTCTTGTCCACACTGTATCCCTAAAGGACTTTTCTTGGGTTCAATTGTGTATGGTAACCTTGAAGAGACAACACCAGGAGGCCAAAATTCAAAAGGATCAGAGATTCATTGAAGTGAAAATTCAGTGGCTGATTCTGGAAAGTGGTTAAGTATGATCAAGTGGCTCTTAAGAGGTTCCTAGTGATCCTGGCATAGAGAATTGCAGAGGTGTAGTGGTTCTCAAGGGAGACTGAGGAGTAGAGAAGCTGGATTAAAACAGCTGTTTCGGCAAGGAGGATCATAACAAGAAGTGGCAAAACAGCCTTCCATTGACAGAAATAAAGGGCTGGCTTAAAGGAGATGGTTAGAAGATTTTTTTGAAAGGAAGGTTGGAGACGACTGTGGTTTGCAATGGTTTATTCTTTGTCCACTTTCTGGGAAGTCATGTGAAGACATGAGTGACCTTTCTGTAGACCTGATCCCACACAGAATCTCCCTCATGATGTATGCAGTTGAAACACTCTGAAGCTTGACCATAGAACATAGCAACACAGCAGAATTCCCTGGAATCATGTTAGAGACAGGATGTAGGCGGCAGGGGACTGGGACCATGGAGCGTTTCTTAGGACTGTTTCCTTTTCTGTCTCACTGAAAGTCTTTTGCTTTTCTCTTTTGCACAGATGTTCCCATTTTAGAGGTGGGGCAGCTAAGGCTGAGACTAGAAGGGCTGGAGTTGAGAGTGGTTGGGCCTAACTCCATTTTAGCGGAGGTAGGAATGCAGCCCAGTCCTTGTGAGTTGCTTGGTATAATTAGCCTCTAATTGAGTTCCCTTTCCTTCCTTTCAGGCATCACAGTGACATTAAATTACAGGATTCAAACATATAATTTCCTAAACTTAAATGTGATTTATCTTAATAGGACTCTGTGCCAGGTCACTTTATCATGCCCAGTGTCAAGGAACAGATCTATTATTCACTGGAACTATTATTGAATCAGAGGCGCTGGAGCCAGAAGAGACCTTGAGAGGTCAGTTATGCTCAAATCAACTGTCCCCAGCTCTAGAAAGTGGCCGTTCCACATGGACACCTGTGTGTGGATGTATAAACCTGGATTTTAGTGGGAAGAGAAATAGAAAGGCTCCATGTCTACACAGCTCACACTGTGCTATAGGGCCTGCTTAAAGCATGGATGGTTGGAGTCACCTGTTGTTTAAAGAGAGGATTCCATGTTACACCCAGACATATGCTAATTCTGACTTGCCAATGATGCTTCAGAAAATTCTGTAGAGATACAATTTTGAGCAGAAACCCGGGTAGTATGTTACCTGATTCACTAATTCATCAATTCATTTATTCAGTCATTCAATACTTCAATGATGACCATTTACTTTACAGACTGGGCAACAAGCCGTCTGTGGAAAAGTGACTTGCCTAAGGTCAAGTGACGTAGTCACATGAGCCAAGATGGAAACCCAAGCCTCCTCAATTCTGCCTCAAGTCTTCTTGCCTTACTGCCAGCTGCCAACCAGCTGATATGTTCTTTGATGATGGCAGTCGGAGAATAGATAGCTGATGTTTATCTCCTTGATGAATGGAATTCCAGTTGGCAACTTGATCTTCAGCCTTTGCGACTTTGGGAAGACAGGGCGATCAAAAGTATATATTTTTCTAATGAAAGATGATGGTGGAAATCCAATATACCACTCTGTCAGCCCTGCAAGTTCGGGGGAGGAGGGATGAAAAAGATCTGTTGTGAGCAAGCTTGCTGTTGACAAGTTGATCTAACTGTGTACGGGCTGTGCAGGCTCTCTAAGCTCCAACAGAATCCAAATAAGTGCTGCAGAAAATTTGTGCAGAGACATGGGACAAACATGGATGCTCTGAGAACTGGCGCTGGACCAGGCTGCTGGAGCTCAAAGCCCCCAAACCAGTTTCAGTGCTTCATATTTTTATTTGGGTACTCTTTCTCTCTCTCTCTCTCTCTCTCTCTCTCTCTCTCTCTCTCTCTCTCTCTCTCTTCCCCATTGGCTACTCATGTTATTGTGGGGGTTGAAAAGATGAGGACTGTGAAATAGTTAGGAAGCCTTAGAAGAGGTTGCTGGACTCCTCTATATGTAGTCTCCAAACACACCTTCCTCGGGAGGATGGCAGGCTTTGGTTGCACACATGCATAACCATTAATGTTTGCCTTGGCATTTGATGATCACAGACACAGACTCCAAGAAGAACATGGAGTGAAAGAAGAGGCTGTGGAACGTGAATTACTTGCACATAAAGGGGAAGGGAAGAGGATGGGAGGGGAGGGGAAGGGAAGGGAAGGGAAGGGAAGGGAAGGAACCCCTTTTATTTCGGTTTTCTCATTGCCCCATCCAAAAATGCAGTGACATACCATTCTGCATATTGGGACGGTTACTAATGTCATGGGTGTTAATGGCTGTTTTGACCCATTAAGAGGCAGTCTTCTTAGAAGTTTTGAACTTCAACACATGCTCATCCTTCCACTTGGGCACATGCTTGTGAGCCATAAAGGGGACTAGAGGGTTATGAGGATCTAATGGGAGGGCCTCTACTTGTAGAAAGCCATTGTGTAAAGTCTGGTCTGGGATGTGATATTCATTTTGAACTGCTCCTCAGAGGAGAAAGTGGAAGAGGTTTTTACTTTCTAATTCAGGATGACAGGGTGAGAAAGTCACTGGGGAAACTGCCTGGACAGTGGCTCAGGCATGAGAACAGCCTGGCAGGCTCAGACAAGAAGGACTTAGCCATTTGGCAAAGGGCCTTGATGTGAGTATATATGAGTGAGCTTGATTGTCTTGTGCATAGGGCCAGAGATGCTGGACACAGTGGCCCTGGAGAGAGGTGACATGGAGCATTGGAAAGGCTTTGGACTTGCTGCCTTGAATCAACATGTGCCCGCAGAAGAGACAGTTAATCCATACCACTGATCAGGAGAGCTTCCTGCAAGGTTTGCTGTTTGAGCTGAGAACTGAAGGTCTGGGAATTACTGAACAAGGCTGAGAGGACAGCCAGTCCCCTACCCTATGGGTCACAGAGGATGGAGGAGGAAGGCAGACAGCCTTGCTGCTTTGAGCTGGGAGTTCAGGGAAGAACAGAAGGGAAATAGTCGAAGATAATGTGTGGGCAGAAGTTTGAGCCAAATCACCCAGGATCTTAAAAACTGCGCTCAGTAGATTCCTAGGCAAGTTATGGTCTAATACTATCAGAATTTCAACTCAGGGTGCCTGGATACTTCAAGGTGCCCATGATACAGCCTGACCTGATTTTCCATCAGAGCCCCACCCCCACAGCAGCATGCTACTCAGATACTTAGCTGGTTGGTCAGTTGACTGACACCCGAGGAATATGTTTACCTGGGCACAGCAAAGGCTAGTCACCATTTAGATTTACAAATGCACATAGCCAGGCCCCCTCTCTGATCCTAATGCAGATTTGTGGCTGCTTCTGTGGAATTCATTCTGCACTACAAGAGTATGACATTACCCAATGTTTATGGATGGCTGAGTCTAAAATATCCATTCTGAAGTCCACTGAAGGGTGAAATTCCTTGTTACTTTCATAGATTCTCTTGTCTTATTTTACTTCCATGGAGGAACATAAAGCATTCATATTTTTATCCCAGAGCTGGGTCATTTTTTTTTCTCATCCCATCTGAGTAAGAAGGGAGAAACATTTTTGGGGGAGATACAGCTGGTTTGATGGAAACAATCTCAGTTTAGAGAGGGTACCCTAAAACAATGCCCTTCCTAATCAAGGTCTCTATTTATCACATTTCAGACATTTCAGAAGGCTGGGGGTTGCAGCCCAGCATGGCTCAGCGGCTGTCAATGATAGCAACACCCGTCAGGATTCAAGACTTAACTATCAGACAGTGGCTCCAGCAGATTCCCCACCAAGAGAGAAACGGGACAGGGGCTGAAGCTTGGAGCCTTGGCTCATGTTCTCTCTGAACACACAGGATTTCTTGGGGATTTTATAAAATAGCCAAACATGATCTGAGATTAAGATATCTTTAATTTTATTTACTACCCTGCTATCATGTGTATCTCATGATTTGCTGAATGTCGGAAAAGGCTTGTCATTCTCTTTGCTTGACATACAGGCCTTCCCTATGGGGTTCACTTTGAACCATCCATACTACTTGCACCCTTGAGCTCTCTGTGTGCTTTGTCTCTGCAAGGCTTATTCTATTGCATTCACATGTCTATATTACAAATACTGCCAGGTTTCCTCTATTCTCTGTGAATTTGGGGAGTATGCCAGAGCCTCACACACAAATGGTCGAATAAACAGCTGAACACACTCAGAGTCACTCTTAAGAACAGCCTGTATGTATTTCAGAGGTGTGTGGTTGCTCACAACCATCACCTGCCTTTGCCCATGGGCACAGCACACTCTCTCACTTAATGATGGTATGGTTATATGATGATGCTTACTGCTTTTTGGCGTTGGATGTGGTATTGCCTTGCCTTCCTAGAGTTTATAGTTTTGGCAGTGATACCCAATTAAATGCACTAAAATCATGCAATACAGAAGGAACTCAGGACACTGTGGGAGCCCAAGACAAGTCATACATATTATAGAGGAGCTGACACACGTATAGGAATTGTCCTGGCCAAGGAAATGCGAGAGCATTGCAAATTCAGGAAACAGAATGCAGAAAGAACCAAGACCTGCTGGACTCTGGAGTTCTAGGAAAGAACATGCTGGATCTCTTTATTAGAATTTTCGGGCAATTTTAGATACATTCCCCTTATTTCTAGATGGCGTTCCATTCCAGAGCCAGCTCCAAGCAGGTGGTGTGGGGAAGTGGATGATGGTGGCTTTAGCTCACTGTCCATCATCTCTTCTAAGTATTGTTTAGACAGCTGCCCAGCCTGTCTGTAAACTCCTAATCTTTCTGCCATGTTCCTAGGCCCTGGCACAGCCAATATTCCAGAGGCAGGCACGTGGGACCACAACCTTCTAGTGATCTCAATGTATCACTTAATTTCTACAGGGCATGCAGCCTTTTCCAGTAGAATGGAACCATGCATCTGTATCCATGGTGTGTTTGCAGGATTATCGCAAGAATGCCAGCAGTAATTTCCATTCTCTTTGAGATGCCCATAGCTCATGAACTGCTTACTAAATATAGCTAATTATAATTCTCACTTGTATAGTGGAAGCATGTCATTCACGTTGCCACGCTGTTCTCTCTGGCAATGCTACAATGTCCATTTTACAGATGAGGAAGTAGAGGATCAAAGGGGGAAAGTTACTTCTCCAGAGTTCCAATCTAATAAACGGGGAATCCAGTCTAGCAGTTGGAACCCCTCTGGCCTCTCCTGCCACTGTTTTAAGCTCTTCGCAGTGTGGCTCAATGGGCAGGGACTGTAAAGGTTCCTGCTCCTGTTCCTTCAGTCTTTCTGTGATAAGATATGGCTAGCTCTTGACCCATGGCACGGGGGCACTCACAGTGGCATGCAGACATTGTTGAATAGGAAATGGTTTCTGAGCCTATAGCCTTACAGCAGCCAAAAGTTCCCAAGTATCCTATTTAATTTGGAGGAACCTAAGAAAACTTTTGTCAAGATGCAGGGAAGAGTCAGTCACAAACAGTTGATTACATCAGAGCAGAGTCTCCAACTCTTGGAGGAGGTGGCCAGTTTTGTTTGCTGGCACCCTCAATTCCCTTTGGGGAAAGTTCTTTCCTCTAGGAAATCTCATGGGGTCTAGATTTGAAAACCTGTAGTGGCCTGTCGGCCTCTTCAGGAATCAGGGCAGGCAGGGCAACACATCCATTGAAAGCCTTTGAATCTATGCATCATCTCAATCTATTATCTGGCAAATCCTGCTGGAGAGGCATCACTGGTAAACTGCGAGTCTTTGGGAAGTTCAGTGACTTTTGTTTAAGTATTGGAGCTTAGATTCAAACTTAGATCTGAGTTGCCTCCGAGCTGTGAATGCTGGGAGGTCCCTGTTGGCATAGGATTGTGTCCTGGTAGGTGGTAAGGAAAATTCCTGAGTGGGCTGCTATCTATGATTTGTATTCAGAATTGATGCAGCAGCCCTGGGCTCATGGACAAGGCTAGAGGACTGGAGAAGGCTGGACTTGCTACATAGGGATCAGGAAACTAAAAGGAAGCAATGTTTTGCTTCCTGAGTTAGTCATATAGCCAAGGACACAGTCTGGGCTCACAGTGAGGTGACTGCAATGAGGCAGAGACTGAGATCACAGGAGAAAGGAGGGGATCAGGGTACAGGATGTTCAAGTCTTACGCTGACAGTGGACAAGAATGGACATCGGGTCCTCTGGGAGAGGCCGGCTCTGCCTCCAGACACACTGCTGAGACTCTCAGTTGGTGCCATCAACACCAGCTGTAGAAAGGGGAGGGAGCATGACAGGCCAGCAGAGCATGCCATCCACCAGCTGAGAGTTTGATTTCTTCCTGGCCTCCTGCCAACCAGGTGGCTGCTGACCTCTTCATGGGGCGGAGGGGTGGGGGAGGAAGTTTGCTGCGTGTCTGTGCTTTGCATGGTTTGAAGTTTATTAGTGCTTCTAGGAATGAGCTCCTTGGGGACAAGGAACTGGACAGAAGGAGGCTTATCTAGCTTTCCACACACTGCTGAGAAGATAGGTTGGCTTGCCTGGCGTGACGAGCTCTGGGTTTTCCTAACCGCCTTACAGAGCGATCCACTATCTGCAGGAAGGGACACAAGAGCTGCAGGGATCTGGAGTTAACTGGAAGAAGAATTGCAGACATCACAAGAGTCAGAGCACCTGCTGTTCAGGGCAAAGGAGCTAGCTGGATGCACTCTGACCTCTATGCAGGATCATTGGATCACTGTAGAAGTGATACCTAAGCTATGCCAAGCAGTTTCTTTCTTGTACGTACTCTACCGACAGTTTCTCCAGACTTACTCTGCATGGGGCTCTTCCACAATGAGAAAGGGATGAGTATCAGCCGAGCTGGCATCTGAATCAGAGCTCTGAGGATGAAGGAATATTTCTAGCTTTTTTTTATGTAAAAGGGTTCCCCCGTCTCTCTGTCTCTCTCTGTCTCTCTCTGTCTCTCTCTGTCTCTGTCTCTCTCTGTCTCTCTCTCTCTCTCTCTCTCTCTCTCTCTCTCTCTCTCTCTTTCTCTCTCTCTCTCCCCTCTCTCTCTCCATTCCTCTCTCTCCCCACGACCTGATATTTCCTTGGGGTCTAGCTTCCATCTGTCACCCCCTGAGGATCTTCCTATTCCCGATCACCCTTTTTCAGCCTCGGATTCCCTCAGTACTCCTCTCTATAAATAGTCTCACCTCGGCCTACAAGAGTATTTATTTAACTCTAGCCCAAGTTCAACAGGCAGCATCACAATGTTTAAGTTGTGGCTCCTTTCAGGTTTGTGCTTCTATGCCTACTTCATATCCTGGTCAATTGCTTCAAAAAGACTCACAGTTATTTGTTCCTTTGTATTTTGTTCTATCCGTGTGTCGCTCTCCTTTCTACAACTCCAATTCTATAAAAATGATTTCCTGAGAATCTCAGGGGACCTGCCTCCCATTCTAAGGACACATCCCTTCTCATCGTACTTAACAACACTGGATCCTATCACTTTCAGCTCCAAACTATTTTCTCCCTTCAGTCTTGTAGCTCACCTCTCTTCCGGTCCCCCCAGATCTCTCCCTTTCAATTTCGTGATGGCTCTTGCCAAGGTGTCTTCCTTGCTCCTCTTCTCTGTGTCCGTTCTTCTCCTTTTATCTTTACCCTTCAGCTGCTTTCACATCCGCAGCACCAAAATCCTCCTCCTTTAGCTGCACACACAGCTTTACATGGCTGTGCACTTGTGAAGGAGTGTTGATGTTTGTGAGCCGTAATTAGGGACTGCTGGAGTGGATGCTTTTGAAAGATAAATTAATATGGGAACCAAATGGGTTGTTGCAAAGATGAAAAACAATAGCCTTTTGGCCCTGCTTAGATAGGAAGCAGAATTAGATTTGAGACTCATGATTATTTAGTTTGATTTGTCTACTTCTTAACTTTTTGTGGGTGTTTAATAAAAGGCATCTGACTCTACAGTTGATTAGTGAGCTGTGAGCAAATTTCTTCTCCTATTAGATGAAAGCAAGCAAGGAGTACATATCTTATTGTGTAAAGTTTTCAAAGGGGGCGATGGAAAATACTATTGATTGAATGACTAGGAGAACAAATGGATTTGATAATTAATTAACACTGAGGAACTGAGATCTTGCTGCTTTCAGTAACTCATCTGGCGACGTATCTTCTTGAGAGCTATTCATGCCAGAGTGCCCAGCTCTGCCTTTTGCTCACCTTGACAGGAACCCTGGATTCTTAATTTGAATAAAGCCAACACTATTGGGGTGAATGCGTTTCTATTTAAACTTGAAAGTTAGTTTCTTAAATCCCATTTTCCTCCAGCAAGACAGAGAAAATACTGGGTATCTTGCAAATTCCAGGGGTGAAACCTAAAACTGTCAAGGTCAGAGAAGGCAATGGCACAAGGCACAAAGGAAAAGCCATTGTTGGAAGACACTCCAACTTCTAGTATTTAAAACCTTAACTGTGGTAAGGTATATACAACATCAGATTGAGTATCTATTATATGGTGTTAATCTTCTGCTTGTTAGTGCTGACAGATGGGTGAAGGAAGGCACAGTGAAGACAAAATGATAAGAACTAAGTTCTGGGGTTGCTAAGCAGGGCTGGTGTCCTATTGTATAGCAGTAATTAGTAATTGCATTATGAGACTCTCAGAAAGCCAGAAGAAGGAATTGTGAATTTTTTTGGCCTTAAGAAATAAATATTTGAGATCAATATGCTTAACTCAAATACAAGATGTGTATATTAGAAATACCAAATGTTAACTCATTCATATGACTAACTTTTGTGTTATTTAGAATTAGTTCAAACCAATTTAATTAAAACACACTTTTAATTGAGTTTGTGAAATTCTATGTTGCTGAGAATCACCATTCTTTCTATGTCTATGAACCTGACTACAATAACGAACTTACATGAATATAAATCATATACTATTTGAGTCTATATTTGTAACATGAAGGAGGCCAGGCCTGCTTGTTTGGGTTTCTGTTCTGCCCAGTACCCCACAGCCAGCAAGCCCCAAAGAAATAAACACAGAGATCTCTATAAGTTATAAAGCTGATTGGTCCATTAGCTCTAGCCTCTCACTGGCTAACTCTCACATCTTGATTAACCATATTTTCTGATCTATTTTAGCCATGTGACTCAGTACCTTTTTCAGTGAGGCAGATCACATCCTGCTGCTTTGATGGTCTGGGCAGAAGTGGGAGGAATCAGCTTCCTCCTTCCCAGAATTCTCCTGTTCTCATTATATCATTTTTACTTTCTGTCTAGTTTTTCCGCCTATACTTTCTGTCTGGCCAATCAGCGTTTTATTTAAAACATGATTGACAGATTACAGACAATTCTCCCACACCATATATTCCTTCCTTCCTTTCTTCCTTCCTTCATTCATCCCTCCCTTCCTTCTTGAATAGGTTCCACTCTACACATGTTAAAGACAAAGTCACAATAAACTTTGACCTCCCCAAATCTGGGATCATAGACATGAACTACCATGCCTTGCTGTATATTTGTGTTTTATGAATGACTTATTTCACTCAATTTAATGTTTTCAGATTTTCTCCATGTTGAAGCCTATGTCAGAAATTCCTTCTCTTAAAAGCCTGAATGAGATTCTGCAGTTCAGCTCAATAAGTTACAGGTTTTAACTTGATGGATTTGGAGTTGGGACATCAGGTTCCAGAGTGCTGTAGGTATGAATGCTATGGATTGCGGGAGGTTTGAAGAAAGAAAAGAAGCCTGCAGATTTAGAGAGCGCTCTCCACTCTAAATTCATGCTCATATGTATAGGTGTTCACTGAGTTTATCTTCTGTTATTTTCCTTCTGGTTTAGTGCAATCTTCTGGAAACTAGAGCCTGCCTTAACCATGAGAACCAGGCCAATGGAAGGCACTGGTGGCTTGAGAGGGACATGGCACAACACTGGAGAGTGAGCTCTAATAGTGACAGTGGAAGCACACTTAGTAACATCAAAAGGACCAAAGAAAAACATAGCTAGTGGCTGGGACTGCTGCATTCTTATACTTCCCTGTGCATGGAGCCACTCTAAGACATTTGGTTCTGGTCTTCCTTGTACATCTGGGTTCTGGGAAGTTTGCATGCTGGGTCTTGATAGTCTCACTGTTTCTGGCATACGGGTGAGAAGGGCTCCTCAAAACATACTCAACCCTGGGAGCCTTTAATCCACACTTCGGATACAGTAATGTCTTGAAAAGGATGGTGTCCCAATTTCTATTTTATGATATAAAATATAAAACCTTCTCTACATAAGGTTCATTCTAGAAGTATTGGATGCAACAGGGAACTTTGAAACTGGACAAATTTCAGAGTTTGTAAATATATCTGTAACCAAGATGTTGTCTAAAGGTTAAATTTGCTTGAAAGAGCTCATATTATGTAGAATAACTTATAGTGATGTGTTCCTGCTTCAGTCATTCCCTCTCTATCTCTCTGTCTTCTCTTTCTTTTTTCTCTCTCTGCCTGTCCTTGTCTTTCTGAATCTGTCTGTTTCTGTCCCTCTCTCTGTGTCTCTGTCTCTCTATGTGTCTCTCTCTTTAACACACACACACACACACACACACACACACACACACACACACACCACACTCCACTTGAGGAAAATGACTCTTGACTCTTTTGCCCTTGTGCATTGAAAACGTGCTCCATGCCTGCTGGCTTTCTGGAAACCTTTCAGGCTTGCTTCCTGCAGTCCCTGCGACTAGCTGAATTACCATTCCTCAACCTCAGCTGAAAGAGAGGCTGTTAACAAAGCCCAAGGAGCATGGGGGCCGAGAAAGGCAGCTCAGAGGCAGGCTGCACCATGAGGATTGCAGCAGGAATATAAATGGCTATTTCTTTTTTCTTTAAAGAAGGATTTAAAAGGTTATCAAGTGACTCCCTTTCAATAGAGAACAGAAATACCAGAGACCACAGTTGTCGAGGCAAGTTGACTGCAAGCTTAAAGTGGTCAAGAGGCTTGGGAGAGGGTGTTATTTGGAGCATACGGAAAGGGCACAAACTGAACTTGGTCAGACAAAAAAATGAGGTTCTTGGCTCAGATGCCAACACTTCACAGACTCATGTTAGTAAATCAGAGGAAACTCTGCCTCTGGCCTTCAGCAGAAAGAGGCTCCATTTGTTTTTGGGGACCCCAGTTATAACAGAGCACCCATCATTTGAACAGTGGAATTTCGGGTACCATGCTGAGCCATCTGTCTCCTTTTCTTAAAGCAAACACCCTAAAACACCCTTCCTCAGGGCAGGTTTCTCAGGGATAGCCCTTAGCTCACACAAGGCAGGTGGATGTCATTCTTAGACACTACCAAAGATAATGTCACCTATGGCCCTGTCTAAAAATCCCAGAGTCCTCCTGTGTGTGGACTGCGTGCACGGTGTCCTGGCCACATTTGAAAGGGGCTCCTAAGAGCTTCAGCAGGCCTGAGAGAGACTGCGCATTTTGGCTCAGTTCATTTGATCGTAGATGTGGAGGGATTTGCATTTTGAAACAGAACAAGATCCTGTTTGTCCTGGTTTCTTTGAGGGTTTTTATTTACCCAACATATGTTCTGTTTTCTTGGCGCGTGCGTCCTTTCCCTGCCTTTCAAGGTAGAAGAGCCATTACACCTAATGAGAGTCTCCCTCTCACTGGTGTGCCACTTACGATGTTCAAGAGTGTGCTTGAATGTTAACCTCTCAATGCATCTTTGTAATGGCATGTCATCCTTAAAAAATGAGGCGTCAGCTTCCCACAATAGGCAATAGGCACGGATTTTCAACCTGAAAACCATCAGCCATCCTTTCTGGGTGCCTCATTGAGGTTGATGGTGTTATAAAACACTCTGAACTGGAGAGTCAGGCTGAACGCTGTTTGGGGGGCTCTTTTCCCATTCTGCTGGGATCCATGCTACGAGTGAGGTAAATACCTTACAGGATGACAAATTCTCATTTCCGTCAAGCACTCCTCTGGAGTCCTGTATCACAGCATTTGGAAACATACAGTTGCCAAATCTATATGTTAGGTGGCTCCAATTTCATCTACATGAACTAATGTCACCAAGAAATACATTTTAAGAATTGACAGATCAAAACTAATTGTCTTTAGGAGGGTCAGAATACTAGCAGGATTATTTCTGCAGTTTTGTCTTCATCGCCAAGGAAGCAGGCCCTCCGTCTCTCTTTACGTAATTGCCAGTTAGCATTCTAGAACATTCTCTGTTCATGTAGAGCCTCTCATTGACATCCATTCAAACATTCCCGACCCTTCCGACTAAAGAAATCCTACTCTTCTTTCAAGACAAAGTTAAGAGT
The DNA here is from genome assembly GCF_903992535.2 of Arvicola amphibius. Lineage (NCBI taxonomy): Eukaryota > Metazoa > Chordata > Mammalia > Rodentia > Cricetidae > Arvicola > Arvicola amphibius. The sequence goes on along the minus strand of NC_052061.1, from coordinate 29,979,356 downwards.
CCTTTGTTATCTGATCTCCTCTCAGATCCTGTGGGACAGAGTCACTGGCTCTCTTCTTTCTTGGAAATGCCCTGGTACCTTGTTTGTGAGCCTGCAATGACACTCTCCACCCTAAGTTATAAATGGATGTTTGTGTATTTTTTCCTATTGCCTCGTGAGCTCAAGTATAGGAAAGAGAATGCATTTTGTTCTCCTCTAATGAATGTTACCTAGGATCTATTTGACATGTAGTTGATGAACAAAACGCTTGGAATAAACTATTAGTTTGTACTAAAGCTGGTGTAGAATAGTATATAAGTTGCTTTTCTCATTCCTGTGATGAAAAAAATGTAAACAGTGATTATTCAGGTTCACAATTTCAAGGGGGGTACATTCCACCATGGATGAAGGGCGTGGTGGTGGGAACATGAAATGACTAGTCACACTATGTTTGCTGTCAGGTATCAGAGAGAGATGAATGCCTCCTCAGCTTGCTTTCTCTTTTTCATTAAGTCCAGAGCTCCAGTCCATAGGATCAGAGTGCCCACAGAATGGGTCTTCCTTCTTCTGCTAAGCCGTACCAGCAATGACCTCAGCCATGCCCAACAGTGTTTCTCCTAGGTGACCCCTTATCAGGTCAAGCTATCAATCAAGACTAACTATCACAGAGGCAGGGAATGACCCCACTAGAACAAAATCAGAGTTGAAAGAGACTTTAGTGGCTTTATGGTGAATCTTGCCCTTTTGCAAAGGACTTAAGAAAGGGCTTAATAATAGAAGTTGCTTGATTTGGGGCAAAGATAGATCTATAGCTTGGGGCACTATGTCTTTTTCTATAGGGTGATTTTCTTTTCTACAGCAATAACCTCACCCCAAGGCTTTGTCCTTCAGGAAGGGAAGTCTTTAAAGCAGTAGTCACTGAGGGACATAGTGAGAAGCAAAGATAAGTGTTCACTAGAGGCTCTCTAAATATATGCACATAACTCCTTCCATAGTGTCAGACCCGGTCCCAGGGACAGAAGATCTGGAAAGCAAATGACCTTATAGAACCTATGCAATGATAAGAGCAATGGGTTTATCCTGCTGGCTGCTTTTTCGTATCTCATCTGCCTTCCTTATGCTCCAGAAGCCCCACTTTTTGCCATGGCTGTGTGCATTGGGAGGCCCAAAGGGATGACGCATAGTGATTGGAGTTACTCATGGAGACCCTGTCTCAGTTTCTCTTATTGTTGCTGTGCAAAAATGCCCTGGCAAAAACAACTTAAGGGAGGAAGGGTCTATTTTAGCGAACACCATGGTGAAGTCAAGGCAGAAGAAGCCTGAAGAAGCTGTAGAGTGCATTGGAGAGTGCTGACTGCTCCCTGCTGCTCACTTCCCTTTCTCCACTTACATAGTCCAGGATCCCAGCGAGGGAATGGTGCCACCGACAGTGGGGAGTTCTTCCCACCTCAGTAAAATAATCAGAATAATTTTCTTATAATGCCCCCATAGTAAGAAGTGAATAAATAAATAAAAATAAAATCAACGCATAGTTTTCGTTTTTAACATACAAAATACTAGACTTTAATTTAAGATGTATTCTTCTCTCTTATATTACATCTCAGCCTTAGCTTCCCTTTCCTCTTTTCCTCCCAGCCCCCCTTACCTTCCCTCTCGCCCAGATTCACACCTCCTCCATTTTAACTTCAAGCTTTTATTAAAAAAAAAATAGTTATTTAATGTGAGTACATCTGTTACAGTTTTTAAAAGGTTTGGGTTCTCTAAAACTCATTTTGAAATTTGATTCTCAGTGCCATAGTACTGAGAGATGGTAGGGTCTGCTAAGAGAGATTTAGTCACTGGTGCTGCCCTTCAGGGACTGGGAAAGTCTTAGAGGATTGAGTGGGTACTTCCTGTGTTAGTTGTTGCCAGCTGAGCTGCTGTGAAGTTAGTTTGACTTCCTAGACTAACTTGCTTCTTTCTCTGTCTCTCTATCTGTTTCTCTCTCTCTCTCTCTCTCTCTCTCTCTCTCTCTCTCTCTCTCTCTCCCTCCCTCCCTCTCTCTCTCTCTCTCTCTCTCTCTCTCTCTCTCTCTCTCTCTCTCTCTCTCTCTCTCTCTCTCTCTCTCTCTGTGTGTGTGTGTGTAGGTCAGAGGCTACATATGAGTGTCATCTGTTTTTGATTTGTTTGTTTGGGTGCTTGTCTGGGAGACAGGGTTTTACTATGCAGCCCTGGCTGCTGCATTGGAACTCACTCTGTAGACCAGGTTGGCCTTGAACTTACACAGCTACCTGCTTCTACCTCCTGAGTACTAGGTTAGAAGCATGTCCACCATGCCATGCTTTGTCTTTGCAGACAGAGTCTCTTACTGGGAAATGGGGCATGCTACTTAGTCTAGACGGACTGGCCAGTCAACTCCCAGAGATTTACCTCTTAGGTCTCTCCAGTGCTGAGACCACAGTCACCTATCCCAGCACCCAAGTTTTGCTCCAGGATTGCTAACGATCAAGGTCAAGACCTTAGGATCATGCTACAAACGCTGCACTCACTGAAGTCTCTTCAGCCCTTCTTGCTACTCCCCCCCACCACGCCCATTTCTAGCTTGCCTTTACACTTTGTCCTAGGGTTTAAAACAGTATGAGGCAGCTCTGCCCTGGCTTGGACTCTCCAGTTTCCAAAACTCCAAATGAAACCAAATTTGTACGCTTTATGAGTTTCCCGGGGTCTGGTATTTTGGTGTAGCAATGGAGTATGGACTGTGATAACAATGTGGAGCTGATGTAGTTAAACGCACTATTTAGACGCCCACGCAACTTTTATGAGATTTATTCCTTCTGAATTAGCCAAGCTCTCAAAGTGTTTGCTTATGAGATGCATGGTCTAGGAGCAGAGTCACACATAGCGTATTAACCTCCTCAGAGCTCAGATACTTCGGATAATGATAGAAATATATTTATTAGCTATACCTATTCGGGCTCCCTGCTATCTCAAAGGCCTACTTAGTCTTAAGTGATGATTTGCCTGGTTTTCCCAGTAGCATTTTCCAATTACTCAGTCTCCAGTAAAGTTGGCTTTGGTTCTAGATGTCTGTCATTTCTTTCCAATCTGCCTGGACATGAGATTATAAAATCAACCTTGAACCTAGGTGTGAATGTGTTTAGGATATCCAGGAAGGCTAGTTGGCTTGAGAATTAGCGACTGGTCAACGGTCTATTCATTTTCTTACCTAGAAAATTCACTGTGACTTTCTCCTCATCTGCATAATAATTACCTGACTCCCAGGGTTCTTGTGCGAATTAAAAAGAGATAAATCTTATTGACTGATGGGTATGGTGATGGCACAGGGTCCTTGTTCTTCCATGGTAATTCTCCTTCCCCTTGTTCCTGGGGGCAACAGATTTGATGTGCTCCTCCCGCAGGCCCTGTACCACTCTTGCTGTGTTGACCTCCATGGGTCTCCATCAGGCTAATGGCAATAACATTCTGAGGAGAGATGAACAGACTCGGAGCCAGGAGGCCTGGATTTCAGCCCAGCCTCCCGCTGCTTACAAGATAATGAAGATTGGGGGAACAAATTAAATACAGGAGCCACAGCTATTGAAATGAAGTGAGTGATTATGATGATGATGACGGTAACAAACACTTGTGTAGCTTCCATCAGTCCGAAAGCTTCTTGGGGGAGATTTATATTTGATAATGAGACATGAAGCTGTTTATTTCATTCAATCAACAAGCCTATTTGGAACACCAGTGTTGAGCTAAGTGTCTTCCTGGGTATAGGGTGCACAGATGTAAATAAGACTCAGCTTGACCTTAAGGAATATCCACCTAGGAGGGCAGATGGCTGACAAACGCACAATGGCAGCAGCATACATTAACAGCTAGGCAGATGCAACCCAGAGAGGTAGGGGATACAGGAGAATCATGCAAATGAGGCTGGTTGGGGGTAGTTCAAACAGGGGGTCCCATGTGTCATATTCTTTACATGTGAGCACAACATTGTAACTGAGAGACACGCAAATGAGACCAGAGAAAGTGAAGTGGCTGTGTTTAAGACTTCTCTGGATCCATAAGAACCTTTTATTTCACTGGAGTTATCTCATGCGCTTCCCATTCATTATCAATAATTTAAATCAATCTTAAATTCTCTGCTCAGGATTCGGGGCCCCTAGAGCTGTAAAATCCTCCTCCTACTCTAACAGGTCAAATCCAAAATGGGTAGCTTGTCATATAGTCTTAATAAAGTTTCTGTAGGAATTTCTAAGTTATAATAAAATCTGATGCCATATTTGTATCTAATCTATAGTAAAAAAAAAAAATGAAGTCTTAGTAATTCAGCATACTTTGATTCAATCCTAAGATTTAATCAATACAAGACAGGGGAATCTCAGTCAGTAAAGCCCATTGATCAGATTTATATCAAACTATATCATATGAATTTAAAAATAAAAGCAGAGGGCACATTTATGTTGATTTGTCTCTCTTCATTGTCTGAAGCCCATGTGACTAGGAAATGTGTCAGCTCAGATATCTTTAAAGCCCAGAGAGAGTATGTGAAAAGTTTTATTTAAGAATCTTAAAGACAGCCAGGAGAAGCTAACCTTCCATGCAAATTTCCCAGGATGAGAAAAATTAGGACAGTAAAGTTTCTCATATTGAAAGAAATAGGGTCTATGTTAAGGATAGCTTCCAATTATTGTATTTCAAAAAGGAATTCGATGGTTGTCTTTTATTAATTCGTGTGTCTTCTAGGATAGTTTAGGTGCTCTGGAACTTGAACCAATAGCAAGTCCTTATAAATTTTGGTGACTTCAGAAAACTGCCTTTTCTTGTTCTCATAACGAAGCTGTTCATTTGGGGGTTCTTCTGGAATGGGCCAATTCAGTTGATCTCAACAGGTCCTCTCATGTTTCTGTCATCAGCTGGCTTGATGATTGGTGACCGGTTGATCAGGGAGACCCACTGCAATGTCTGATATCTGGCTGAGTGTGAATTGAGATGCTGTTATGGTTTGATCATAAAATGTCAAGTAGAGGCTCATGTATTTAAGCACTTGCCGTCTTCAGAGGTTGTACAGCCTTTGTGGAAGGATTCATGGCTTATAGGGGTAGGTCATTGGAAGTGGATATTTGTAAGCATGCACTTGTGTGTGTGCATACATGTGTGTGTGTGTGTGTGTGTGTGTGTGTGTGAATGCATGAGTGTATGTTGTATATTTATGTGTGTATGCATATTTGCCTGGAGCAGACAAAGCTTGATGTCAGGTGTCTTCCTCAGCTTGTCTCTACCTTACCCTGTTTTGAGACAGAGTGTCTCCCCAGCTCCCAGGGTAATGGCCAGGCCTCGCTTCTGGCCCAAACCCTCTGGTTTCTAATCTACAAAGATGTGAACTAGCTACAAAATCCTGCCACTACCAACTGAACCATGCCAGCCTCCATATGAGGCTGAACTGCTCTTTCATCATACTGTGTTTGTCAGGGGTTTGGGCAGAGCAATGGGAAAAGATAGCTAATTCAGATGCCTTGTCCTGTGATCGTCCACCAGTTATCTCTATTGATTTTAACTGAGTTGGTTGAGACTGAGAGTTTTAATTTAGACATTTTTAAAAGGTCGGAAGTAGGAGTTGAACATTCATTGGGGAACGCTGAATTAAAGATACGCATATAACAATTATCTATAGAGATACATCTAAAGCGATGAAACTATTGATCACAGAGTATGAATATGTATGGAAGAGGGAATCTTGGGAACGGTCTTAAATTTGAATGTTAGTGAAATCAATCTTTTTCTCTCTGTGTATGCATGTGTGAAGGAATCAAGGTGAGAATAAGCTAATGACAAAGAGAAAAGCAGTGTTAGAACTGAGTTACTGGTGGGAATGATGGATTAAAGAGACTCTTAAATGTCTGTGTGTTTGCACTCATTACTGCAGACGAAACTTCCTAAGGTCAAGCTCTCCAAGATGCACCCGTGTCTGCATTTCTTCACCTCCACAAAGACTTGATTCTAAATATTAACTCCTCCTGTGTCTTTAATTGTGCCTCACAGAGGTGGTCAGCTGGGTTGTATTTACCAGCAGTAAAATACCAGGATGGGAAGGCTAACTGTAGCATTTCATTATCAGGGACTTGGACAAGAAAAATTCTTGTGAATAAGAAAGATGAAAAACAAAATGTCAGAAAAATTTCAGATTTTCCATCATTATACTACTTTTTAAGTTTTTAAACATTAAAGAAGCAGTAAATAAATGCACAGTGAACGTCCAAACACCCACTACTTAGATTCTGTAATTCAGCTTTTAGTAGATTTGATTCATATGCATATGCATATAGATTACATAACTATATGCATATGTATATAAAAATGATATCTATTATACCACATATAATATGTATGCACACACATATGTAATGTCCAAACTTGTGTCTGTACATTCATTTTAATTGAAAGTTGGAGGGAGTTAAGTAGTATAAGTTATGACAGTGTGTGTGTGTGTGTGTGTGTGTGTGTGTGTGTATGTGTGTGTGGTATGACAGCATGGTTGTATGCTGATGAGAATGATTAAATAGCAATGGTGATATTAATGATAGTAGACAAATTAATATTTGGGTGGATGTGTTTGTGTGGGTAGGAAAACATATGAGTATGTTGTTTATCCCACAGTGGAACGAGTTTGGCTAATACAGATACAAAGGGCATAGACCAAAGGGCCTAATGAACATCAGTGTCTATCCCAAGGTCTTTGGCACTTAGAGCGGTAGACTGGATCTACTGGCCTGAAGTCCAGCACGCTTGCTTTGATCGGGATCTGCCTCCTGTTTCTGGCTTTGTTGTGTGTGGCCATGCTTCTGTGACACGCTGGGAGAGTCTCCTAAGCAGCTTCTCAGGTCTTCTGGGAGCTCGGCTGCAAATTGTGCATAATGATGAGCATTATAATTATAGGGAGCTCGGGAAATTATTCACTGAGGGTGTAGGCTTTGCCGTGAGGTTTTATTATCCACATTTTCCCAGATGAGTGACAGGCTGTGACAACTCAATCCCCTGACCTATACAATATCTTTCCTCTGGCTGGAAATGTGGAGATACTGGATGAAGCACTCGGGACTGCACAGACATTGTCTGACTCTATGAAGTTCCCTTTGTATTTAGCTGTGGGATTGAGTCCATCCCTCTAAAATGTAGGTACTGGAATTTCTTTTTCTTCTTGGTGTTGAAGATTGAATTGAACTGTGCATCTTTAGTCCACATTCACCTTAGATGAGGAACCACTAAATTTCTTAGACTGGTTGTGAACTGTAACCCAGGTGGGACTTGGGCCCACCCTCTTCCTGTATTCGCTCCCTGAGGAGCTGGAGCTATAGAGATGTGTGCCACAAGGCCAGGCCATGTTATTAGAACCCCTGTTCTGTACTGAGAACATGCTGGAAGGTGGGCCTAATGGGAAGGTGTGCAGTCAGGGCGGTGGTGCTCTCAGGGATAGATTGCCACCTTTCTAATAGAAATGTATCAACTTGTCACAAAGGTTTACTCCTTCATCTCCCTGTGTTTTGTGCTTGCTTGTCCTTCAGACTTCTACCATATTATGAAGCAAATCCTTCTTAGTTGAAGTCTTCCAAACTTGGACTTTGCAGTTTCCAGAAGCAAGAAACTTTAAAAGGTCTTCCCTTTGTTCAGCGTCTATTCTCAGGTGTTGTTACAGAAACAAAAGGACGTTAAAGAAGCTGTCGGACTATTTTGTAGGACAAGGAACTTAACAGATATTACAGAAGACTTGCACCCTCTCCTCACACACGTGGATGATGCTTTGGGACAGCAACCGTCTTTCCTTCCCTGGCTTCCTTCCTCTCAGCTACAGAGCAGTGTCTAAGGCTTATAATTCATTATTGACTGTGTATGGTTCCTATTTATCCTAGCAGACACTCCATTTCGATACCAATGTGTCTTTGTTCTTTTTTCTTTTTTAACAGCTTTCCACACCTCCTTGCAGTGCTTGCAGTTATTTATGTCTTGGTGGCTGACCTGCCACAAGTAACCACACACAGTAAAGAAAGACTGCAAGAATACGCTAGCTATATTTAGGGCTACCTAATTAGAATTCACTATCTGATTCATTTTTCTTCCTTTGGGACAGAGTTTTAAATGAAACCCTAAACTCGCTATGGTTTCATTTATTTAGATGGAGAAACCTCCGGACTTGGAATCAGGTGGATTAGATGGATCTGCATTGTCAAGATTTCACACCACTTTAGCCATGGCTTTTTCATCTATGTAATCAAGAAAATGTTTTCCTTACAAGGCTGCTGGGAACTGAAAGATCATGCATACGTCATGTATGCAGATAACCTTAACACTATGCTAAGAAAATAGGAACATTCATGGGATATTAACACAGCAGATCAGTGAATGGCAATGATGAAACTTAGAAACCATGGCTGGTACCAAGTGCTTCCTATGTTCCAGACTTGGTGTTCTGAATACCTTGTGTGTTAACCAATGTGGATAAAGAGGTGGGAGGATACTACGTCTTCTCTGAATGTTTTCTCCCAGTAATGAAATATATACATATATAAATCCAGTCAAACAAGCTCTGCAATCTTATTTCAGTAATACAGTTAAAAGAATTGTCTTCTAGTTAATTTTAAAACCATGATTTATTATTCACTTATTTTAAATTATTATTTTAGATGTACCGATTTCTGGAGCAGAGTGAGGTACTTGCGTACATGTATGCAATGTATAATAACCGAAATGAGGAGGACAGGAGGTAGAGACTAGTCATATAGTTCAGGGACCCCCAAAACATCAGTTCCGAGAGTACCCTTGCTAGGGGACAGCAATGCCAGAGGAGAGCTCTCTTTCCTGTCTCCTTGTTGATTTCTTGATGATCACCTCTGCCTAAAGGCACACAGGACTTCCTGCCTGAAACTGAGAGTAGGCTCCTGGACACCTGGTCAACTGCACAGGTCAACTCATCTCCTCCCCTCCATCTTTACCCCTTGTTCTTTTGTCATAAGTCACTTGAAAAAAACCAAACCAGCAGCTGAATAGTACCCTATTTCCTGGTGTTCTTTCTCTCTCTCCTTCCCTAATGAAATACTTCTTTCTAAAACTCACTCTCAGTGGCCCATCAATTTATTTCTTTGAATCTTCATGACAAGACCTCCCCTGCCCCCCAGCCACCAGCTCAGGGTACCTTTGGTAGCCTTTGAATTTTCAGATTTTCAGGATTGGCTCTTCAAAATGACTTTGTCGTTCTCCAAGGCACTCCTATAACCCTGTATCAAAATGGCTGGTTAACATCATCATGTCCTTAAGGACTTTTAAAAATTATTTTATGAACATGTGATAATTGTACACATCTATGAGGTACAGTGTAATGTTTTAATACATGTAAATCATTTAGAAATTAATGAATAATTTTTTTAGTAGGCTCGGCAAAATCCAATTACATCTGAGTTTCAGACACAAATAGCATAATTTCGGTATAGGTATGACTCATGAAATATTTGAGAAACCTTTCTTAAAATATTTAATTTTGTGAAATTCCAACTTAAACGGAAGTTATGCAATTTTACTTGCTAAATCTGTTGAGTATTGCTCAGAGGAAATCCAATACTCCCTGTGTATTGTGTATGCTTATGTGCCAATAGCAACAGCATCTTGACCTTCATACTGGAATTAGATGTGTATGGCAAAAGGTCACAGTGACTTCCCGTGAGACTGGATGTCCAAAACTCTGACATTTACTTCAGGGTTGGATATCACCTACATGTGACCTCTTTCCCACTTTTGTGTGATATCCTTTACTCTAACAGTCTTACAGCTTCTTTAAAGTTCAGTGAAGTTTAATTTGTTCTGGGTTATTCTATTCCCACTAGATAACTATGAGTTCTGTCACTTCATTCTTCTTTCCATCTTTCTGGAAGAGGGTCTGTGACACAGTAGGTGATCAGCATGCCCTCCTGTCTACAAAGATCATGTTTGTAACTTCCTGTGTAGTTTTCATATCATTGCCAGTTCTCCAATCACTCGATAAAACTTCATTGACCACCTACTAAGTGTCCAATTCTCTTCCAGGTAGAGAGACTCAGATAAAGTTTCTGACTATGAATCATAGAAGTGGTGACTCAGAATACATGATTCCCTAGCAAAAGGATACTGGTGAAGACAGGGCTTTTAAGTTTTTAGTGCTTTGTCCTTCAGTTTACCCACCTGTAGGAGATAATTGTACCTCTCTCAAATAATTGCATTGAAGACAAAAAAGTGTATTTGTTTTTGTGGCTGTGACTCTGGCTGTCGATTTTTCTGTGTGCAGAGTGCATTGTAGCATGTGTAAGCATTTGTGTCAGCTGGTAAACATTAGAGTTGCTAGATCAGAATCAGTTCCTTTTCCTTTTGTGATGGCTAGTTTTATGTCAGCTTGAGTCATTTTGGGAAAGAGAACCTCCATTTAGAAAATGTCCTCCAGCTGACTGGCCTATGGGCAAGCCTATGGGGTATATTCTTGATTGATGATCAATGTGAGGGACTCAGTGCACTATGGGAGGTGTCACACCTGGGAAGGTGATCGTGGGTGTTATGAGGAAGCAGGCTGAGCAAGCCATGAAAAGCAAACCAGTGAAAAGCTCCCCTTCATGTCCTCTGCCTCAGTTCCTGCCTCAGGTTCCTGCAGGTTCTGCCGTGCCTTCCACCGAGGACAAACTATAAGATGTAAGATGAAGTAAACCCGTCTCTCCACATTGCTTTGGTCTTGGTGTTTTAGCATAGCAACACAAACCCTAACTATCGTAATTTTCTACTGTGTTAGAAAGCTGTGTCTGCTTGGCATTTGCTTTCCTTTTTCTCTGTTTTTCTGAGGCCCAGGAAGTTCTGGGAAAGCACGTGGACTTTATTTACTTATTTTTAGGAGAGACTTTGCAGGATGCGTGCCCTTGACAGCTAAGGAGCTTGATCAGAGACTCAGGCAAATATTGTCATGGCTAGCTTTGAGAAGGCCACTGAAAATAGGGTGATAATGATCTAATAAAGTCTCTCCACCTTTCCCTTGGAGTTCCCACAGCTTGGGGAGGGGTGGTGATGAAATCTTGCAGACGAATGTTGTTTATCATGGGGCACATGATGTGCAAGTCTGAAGTCAATTAAAACCCTGAGACTGAAAGTCAAGCACAAGGGAATTCGTACCAATATTAGACTCCTTGCTCCTTGGGAGGGTGATTTTGACACCCTGAAGGATAGCTAGGGAGTTAATAATAACATCCTCTAACACGTTTCTTTTTTATTTCAAGCTCATTGCTTTTTTAAGGAATTCAAAGTCATTCCCCTGTTAGATGCCTTCAGGATGGGATTAGGTATAAAATGCAATCCCCAGGGCAAAATATATAATGCTTTGGTTGAGAATATAAATAGCGCAGGATCAGAGAAGGCTGAAAGTAAATCCATGCAGGCTCTTCTTGTGTATGTATGCATTGGATGCTTCTGGAAAGTAATAGTTCACCTGTGGACTGGGCATCGTGGGCACACTCGAAATTGCTGTGGGAACATGGTGTCTTCAGTTCTACTTGGTTGTGTTGATGCCCAACTCATCTGATTCTATGTAAAATATCACACTCTTCATAAAATGTGAGGATCTGCAGCTATAGATGTTCCATTCACTTATCTCAGAAGTTACCATGCACATAGCTAGGACGTATTGCTTCCCAAGCCATGACTGACGGAGAGTCTTTGAAAGATCACCATAGAAGAGCACAGCTGGAAACCAACCCAGAGCTCTAGTTCCCTGGCCTTCCCTTGCTCCATCTGAGAGTCCAATATCTGGAATTTTCTTAGGTAGTCTGTAGACTTCTGCAGAAAAACCTTGATTTGTAAAATTGGATGTATTTGTTTCAGACCTACTGAATCTAGATGACCGTTCAGCTTAGAATGGCTTTTCCTTTTAAACAAGAATTTCATTTAGAATTCTAGTTCAGAGCTTTTCATTCCAGTAGGAATAACTAGAGGCCCGAGGCATTAAAAATTAGGTGGTTGAAACAAGAAATGTGAACACACAAACTGAGCAGCAGATTGAACCAACTCAAACAGAAGGGATAGGGACATTCAATAGAACTGAAGAATCCAATAACACCAATGACACCTTAGATATCAATCAATCAGAATCCATGACTATATAGTCAAATAGATGAAAAACACTATATAATGACATTATTAAGGAAATTCTAGAAGCTTTTGAGGTGGAGTGACTGATTTAACTGCTTTTAAGAGAATACAGATCAGATTGATAGCAGGCTTCTCAGGCAAAAGAGGAGGCAGAGTAGCAGTGTTTCCAAATGTGTAGAAGGAAATTAACATCATTTCCAAATTTCCATCCCTAATATAATTCAATAAAAGTTTGAAAGTAAAATCAACAGATCTTCTAATTTTCAATGTTGTGCCATGTATGGATTCTTTTAATAAGATTTATAAGCAAGAAAAAATTAAATGTGTGAGGATAAGTCGGTAGGATAAGGAAATAATGGCAAGCAAGTAAATAAAAATTCTATATTTTTAATTTTTAGTGTGTTCGGTTTTAAAATTAAGATTTCTAACTGAAGCGCCTCAGCCGAATCTGGTATGTAATGCACGGGGACTAGGTAAAGGGGCTGAAGGAATTTAAAATGTGATGGTTCATCTTTTATTGTCTGGGTGTTACTGGTGTCAATTTTCTCTAAAGTTGTTCAGAATGACTCAGGTTTAAAACTTTAGGTGAATAGAGAGCAATAGATCTGTTGTTCCCAAATCCAAACCCACAGAAGACTCAGGCTAGGAAGAAGAGAGCAGAATAATCCCAACCAACAAAAGTCAGGGAGAAAATGAAGGATACAGAAAAAACAGGATGAAGAGCAAATACAGACTTAGCATCTACCAGTCTAAGTATAGCAGTGGGCACAATATTGTGACTGAGTTTGCTTCATTAAAAGCCAGCGATTCTTAGACGGCGGATATACCTCTACCCTGTACTACCAGTACCTAACGCAGAAGTAGTAAGTGCTATGGTAAGATGAGTCAGTATTGAAGGGATGTAAATGCTTCTGTAGATCAGAGACAGAGCATCTAAGAAAAGGTCAAAAAGTTGGTATCTGGGTCAGATGAGGGAAAGGACTTCAGGGAGTGTAATACCGGTAAATCTATTCTGGAGGAAAAATTGTTAATAAGGTAGTCATTTTAGTTACATGGCTGCATTTTACATTGAAGAAAGATTTCTGTAGCAGTTGAGAAGGTCTGAGGTGGGTGGGTTAGTCAGGCTTATAGTGGGGAAAACAGGAAGCTGGACTAAATGATCCATGCATGAGTCTCAGTAATGATAGTCATTACTGAGTCTTAAGCAGACAGAATCAACACTTGAGTTTGCAGTGTGTGTGTTGGGGGGGGGGGGCGCTGAAACATGACATATAGATTTAAGAGATGAGAGTTGGGAAGACCTCCTCAATGTAGGAGACTCAGGGAGGAAAATACAGGAAGCATGGTGACAATGGGCTTGGATCTTCATATACTGGGATTTTCATCCATCATTTAGTTTTTTTTTTATTATTATTTTTCGTTGTTGTTGTGGGTTTTTTTTTTTTTTTTTTTTTTTTTTTTTTGACAGTGTTTTTTTCTGTGTAGCTCTGGCTGTTCTGGAATTCACTTTGTAGACCAAACTGGCCCCAACTTCACAGGTTCGCCTGCCTCTGCCTCACAAGTGCTGGCATTAAAGGTGTGCACAACCACCACTCAGCCATCATTGAGATTTGACATAGAGCATCACATGGAAGAAATGGGTAGCTGTGTAGCTGTGTGAATTCCTGAAGAGAAATTGCATTATAGGCCTGGATTTGCTCATAGGAAGCAGTGTATACTCTTCAGATTTAGCTTGTGTGAAGTTAGAACTCAGTCACATAGCCTAACTCTTTTTCCTTATGTTCAATGGAGAGAACAGGTTAATGAAAATTATCACATTTCCATAAAGCCAGTTAGGAATGTTGGAAGCTTAACTAAGCAACATTGAGTTGCTTCCCTTGTCTCCGTCTCCAATTTCTTTTGCCTTTGTGGTCATGGAAACAGTGAAGACATAAGGAGCAATGGGAATGATTTCCTTTCCTTCTGGCAGTAAATGAAACACCGGCAGTGTGTGCTTACAAAAGTCAAGAAACCTTTTATTGTTCTCAGAGGGTAAGCGGCACCTTGGACAAATGGTTGTTGATTATTTTAATATGCAGTCAACTAGTTGAGCATAATAATGACCTCACAGATTATGTGATAAGTGTTTCTATGTTTCTTGAAGCATAGAATCTGCTTCTTATATCATTACATATCCCCAACTGTCGCTGGAAGAAGAGATGTATCTATATCTGGGTGGTTTGCTTGGAAATTTCCAAGAGCACAGACTGGAATTTAGACAGTGCTGGCGCTCTTTAAAATGTTGTTGAAGTGTTTCATCTTTCCAATGCACCAGGTGTCCTGGGAAGCACTCATATGTGTATACCTCAGTGGACTCCAATTCTTGTTACTTCCTAAGTCAAACTGTTACCCTAACTCTGTTGGGAACTTTGACTAGATATTCTGTTTACAGTCTCTGGTTTTGTAGTACCATTTTGAAACCTGATCAATGGAAAGGCCTCCAGGAGAAGGCAAGTTTTTGAACCATGGTTTGAAGGATAAGACTGTTACTTAGAATGGCATCAGGCCGTTTCATTGAGACTTGGATTTACCCTTCCCTGTGCTCTTTTCAAAATTATGAACATACTTGCTTAATAAGCCATTTAAACAAATATTCTGTACCTTTACAAAATACTACAGTAGAATAGAGAAAATGATCAGTTTATATCCTAAATATCTTTGAGGCTTACTGTTTTTGTTATGATGTTTGCATTTTAACAGATTTGGATATGGTACTGAAAAATCTTAGTATTCGAAATAACATAGGTGGAACTAAACAACCTATTGGAATGATGACTTAGCGAATGTGGGTGAGAGAATGGGTCTTCTCTGCCGTGGTAATAAATAGCAGGGGTGGGAAAAGCAGGCAAAGGGAAAGGCCGGTGCTCTGATTTAACTTTTAGTTCTCTCTTTGTTTTCTTCTAAATATTTCATTAGTACTGTGTGTGTGTGTGTGTGTGTGTGTGTGTGTGTGTGTGTGTGTGTGTATTTGGAGGTACCTGCAGAGGCCAGAAGAGGGCAACAGATCTTCCTCAAACTGGAGTTAAGTAGTGCAGTATGGATATAGGAGCTGGGCTGTGGGTTCTGTGAACACACTCAGGTCCTCTGGAAGATCAGGAAGCACTCTTAACTGATGAGCGATCTTCCCAGTTCCAAGTTTCTAATTCTTTTGGGTAAAGAACTGTATTTCTAAGTCTAGAGGGTCCTCTTGAGAGCTTTTTTTTTTTTTTTTTTTTTTTTTTTTTTTTTTTTTTTTTGAGAGGGTCCTCATGAGGCACAGGGATTACGGACATGAGCCTGTAATATTAATGCCCTTCCATGTGGATGCAAGAAATCCAAATGTGGTGCATTTGGCAGAGCATCCATGAATGTTTCATGTGCTGCTGAGAACTTGCTATGATCCAGATAAGAAGGGCATCATAGTTTCTCAGTGTGTAGAAAGCCCCAAGGTTACGTTACTATCTGTTATCTGATATCTTATTTTCCATAGCTGTAAGGGGTGCAGCATTGGCACATGAATAATATCTCAAAAAGAAGGGTGGAGTGTAGGGGCCATGAGCAGGAAGGTGGAACTAACTTTTACTGGACTTTCTAGGCTCCTTGTTATTCTAAGTACTGTGTATGGATATGACAGGAACAACATTGAATCTTCAAGCTATCTCAAGGTAAGGGGCATTATTGCTATCCCATAATAAGCAAAAAATAGAGACAAACATAACTCCATCAAAGTACTTATGGAGATATATATTATCTATCTGTCATGATGTATAATTCTAGAAGCCCTATATAGAGTTTTTATTTGGGATGCTGGAGATATGATTCAGTTTTCTCCTCTTTCAGAGGACCCTAATTCAATTTCCAGCAGTCACATCTAGTGACTCACAACTATCTGTAACTCACTTCCATGGAGATAAGATACCTCTGGCCTCCATGAATGCCTTCTCTCATATATATATATTCGGTCCCAACAAATATACAATTTTAAAATATATTAAAAATAAAGTGTTTTATTTGGGTTGCTGTGGAATAAGCTTTTCCAAATATCTCATCAGACCCAGGGATCTGACATGAGAACTGGGGTCATCTTAAGAAATTGAGGTGAGGGGCTGGAGATCAGCAGTTAAGAGCATTGCCTGCTCTTCCAAAGGTCCTGAGTTCAATTCCTAGTAACCACATGGTGGCTCACAACCATCTGTAATGAGGTCTGGTGCCCTCTTCTGGCCTTCAGGCATACATGCAGAAAGAATATTGTATACATAATAAATACATAAATATTTTTAAAAAAGAAAAAAATTGAGGTGAGCAGGTAACAGTTGGGGACAGTATTTGCAGTGAAGCAAAGACCAAGAGTTCTTTGGTCGGAAAGGAAAAGAACAAAGTGCTCTAGACAAATACCTGGTGTTGGGTACCGGCAGCATGCTTTTATTCAACATTCTCAATTTAGACCTATGTGGCGGAATAGCAGAGGGCAGTGATTTTCAGTAGAGCAAACAAGCAAAAAACGCTCTGGGCTAAAAGGGCAGGTGTTCAAGCCAAATATTGAAGCCTGGGGATAAAGGATTTATAGAGCTTTGCATACAAACTTCTTGGTGTGTTTCTGAAAAGTGGTAAACTCCATTGTGAAGGCTTGGAACAGAACGGATTATTCCATTGTGAGAACAAGGAAAGTCCTTCTGGGATGGAGGATACGCAGCTTCTTATAGCTCAGGGAAGCAAACTAGAATAAAGGAGGGGTTTGGGGATAATAAAGAAAAGCATGTCATACATAGACTAAAGCATTCTGTAATCAGCAAGACTGAACTGTGTGTCCCAACTGGAGCTGGCACTAGTGCTACTACTGACCTTGGACTAATAACTATGTGTGATAAACATTTTTTTTTAACAAAAGGGACCATTAATATTGGCCTTGTATGGCTGCATGGAAGATGCCTTGAAGATTCTATGGGAAAAATAGGTTTGGCTGTTTTCCTGCACCTCTTCCTGGAAACTGTCATGATGATTGACAGCGCATAAGGAGAGAAAAACATAGTACATCCTGCAGTGTAGTCAAGAGGCCACCTTTCAGAGACACATGATTAACAGTGTTAATAGCTTCCAGGCTATCTAGGAAATTAAGTCCATCATGTTGGGAGTTGCCAAGGGTTAAATTAGTGCATCACCTGTAGGAAGTCTTTTCTATGATTACTATTCACTTAACATTCACAGACCTAGGGTGGCATTATGACACACCCAGGCCCTATTTGAGTTGTGAAGAAAATAAGACAAACATATTAAACAGTAGCCGTTAAACACACAACCCCTTTCATCCAGAGAAAGAAAGAAGAAGAGTGAGTGGCAGTCCCCAGGGAGAAGAAGGGGACCGTCTGTTAGGCCGTTCCTGGGTCAAAGTCTGGCTTGCTGACTACCTCACAGCTGCTGCCGCTGGGAGAAGCGATTTGTCAACTTTATACCTTTTTGCTTTATGGTCTGGTGACTTAATAAGATTCGACCTCCCTGGATTCATTTCAGTTGGGTCAGGACACCACACTTCAAATTACAACTTGGACTCTACGAGACAGTGCTGAGGAACTCGCTGCTTCTGGTAGTAGTGATGGTGTGGTGTAAATGTGTGTTGTGTGTGTGTGTGTTGCATTTGTGTGTATGTGTGTGTGAGTGTGAGTTGTATGTGTGTGCATGTGTGTGTGTGCGTGTGGTGTGTATATGGGTTGAGTGTGTGTATGTGTATTGTGTGTGCATGTGTGCATTGTGTGTGTGTGGTCAAAGGGATCTCTAACATCAGATTGCTTTGATCAATCCCATATTCATGCTACAACTCACCTGAGCCTGAAATTTCTCAACAACCATAGACCATCTTATCTTCCCCAAACATTGTTGTGCATCTCAAGTGTAAGGTAACTCTATGACTATTTGCCTACTGGGAGGAGGCCTCCAATTTCACACCCGCCATGGAATGTAGCTCACTGGAGAGAACCCCACCATTGTGAAAACTTCCTCAACTGAGTTGAGAGATAAAATGATCTCCATGAGCCTTTATCAGAGCACAAAGTAAGAGCCACACATCGTGCCTTCAGAAATCCCTCACCTCCTTAGATTTTTCTTTTATTCTATGAGATGGCTCTACTCTAGCCAGACTGACCTTGAACTTGCTGCTTAGTCAAGGATGCTCTTAAACTTCTGATCTTCTTGCCTTCACCTCCCCATCTCCCATATGATGAGGTGCAATGCCTACGCCCATTTTCTATGGCCATCTGAGAAGACAGACACCCAGCTCTTTGCTGTTGGATGGTGCAGTCTTAACAATGCTTGCCACATGGTAGCAAGCCCAGGGCTAGAGTGGGGTTGCCACAAATTTCAGAAGCAAATCATGTTTTTCAAAGTGAGGTATAGGATTTGGGGCATGTATATATGTTCTTTTTTCTCTGTTATATCCCTGGAGATTCCAGTTTTATATTCACTGTGCCTCTGAGAATTAAGGGGAAGGCCCTGTGCCTATTCTAGAACCTGTGTGAATATACAGAGCTTGCAGCCACTCCTGAGGTTAGTACAGACATGGAAGTTGGAGTTGCCTGGGAGTTCCTGCAGAGAGGATGGGTATCAGATGGGTCACTAGCTTGTTTCACATGGTAAGTTCAGTCATCTTCTCATTGCCATTTTTTCTCTTCCTTATTCTGGTAAGTTGGGGATGGAGTTATTTTCAAGGGAGACCCCTGGATTTACATATTAAAACATGGCAGATTGTACAAAACCTTCTATTCCTCTTCTTGTTGGCCACCAAAAAGGTATACTCTATGGACATTTTTATATGAGGAGACCCTAAAGATTTGTTCCATTCTGCTCCACAATAACCACTGTGATGTCATGGTCTTGTCTAGTTCATGAAAGGAAATGGTTTGCATTCTGCGGGGGGGGGGGGAGGGCGGGGCAATACAAGGGGTGGGTGGGATGCTTTCAAATTCATACCAGTGTAGAATTCTTTTGCGGCAAGAAGGAGGAAGGTCACTGCCGTACCATTAGCCACAATCAGGTCAAACCTTCATGACCAAGATGTGCTCCCCACACCCTCTATTACTGCAGAAGAAGAGAGATGCAGCCACACAGGATGGACAAGAAACCCCAGCAAGCACCACTGAGCTGAGGTCTTTCGGGAAGTGGCTTGATTATGAAGCACAACGATGAGATTGATCTGAAGACGGGCTATCACCTTGCCAGAGGGCCCGCTTTTAGGATCAGGTGAATCCTTGGCTGAGATTTGGAGGCTTTCTGGTAACTTTATGTATTCAGCTCCACTAAGACCTTCCCAGCCACACGCCCTCCCCAAGAAAAATGCAGTGCAGATTTTGAGGCAGCTTTGATCTATAAGTGTGTGCTCCCTGACTTGTATTTCAGTAAAAACCTGTGTTTGGAATGGAAGTTAATTTTGGTCTTCGGGTTATTTGTGGGAGGTTTTTTTTTTTTTGTAATTATTCATGTCCTCCTCAATCAAACATAAAGACAATGATGGGATGTTACTGAGAGCAGGGTACTGTGTCGTGTCCCAGAGAAGAAAGATAGAGATGTGTCTTCTTTGCTAGATGCACAAGCAATACCTTACAAGAACCATTATTTTTAACTTAACTCGGGATCAGACACTCCACACAGCAGAACATAAGTCCTATTGAAGGGAGGGATTTTTTCCCCCTTAGGCTCATGGCTATTTCTCGAATCTGACGCAGAGCCTAGCACCTGTTATGTAATGGTGGAGTATTTATTGAACGGGAGTTGAATTGTCAGCCAGTCAGTAAAGTGCTCATCTTGCCTAGTATGATGCGCTGAGTCTGAGCCCTCAGGGACCCCACATGAAAAAAAAGATGGGAGTGGTGGCATGCACAGTGGAGGCAGAGACAGATGCATCCTTGGGCTATCTCACTAGTCTGCCTAGCTGCTTGGTCAGTTCCAGGCCATGAGCGGCCTTGTCTTAAAATCCAATGTAGAGAGAATGTTGAGTAACAAGAATTGAAGTAATCTTCTATTATACTCACACACATATATATGCACCCATGCCACACATATTCATCTTACACACACACACACCACACACACACACACACACACACACACTACTTAGCTAGAGGGTGGCATATTATGCTGTACTCTCATCACATTGAAAAGTGATTCTCTGCCAATAACGTCACAATAACATGGCGACAATGTATGAGAAGTAGATGGCACACGGATTTTGAGAAATTTGAAAGGAAAGATAGAGGTCTAGACTCCAGATGGAGGAGACAGACCAGCAGGAGTACTGAGGTAGGAATATCTATGGTGTTAGTTGTTTTAAAAAAAAAATACCTGATTAAACAAACCATTTAAAAGGAGGGGAAATACTTGGGTATAAGATATCAGAGATACCAGCATATGCTCCTGCGGTATCATGTAGTGGAGGTAAGGCAGAAGGTATCATGGCTGGAGGGACATGGGATGGGGGGGACTGTTACACTGTTATGGACTGGGGACAGAAAGAGTGAGAGAGGGAGGTTTTCGGTGACCTCTAGAGACCTATTTCTTCAAAACAGCACATCCAGCTATGAGCTTTTGAGCATATTAACATATCCCCTGCTGATATTAGTGCTTTAGTTATCTCTCAGTAGCATCTCTACCTGGGGAACAGGCCTTTTAACGCATGAAACTTGGTGGGTGGAAACTTCATATTCAACCAAAGCACATTCGAAGGGCCCAGGAAGAGCATGACCCTCAGATTCATGCCTTCCAGTGCCAGATGGAGACAGCGAAGGGGAGAGGCGGCAGTTGTAGAGTGTGAAGAAGATTAAACTTCTCTCTTTGACAGTTGGAAACCCCGCAAGGGGGCTTCTTGTGTAGTTAAGCACTTCTGACTTTTGGAGATTGGGGAAAACTCAAGCCAACTCCTTGCTGATGGCTATGATGTTTGCCTGCTCTGAAGCTGCATACGCTCCAGATGAGATCCTCACAGGAGCGAAGCTAAATGTCTCAGTCTGCTTGTGGCAGATGTCGTCTGCTCTGGTGGCCTCTGGTTCAATTCTGGTCCCTCAGAAATCCAAAGAAACTGCATTCCTGTCGTGGTCTGCAGGAGGCTTAAGGAGCCCTCTCTCCCGAAACAGAAGATTTAGGGAAGGACTGAGGGAGGTGTGTGAGATGGGGGAACCAAATGATAGTTGCAAGTGATTTGGGGAGGAGAGTGTATGGGAGAAAGGAAAAGGAGAGAATATTCGTAAACTGGGTGTCTTGGTGTGTGGGGAAGGTAGGCTATGTGGAATAAAACCATCTGTAGAATTAGGTAGACTTGGATTTAACTAGAAGTTGTTTCTTGATATCTAAATCATGTGGGTTTTTCTTACATGGTCTTAACCTTCAACTTTATCATCTGAAAAGTTATCTCCTAGATCCTGTTAGACTGTCATTATGGGATACATACTCCATGCTAGCTCTGCTTCATCTGCCTCCAGTAATGAACTTGACCCTTCTGAGCACACCAAAAGGAAGAAGTGGTCTTCCCGACACTTAAAAGATCTGACACCCATTATAGGATGGTATTGACTGTGGAGTGAGGCCAGAGTCAATGAGCAAGGTCTCAGTTAGGGGAATGGATACTTAGAGGTGAGCACAGGGAAGAATGGGGCGAACCGGGAAATGCCTACTATGACATTAAGAATTTTGACATTTGGAAACTCAAACACTGGTGGGGAGGAAACATCTAAAACAAAGGTTATTCCTCTGTGGGTGCCGTGTACATAAGGCAATGTATGGTGAATTGGCTCTCACTAAGAGACAGAGGAAACTAGACTATAAACGTCTCTTATCCTAATGCAGTGAACACAAACTTTACTGACATCCATAAAAACTCCACGCAAGAAGAAATAAGAAGCAAAGGTACCAGATTTCTTCCTTTCTGTCTTCTCTCTGTCTTGGCATGTGGCCACCTATCTGATTCCCTAGAGATCAGATTTTAGTGGCATCTTCACTAGAAGACGACTATGGAGATGAGGCATAAAAGGCTCTTCCATGGCCATCATTTATTTAGTTATTTGTTTGTTTGTTTGTTTGTTTGTTTGAGACAGGATTTCTCTGTGGCTTTGGAGCCTGTCCTGGAACTAGCTTTGTAGATCAAGCTGGCCCCTAATTCACAGAGATCTGCTGTTTCTGTCTCATGAATGCTGGGACTAAAGACGTGCAACCACCACCGTCCAGCTTATCATATTTTTATATATCTATCTGGCAATTTCATATATGTATTCAAGTATTTTGATTATAACCCACTCCAGTTCCCCATCCCACTGCCCCCCCGGACATCTCATTCAACACATTTCCCTCCCATTTCTATCTTTTCTTCCTCCTCTTCTTTTTCCTCTTCCTCTTCTTGTTCCTTATTAATCACCCTCCTATTTATGCTTTCAAAATGTGCAGCAACATCCATAAAACTTAAGACCTCCCCCCCGCCCCAGTAGCTGACAACTCACAAAAGCTCTTCAGCTTAGGACTGAGGCTTATTACATTTCTTTTCTCTTTCCTTGAGCCAATGTATGGAACATGGCTTATGCTGGCCAGGAACTCACTATATAATTCAGGTTGGCCTCAAACTCACAATCCACCTGTTTTGAGTTTCAAAAGCCTTAATTACAGGTGTCTAACATATTGCCCTGGGTGCTCTCCACCATATTTATGTGATGGGCCCCTCTCCCTTTATCCATGACTGGCACCCTCTGTTCTCACACTTCTCTGGGCGGTGCCACCTCTACTCACAGTGTCCTGTGAGTGGGCACCCTCCATAACTCTATACCCTCTTAAGATAGTTCCATCCTGAGGGGGGCTGGCCTGTATTTTCAACCAGATCTTGCCTTCCAGAAGGTTGGGCCAGATTCCAGTGGAAAAGCCAGTACTGACATTTAATTTAAAAGCCAAGATGTTACTTGGTGGTAGTTTGTGGAGTTATATCTCAACTCCCCTTGCTACTAGAAGGCCCTTCTAAAGAAGGGGGGATCCTATGGGTTTGATATATTTCTCCGACTCTTTTTTTTTTTGGTTTTTTTGAGCAGGGTTTCTCTGCAGCTTTAGAGCCTGTCCTGGAACTAGCTTCTTGTTAGACCAGGCTGGCCTCGAACTCACAGAGATCCACCTGCCTCTCTGCCTCCCGAGTGCTGGGATTAAAGGCGGGCGCCACCACCGCCCGGGCTCTCTGACTCTTTCTTAACAGTAGGAAACCACAAATAGTATCTAAAAAGGGGGGGTTTAGCTGGGAGTCTCAAAGAGCCTGTTACGAATAAGGAAGCAAGGATCAAATTGGAGAACAGAATCATTTACCCAACAAATGTTTGTTAAGAGCTTTCACTGTGATTGTTGGAGGTCTGAAGATTAGTAAGAGTCACAACAAGGGGTACAGATAGATTTGTGTTACCTCTCTGCTTAAGGACCATTCGCACTCCACTTTACTTCAAATAACCTTACTATGGTGGGTGAAATCTCGTGTGATCTTGATTCAGCTTGTGCTCCATACTTATTTCATGTCCCTTGCCCCACTGCCTACTTCACTCCTCTAAGAGAGTCAAACATGAAATGCTCTTTCTGGCCCCATGCTCTTATATGGTGCCTTTTCTTCCTGAGTCCTCATCCTTCTCTCTTCACACAGCTGACATTTCTTGTCTGGCAGTTCCCAAAAGCCCTTTCAGATACTACTCATTCTTTTCTTTACTAAGTAACCTATTTCGTTCCTTCTGTGGCACAGACAACAACTAACTTCTATTCACTTGCACAAGCTTTCATCCATTTAATTATACGCTGTGTCCCTGGTAGATATTGAAATCTGCTTTCTTGACACAGGAAGGTTAGATCTCACATGTGCTGTGTATGATGAAGATAGTAGATGTATGTTTTTTGAGGAATACATGTAAATATGTTTGAAAACATGTGTGGACAGAGGAAGAGACTCTCTTGTCCTTATCATTTATTTCCTGGGAGCATAGTCCTGCAATGCCATTTTTGAGCCCATGATGCTGTGGTCATGGGAAGAGAGGTACTATTTCAAATGATAAGAAGGATGTAGAAATTTCAGTCTGAACTGGAGGATGATGAGTTTCCCAAGATTTTTATGGTATAGAGCACTTCCTTCAAGGGTTTATACACAATACTCCCGACTACATGAGCACCATATTTGTTTGTAATCTATATATGTTCCATTAACATTTGGACATACATGTTTTAACTTGTGTTTGTTGTTAGTGTGGAATTCCAACTGGTAATAACAAATACATACTATTATAGACCAATAACATTTTAGAACAGTTTGCTTCAGTTTAGGAAAGATAGGAGATGAATCAACTTAGGGTGTCTTAGGATCATGGAATTCCAAACCCAAACGTGCATAGACATCTGTGTGGATGCACATGCTGGGACATAGAGCAAAACTTTCATACTGTGAGCCTATCAAATCATAACCAAACTGGACCTTGCAAAGTTCTGAGGCCAGATCCTGGCCCTCTCTTTCTGTTTACAGAGAATTTCTCTCTCTGGATTGGGGATGGTGAGTTTGTACTCCATTGCAGAAATTGGGAATTAGTTTGTTTGGGTCTAATATTATTATTATTGGTAGAAATATATGTTGGGGACCAATATCTGTATGAGCTGATGAGTTTCTTCCTTCCCATCATTGGACATGTATTTCATAACTAAAATGACAGAGTTGACTAGATATCTTTAAGGCTTCTGATTTATACAGTATTGAAGTCTGAAACTGAGATTCTATGAAAGAAATCCTTAGCAAAATCCAGGGGATTATGACACAAGGACTTTTTTTTTCTTTTGCCTCCCTCAGGGGATTTTGCCTCCTTCAGGACAGGGATTGATTCTCATATATATGATTTAGGAAGAGTGTGTTGTTTTTAGGGAAAGGAAACAGAAGAGTGCAGAAATAGGGCAAAAGAAAACAAGTTACAGAATCTAATTTCTTAGCTGGAGACTCATCCAGCTTGTTCTCATGGGGATTTTTGGTAAAGAGATGCTCTAGTTTGTCCTATCAGGAAGCAAACAACCAATTTTTAAAAATTTCATCATTTTTACTTTTGTTTTATGCATATAGGTATGTATGTATACACACAGACACACACACACACAGCACCACACCACACACACACACACCATACACACACACATACACACTCCAAAGCATACATATAAATCAAGTAGAGGTCAAGAAACATCTTAGGGAGCTGGTTCTCTTCTTCTACCAGTGATCCTAGGATCTTATGTAGGTCATTGGACGTGGCAGCACGTGAATTTACCTGCTGAGTCATCTCACAGGCCCCAGGTTCAGACTTCCATGCCCCTACATAGTCAGTGGAGGAGAACTGTCTTTATGGTTTACAAAGACATTTGCAACTTTCAGTCCACTCTGGTATGTGGCTGCCACCAACCTAAGAATTCTGTGGCTGTAAGCCATGGGTAGCTAGGACATGGAAACCCTTGTTTCAGGAAGCATCTGGCCAGTGTACTGAGAGCATCTCTTGCAGGCATTTCACTCTCAGAGAGTTTAAGAAATCCTGTGCTGTTGGAAGTGTTTGTAATGAAGAACGCAAGACTTTCATGTATTCTAAGAGAATCATTTGTCTAGGTCTCAGTATTTCTATCTGCAAAATGGGGAAATTGGATGACTTACTCTAATTCAGTATTGCTTTGCTCCTTGGTTGCGAGGCTGTGACGACACTTCTTCAAGCTCCTAATTATCCCAAGTATGTATTTCTGTTGCCCCAAATAAATACTCTTTGGTTTTCAGTACCTTATGATGACAAAAATAAATTCCACCTTGCTATGGACCTTCTGTCAGATGGGATGATTATAGTACACCTTGTGCATGATTACTGTGGAGATTAAAATTTTAATGGGATACATAGAATTTGAGTACTATTCTCCTCTCCTCTCTCTAAACAGTCAGCCATGCCTACCTTAATAAAATTTAGAGTATGTTGTCCCAGAGATTTCCTAACAGGCTCCATTTTTTCTAGTTGAAGAATGAAGGTATATTGTCTGTGAAATGAAGCAGAGATCTGACAATCAAGCTAGGGTATTAAAAGGTGGGGTTAAGGTCTCTCAAACAGGCTGTACCATGGTTCTAACTCTTGTGATTTTAATGTCAGTCTTCTGACAGTGTCATGGGAGGCTTAAGAGACCTGGGTGGAAATTGTTCTTAGCGAACTGCCTGAGGAAATCCCACAGCAGATGGCCTTGTGCTGATTTGAGGAAACAGAAGGGAAATAATTCATGGTTCAAAACTTGACATTTTTTAGCTTCCCACCAGATATGTCGTGTGTACTATATTTGCTGTACTTCTTGGCCTGGACTTTCAAAGCTCAGACTTGGGGAATTGACTTGACATTTTCCTCCCAGCATGGGTAGAGAGGGAGATAAAGAGAGAGAGTACCGTGGAAACAGAAAGAGAATGGGCTTCGGCAATGTCCAGACCTAGGTCCATATTTGGGCTCTCATTGTTGAAGGGCTGTGTTCGTTTCAGGGTCACCTCACTTTGAGCCTAAGTCTCTTCTGTAAAATGGGAATCTGTCTAGCTCCCAGAGATGATCCAAGGATCAAAGGGGAGCCACCTGTGTACAGCACACAGGCTTAACACATAGTAAGTCACCTTTATTAGCATCGTACCAGACTTGCTCAGCATCCTCACACACTGAAGGTGGGATACAGAGCCCTTTCTCATTTACCTCCTCCACTCTTCACTCTGCTGCTGCTTTGGCCTCGGTACCTTATGATCTGACTTCCTGTGGGAGGAGTTTCCTGGAGCATTCTGGAGATGCTCTCTAATAATGGTGCGGTGCATCTCGAGTCTGACCTCTGTTAGCCCCTCCAGAACAATATTTCTATGACTGACAAGGAGAAGCATCCAGAAGTGGCAAGCTCTTAACTGATTGGCAAGTCTGAAAAGCAGGATGACACACAGTGCTTGAACAGGGAGCCAAAGGTGGGAGAGTTGATTTAATGGATTTGAAATGGCCATACTTGGGGTACAAGATGAGTACTTTAAGAGTCCCACAGAGCCTAATGGGGTAAAAGAAGGAAGAAAGAAGGATGATTATTTGAGACAGTGGCCTGGGAAGTCTAACCAATCATATGATTGGGTGCCAGGTTGGTGATATGGGTGGGATACGTGTGAGTCCATATGTGAAGGGGCGAAGGGGCGTGGTCGGTCGGCAATTGGAATTAACCAAACTAGCTTTATTATAAAATATGCAGCTTTAATAAAAGGAGGAAAAGGGAAAAACTTACAAAGCCAGAGTTCCAGCGAAGCACAGGAAACAAAGAGAGCGAAAATAAATGCACACGGATGTTTTAAAGGTATTTGCTCCTCCCAGGGGACACGCCCCTCAAAAAAGGGGATTGGTTAGCTCCCCCATCACATATGGAGTCAGACTCTTTAGGCCATAAGAAGAATTGGTTACATCTGGAGCATCATGGGCACATGGTGCTGGTTGAGCTTCAAGGGATGGAGACAGTATCAACAAAGGGTTAGATTTCCCCATCATGGCTCTTATACTCTCTAAGCGGAGATCAGCACATGATCTAGGCCAACAGAGTACAGAGGATGTTCTTGTTCTGCTGAGGATAAATGGGGTGTGCCATGTTCAGTGTTGTGGGAGCACATCGGTAGCTCTAGTAGTGCGGGAATGCTCAGTGGAGAAGGCATGAGAATGAGGGTCCCAGCTCTTGCTGAGCCAAGGCCTGAGGCTCACTCTAGGCATGGTGATTTCTGATCTTGAAGAACAGCACACTCAGTGATTTATGGAAGATGAAATCTGTTCTTTCGGTACTCCTATGTCCTGAATCATCTATAGTTTCTTCAGATGGCTTGGCTGCAGTTCTGCCTCTTTGTCTTGTCCTGGCTCTTACGCCCCTTCCTACATCTTGGTTTGTGAATTTTCTTCATTTCTTCTAGAGCCAAAATGACCCCTCTGCCTCGGCAGGTCTTCCTGTGTATGCTAGACTTGCTGGTTCAATTTCCTAAAATTTTCCCTGTGGATGGAAAACATGCCT
Source organism: Arvicola amphibius (assembly GCF_903992535.2). NCBI lineage: Eukaryota > Metazoa > Chordata > Mammalia > Rodentia > Cricetidae > Arvicola > Arvicola amphibius. The sequence goes on along the minus strand of NC_052061.1, from coordinate 29,951,186 downwards.
TTCTCTGCTTTAACTACCTAGGATTTTGCCATCTTTTCTTCAGCCCTCTGCAAGGATGCAGGTCCCCACCTTTTCCCACAATTCCCAGGTCACATTCCCTTTGTTCACCCTCAGGGATGGTGCCCATGACCCAAAACTGTCAGCTTTCTCTTTCACGCTCACTTAGAGAGCATTACAGGCACACTGTGCGAAGAGCTTCCATTTATGGAAAGGCTCTATGTGCAGTGCTGCTCTGTAAAGGCCCCATGTCCTCTCCCTTTTATTGATCATGACAGGAGCTACAGATTTTCTCCAGTCTGAGAGTGTGAGCTAACAGCAGAGCTATGTAGATGGAAGTTTCTGTCCAGCTCAGTCCTACAGCCATTCAGTCCCAAAGGGACACACAGAGGCCTATATTAATTGTAAACTCTTTGGTCTATTAGCTCAGGATTATTATTAACTGGCTCTTACAACTTAAATTAACCCATAATTCTTGTCTATGTCTAGCTACGTGGCTTGGTACCTTATCTCAGTGTGGCATTCTCATCTTGTTTTGTCTGCTTCTAGATGACAAATATGTCTCTGCTTTCCTCTTCCCAGAATTCTTTTAGTCTGGTTGCTCCACCTATTTTTTCTGCCTGACTACTGGCCAATCAAAATTTTATTAAACAAATATAAGTGACAAATATTTACAGTTTACAAGAGCATTATCTCATGGGAGAGCTATTCAAGGTTCAGGCTCCCTGTGGCCAAAGAGCTGACTTCTGAGCTATGTTCTCTTGCTCCGGCCTTTCTTTTATCTTCCATGTCCCCATGACAAATCGGTGCCAGGACAGTCTGATTATTCAGAGAAATCTCTTACTGTTGCTCCATGTGCCAGACACATTCAGCTTCTTCAATATTAAAACACAGAATGTTGAAGTACCCTGGGATAGTTCAAGCTTGGAGCATTTGAAATAGTGCCATTGGTCAGGGCCTCTTTCAAAGCTACATAGCACTTCTTGCACTTCCAGCACTCTGTGACCCCTTGAACATATGCGATATGGCAGAGAGTCACTTTAAGGTCAAATAGTGATAGTGTCCCTTTATTAATTAGATCTACTCTAGCCAATTGCACATAACTGCCTTCAAGGATGTATCCACCCCTCTGCCTTTCTTATTGTCCTATCTCCCTTTCCTCTTTCCTACATTTCCTTCTCCATGATGACCAAACTGCGGGTAGAAGAATGACCTGGGTTTTCCACTGCCATGCTTTTATTTATGCCTTTCTGCCAGGGCATGTCCCTTCTACCCTTTTAATGCCAATTCCTAAGTTCTTTTCAGGACTGACCATAGACATTAACTTTTAGAAATCTTCCAGAAGATTTTTGATTGTCTGCGCCCACTGGAGGCTTCCTCTGTGGTCACTTATTTAGATAGACAGCGTCATGGCTGCATGTTGAACCACTCTGGTCATATGTGAACAAAACTCATAAATATTCCAGGGCTATTTTTTCATCTGAGTAATGGGGGAGGGGCATTGGGCTTGCTTTATAGCCCATGGTAAGACAGCAATCAGAGGAGAGTATGGCTGGCAGGCAGACAGGTCCCACAGTAAGCTGTGCCATTCTGGGATACTATTTTGTGTGTTGTGTTTGGGAATCATGTGTGGTTTTCTTCTCTTTCTAGTCATGCTTATTTCCAGAGAAGATTGGGGGGATCTGAATGCTGCAAACAGAGGGATTATAAGTAAACATGGTCAGAGCCAGAGAAAGGCTTAGAGTTTATGTTGGGAAATTTTCTCACTGTAAGAAATACCGGGGATATCAATTTAACAGATAAAACATGTAGAGGCCCATGGAAGTTCCAGTCAATGATTGATTGGCTCCTGTCAAAAGGCAGTACTTCATGGGGAGAGCAAAACTACTCACCTCGGAGCTAGGGGACAAAAGAAGGCAGAAGGCTCCAGTATCTCACAGTCTTCTTTATGAATATACATTCAGTCTGAAAACCTTTCTCTTGGCCCCACCTCCTATTCCCAGCTGCAAATGCTGAGCTGCTTATAAGATCTAAGATGTCTCATGGGCTTCAAACGTTATATATCCTGAGCTCACAAATGGTTGAAAGCAGTGGGCGAGTGGTCTTGTCTCTTTTGATGACAAGGGTGGTAGATGAATAGTCACTTTGAGGTCCTTTTTCAGTCAGCTTCTTAAACATATGGATTGTTTTACACTATGGGTGTGTAGTGTGAGTATGTGAGTGTGAATGTTGTGGGGGATTTCCTGGTCTCATAGTGCTAGTGAAAAGTCTGCCTGTAGCATGTAAACAGAAAGCGGACATATTCCTATTGGGTGGGTTTAACCTTGGTGGTGGTGGTGGGCTACTGGGGACCCATACTTCTTATGTGAAAGGCTGTGGCTTTGGAATAATGTCTGAGCTGTGTTCTCGGAGTCCCAGGATACTCAGGCCTGGGAAATGATGATGAATTTGTCGTATTTCTGAATAATTAAGAGCAATGTCCATTTGTGGGGCTATACTCTGAAGCTATCACAATGTATTACTGGCCAAACAGGCTGTATGCATGCTATTTTAAATAGAAACCAAGAAACCTACAACTATAAATAACAGTGTCCCATACATATTGGCCACAATATAAGAATGGCATTTACTTTAGACCTGTTGGCTTTGTCAGGCACTTTACATATATACAATATTCCATTTCTTTAGTAAAGTCATCCAGGATGATCTGGAAAACAAGGGTTTGATATATTTCCTGGAAATCAGACAGGTTCTTCTTTATTTGAAATCACTGAGACATGTTCATCAATTCATTAATTGGATGACCTCACTGATAAGCAAGTTTCTGCTTGTCTCTCCTCTCCTTTCCTCTCCTCTGCTCTCTCCTTCTTTCCTCTCTTTCCCTCCCATCTCCTCTCCTTTCTTCCCCTTCCCATCTCCCTCTCACCCCTAGACCTCTCAGTCTTTTGATTCTGTTTTTAGTTTATAGTCCTGTAGAATGGAATGGAAGGTGCCAAGGCTTCTCCACTAATCAGACTGTGAAGGTGATCAGAACTGGAATGTTACAAGGCTATGAAATTTGGAGATAGGTGGGGTAGGGACTCTAGGGAGGTTTGGAAGGGATGTAGAGATATGAGGAGACAAAGATAGATGTGATTGATATACATGATATAAATGTCATAGTAAACAGGTAGGTTCCTATAACCTGCCTGTAAAGGATGCTTTCCAAGGTACACCAGCCTAGAGGGTGGATGCTGCAGCCTCCAGACCCTACTCAGAAACATTCCCTTTGCTGAGTCCACAGCAGACACACCTGCAAAGAAGCAAGAAGTCATTTGGGATTCAGAAACGGTACTCTTTTTAGAGACAAGCCACTGAAAAAGCCCAGGAAAAAGCATGGTCACAGGTACAGTAAGGGAAAAAAAGAACTGCTCAGATCTCAAGGGAATGGATGAACAATACGTAGTGCTAATGGACACTGCCAAATGTCAGCCTCCACTTACGGGACTGATGGGAAGTTATTACAATAAATAGAAATTGAATGCTGAGTAATTTAAATGCTGCTCAAAGTGAATGTTCTTGATTTCAAATGGTCAATGACTGAACAGACATATCGCTAGTTGGATAATTGGCAGATAGACGGGGTTAAAACGAACTATTTGTTCAGGAAGTGCCAATATTTATTTCATTTATTTATTTTTACTTTGTGTGTGTGTGCACGTGTGTGCGCGCATGTGTGCATGTGTGTGTATGTATGCTCATATGCATACCCGTATCTTTGTGTCTCTTCCTGTCTGTATATATGCAGCAAATCAAGACTTGATTCAGATTCATGAGTAAAATGTATCCCATCAACCAGCTAAATTTGTCCTCATCACCAAGGCTCTACTAGGAGATTCTCAGTGTCTTGACCTGTGTCACAAGGTGACTACTGGAACAGCTATCATATATTTTAATTATTGCAAAAAGGCAACTTCTTGATTGAATAGGTGGATGTAAACATTTGGCAACTTCTTGCATGAGTGCAAATGAAAAGTGATTATATTAGGGCTGTTATTTTTTCCTTGAGAATGACTTCCTTTGTATGGTGGTAGGATGCTTTCCGGGAATTAGTTTTTCTGGCAGTGAGAGTGTTTAAGTACCAAAATGAACCTGCACTCACTCATTTAGAGTAACTTTGTTTTCCATGTTAATTGAACGAATGACTCTGGCTGTTTGACAATGAGCTTGGATATGGGAATAGCAGAAGGGAATTTTTCCCCTTGTATTTAAAGAGTCTGTAATACTCCAGTTCATATTAGGCCAACCATCATTACCAGAATGAAAGGTGTTTTGGGGAGGATTTTTGATAGGCTTCACGAGCTCATCTTTTCTCTAGCCATGAAATACTCCGGTGTTCATGAGTGATCTGAAGACATTTTTTCAAATGTACAATGTGATATGTAGCTCTAATTCAGGTCCCCAGATGCCCCCAAATTGAACAATGTCCCATGTGAAACTTAAGATGCTGCTACTCCACAAAAGACACTGTAAGGCATCCACGTATCATCTGCATCTCTGTTGACATCAGTATCCACGTGGTTATTTGTTGACCAATAGTAAATAGTTGCATCAATGTCGAAGCCTGTCCTCTTAGCACAATAAGGCCATGAATTCTCAGCAGCTGTGAGTGCAGGCATGAGGTCCTCCTACAGGATTGGATGCATTAACGTGTTGTCAGACACAAGGATGGGGGCTTATGAGGCGCATCCCTTGGGAGGACATATAAGCAGTTACAGTTCCTGGAAAGAGTTGTCTGCTTCAGCATGTCACGACTCCTAAGTTTTCTGTACTCCCCTGAGTAACCCTTTACCCACGCTCCTGCAAGTCACCCCCAGGTAAACACTCAACTGGCCCATCAAATTATACTTGAAGGATACAGTTTCTTTGTTGGTGCCTCATCTAGAGTAAACAGATGTTTGCTATGTCCCTAGGGAAAGTTCCCCACAACACCCTTCTCCTTCTATATGAGTATAGAAAAGAGAAAGCTGAGAAGTGAGAAATAAGGCCAAGAAGGAAGGTAAAGAGAGGGAGGGAGGGGAAGGGGAAGTAGGAAGGAAGGGAGAAAAATGGCACATCAAGGGAGACAAAGAGAAGAGAAAAAAGAAGGAAAGGAAAAAGGAAGGGAAGGGAAGAGAGCAGAGCAGGAATTCAAACACTTGAGTAGAAAGCCAGCTGTGCTGAGTTCTGTGCTGTGTTGTGCTGGGCTGTTTTTGTACAGTGGCCCACAATTTCTGCCTCATGCTTTAATTAGGGGCAAAAGTTTTCGGAGAGAATAGATTTGCCCACCAGTGCCCTGGCTGAGATCAGAGGCAGGTCAGAGGCAGGTCAAGAGAATGAGACACAGGATGCCCAAAGCATCTGCCACTCTAATGTACCAAGATGGTCTGGAGTTTACATCTGGCATCTGCAATGACCACACATGGACACTAACTGCTGCATGCAGCAGGCATCCACAGATGAGTCCCTGAAACAGACCTAACTGCAGGAGTTAGCCCCACAAACAAATGTTCACAGTAGACACATGAAGTCCAACTACAGATGTCTCAAAATTCTCATCCCAGTGTGCAGGTTTTTTTGCTTGGCCTCTGGGTGTTAATTTGTCATCTGTATCTTTGCTGTCACTGAGCCACCTGGATGTGTATTGACATACACCTGTGAAATTGATGTGCTCGGTCTGAGGACTGGAGTTGGGATTTTGGTAGCTTCTCCAGGGTCAAAAATCCTTAAAAACAATAGATTGAAATAACTTATAAAAATCTTCACCTATCTATATGCATAGAAAGAAAAAAGAAGTACAAAAGGAGAAACAAAGGAGAAGAGGGAGGGAGAGAAGGAGCAAGGAAGGAAGGAAAAGGAAGGGGGAGAAGAGGAAGGACAGGGGAGAGGAAGGGGGAGGGGGAGGGAGACACGCTGTTGGCTGGAGTTCAAGCATAATCACAGCTTCTTGGCTCCTGGCTGTTCTCTAGGTTTTCCAGAACTCTCTTAATACATATTTTTCATTACCCAATCCTGAACAGCTGTTGATCAAAGTTGTGCCTTTTGTTATCACAAATAACTAAAGGCAATCGAAGGAAAATGGGATTGTTGAACAGTCTTTGACACCCCAAATATAAGAAGTAACAGAAAACATCCAAATGAAGAATATAGCCATCTCTGTGAAGCTGTGGGGCTCAGAGACTCCTCCTACACCTCGTCAGTTCAAAGGACCCCTAAGCTGGATCTCCAGAAATTCCCACAAGTAGGCAAGGCTATCTCATTTGGAGCCCTTGAAACTAGAGGACTTGGATGGTTAATCACCTCTAATGAGCCTCATAGAAGACAATGACAGCTGTTATTTACCTCGAGGCAAATTAAGGGAAATGCATCTTGGCTGGAAATCTCTTAAGCAACTTGTAAAGAGGGTTGCGGTAGAGGCGGTTGACAGTTGAGCATCAATTAGGCTTAAACCTAACTCTCATTTTCTGCTCATATGTGGGATGACTGTGTTCAGACCAGGGAAGCAATGGCAACTCACAATTTTAGTCAGAGACCAAACTGACATCTATGGAGCATCTACCATTAGTTGAAAGTTAATTTTTCTGCTTTCATGTATTTTTTTTTTCAAATGGGACCTCACAAAAAAACATAAAAAAATTCTCCATGCTAGGACACCTGCTATCAACCCTGACGATTTGAGTTCTGTCTCTGGGACCCATGTGTTGGAAGCAGAGAACCAACTCATATATGCAATCCTCTGTGTACGTGTGCACAGATTCCACCCACCCATTCACCCACTGCACAAGTAGCAAAAGAAAATAGGATATCATCATGCTACTGCTTATTCTAACTGGCTCTTACTTTCTTAGCTCTGCTTCCAGGTTGGATTTGTCTTAGTTCGAGCAACCATACAAGTACCACAGGCTGTGGAGCAGAGAAGAGACGTTTCTCTTCTCAGCATGTTCAAGTCAGTCGCGTTGAAAACCGATGCTCGGCAGGGCAAAGGGGCTCTTTGTGGCACATCGCCTCCCGCCTTCTCACTGGGTGCTCTTGCTCTACACGGGGCAAGAGGGCCCTCTCATTTCTCTTCCTCTTTCTGTAAACATATGAGTCCCTTTGCATCAGGGTTCCATCCTTTTCATCTTGTTTAACCTCGATTACCTCGGAAGAGGTGTTTCTTCCAATTCAGTCACTCTGAGGGTTAGAGCAACAACACAGGAATCCTGAAGAGATGCAGTTCAGTCCTTGGAAGAGATAAGGGAGGGGCGTGAAGAGTAAACATATTTGCATAATTGATAAGGTCTGTAAATATAAATGACAAGGGGTTTAAAGTTTCTCGACTCCTATTTTCTTTAGGCTTAGGCATCTAGCTCTTTAATAAAAAATGGAGGCAGATGTGTAAGGCTCTCTTCTTATTTCTCTTCCTTTAAATTCTTGCTGCTGCTCTGTGTCTTTTAAGATTTCTCCCGGTCCTTGGGGTATCCCCTTCTCGTCTGTCCCACAATTCACATCCAACATTGCTCTCTGTGTGTCTTGGTTTTTCTTCATTTCCCTCCTGCTGTGTTTTCTTCCTGTGTGGCTGAGTTTTTTCCTGAGAACAGAGGAAACATCTCATCCTTCTTATGTCTCTATTGCCGGCTTCAGTAAAGATGGATGGCTCACCTACTGTTGGCAAGCTTTGTTTGCCTTCCCCCTGGAGATCTGGGTTGAGCAAGCAAGCATAACTTTGGTGTGCGTAGAGCATGAATGACTTTCTTGATGAAAATTTAATCTTCCAAAGAATCCTACAAAGGAAGCTGGATGAGTCAATGGGACAGGAAATGAAAAGTGGAATTTCCCCAAAACGGTGTAGTCAGAAGCTGGTGAGGCTAGATAGAAGTTGAGTGAAGTTGGCTCTAACCCTTGGCCTCTCCACCCTGCTTGGAATTCTGTATGTTACTCTGAGCTGGGCACATAGATTTTCTTTCATGGAACCTCATCTCTTCTGTCCTGGCCCTTTTCTCATCCGACTGCTTGTCTTTCTGGGAGGACATGCGTACTGAACCACTTGGTATTAAATGACACCTCTGGTCACCTTCTCTCTCATCTCTCAGTATACTTTTATTCATAAGCAGTTAACAGGATGCCTGTTTTAGTATTTTAGTTGTTTTCTTGTTCATTGTTGAGTCTAAGAAGTTCCATGAAATTTAGGCTCACGTATCCCTTTTCAATATCCTCTTTGTTCCCAAATGTTATCTTCACCTAAAAGTCTTACAGAATAAACTGAATAATTTATTGGCTTTTTAATAAATGAAATAATATTATTATTATTATTTATTATTATTATTAAATATTATTTATTATTATTAAATATTATATTATTATTATTATTATTAAATATTATTTAGTCCAGACAGCATGCTGTCTGAAATGTGGTCCTCAGCTGGTATTACCAGCCACATGTCACTGCAGAAATGCTGATTCTTGATGTGGTGAGACAAGAACTCTTGGCTTGGTCAAGACAGCCAGGTGCTTATGATGTATGATCCGGCTTGAGGAGCACTGGTCCAGCCATGCTTTTTAATTTTTGATGTCCAAACGAGTCACCTGGGATGTCTCAAGGAAGTATAAATTCTTGTTCAGGAGATCTCTCGGTGTGGGGTTGTGAGTCTGTATTCCTAACAAGCTCTGAATTGTGCCCATGCTGCTGTCCATGAGCTTGCCACTCAAGTAATCTTTGCGGCCATCTGGGGAGCTTTAAAGATTACTGATGCTAGTCCCATCCTCAGACATGCTGGTTTAATCAGTCTGCAGTGCAGCTGGACTGGGTCTTTTTAAAAGCTCCACCGGCGACGCTAACGCTCAGGCAAGACGAAGAACCCAGGGCCTTCCAAAGCTGTGGGTGTCTCCACACAGGGCTGCTGGCTCTCCACGCAGGTGGACATGTTGTACTTCAGGGGCTGAGGGTGTTTGGGGCCCGGGGCCATGAACGGATCTGTCATGGGAAACACTGCTGTGCAGGCAGGTGGAACTAGAGAAGATCCAAATATTCTGTGAGGAATTTGAAAGAGTGAAGGAGGAACTGGAGGCTGCGGGGGTAACTAAATCTCGCAGCCTGCTTACCAGCACAACCACTCGATATAAGGATTTGATGATGCTCAGTCAATATAGACCCAATGAGTACAAAAACCAATGGTTATTTGCTCCTTGAGATAAAGCTTCTACAATGAACAAATGTTCCAGGGATTATTTATCTTGGTAGGTTAATTAAAAATGACTCCAATAATTAGTTTTATGTGTTCAATTTCATTGTTATTTGGATAGCCTCTTTTCATAGATTGCACAAAAGCTTCTAAATGGAGCCTCTTCTGACTTCCCTGTCCCTCTTTTGAACTTGCTTTCTGAAAAGCACACCATGCATTCCGAGCCTGCTCTAGATTTGAAATAAACCTTCCTTTTGGCCACGGAGCCTCAGATACGTTGGGTCACATTTGAGATAAGGAGACACAAATGTGTTTCATTTTGTTTTGTTTTCCCCCTGCTTTTTCTCTTGTTCACTCATCTTTAAAAACCTATACTGGGATGTTTCAGGAATGCTGTTCCAAGTGAACAATAATGAAATAAACAAAAGTGTCTTTCTTAATAAATTAATTAAAAAAAATAAGACCACAAAAGGTGCCCTGCATGTGACAGACAAGACAGAGGAAAAGGAGCTCAAAGCCCCGAGTCTATTGCTTAACCTTTTCTGCCATCTCATGCACCATTTTCTGTTGTCTAGTTTAGAGTCTCGGGCTACTGTGAGCATTATGTAGGATGCACAGGGAGGTTCCTGGAGTCATTATACAGATACACGTTGATGAGTCTGGAGACTGGGGTGCCCACACCATGAAGAAGACCCACCTATTATGTCCCATGCTCTCAGTTAGAGGCCAGGCCTGACTTGCGTTAAAATGATCTGATTCTCGCAGATCATAGCTGATCATTACAGAATCTAAACCTAGTTCATCAAGTCTTTCCCCTGCAAATTAAAGCACTGAAGAAAGGAGACATGGATCCTAGGAGTCTAGAAGAGGGGCAATTGTGTATGCCAGCAGAGAGACGGATCTTCAGCAGACCTACCGGAAAAGATGAGGGATGGTTCCTAAATTGTGCTGTGTAGTATGGGGGTCAGTAAGTGTTGGAATGGAATTTAAAGCTTTAAAAAAGAAAAAAACTCTTGAACCTCTAATTAAAAATTGTCTTCCATTTCAATTAATCTCGCTAAATTATATTCTAATTACTTTTCAGTTTACACTTCCCGTCCAGTGGCTCCTGGATTAGGTAGCACAGTTCTAAACTTAAGACATAGGAACACTCTATCTGACAAAGCTTTAGAGTGCCCATGGCTGTCTCCCTCACCAAGTTCTGGGGTTCAACCGATATTTAAACTTCGTGGACACCCAGGGAAATTTCACTGCATCCCCTAATTGATTTTGAGTGACCCAATAAAGACCTTGGATAGAAGAGTGTCAATTAAGTAAGAACATGGATACTACTATTTTGGGGAACACTGCATTCCCACCGCATGAAAGCATACACCTGGGAGGATGTTGGGTCTCTCCTTGCCCATGGGTGTTCCACCAGAGTAGGAACTGACAACGGTGAAATAACTATCTAAAGCATAGCTGACAGCCCAGGCAAATTATCTCACTGACTCTCAGGGACACCTTGATGAAGGTGACTTATGCCTGCCAGATAGCCACTTGAGACCCAGAGCGATAGCCCAGGCATCTGGAAGATTTACTTTATGTTTTATCTCCTCTCTTTTTTTTTCTGGAAGACTATAAAAAGCTCTGTAGCCACTCAGTACCAGTAGCCTCATGGCAATAGAGAATTTGCACTAGAGTATTTCTAAGGTCCTTCTGTTCTCTCTAGATTCCAATGATGGCTGGACACATTCAGATTTGCTTTGTTCTAATGGGCCGTTGCCTCTTCACACAGTCAGAGATGAGCCTGCTGTTACTGAAGGTAGAGATGGTCAAGCTTCTCACAAGTGGTTCAGTGAGCATGCGGTTATTTCATCCTGGAGTCAGACCAAAAACAGGTCAAAGGCTAGCAGATCCCAGATGGTGTATGAGGCTTAATTCATCGAAAGGTGTTGCAATTTGGCTTGATGGGCAGAACAGGTGAAGTTGAGTCTCTTGACATCTCCATGAGCCTTGGTTTCCAATCACAAGCACTGAGGCTAATGGGAATGTGATAATTTCAGGGTTCTAGTCGTTATCTAACAAAGAGGTTGATCTTCCTAGTAAGTTTGTGAAGTGCATGTATGATTGTTTCTCTACCACCACCACTGCCATCATTTTGACCACTGTTGCTATCATACTATGTCAAGGCTATTCCACTGGTGACAGAACCCCGAGCCTTAGTGAGAGGCGGCCAAGTGATTCACCCACCCCGGACACACACACTAGGTTACTTAAGCAGGGGAGGCAGAATCCACAATCATGCCTTTAGACTCTAAGTCCAACGTTTTGGAGGGAAGAACATCTGTATGTGTTTTAGATTTTTATGGGAGCAGATGAAATACCATATGCTTTAATACTTTGGGGGAAATGTGAAACAAAGCTTGTATTTTAAGAGGAGAAGGGCATTTGTTGGCGGCAAGAGTCTGGATTTAGGAGTCTATTGGTGTGTGTCTAGTACTTGAATAGTACCTACGGCTGAAAATAATCTTACTATTATGGAAGGAGCCTTGTCCTAAAGGCAGATTATTACTTTTCTACATCGAATACTAGCTAATGCTTCAGGTTTAGATGCATTCAGTTATTTTCACTGACACCTTGCCCCATGTAATCAGTGTTATAATTCTTAGTTAACGTGAAGTACGACTGAAGGAAAATAGTCGAGTTCCCCAAGGTCACAGCAATAGAAGGTGGCTAAGCTAAAAGGCACACCCCCAGATTTGCTGGTTGTAGAGTTCACGCTCTGAATCATGCTGCTGTGGCTTCCTTATTTATCACTTGCTGATTCTGAATATTTATAAAATGCTACCACCGAGATGCTTGCTCCTTTCCCCAGTGTCCCATGATGGGAAGAAACCAGTTTGTTTTGGAGAGGTCACAGAACTTGCTAAGGGCAATGTGGTGACAGAAGCATGAGAAACCCTGGCAACTTCTAGCTCTTTCTTCTCTTTGTTAACAACAGAATGCTAAGGATTTTTAAATGGGCAGGGCAGGTGAGAGTCAGGCTTTTTACAGTCTTCTCAGAGCATATCTGCTAGAATGCTTTTGATTCATCTTGGTACCATGTAAGTAAGCTCAGAGTCAGAGGGAGTGCGGTCCATTGGGAACATGAATCATTATGACTCCTAAGGTCATTACTAGGAAAGAGCACACAGTTGGTTCTCTGGCCTTTGCCTTATTTTAATCTTCTGTAAAGCACTATTTATGTATTCCGTGTACAGGACAGAAAAGACAAGTGTGAGGATAAGCATCACATTTTCCCATTAAAGTCACCTATTATGGGAACACTAGTGGTTTTGAAAGAGCCTTGTATTTGGACCCAAAATGAGATCTGTTCCAGAAAGTTCTGATGTGTTTGAAACCTCCCAGGGGTGCTGTGGTTTATATATGATTTCTTCCCTCTGAAAGTTATACTGGAGTTTAAACACCATTGAGATAAAGAGAGCATTTTAAAGAGAGAGAGAGACAGGGAGATAGGGAGGTGAGGAGAAGGAGGGAGAGGGAAAGGGACAAAGGAAGAAAGGGAGGAAGAGAGGGAGAGAGGGGGAGAAAGGGAGTTCCTGCCTGAGATGCCTCAGGGCTCTGCAAAAAAGAGGGCATCCACCATATGTGACCTCTGCTCATTTGAAGCATAATAAACCTCCTTTCTTTAAAACTGTATGCTGTGGTATTGTGCTATTAACAAGAGAAAGCACTCCAAATACATGGACCATTCAGGAAACTTTTAGAATACACAGGGACAGGCAGGCTATATGAAACTTATACAAAGCATGAGTGTAAGAGTCTTAGATGTGAAGGGCCAGAAACGTCAAGGGCTGCACTTACTCATGGGCTATTGTGGAAATGGATTCCTTTTTTACCCCCTTTAGGAGTGGGGTTTCAGAGTTTCCAGTCTTTTAATGACTTTACTGATTGATATTCCAGTGCTGGGAATTACGAAGCTGATTTTGGTCCTAGTTCTTGTACCCTGCTGTGTGATCTATACGTAAGAATCATTGGGCTGCAGGGTTGCTACCAATGTCAAGGGCTGAGTTCATGCAGCTATTTTGTTTACAGCTCAAGAACTCAAAAGAGAGAGGCAGTTAAGAGCTGGGGGTGACATGGATATGAAGAACCCCATAATGGCCTATTAGCCATAATTGGAGTGTGTTGTTATACCTACTAGGAGAGGTACTTACGGGGAAAGAAGGGAATGCTTTCCAAATTCCTATGAGTATGATTATCCACTGGTATTCGATATTGTTCCTTTAGATTTGCTACTTAATATGGGAGGATGTGACATAGAGCGATATGTTCCTTCCTTTGTTATTTTCTTTAGACTGAAAGTGTCTTGCAGACAAGAGCCTGTCTTTGCTACTTGTTTAGCATGTGACATTGTGTCAGTCACTCCAGCCACCAGTAGCTAATACCACCTTATAGCAATTAGACAAAGTCCTAAGCTTTGTCTAAACTTATTAGACTAAGGAACTAAACTTAGGCAAGGAACTTTGTAGAAATCAGAATTGTTCATATGAATTGTCAGCATTGTCATTAAAAATATTTTCTCTCAGGGTCCCTTCAGTCACTTGCCAAATGACCCAACCATGTGAGAAATGCCTAGGTTGGTATTTTCAGTGTCATGTACATTAGTGGCTAAGGGACACATCATCATTTAAGCCACCAGTTATGTCTGTCTTTGAAGCTGATTTTGTTAAGGAAGTAGTTTTAACATCTGAGTCGGGGGGGGGGGGGGGGAAGGGGAATAACTCACTTTGCAGAAGGGCATAATAGTGAAAGATGAGACCATGTTTAAAAGTCTAACTGTTGGGCCAGCGAGATGGCTCAGTGACATTGTTATCACCAAGCCTGATGGCCTGAGTTCAGCTTCCAAGAGGTTAAAGAGAGAGCGTACTCCCTTGAATTGTCTTATTATGTCTGTATTCTATAGCATCTGCATAATTGTGTAAATGCATGCAAGTGCACATAATAATGAATACATGTAATAAAAGAAAAAAAACAAATTTAACTCTAGATAAGTAAGTTTTATTGTTGTCTAGAGATCAAATAATGTTATTTTCCCCTAGAATTTTCTTGGGTATTCTGCCAAAGTTTACTGCATGGTCATTTACTAAGTGTGGTTAGGACCAGAGAAGAGTTTCTATGTGTACCAAATAAAGAGAGATGTCATTTGCCTAATGATCAAAGGGTTTTGCTCATTTTATTCCTAGAGGGAGTTCAGAATTTGACAGACATCTACCTGTGATGATTCACATTCATGTACACAAGCATGTACCAATCTATCCAGTCCCTTCTTCCTTCCAATGTGGAAAGCAGACTGTAGTGGGCTCCAAGCCATCTGCCAGAACTTCCACTTGGCTGGGGTTAAACCACTTAACTGCTGCATGGTTTGATTAGTTTCCTGCCAGGGTCCTTTCCTTTTATAAAATTTCCTCACACATCCTGCATTGCAGGATACAGAACATGGCCGTTTCCTCGTCTAAGGGAAATGTTGATTTCAGTTTGGAGGATCGGGTGACCGAAGATTAAGATCCACAGGCAGAACATAGTGACTGGGAAGACTATGGCCATTTCAAGGAAGAAGTTTAGCTCCTGGTTGGCAGATAGACAAAGAGCTGACTTTGGATGCCACCAGGTTTACTTCTGCTTGTTTTCTTTTTAAAAATCCTTGCCTGGCAGGAAAGTCCTGTACCCAAGTTATTCAAGTGAAGCTAAGGCAAGAAAACGTAAGTTCAAGGGCAACATGGGGTACAAAGTGATTTCAAAGTCCACTTGGGCAACTTAGCAAGGTCTGGTCTCAATCTAAAACTGAACAAGGCTTGGGACACAGCCCAGTGGCAGAATGCTATTCCAGCATGCACAGTGCCTCTAGGCTCAACCCCCAGTATTACAGAAAATTAAACCAAGGAAACTGAGTGTTTATTTATAGGTGGCGATGAATTGGAGAATCCAGGCAGGGGGCTTATCAAAGTGGCAGAGAGGACGCATTATACTTGACATCATAAGTTTTGGAGAAGATGAAGAACACATTAGTCATTTTCTTTATGTGGCTGAGATATGAGATCAGACACTAGCCGTTTTTGTATTCCAGGCCAAGGACTTAGTGTCTTCCAATCAAAGCAACAGGGGAATCTTTGATAGTTAAGCCGGCCAATATTTTATCGATAGTGTTTTGGAAAGAACGATCTGACATTCTGGAAGAATGTGGACTGACTGGATGGGACACAGTAAGCAGACATACTACATAGAAATATCTAATTTCTAGTTGGCTTTTTCTTTTCCTGCTCAAAAATAACCACAGATTCACAAGCAACAAGACCCAAAATCCTTAGTTTCCAACGAACGGCTTTTTCTTATGACCCCAAAGCTATAAAAGTGGTGATGTATATAAAAGTAGTGCAGGATGTTCTTAGTGGCTTTATGAAATCAGAACAGCACTAGATAGGAGGGAGATACGCTGCATCAGTTTATAACTGTCTGGGTTCGGGAAGTTGCAGAAGCAATGAAATCATACTTTTATGGCTCTTGCCTGATTTTTTTCACTCGGATAGTTGAAAATGCCACCAAATCAACCCTATTCAATAGCAAAGTATGTGGATCATTGAATGTTGATGCTCAAATATGTTATAAGTTTGACAAAAGAACCGTTATTTCATCAGTGTGCTATGAATACAGACGAGAGTGGCCCTTGGGAATCAAGTTAACAGGCCAATGACAATGGCAGTGAAAACCGGTCATTCCACATGCTTCAACATCTATGCCTTCACTTGACACCTGCCATAATTTTGGGGGAAAGGACTCCCACAGATTTATAGGTATAGATTTTGATGTCCACAGAATTTGAGAAACTTGTTCATGGTCAAGCCATTTGACCATTGTCATTCTGGATATAGCTGAAATGGATTATCTTTTTGTATGTCTTATCTACCTGTGCCACAGGAATTTTGCATAAGTGTTGATTTTTCTCTTTTCAGGTCTGTAAAAATTGAGTGCTTTAGGAAGCTTTTCCTTGGGGAGGGGGTCACCGAATGAAGTGTTCAATTAGGTTTTTGCCTGTAGATGAGACAAAGCCTACTCAGGGGTTTTCGAAGAGATCTTGTCCCACTCACTAGCAAAGGTCCCTGTCTAAGGTCTTCTGGAGACTAAACAGGATGACAAACATCCCAGGAATCACACATTCAGCTGAAGGGAAGTTTGCTTGATGTAAAAGGTTTGGCTGGTACAAGATGTTTTGAGAGTCACCAGGAATACGGACCCTGACGGGCACTGTATGGCAAGTTCTACATCTAGTAAAATGTCTCTTAAGTTTGTTTCCTTCTTCCATTCAAGCTGGGGTTAGTCAAATGATATGTTAATCTTTAAAAATTATGTTAAGGAATAAATGAAATATATAACATATATAAATATGATGTGAGCATTCCCTCTGTGTGCTGTGATTACCATTAATGAATAAAAAAATTGCTTTGGACCTATAGCAAGGCAGAACTTAGGTAGGCAGGGAAAGCTAGACTGAATGCTGGGAGAAAGAAGGGTAGAGTCAGAGAGAAGCCATGGAGCTGCCAGAGAAAGACTCTGGTTGCAACTTTAGCTGGCAAGCCACAGTCATGTGGTGATACCCAGATTAATAGAAATGGGTTAAATTAGTATTTAGGAGTTAGTCAATAAGAAGCTAGAGCTAATAGGCCAAGCAGTGGTCTAAATAATATAGTTTTGTGTGATTAATTAGGTTCTGGGCAGCTGGGACAAACAAACAGCCTTCCTGAAACATAAATAAATATAAGAAGTTTGAATATATATGACTCCTCTACAATAATTAATTTGTAAAGATGTTCTTGTGGTGTAGGAAGAAACCCAAGGCCTGCAACAGACCTGTGATGGAGGCTGGTCTTCTATCAATCTGTTGATTTCATTGGTTAATTAATAAAGAAAACTGCTTGGCCTAATAGGTTAGAAAATAGGTGGGTGGAGTAGACAGAACAGGAAGAAGGAAGTGAAGTAGATGGCTCAGACAATTGCCCTGCCTCTATAACCAGATGTGATGGAGCAAGCCACCAGGTCAGATATGCTGAATCTTCCTCGGTAAGACACCACTCATGGTGTTACAGATTATTAGATATGGGTTAGTCAAGATGTGAGAAAGAGGCTGAAAATAATGGGCCAGGCAGTATTTAAAAGAATACAATTTATGTGTTGTTATTTCAGGGCATAAGCTAGACGGGCGGCGGGAAGCCAGCCCACTGCTCCCCACTACAGAATGGCACCCAACATGGATAACTGAATCCACAGAAAGCCTGAGAAAGCTTGGGAAAGACTAGAGTAAAGCATGTTTTCTTGATAACAGCAATTTCTCGGGTCTGAGCAAGCACTCTCATCTAAGAGAGGCTTCCTGACTCAGCTTCAGCTGCAAAACCCTGCAGCTTATTAAGAGGTCCTGCCACAAAACACTTAAACGGTGTTGATGAAAAGCTTTTCAGTTTTCAGCTGTAGCAGGAAAAAAGTTGTGCTGTTTTAAAATGCCGGCTTTCTGGGTCATCCTGCCAAAGCAAACTCTGACTCTTTCAAGCAGGCGGTCCTGACTATGGAGCTTTTGATTTTTGTTTAACACTGTTGCAGCTTGCTTGCTGGCAGGGACCTTGAAACACTGTAGAGTTGTGGCAATGAACATGGCTCTAGCAGGTATCTCAGCCACAAGGCTGTGATCACAGAAAGCTAAGGAATGGGCTGGATCCAACCGCCAAAGTCACGGCTTTAGTCCTACCGATATTGCTCAGTAAATTAAAGACTCATGTGGTCAGAAAAAGAGAGATATACAGTAAAGAGAGATTCAAAGACAAAGAAAACCTCTAAATGGTTTACGGTGAGTTAAAAATACATGCAGGCTAAAAGTTAAAGTTCTTACAGTTAAAAAGAAAGAAAGAAAGAAAGAAAGAAAGAAAGAAAGAAAGAAAGAAAGAAAGAGGAAGTAGTTTGTTGTGATAGTACACACCTTTAATCCCAACACTTGGGAGACAGAGATTGACCTCTGTGACTTCAAGGTGTGGTAGCACACACCTTTAATCCCAATGCCTGGGAGGCAGAGACAGACGGATCTCTGAGAGTTCAAGGACAGCCTGGTCTGCAGAGTTATTCCAGGACAAAGATATACAGAGAACTTGTCAAAAAATAAAAAAAAAATAAAAGTAAAAATAAACGAAATAGAAGTTAAAATAAAGCCATACAAAGATGGAAAATACACAAAGAATCTTGATGCTGTATACTATTATGCTCTCTTTGAATTGTTTGAATGCTGAGGAAGAAGCAACAGCTGCTAAAAGATATTTGTTTATAAATGCTCCTGAACAAATCCAAGATAGATATTTTGAAAATACCTTGACTTCAGAATTTGGATCTAAGGATATGATACTTTGGAAAAGAGATTCTTCTTTTGTTTTTACAGAAAATGAGAACCTATGGATTGCTTCTATCCCAGTATGGTATGATAGACCACACCCTCCTGAAAGGTTGCTGTGAACACCTTCAGAAAATTACTTCACCCAACTGATGACTGAGATGAACCTGGCACACAGGTTACACTATGAAAGATCTGATTAACAGTGTCCCCATTCAGCAGGCAGCAGTTTGGAGAGAAATAACTACGTCCATATTCCCAGATATTGTTTATAATGTTCTTTTACATTTAAAGGGGGATATGATATAGATATGAATAATTTGCATTGATGTGGATTTTGCTTTAGTGATTTAAATTTAAGGTCAATCTTGTTATATGTATATGTATTTCTGATACTGATTAAGGTATTGTGATTGTGTAGTTCATTTAAAAATGTAATGTATATAGGTTGTTAATGGATAGTTATCAATAATAGTCAAACTTGTAGTTATGATAGTTAGATTTTCTAGATGTGCATAGATATATTTTAGATAGACATTCTTCATATCTTTCAAAGACTGCAAAATATGGTATTTAATGTTTTAATAACTTAGGACTTTTCATGACAATGAGACATGTCTGCTCCTGGCAGCACCAATCTACTTCAGGAGGAAGATGGGCATCGAAGAGGCTCCTTATGGACTTTGTTAGCCATTTGGGCAAGAAACTGCTCTTGCCTGGACTGTTGGCATAAACTGAACACAAAGAACCCACAGAAAGAGGACTGATGGACTTGCCTAAAGGTGAGATGGTCTTTCGGGGTTCCTGATTCATGAAAGAGTCTTTGAAACATTCTGCAGGACACAGCAGATACTGACTGAACTGCCTTTGAAATTTCCTGCTTCATGGAAAAATCTTCTGGATACTATGGGCCTGTAGGCCGAAGATGGATGCCCCAACAGTACAAAAGAACTTTGGGTGACTGTCCAGTCAGCAAGATGTCTCTGTCATTTCTAGAGTTTTGGAAGTAGCTTACTTCTTGTTCACCTAGGTAATATTGTGTTCTTCTGTAGTCTTTGATGGAGTTGAAGAATAGATAGATAGTTATAGTTTTCCTTTGTTATGATAAAAGATAAAATAGATATAAATATTATAACTGTAATTCTTACTTGATAACTGTTTTGTTATATGTAATTTTACTATGTTAAAGTTAAAGCCTTTCCTTTTTGTTTAAACAGAAAAAGGGGAAATGATGGAGGCTGGTCTTCTATCAATCTGTTGATTTCATTGGTTAATTAATAAAGAAAACTGCTTGGCCTAATAGGTTTGAAAATAGGTGGGTGGAGTAGACAGAACAGGAAGAAGGAAGTGAGGTAGATGGCTCAGACAATTGCCCTGCCTCTATAGCCAGATGCGATGGAGCAAGCCACCAGGTCAGATATGCTGAATCTTCCTCGGTAAGACACCACTCATGGTGTTACAGATTATTAGATATGGGTTAGTCAAGATGTGAGAAAGAGGCTGAAAATAATGGGCCAGGCAGTATTTAAAAGAATACAATTTATGTGTTGTTATTTCAGAGCATAAGCTAGACGGGCGGCGGGAAGCCAGCCCACTGCTCCCCACTACAAACCTGCCATTTAATGTACAAATCTATTAGCATGGGCTTTAGAAATGGCTCAGTGGATAAAGAATTTGGCACAGAAGTATGAACAATGGAGTTTGGTTCTCCAAGACTTGCATAAAAGCAGGTCATCTTGTAGATCTTAACTAAACTGATAATAGATGATGAATTCTGGGTTCAGTGAGTATCCATGATACAATACATAAAATGGGGAGGAATCAAGCAAGATGTCAATTTTGAAGCTCTAAACACGTACATACATGAGCACAAGCACCTGAATACATAAGCACCCACACCCTTGTGAATACCTCCACATGCATGCATGCATGCACACCACATACATAGAGAAAAGGAATAGCACTTCTACCAATGTAAAAGCTAAGTTAGGCCAACTATTATGATCTCACTGAATTCTTGCTGTTTAAATTCTTACGCATAATCACAAAGATTTTGATTGGGTAACATGTGTTACATGTGCTACCCTAATAAAGAAAATGGTGACATTCACCTCAGCTACTAATTTGAAGCACATTCAACAATAAATAAGAAATTCAAGAGAGTAGAGAGATCTGGGATTGATAGTATAGACTCCATAGTCAGCCAATGTTTGCCTGTTCACTCTGATCCAGTAGCTAATGGCAGTTCAACCAACCCTTGAAGCTATTGCAAGAATTAAATTAGATAGTGTATGTAAGTTTATCTATGTGCTTGATACCTACCGAGAGTTAAAATACTCCTTGCTGTCATTATTTAGTAGTAATACTAAAAACATAATATATAATGGACACTTATTTTGCAATAGACAATATCCTAAATGACTTATAGCCTTTAAGTTATTCAGCCTATATAACAATGTCTTTTGGTAAGAGTTATAATGTTAATTATAAATCAAGGAAACTGAAGCTTGGAGACATTGTACAGTTTGCTCAATGTCTCACAGCCAGTAATGGTGAGCTAGAAGTAGGGCTTTATAGCTTATATTCATAACCACTGTGATAAGCTACATCTCCAGTGATAGTAAGAGACATTATACATGTAATAGGGAAGGGAATACCTAGTTTCTATAGTGAGAGTTCAAATCCGAAGCCAAATTAGGGAATGATTTGGGGTATGGAGTAGAAGTGTTGCATCTCATTGAAAGTATCAGATAAGATTCATAAACATTGCCAGTTCTGGCTGGAGAGATGCCTCAATGGTTAAGTGCCTTGTCTAATCTTCCAGAGGACCTGGGTTCAATTCCCAGCACCACATGGTAGCTTTCAGTTGTCTGTAACTCCAGTTCCAGGGGATCCAAACCACCTCACCTTGACATATACCCAGGCAAATCACCAATGTATATAAAACTAAAAAAAAAAAAAAAAGCTAATAAATATCATCAGTTCTGACATGGAGCTTGAGAGGTGAGTCACTTGGGGTACAGATCAGCTGACAGCAGATCATTCAGGAAGAATGACTTCGGAGAGAGCAATATGAGCTGTGGTTGTAGGAAAAACCAACTACATAGCTACAAAATGGTGATCTCCACACTTCATGGATATAACACAATAATAGCTGTAAGCTTCTAATAAGTGGGTCTGTGTTAAATTTATGTCTCCTACTCTTGAATTGTGATCTGGATTTCATCATCCACATATCTATCAGTCAATAAATGGGATTTTCAATCTACCTCACAGCAATGTCAACAGATTAAATAAAATGTCACAAATAAATAATCAACACGGTGGCTGTCTTGTCTGAGCCTCCAAATAAGACCTATGAGTATTCAGAGAAAGATAGGCATGGTTTGAATTTGCTCAGGCAGCACTATCTATCCATGGATCATTCCACTGCCAGCTCTGATGGGTAGCTCTCACTCTGCATATCCTTGAGGTGTCTAGATCTAGGTCAGATTCCTGGAGAAAGCCATCCTAAAAATCCCCACACCTTCTAGTGCTCTCTGCTCTTCCAAAATCGTTAAAGTAAGTATGGTAGTCTTACGTTTAGGGTTCTAAGAACCCTTCAGTAAGAAAGACGTGACTTTCCACTTCTGAAAGGCATGTCTTCACCAGTTTGCTGGTGGAGAGTCTTACCTCTTCTTGTCATCTGTTTATGCAGCCTGAGCCTCCTAAGGAGCATTGTCAGATAAAATGCAAGAAGCTCAGCTAAATTGTCATGGAAGACAAGCTAAGAGATGCTTTTCAAAGTATACTAGTTTAGATAAACTTATCCTGAAAAATGTGTGTGGGTATATTTATACAAAAATTATTTGTTGCTTATGTGAGAGGCAAGTTTAACAGGGTATTTACTTACCAGACATCGTAACTATTACGTTAGAATTAGAACGTTAAAATCAGACAGATCTGGAGGCTCAAGTCCTCAAGTCACATTTTTGTCTCTATGACCTTAGGATGAAAATTCCTTACATATAAAAGAGAGATAAGTATGCATGTCTGTGAGTTGCCATGCTGGTTAATATAGACTGTCCACTTGATGGGATCTGAACTTACCAGGGAGACAAATCTGCGTGTCTGTGAGGGTGTTTCAGGCACGGGTGAACTAAAGGAGGAAGACCAGCTCTGACTGTGGGTAGAGTGGGTGTATCAGTCCATTGCTGGAATCTCAGGGAGAAATTTGGAGAACCCCAGCTTCTGTTTCCTTCCTTCTCTGGTTCCTGACTACGGTGTCATGTCACCGGTCACCTCATGCTCCTGCCACCATAGCTTCCCAGGCACAAGGAGCTGTACTTTAAAACTACAAGCAAAATTAAATACTCTCTTCCATATGCTGTTGTGGTCAAGTATTGCATAAGAACACTGACAAAGGAACCAAGACAGTTACTGAAAAAGTGAATTTGCAAATGCAACATGGCCTCCTCCTGCAGTGTACCTCCTCCTGCAGCGGAGAGATTCACACCTCTCCTGTGAATGTCCTGGGCTGCTTATTAAAGGACTTTATAACCAGCATGCCTTCCTAAAGCTACACAAGGCTATACCAAAGGCCAACCAGTTCCTTTGTCTTTGGAACTTGAGTACCAACTCTCAGACTGGTACACTCTCTGATGCCTTAGTCTCTTTGGAAGCCTCTCTGACACAAGCATCTCTGACATCTTCAGTCAGCTGAACCAAGATTCAGATTTATTTCTAAGGTCTGAAGTCTGGTCTGTTGCCAGGCTTACAGCAAAGTACGGTCCCTATGAGCTGGATTCCCCAAGAAAACATTTACTCATTTTGAGTTTGTTTCAAAGATGAAGGATAAACTTTAGGCTAAGGGATTTTGTTAGCATCGCTGGTGTTATTGAAATCAACCATGGAATAGGAACCATGAAGGGGGCCTAACGTTTGAACTTGAGCACGGGAGAAGTAGAATTTACACTCAATCCTGGAGGGAGGTGTTACATCTAGTAAGGAGGGAGGAGACTGAGGCTCAGTAGAATTAAAAGATCTATTCCCAGACTACAGAGATTGTAAGCAGGTAGCAGGGGTAGATTTACACAGAGCCTGGCTCACACCAAAGGCCATTTCTTTTCCACCTCCAGACACCGCTTCTGCTTGTTTACTCTGGTTTTAGTTGCAATGATCGAGAAACAAAGCATTGGGTCTGTGAGGCCAGAACATGCGACCCTGCCTCTCACCCCCACAATCCCTGACAAGGGAGAAATAGACCGGGTCTTGTGAAGTTTTTGAGACACACGTAGGGAGTGTAGCCAGGTATGTCTGGCTGGCTGGACAGAGAGTGTCCAGAGCACCCAGCATTTCATCTTCCTCATTTCCACACTCACCAAACCCATTCATTGCTCCAGAGGCTGGAGCATAGCTCATTCCTTGTTTCAAGCTTGAGAAATCTCATTAGGGTCTTGTGCTGGTGGCTGGCGGGGCCCACATGAAGTCATGCCATGTGCTGAGATCACAGGAATGTTTCACTCTCTCAACTAGATTCATTCATTATGATGGCGGCTATATTTCTAACTGTATGATGTAATATGTTTACATTTTCCAGGAAGGAAAGACTTGTATGGGGTGCACGACGCTTAGGTGTTCGTGTGAGTACAGGTACGCCCACGCTATGGTGGATGCGTGGAAGTCAGAGAACAACCTCAGGTGTTGGCCCCTGTCTCTCACCTTGTGTAAGACAGAGTTTCATTGCTGTTCTCTGCTTTGTGTTGGCTAAGGAGAGTTCACTTCCAAGAATTTTCCTATCTCTGCCTCCTATCAAAGTGTTGCAGCCTTCGACCTACAGACTTTTATGTCCTGCCTGGTTTTCTGAGGGCTCTGAGGATTACAATCTGAGTCCTCATATTTTGACAGCAAGTCCTTTATCCACCGGGTCATTTCCTCAGCCCCTTGGATCATTTCGTTGGCTTTTGAAAGTTAGGGTCTTGGCGAAGTCGTTGGTCATGAGTGTTTTGTTGTGCCGAGAGATGGACTTGGGTCTGAGGTTGAGCAGAAGAGTTTTGGAGAATTATGTGGGGCTCACTGAGGTGCAGGTGGTGAAAGGACTGAGGAGGGGACACTTCTTGAGAGGTTTGGGGAAACAGACAAAGACATGGGTGTGATTGTCTTGGCAAGCTAGGACCCTAGTTCAGAAGAAATGAAAACTACTCAAGAATTTCAAGCAAGCACACAGTAAAAACATACAGACTTGTTTTTTTTTTTGGAGGGATGGTGGGGACACTGCTATAAACCTGGAATTCAGGGCATCAGGGAGTTGTGGCTGGATCATGAAGGTAGAAATTGGGAGTCACTGGTAGAAACCAGATGGAGTAATTGCCCATTGGCAATCAGTGAAGACAAAGAGGGGTAGGCCTTTGGCCTTGCTAAGAAGGAGACCACAGGTATGTGCGTGACCCGCCATTTCATACATAAGAATGTTGGGGAGATTCAGGTTGCCGATACATCTTCTCTACCCCCAGAGTGTAACTAGAGGCTGGAGGTATTCATTATCACCATGAGGATTTTCATTTTGCATGAAGCAGAATGTCAGAGCTGGGAACGTGACCTGTGGCCTGGGCTGGTCAATGACTTGCCAAATGAGGTTGTTAAAATGTCAACAGCCTTCTTTTCTTTGGGAAATCTCCTTCTTTCTCAGCCCCTGGCATATGTGCACCCCAGGAGGGAGTCAAAGGGTCGTGGGTAGTGCCAGAGTTCCCCCTTCCTGCTGTTCCTGGGACTCAAGTATAGAGAAACCTGAGATGGTGTTCACAGTCCTGACGGTTCAGTCATATTCTTTGCATACCTGTTGCTGTGCTCTTGTAAGGGAGGGTGGGAGGCAGGCAGAAGTCACAGCTCATATTAGGCTAAGCAAGGGTCTTTCATAGTTGCCAATCCCAGAACCAAGTTACACTGACTGTTTCTGCATTTATTTTTGTCTTCTTCATCCGACAACTTCAGTGGTTTTTCAACGTGTGTGAATTTAGCCTTCTCTTCCACCTCACAACAAAGGGCATTTGGCAAAATTGGAGCTGCTTTTGGTAGCTGCAGCAGGAGGTGGGGTATTACTGCCTGCACGCATGGGAGTGCTGATAGGCACTTCAGACTGTTCAGGGAAGTCCCTAGAATAAAGAATTGCCCTAACTAAAACGTCAACCACTGAGAAACCCTGATCACAGACTGGTGACAAGGTGACCCTCCCAGCAATGTTGCACACTTCCAAAATGGTAACTTTCTCCACCCCATTCCCTTTCTTCTACCTTTGGTTGATTGTTATTCCTTCACTCAAAACATTGGAAGACCCTCTCCAGAAGGCTTTAGCAACTGCCCTGACTTCGGTGTCTTTTCCTCAGCTCAGGGTATCCTTTAACCAGGAGTACCTTTCTCCGGGATGATCACTGGAACCCAGGCAGAGAACAAATCCCTTTTGAGCACAACTGTGTCTATTTTGGTACTTCTTAACAAATCCTTTGGGGGGATTAGCTGAGAAGTTTACAGACAGCGTTGATCTGCAGGCCCCAGAGGCACCTCCCCTAGGAGACAGACACCCCGAGGAAATCAGTGTGAGCTCAGAGAAAACAATCAGAACCATGTGGTTTTTCATTCACTACTGTTTTCAGAAGCCCTGCCAAAACATTTGCGAGGAAAACAAAAGGGTCATTCATGCCCAGCAGAGCACGCTAGGGAAAGCAGTGTCCCCTGGATGGATAGAGGCAGGCAGTCTGCCGGCTCCCTCCTTTAGGCTTTATTAGTGGGGCAAACACAATTTAGGGAATCAATGAGGGGGTCACACACTGCTGCTAGTTAGAGAAGAATCCTCCAAGGCAGCCCTCCCTCTGTGCTGGGGATCTTGGCAGAGAAGGGTTCCCACCTAATTAGTGTCCTTCTGAATGTTTAAAGGCAGAAACCTATGAGGAATTTCTCTGACTATTTAATTATGGTCGGGTCTCTTTTGTCTTAAAACAGGCTAGAGCCTGCTAGTCTAATGCAGGACCACAGGGGAGCTTTACAAAGGCCCCTAACAAGTTGGCCTCTCCATGTTTCCACCATGCCCCATGAGTGAGGGAATTGTGTTTGTCCCTGAAACCTGTCCCATAGATGTTGCAAACCACTGAACCTTGGGGACCTCAGGAAGTAATGAGATTCTCATCAATACAGCAGTTCAAGCCCTAGCAGAAGAAAATGTAGAAAGAACTAAATTGAGAAAGAAGAGGAAAAGAGCGTCAGCTACCAGATTTGGGATCTTTAGTTTATTAATAGATGCTGTGTATAAAAAGGCCTGGTTCCATTTAGGACCTTTGTGTTTACTAAAAGATTAATTGAATGGGTAAACTGAAGTAGACTGTTCCCTCGAGGTCTGGGGGACACTTAGACATTTTAGCATAAGAATCACCTCTATGAATGCAAGAATTCTTCCAGGCTTTTAAGGCAGGGTTCAAATTTTCATGTAAAGTTGTTTGATTGTGAGAAGAACGTTGGTTTCCAGGGACTCAGCATGCACTTTCCCCTTGCCTGGCTCATTTAATTGCAGGGGAGACATTGGCAAACAGTGGTTTTGATATCATCGGGGAAAAAAAAAAAAAAAAAAAAGTAAGACAAAGAAATCATCGCTCTTCTTGCTGTTGGAGAAGGTTATTAGGTACGTGCTGCGCTGGTATAACTTGGATAAGAAAGTGAATAAGAACTGCCAAACAAAGGACAGTCTAACCCAGGGTGACATGCAAGTTCAAGGAAATCTCCTTGACTTTGTATTGAAAGCACAGTAGCTCGGCAGGGTGTTTAGAAAGTGAAGTTTAATCATCAGAAGTTCAGGGATTTGCATACAGGGACTTTTTTCCTCAGGTTTGCAAGGTGGCCTTGAGAATTCTCCAAACTCCCTTTCTTCTTCTACAGAACGGAAACAGCAACATTCACTCCGCAGAGCATTTTACTACAGGAGACATTGCATGCTAGTGTTGCTAAAGATGATGTAACACTCTAACAATTTACTTTGTTGCTATATTTTATGGTCATATCATTTCAATATCCAATCTCAAATATCAGTGAGTTCTATATGAGTTCCTTATTGTAGAAATTCTATTATCCTATATTAAATTTTCTTCTCAGGTTTGAAGAAAATGTTATGTAAATATGATTTTCATTAATGAACAAGAACTTGCATGGGGCTACTTTGATTTTACTTTTGAGTGTCTGATGAAAGAACCATCAAGAGAGGAAAGGGCTCTAGACTAAGAGACGAGACAGAGACTATCAGAGATGTTGGATTCTTCCCATTCCACCTTCCTTCTCTGTTCTTTCCTTCTTAATTCTTCCCAGTCTTCTCCCCCACCTCATATTTATATGACAACCATATCTTGTGATATCAAATGATATCACTGATTCCTTGATGTCAGTGCCTTCATAATTCACTGGTGTAGAAAGTCAGGTCAAAAAGGGATTAAAAACAAAATATTGAACCCATCCCAGCAAACTTGTGTAGGACCAAATGCAGGAAGAGGCATCATAGAAAATAAAATATAGGAGTTTGGAGGGGACAGTAGGGGTTTAGAAAGTAGAAAAGGATGGGAGGTTGAGACTAGAGATGGAACCGAAGGGTCAGGTGTTTAAGAACACATTCTAAGAAGGGAGCCGAGGTAGATGGGTCTTTTCTGCCTTGGAACATTTGGATTTCGTATGAGCGAGACACAGAACCATGGACATGCTTAAGATCTGTAGTGAGGAGCTGTGGGCAGGCCTGCTTTTCATCCTGCCCAGCTCCCGGCCACCGGCTAGCTTATACTCCGAAATAACATCACACAAATTGTATTCTTTTAAACACTGCCTGGCCCATTATTTTCAGCCTCTTACTCACATCTTGACTAACCCATATCTAATCTTTGTAACACCACGAATGGTGTCTTACCGGGAAAGATTCAGCATGTCTGACCTGGTGGGTGGCTTCATGGCATCTCTCTCTGAGGAGAGGCACGGTGGTCTCCCTAACTTAAGAGAGGTGTGGCATCTGACTGAGCCATCTACTTCACTTCCTTCTTCCTGTTCTGTCTATTCCACCCACCTATGTTCTAACCTATTAGGCCAAGCAGTTTTCTTTATTAACCAATGAAATCAACAGATTGATAGAAGACCCGCCTCCATCATTTCCCCTTTTTCTGTTTAAACAAAAAGGCTTTCACTTTAACATAGTAAAATTATATATAACAAAACAGTTATAAAGCAAGAATTACAGTTACAATATTTATATCTACTTTATCTTTTATCATAACAAAGGAAAACAACTATAACTATCTATCTCTTCTTCAACTCCATCAAAGACTCCAGAAGGATATAATTTTACCTAAGTAAACAAGAAATAAGCTACTTCCAAAACTCTAGAAATGAAAGAGACATCTCGCTGCCTGGACAGTCACCCAAAGTTCTTTTGTACCATTGAGGCATCCATCTTTGGCCTACAGGCCCATAGTTTCCAGCAGACATTTCCATAAAGCAGGAAATTTCGAAGGCAGTTCAGTCACTTTCTGCTGTGTCCTGTAGAACGTCTCGCAGACTCTTTCATGAGTCAGGAACCCCAAAAGACCATCTCACCTTTAGGCAAGTTCAGCAGTCCTCTCTCTGCGGGTTCTTTGTGTCCAGTTTATGCCAATAGTCCAGGCAAGAGCAGTTTCTTGCCAAAATGGCTATCAAACTCCTTAAGTAGCCTCTTCGATGCCCATCTTCCTCTTGAAGTAGCTGGTGCTGCCAGAGGCAGACGTGTCTCATTGTCATGAAAAACCCTAAGTTATTAAAACATTAAATGCCATATTTTGCAGTCTTTGAAAGATATGAAGAATGTCTATCTAACTGAAATATATCTCTCTATATATAGAAAATCTAACATGACTACAAGCTTAACTATTATTGATGATTATCCATCAACAACCTATATTTCCTAATTATACATTACATTTTAAATGAACTACACAATCACAATACCTTAATCAGTATCAGAAATACATATACATATAACAAAACTGACCTTAAATTTAAATCACTAAAGCAAAATCCATATCAATGCAAATTATTCATCTCCATATCATATCCCCCTTTAAATGTAAAAGAACATTTATAAACAATATTTGGGAATATGGACGCAGTTACTTCTCTCCAAACTGCTTCCTGCTGAATGGGGATGCTGTTAATCAGATCTTTCATAGTGTAACCTGTGTGCCAGGTTCATCTCAGTCATCAGTTGGGTGAAGTAATTTTCTGAAGATGTTCACAGCAACCTTTCAGGAGGGCGTGGTCTGTCATACCATATTGGGATAGAAGCAATCCAACAGGTCTCATTTTCTGTAAAAATAAAAGAAGAATCTCTTTTCCAAAGTATCATATCCTTAGATCCAAATTCTGAAGACAAGGTATTTTCAAAATATCTAGTTCAGGAGCATGGATTAGTTCAGGAGCATTTATAAACAAATATCTTTTAGCAGCTGTTGCTTCTTCCTCAGCATTCAAACAATTCAAAGAGAGCATAATAGTATACAGTATCAAGATTCTCTGTGTATTTTCCATCTTTATGTGGCTTTACTTTAACCTCTATTTCATTTATTTTTACTTTTACTTTTTGAGACAGGTTCTCTGTATATCTTTGTCCTGGAATAACTCCGTAGACCAGGCTGTCCTTGAACTCAGAGGTCTACTTGCCTCAGCCTCCCCAGTACTGGGATTAAAGGTGTGTACTACAACACCTTGAACTCACAAAGATCTGTCTGTCTCTGCCTCCCAGGCATTGGGATTAAAGGTGTGTGCTACCACACCTTGAAGTCACAGAGTTCAATCTACCTCTGCCCCTTGAAGTCTCAGAGGTCAATTTACCTTGCCTCCCAAGTGTTGGGTTTAAATGTGTATACCACCACACCCTAGCTACATCCTTTTTTTTTTTACTTTTAAGAACTTTAACCTTTAGCCTGCATATATTTTCAACACATTGTAAACCATTTTGATGTTTTCTTTGACTTTGAATCTTTCTTTTACTGTATATCTCTCTTTTTCTGACTACATGAGTCTTTAATTTACCAAACAATATCAGTAGGACTAAAGCCGTGACTTTGACAGCTAGATCCAGCCCACTCCTTAGCTTTCTGCGATTCCAGCCTTGTGGCTGAGATACAGGCCAGAGCCTAGTTTATCGCCACAACTCTACAGTGTTTCAAGGTCCTTGCCAGCAAGCAAGCTGCAACAGTGTTAAACAATAATCAAAAGCTCCATAGTCAGGACCGCCTGCTTGAAAGAGTCAGAGTTTGCCCTAAGCAGAGTTTGCCCTGGCCGGCCCAGAAAGCTGGCATTTTAAAACAGCACAGCTTTTTTCCTGCTACGGCTGAAAACCGAAAAACACACGTTCAGTCCCGAGAAATTGCTGCTACCAAGAAGCCATGCTTTACTCTATTCTTTCCCAAGCTTTCTCAAGCTTTCTGTGGATTCAGTTATCCATGTGGGTGCCATTCTGTTGTGTGGAGCTGTGGGCTAGCTTTCCGCCGCCCAGCTCCCAGCCACCGGCTAGCTTTATCCGAAATAATTACACGGAAACTGTATTCTTTTAAACACTGCCTGGCCCATTAATTCTAGCCTCTTACTTACATCTTGACTAACCCATATCTAATAATCTATGTAACACCACAAATGGTGTCTTACCGGGAAAGATTCAGCATGTCTGAATGGCTGGCTCCAATGCATCTGTCTCACTGAGGAGAGGCTCGGAGGTCTGCCTAACTTAGGAGAGGCGAGGCATCTGACTGAGCCATCTACCTCAAAGATCAATGCTGTGACGTAAATCAAATGGTATGTTGAAAATCCTTGTGTCATCTATGAGAAGTGTTGCCAGAGTGAGAAAGGTAGTGGTGGGAAGAACAGCTTTGGAGTGTACAAAATGGTAGATATCAAGAACAGCAGCGAGGACTCAAGGCACCAATACAAAAACCAAGCGTAGCTCCTGAGAACAAAAAAAAAAAAAAAGGCGTCCAGTCAGTACCCAGTGGGTGCCAATAGCCAGAGCTGAGGGAGATGCTGGCTCTTTCTAGCTCTTCCTCACCTAAAGCTAACTGCTCTGGAAAGAATTTTGTTTCATTTAACAGCATTTTTCTAATGTGTAAAACTACCTGTTTAGCTCATTTTTAGAAGGCAGTCCATGTTCAGGGACCAGATGGCTCCATCATCTGTCAGAGAACATTCTAGGTAAAGGAATAATTGTTTTGTTGTTTTGTTTCTACAGATGAGAATGCATGTTAAGAAGATGGATTTGGCCATTTCTACTTCTTGTCTTTTATGTTTTAGGCAGGATCTCCATCATCTTGGGTATGCTGTAGAAAGAGGGGTAAAGAGTGGGTTCTAGCAGACCACTTAGCCGTGAAATTTGCAAAGTTTTATCATTTTTCATTGGACAGTATAGATTATTGGTTGTAACTCAATTTTATTATGATACCTTAAATTTTCCTCTTTCCCTCATGTTTTTGTTTCTAGTGCTCCATGCTCTTGTGTGTGACCTCTGCCCCCACCGCCCGAGGTGTTATGCAGTCACAGGTGAAACACTTAACCTTTGGGGCAGGTTAGAAATAGCTGTAGTCCATTAAGATGTATTTACACCCACCTTTGGGATTTGTTTTCCAGAGGAGACATTTCTTTCAAAGGGACTGTCTTTTTTTTATTATTTATTTATTTACTTACTTATTTATTGTGATAAGTCTTTTCAAGCACCTCGGTCAGGAGTGCAACCTTGGGGGATATTGTGTGCAAAAGTACATTTTATTATGGCCCTATCTCTTCCGAAGATCAATTGATATAAGTTGTTAGCGGAATAAACCATCCTAGTCAGGAAAAACTCAAAGTTGCTCTCTAGAGAATCCAACAAATTCTCCAGCACAGAACCAAACATTTGTCTTCTCAAGGAACGTAGATCCCCTTTTCCTTTAATTCTTTCATCTCAAACTCACAGTGTGATTTGCACATGCCATGAAATTTTAAATTATGCAACTGTAGAATGGATGTAATCACATATCCATCTCTCAGAAATGGTTTGCTGATTCAAACTTATGCAAGGCTTGTAGGTTTGTGTGTCAGTCAGGATCGTTTGGGTTCTGCTGCATATATAGTCAAGTATCACTTCTCAGTGGATTAGAACAAGTGATTATTGTTCATGATACATGTCTAATCAGGTTTCAGTGGGTTTTCTGCTATATCTATACTCTGGGAGGAAATAATGGGAGGGAGGTTTGGCCATCTTATGAAAACCACAGCTCAATATTCATCTTAAGAGTAACTTAGGTATTATACAGTCATAATTCATTTTATAAAGTGGATTTAAGAGCATATATTTCAAAAGTCAAGAGAAACATATTTCCATGCTTTTGGATGCATAGGAGAATTAGCTACATTCATGGACTCATAAATGTCTGCGTATCTAAATAGTTTGGCTGTCTCCCACATTCAAGAATACATCAACAAAAGCTCTTGAATTCAAACCCATGTTTATTTGGTGTGTGTGTATGTGTGTGTGTGTGTGTGTGTGTGTGTGCGCGTGCGTGCGTGTGTGTGTTGGGGTATCATGAGCTGTGCATGACTAAGGATGGAGAAGTTGGTGTTAATAATATGCCAATAGCCTATAAATTTCTGGAGATTCATAGGGTAAATAATTAGTTTAAAATTTCTCTTAATGGTGCATTTTGAATATATATTAAAGTAATTCCAAATAAGGTGCTTACTACTCAAGAGAGACTATGTCTCCCCAAAGGAGCTGAAGGAGAAGAAGCCTAATAACTTACCCATAGTCCTTTTGTCATCAGTAATAGGGAAAGCAAGATTTCAGTACTGGATGGAGTTAGCCCACTGCAAATTGAGTGCGAGGTGAATTACAACACCTCTCTTAGAATCATTTTCCTTAAATATAAAGCCAGAAGAGTAGCACTTTATATTGACTTCACAATCTCGTATTTAATTCATTAAATTTCCTGACTATCATTTAGATTCCCGGGGTTGGGAGCCAAACACCTGGACAATCAGACACACTTTCAATGCTGTGCTGTGTGAACTAGAAGTTTCTTTCTTATGCTAAGCTGAATTCTCTCCTCTGTTCCTAGCTTGGCTAAGGAATGCATGTCCTGAACTCTGCCAGTCTTTCCAGAAGGCAGGCTAGCCCTTTAATTTTGCCCATGTATTATCTAAACTTCCATTTCATATATCTTACCTTGGTATGCCTGGTGAAACCATTTACGAATAAATCTCTGGTGTGAAAATCAAGTGGATGTTAAATACGTTATGAACCATGGTAATAAACTTTATATAAAAATGGGGAGAAAAGATGAGGAGAGATGTAAAACATGAATGTAAAAACACATGTGTGTTCACGTGTCATGTATCACACTCTGTTTCTAAATTGCCCTTTAGCACTATTGGTACTGTAGTTCCTTGTTATCTATTGTGTCTCTTACCATAGTTTAACTTACCATTGGTAAACTAAAGCCTAGGATGGAAAATTTCAGGAATAAATTAATAAATTTAAATAGCATTTACTACAGTACATTGTCACACGTTCTGTTTTGTTACAAGTCACCACTGTGCTTTCACACAATTCTCTTAGGTTTAGAAACACAGTCTTAGGCGTGTCTGTGAAGGAAAAGATGGTAGGCACAGTGCTTGGTGCTCTCTGTGGTTTAAGGCATCACTCAATGTCACTCAGAGACAGAGGGACCACTGTACTTTCCTCTATTATGCTAAACTCCCAGTTCCAATTTTCTCCTAATTACTGTTCTTTACCAATCACATAGCTCCAACCTCAACTCCTGTATGGTCTAATTCTTTAGTTATTTTGTCTTCCATTTGTTTGCTGTGATTTCCTATTAACTTTTGTCATTACACATGGGAATACTACAACTTATTCAATGTCCTATCAAGGTTACAGGTATAGTTTGTTCGGACTCAGTGTGTTGCAGCAACTTGGTTTTTCCTTTGAGGTCATGGTCAGTCATCTAGTTAGGATAGTAAACACAAGCCCTTCCACCCTTCTAGACCCAGTGAGTTTTGTAATGCTGCAAGCCTGAACTTGAGAGGGGTCTGCTAATGCAATGGCATGGTCGTTGTGTCTCTCATGGAAAACATTTCTCCATTAGTAGCTAAAGCTTTCACATCAGAAGAGCTCCAGGGTGTAGCGCAGGGGTTAGACCATGTTTGAATGGATCCAACCATTAAAGGATTTGTTCTCACTTTTACCCCAGCGATTCCAGACACACATTTTGTGGTTGTGGGAGAAATGCTGCTATATATGAGTTGCATATTCAAAGCATATATTGCATATTTGAAGATATCGTGCTAAATTGACAGATGCTGTTTCCCAATCTGTGTCATAACTGAACAGTTACCAGGCCATAGTATGATTTGGGTAGAGGAATCACACTGTCAAACCTTCGAATTCCATAAGAACAAACCAATGACTACATATCTTTTGTAAAATGATTTCTTCATTCATCTGTAGTCCTTTGTGTTATTCTGAAGGTGACTACAATGCTCTGTCAGCCTATGGGTAGTAATTATGACAGTATATTATGGGTAGTAATTATGACAGTATATATATGTATCTGTTTAAGTAAAGGCAAACTGTTGCCTTTTCCTTGAAGAAAGGGATTTGACACAACCAGTCTAATTAGTGATGACTTCTGTCTTGTCCTGAGTGATGTGACGAAGATGATAAAATATAGCCATGCACTTGCTCCTATGAGAATCTTAATATGGTTCTATACTATAACCCAGTAAATTATTTGTGAGAGTTTATTCTAAAAGAAATAAAATATAAAGAAGGTTTTTCATGCCTAAAAGAATCAATTACAGAATCAGACATGTTAGCAAAACCTGGAGAACCATTTTTGTCTTCCACATCAGGGTGTGAAGGGCTAAATTCTTTGCATACATCAAGGAATCACTACACTGTATTTAGCAGCATGGAAGAAGAAGCAAATATGGTATTAATGCTAAGTCAGAAATGAACAGCACAATATTTCTGCACTTAAGGTAATATTACTAAGATAAAGAGAAGCCTACACATAGGCAAAAACAAAAAGAAAATCTTTTAAAAGATACCACATCCAACCATCATTTACTTGACATTTTCCTTTGTCTTTCGTAACTATCTCTTGTTTTCCTGTGCAATGTTCTCTTCTTCCATCACTCCTGCGTTTGTCTCAACCTTTGTCAACTCTCATTTGAAGACAGTCACAGCCTGTTAACAGCATCTCCCCAGACCCCTACATTCTCTGCCATGTAGCCAGGGACTATTTATTTATTTAAAGAGCATATGTAACTCTGGTTCAGGAACTCACTTTGTAGACAAGGCTGGCTACAGACTAACAGAGATACACCTGCCTCTGCATCCCAAATTAAGGACTTCAAGACATGTGCCATGACAGCTAGCAATATGGGATATTTTTAAAATACAAACTTGATTGTACACTTTCCCTTGCTTAAAAACCTTTCAGTGACTTTGCATTGCCTTAAGAATAAAGTATATGATGTTTAGTATGACTTAAAAGGCTGTCTATGATTTGTTCAGCAAACACCTGTAGTGTTATCACTTAGCATATATATCCAACCACTCCAAGGGATGTATTCAGTCCCAAGTTCAATCCATATGCATCTGCTAAAAGGAACCAAGCCTTCAACCTTGAATGTTAGCATTGACAAATGTTAAGTAATAGGCTGTGAATATTTTATGCCTTTCTTTTTGCTGTCTTGTTTTGTTTTCTTAAATATTCTTCATAGGATTAGAAGTGTTGCTAAGTCAAATGATGTGGGAGAGTCTGCTGTTTTAATAAAGAAACTGCCTTGGCCAGCCCTTAGGTGAGAGGAGTAGACAGAACAGGAAGAAGGAAGTGAGGTAGATGGCTCAGTCAGATGCCATGCCTCTCCTAAGTAAGACAGACCGCCATGCCTCTCCTGAGTGAGACAGATGTGATGAAGCTAGCCACCAGGTCAGACATGCTGAATATTTCCCGGTAAGACACCGCTCGTGGTGTTACATAGATTATTAGATATGGGTTAGTCAAGATGTGAGTAAGAGGCTGAAAATAATGGGCCAGGCAGTGTTTTAAATGAGTACAGTTTCCGTGTAATTATTTTGGGTAAAGCTAGCCGGGTGGCGGGACACAGCCCCTGCCGTTCCATCTACAGTCAAATATAATTAATACAAAGATAATGAGCATCTTCTGAAGGATGTGTTTCATTTTATTACTCAACCAGGAGGATTTTATAAAAGGCAAATTATATCAAGGGTTGGCTAATCAGACTTTGAGTTCTAGGCAGAATGCCTACCACTGCCCAGAAAGAAAAAGAGGGACTAAGTATCCATTCAACCCCTTGTAATTATTTCATAATTTTAAAAGAAGTTGAGAAAGCATTACCATAAGTTGACATAACTCAGAATAAATCAACATAAAAGAATATTAAGTAGTTACTATGACAAGTGTAAGAGAACAGGGCATCCCCTTCTCCAGGTTTGTGGTAAAAGTGTTTGGCTCCCACACTTGGGGTCCTGCTGCTGAGAAGCCCTGCCTCCTGCTCCTGCTGATCTCAACAGGAATTGCAGGCTGAGAATCACGGGGCTCAAGAATGGGAACAACGTACTGTTTTACTGATAGTTCTGCTCCTGCAGTAGCATTTTCAATCTGTAAAGGAAGTTTTCATCCCTCCACCCAGTCCTTTCTTCTTAGGTGGATAAGATGATTCTTAGATCTTGTGTCCCCATCTTATTTCTGTTTGTTATCTAGAAGTGGCCTGAGAACTTTAGTCTCTGACCTTCTGCTTCATTTGTTGGCTGGGATGTCTGGCTACACTTTCTCTCTCCCCCAAAACTCCAATTAAAGATCTCTAAGTTTGTAGGACTTCTATGAAGGATGCTTTCATTGGCATTGATAGATCTAGAAAAGGTTATGGATGAATCACTGCACCATAGTATCCTGGCCTCCTTTCTAGGATATGCACTGCGAACTGGTTAACTGAAATGGCAGGGATACTTTCCAGGGACCAGTGGCTCTTTTAAACGCTAGCTGAATTCTTTTCTTCAGAGACAATTCCATGGGTTTCTTTAATGGTTAAAATTGGCCTGCTGTAGGATCTCATAACCACATTATACATTAGTGTGTGACTCTTATTATGTGACACTCCTCAGAAAGACTTCCATTTTCATTCTCTAGCGTCATCCCTTAAGATGCCAATGTCACAACCAACACAAAACCAATGGAAAATGCTTGGCGATGCTTTTAGTAGAATGGTCCCCATTGACTCATAAGATTTAATGCTTAGTCACCATGGAGTGGAACTCTTTGATAGGATTAGAAGGTCTAAGAGGTGTGGCATGCTGAAGGAAGTATGTCACTGGGGATGGACTTGGAGGTTTCACAAACCCTTACCAGGTCTATTCTCACCACCCCGACTCCTGGCTTGTGAATCAGGGTACAGCTCTCAACTATTTCTCCAGCTCCATGCCTGCCATACCTGCTGCCATACTCCCCACCATGAAAATAAAGGATTCCCCCTCTGAAACTGTAAGCAAGCCCCCAATTAATTGCTTTCTTTCATAAGATTTGTGTTGGTCGTGGTGTCTTTTCACAGCAATAGAACAGTGACCAAGACAGGCTTTATAAATGGTTATTGACGAAATGACCAGATAAACTTACCAAGAATTTTAAGTTTAGGTAATTGTATTTGCATTAGATTGGTTATTCCAATGAAAACAATAAAAATACGAGCATAAAACAAATTTTCAAGAAGCAGAGAAATAAAAAAAAAAGTGACCAAAGGAAAGAGAAACTACTACAGATTTGATTCTGGAACAAAGAAAATCTCCTAGACGAGAATTTTATATATTATTCCCTGGAACATACCGAGAGTAACAGAATGTGGGTGCTAGAACCCAAGCTGCAGATTTATGCGTCTGATGAGTCAGAAGACAGAATCCTTCAATCTCCAGAGATTATTCTCAGAAAAAATGCAGCCACACACACACACACACACAGAGAGAGAGAGAGAGGGGGGGGGGGGGCCAAGTGTTCATATATGAATCCCTTAAAAATCTTTACGAGATTTTAAAACTATGCAGGTGTGGACAGACCCTATGGTTGTATGAGGCAATATTAACATTTTAAAGGATGAAACATCCTTGCAGGATTTCCTCTGCTACCCACCAAGAGCTTTGAGTTAGAATCCTCTTATGCCAGTGAATTTTGTTAAACATCTTTGGTTCTGAAAACATACAAAGGCCAAGCCTAGGAAATGAAACCACTTCTGAGAACTAAAACATTTGACCTTAACTAAGGGAGAAAGCAAAACAGTATCAGCCTAAAACAACTTTAAACTAAATGCTACAGCATCCAGGTGTTAGTGAATATACTCCACTACCATTGTTTCAAACAAAGCAGAAGAATTCAGAGTCTGTAGAGTAGTAACAACAATGCCCAGCTGATTATTTTTCCTTTTTCTTTTTTAATGCTAAATATATGAAGATGGAGGAAGAAATCTTGATCATGAGGAAACAAACCAATAAACAGATAAGACAAGTGGTTGTCAACTTTCCTAATGCTGTGACCCTTTAATATAATTTTTCATATTGTGGTGACCGCCAACCACAGCATTATTATGTTGTTACTTCATAACTGTAATTGTATGACTCTTACAAATCATTATGTAAGTTTCTGATATGCAGGATATCTGTTAAGTGACCCCTGTGAAATGTCGTTCGATCACCAAAAGGGTTGTGACCTGCAGGTTGAGAACCATTGGATTAGAGTTAACAGACAGTCACTTTAACCTACAAAATAATGTTAAAGAAATAAATATGCAAAAGAAATGGAGAATTTCAGTACAAGTAGAGAAGCTTCCAGAAAAGGATAAATTCAAATTTTTAAGTAGACATTTCAATAGTTGAAATGGAGATTAATTTGGTGGTATTAATGACATACTGGGTACAATAAAGGTACCCATAAACTTAATGACAAGGTACAAATATACATCTAATGGATGTCTGAAAAATAAAACAGAAACTTCTGATTGAGTTTCTCAAGAAGGGAGGGGAAATTGGACAGACAATATTTTTAAAATATTTGACAAACTGTTTTGAAATTCGATCAGAATCACTGACTCTTAGATCAAGCAGCCAGATACAAAGAAAATTGTACACCGACATGATATAGTTAAGTTTCTGTTACTGAAAAGCCATAGAACCATCTAGAAGTTGGGGAATGTGAAGAAGAATCATAGCAGGCTTAATAATTCAAAATAAAAAATGAAACAATGAAATCAAGAAAACAAAGAAATGGTATTGTAAAATATCAGGTGAGGAGAGACTGTGTGGATAAACATTTTCAGATAGATTCTTTAGTCAGTACAAACAGCTTTCAAATGAAGACTAAAGCTTTCTCGATGATGAACAGAATCCGAAATATATATATAGACTCACACTAGATGAAATGCAAAAGGGAACACATCAGGGCCAATGTAAATGATGAAAAATGGACACTAGAATTTGAAAGGAAGGAAGGAAGAGCTAGAAATGCTAAGTATGAAGAGCTACGCTTTCCTTTACCGACGTAAAACACAGCGGATTGTTTAGAGAAAACATTAAGAAGATGAGGGAGGAGCTGAGAAGGAAATGGGGAGCAGAGGGGACAGACAGGAGGACTGTTCCCACAAGGCTTCTCCTGCAGCTGTGCAGATACAATGCCAACTCCGGTAAACCAAGGATGTGTTGTTGTCTGTGGGACACCCACTACAGAACAACACAAGAAAAACTGAATCAAACGTAAAGACTCAGCAAGAGGACTGGCTCAACAGAGAAAATCAGCTCACAGCTTGAGTAACTGAAGAAAACAGGAAACAAATACAAAGAAGCCAGATACTCAGCAGTGAACTTCCACAGAGAGTAAGCTGATACCCATGCTTCTCAGGAAGGGGAATGAGCTGACAGTCAAGGGCAGCTCCCATATGGCACGTAAAGGGAGAGTCAAAAGCATGTTTTTCAGAGACACACTTCATCACACATAGGTAAACAAAGAGCCAAAGGCCAGAGACATCATGAACAGACTTCTGTGGATATACAAAAGAAGCCAGCACTGTGTACCAGGAAACCAGACTTATATCAGGGAATAATGGGATAGACAAAGCATATCACACCATCATTAATACACTGACTTCTAAAGAATGTTAAAAAACATGTATGCAATGAATAAAAATACTACAAAATCCATAAGGGAAGCCTGACAAAAGTCAAGAGAAACACCAATCAATCAGAACTGGTGGTTAATTTGAAAGTGGTTTTAGCCAGATTTAACATACTGACATTTGTAGATCATATCTCCAGTGTCTACAATATACATATTATGACAAGTATATTGGGGATGTTCATAAAGATATATAAGTCAAGTAAATGTCATCTGGTTGGAATCATAGAGCATGTTCTCTGGTAAGATTAAAATAACATTTAAAGTGTTTAGTAAAATGGTGTCTGGAAAATCTACAAATAATTCGAAAGAGAATAAGTAACCAGGATAGTTAATAAGTTTTAAATGGATGGTACTTGAAACACACATTTTATAATTTGCGATAGGACTTGAAGATGACTCAGTGGGTAAGATCATGAAGACCTGAGTTCAAATCTCCAGCACACATGCAAGAGACTGAGTATGACTTCACATGCATGGAGTAGCTCAGTAACTTGGAGCAGAGGGGAAGCAACAAATTACAAAAATTCATCCACTAGCCATTCTAGACTAAGCAGTGAGCTTCTGGTCCAGTGAGGATACTGTCTCAAGATCGTAACGCAGAGAGCAACAAAGGAAGATGTCTTGCTCAGGTCTCTGTATGCCAGTTCATGGTCATGTAATCATATAATAATGGAAATGCAACACACACACGTACACACCTAAATAAGAAGTATCAAATACACTTAGAGATAAATGCATATCTTTAAATGTTGATATTGGGAAACATTGTTTTAATTGTTGGTCTCCATTTTGCCATATAAAGTATAAGAAGAAGCTAATTTCATGACATATGAAAACACCAATGGAGCCCAATGATGACCAATAGAGAAAGTGATTGAGGTTGAGTTAGTTTTTTTAATGTTTCCTAGGCAAACAGGATGAATAGAAAATATGAATTCCTAATACTAGTATGCCAAAGAAACAAACTTATTGTTGCTGATGCCCAGACTATCCTCATTTGATGATTCAAGAACTACAATACTCTGCACTCAGTCATATTATATTCAGGAATAAAATTATTATTATATTTATTATTACTACTATTACTTTTTGAGTTAACATACCATGTAAGCCAGATTGATCTTGAACTTACTATGTAGATTAGGCTGGTCTTGAACACCTGATCCTCTTATGTCACCCTCCAAAGTGTTGGGATTATAAAATGTACCGCGGATGACCCAGGCCATGGTTGAGAGACTTTTTGGGCAATGCTATGATTTGAATATGTTGTCTTAAAATTCAGGTACAGAAACTATCTACTAGGTATTGTGAAGGTTCTAGTAGGTGAACCTCCAAGAAGTTATTAGGTCACAAGGGATCCTCCTCTTATGGATTGAACTAGTTTCCTTATGAGGGCTTCTGAAGGCCCAGAGATTCAGTTCAGAGGGAAAGCTTTTGATTGGTATGTGTATGGACTTGTATCCGTTCCTTTCACACACACAAACACCTATGCACACGACTTGCTGAAGAGTCAGCCTTTCTGTCCCTGGCTTCCATCATGTGATGGCCTTACTGTGTGCTGTCATGCAGGCCACCGAGGAGTTGTGAAGGATTTAGGAGTTCTATGTCAGGAATCAAGTATTTGGATGAAACACCACTATTAGAATAAAGATATCCTGAGCACTCCTATGATTTACAGAATGAGTATTCATACATATCTCTATTCATGGTTAAGGTCTTATTATTATCATATATTACATATGATACACACATACAAAGACACACATATAATAAAGATGTTAAGGAAAGTCAATAGAGGAAAAATGTCTTCAGGAAATAATTTTCAACCAACTAAATATTTGTGTGGATAAAATCTGGTCTTAAATCCTGACAATCTATTCATAAAATTACTTTGAGCTCAATTATAGACCTAAGCATAAAAATGAAACAGTATAATTATACAGGAATGTTTGTAATAGCATTATTGATAATAGCTAAAAACTTTTATGAAGCCCAATATCCATCTATATATGAATGTATAAACCCACTGTGATTTATTTATGCAATGAAAAAAACAGACTAACTTCTGTAACACCAGCAAAGAGGCATGCTACACGAAACAATCAGGCATGAATAATATGTACTGGGTGGTTTCATTTCTACGGAATCCTAAAACAAGCAAAGTTAATCTTGTGATGGTGATAGGAGCCAGAAAGGACATCTTCATGTATAAAGCGGATGAATTTTCTTAGGCATTAAAAAGTACCGATCAGGGCTTCCGAATAGAGCTCAGCTGGTGAAATGCTTGCCTAGATGCTTCATAAACCAGAGATCTGTAATCCTAGCATCCAGAAGGTAGAGGCAAGGAGATCATGAAATCAAGGTCATCCTCGGTGTATGAGGCTAGTACTGTTTAGTAGGTGAAATCAAGTCAGGCAGTCAGGGAGACCTTCTGGGATGCAGATCTTTTGTGCCTTTGAGGCCGGTCCACCTTGTAGGCTTGGAGGTGGGATCCATGTGGGTGCTGGAATGAAGACGGATGCTATAAAGAAATCCCACACTAGCTCAGAATTGAGCATAAATAAAAACCCTATCTTAAAGAATCAAAACAAATATCTATGATAATGAATAAAAATGATACATTGGGCTTCAGCAAAATTAAATTCTGCTCTTAAAAAACAGTGCTATCAAGAGAGGACTGTGTAAGTCAGAAAGAGAGACATAGACTTCTAATACGTTTGTAACCACAATATGCAAAGAGCTTGTATGATTCAATAATAACATGTGATCCAGTAAGAAAGTGGACAAATTGTTTTCCAAAGAAGGTAGATGGCGAGCAGTAAGCATATTAGAAGCTACAACATGTGAGTAGTCTTCAAGGAATTGCAAATTAAAACCGAACAAGACATTGCTTTACAGGCGGAAGACTAAGCAAAGATTGACATACCACAGTAGCCAAGCTGACTGAGCGCACATACATGGCCTGGAACTGCCCTGCTCCACTGGTGGGAGTGGGAAAGAACTCAGACACACAGAGAAACAACTCAGTAACTTCATACAGAATTAAAAATACACCCACAGCTACATTAATTTACCTAAGTAAAATGAGTGTATATTTCCACAAAAAAAGGTTACACAAGAATGTTTACGCCATCAAGACGACCTAGTACATAAAGGCATTTGCTGCCAATCTAGTCTTGATGGCCTGAATTCCATAACTGGAAATCACACAGTGGATGGTTCATGAAAGTTGTCCGCTGACAGGTGCCATGGATTGTACACACACACACACACACACACACATACACACACACACACACACACACACAGAGAGAGAGAGAGAGAGAGAGAGAGAGAGAAGAGAGAGGAAGAGGGAGAAAGAGAGAGAGAGAGAGAGAGAGAGAGAGAGAGAGAGAGAGACTGGACCGATGGCTCAGTGGGTAAGATCTTATTCTGTTCCCCCAGAAAACCTGGAGTTTTGCTTTCAGTATCTAAACTCACATTCACCCGTAACCCTGTAACTTCTGGCCCAGGGGACCCCATTCCTTCTTCTGGACTTTGTGGGCACCGTAATGTTCATACATAAGCCCTCTGCTGACAGCCATACACCACACACACCATTATTATACTACGTTTTAACAAAATTTTATATTTTGAAAAGAATGTTTACAATACCTTTTTTGATAACAGCCAAAAATATTTTGTCAAGTCCAATGTCCATGTACAGATAAGTGGATGAACACACTGTGATTTAGTCTTGTAATAGATAATGGAACTAACTTCTGTGATCCACAACAGAAACAAATCTCAAGTGTGTTCTGCTGCAAGAGACATAAATAATATCTGCTGTACAATTTCATTGATAGGAAGTTCTAGAGTAAGTCCAAGTAACCTTGTGGTAACCAGGAGTCAGAAAGTGGTTGCTTCTAGCAAGGAGATGGGATGCTGGAGACACTGGTTAGGCAGAAAGTGAGCTTACTGGGGTGATAAAAATACTGTCTATATTTCATTTGGGAAAATGGTTTCTTGGGAAATGCAATTGTCAAAAATTCAATGAACTACAATTCAAACCTGAAGAATTTTGTTGTGTTTAAATAATGATTCT
This sequence comes from Arvicola amphibius, assembly GCF_903992535.2. Taxonomy (NCBI): domain Eukaryota; kingdom Metazoa; phylum Chordata; class Mammalia; order Rodentia; family Cricetidae; genus Arvicola; species Arvicola amphibius. The sequence continues at coordinate 29,906,282 of NC_052061.1, read as the reverse complement.
GCTAGAAAGACGTCCTCACAGAGTGTGTTTATCCCTTCAGAAGCAGATTGACAAAATTGGAACAGGCTCTCAGTTGGGATTCTTGTTTCTCAATGCTATACCCCTGTTCTAACCTCCTGCCCAACCATTCTTACTGTGGGAAAGGGTGCCATGGAACTTGGCACTCAAGAGATCCCAGGCCTCTTTCTGGCCACAAGGCTTTTACAGCCCATTCCTCTAATACCTACAGAGTACTTTTCTCTACTTCTGACTTCACCGCAGGTAGATAAAGCCACCCTGCTCGAGCAATTTCCTCCCTTATGCCCATATGTTTGCACAAATGTGCAGCTGATTTCTCCCCGGGGAACAATCCCCACTTAAAGTCAAAGCTGCCAAGGGGCTTTTCTAATCTCCAAGTATTTGCAGAGCTGAACCATATTTTCATTCCCAGAGTGATGTTCCTGGAATCTCCAGCCTCCTGCATGCAGACAGGTACCTCAGAGCTCACCAATCTGTATTCAATGATTCTCAGTCCCTGCTTAAAGGATGGTGCTAGCCTTTGCTCTTTAAGAGAGAAAGGCCACACCCTCCTCTCTCTCTCACTCATCAGCTACAAATAGAGGTGAGAATTTTACATTCTGGTCACTGTCTTCTGGGGCAGACAGTTTGCTCCCTTCTCAGCCACTGTAACATCCTTCATAAACAATTACTGATAATATTTTCTCTCTGGACTGACGCCTGCCTTATTAGGGGCATACTCCACTCAGAGGCTGCACCTGAGCAGGGCCCTCAGCCTTCGGGCTGCCTAAAGGCAAGCTGAGCTCTACAGGGTAAATGGCTCAGAAAGGCAGTTTGGAAAATCAGACTTGGGATTCAGAGACTTCTGAGGGTGTGCGCCCCCCGAGGGAATACCTGATGATGCCTGGTATTTTCAGAGCCACCGGCTTGAGTTTATTTTGGGGTTTTGCTAGCATTTGTATAATTCAATAGAACAAGCTTTCTTGCTTTAGGCAAAGGCATTTTGTGTTTTGGAGGGCTCCTTCCTACAGGGAGAGATGTTCCTCAGCTTGGGTGGGGGCAGTGGAAGTTGAAATCAAAGTCAAAGTTGGGCAGGATGGTGAATACCTGTGAATCCAGCACTCAAGAAATTGAGGTAGGACAGTTGTGTGTTTGGGACCAATATGGGCTATGGAGCTAGCATCCAAAACTTTAACAACAAAAATGTTAAGGGATGATCTGCCTCATTTTTCTGCTCTTGATAGATCAGTGTAGAAAATCAGGAAGAAAACTTGCATCAGAGGCAAGTACTGTGGGGACAGGAAAAGTGACCTGTTGGGAGCTGTGAACCCCCAGATTTTGAATTTCCTGTAAACAACTTGTTTTCCCCTGATCTGAGTGCCTACAGCTAGCTGCTCTGAGCAGGAGACCTTCAGGAGTTCCTGATGGCAGGGGAGTGGTTTCTGGTGTGTTTGGCTAGGGCGTGGCTATCCCTATATAAGCTACCTCTGGACACAATAAAGGGGCATTCTTGCATCAAGGATGACCTGTGTCTCTGTCTGAGAGTCTTTGTGTGTTTCAATCTCCAGCCCCTTGCCCGGTTCATGATCTGTATAGTAGCACATAGAGCGCAGACAGGCATGGTGTGCTACAGTGACTTAGAGTTGATGGCAAGATAATTAGAGAGACGACCAAGGAGACCTGTCCCAAGATACGTAATTGAGGAAGCTTGGGACATCCAGGGTTTCTGGTGTCCTTTAATCCAAGGCTGACAGTTCCAGGAGGTCTAATGGCTATGGGAGGACCCGTACGTAGTGTAGGCAAAACGAGTGCCAACTTCCAGACCTGACCCTAAAGTGACATTCCAAAGCAGATGCTCTTATTGCTGCTATGACTAATGCAGCTTAAGGGGGAAGAGTGTGTTAGGTTTTTAGTTTGAGGAAATATCATCCATGTTGGCAAGGAAAGCAAGGTGGTTGGGCTGCAAAACATCTGGTAATATCGTATCTGCATTCAGGAGCCGGAGAGAAGGGGGATGAGACGAAGAGACAGTGTTCCACTCAGCCCTACTTCTCTTAGAAGTTCCGTTTGCTACCCCAGAACTACAAATGATGCCTCCTACATTTGGAACCTACCTCATTTAGAATTAACCTTATCGAGAAACTCCCTCATAGACATCCTCAGAGGTTTGTTTCCACGGTGATTCTAACCCCCCATCAAATTCATAATCAACATAGGGCAACATAGGCTCAAATGCCTCTTCGGAGCTCTGTACCCATTGCTAGGTTTCAGCAAGTTCTGCAGACTTCCGCTATCTACCCTTAACATGCGGTTACTGGTGATGCTTACCTGCTGACCATTGGTAGGACTGCAACGAGTTACCTGTACCCAGGGAGGGAGACAGCGTGGCAAGTGCTCATCTTCAGAAACCAAGGCAACGAACAGTGGGAAATATAGACCAGCGTCTCCATTGAAGCCCAAGCTCAGGAGGTGTGCAGCTGTGCATTTGAAATCCAGCTGGGCCCCTTGCTAGCGGCATGCTTCAAGAGACAATGACTGGACTCTGAGTGGTTCTCAGATTCTGGCCTGAGGAAAATGTATCACACAAACTTGTTGTGAGGATCCAGGCACATACTAGATAAAATAATATTCAGTTTTGGGCTTGCCATGTAGTACCTGTGAAATATGAGGTGGTCTTTAGTTTATTAATTTAATTTGGATCATTAAGCCTGAATGAGGTCATTAATGCTATTTTGGGATATGAATACAGAGCAGTCCCTCCTCCCACATGTGTGTGTGTGTGTGTGTGTGCATGCGCACATGAGTGTGGTGTGTGTGTGTGTGTGTGTGTGTGTGTGTGTGTGTGTATGTGTATGCAGGTTGACTTAGAGTATTGTGATGGTCAGATTTGTCACAAGACTTGAGTTACTGGGGAAAAGGGACTCTTGATTGAGGAATTGCTTCCATCGGATTGGCCTCTGAGCCTGTAAGCCAATAAGCAGAGCTCTTCTATGACCTCTGTTCCTGTCTTGATTTTCTGCCTTGGCTTCCCTCAAAGAAAGACTGTGACCATCACAAATAAACCAAATAAACATCTGTTCCTCATTGCCTGCTACTTTTTCTGCACTATCCTTTCCCTCTGCATCATTCCTCCCTCAGTTTTTTTCTGATCCCTACTCTTTCTGCCTGTGTCTTTTTCTTTTCTCCTCTCCTCATTCTTTCTCAATAACCATTTTTTAACCTCCTCTGCCTGTGTATATTGTCTCCGTCTCTCTTGTTCTCCCTGATTTTAGCTCTAGCTCTCTTGTCTCTTCTCCCAGAGCTTTGAGGTTCTCTGTCTTGCTCAGGTGGTAACTACACATTCTATCCTCTCAGAGCCAAACAAAACCACAGAAGGAAACCAGAGAATTGTCTGCTGGATTCCTTTTCCAAAACCTGAAAATCTGGCCAGACTCCCTAACACTGTCCAAACTATGCGCTGAGCCAGCAGACTGCAGGTTTTGATGTGTTTGTTGGTTTGCTTGCTTGTTTGTTTGTTTTGCTATGGAGGGGCTGGAGGGCCTGCCTGAACACCCCCTTATTATACAACCCACTAAATACTCTTCATTATACAATCCCCATTATACAACAGGAAGTAGGTGGGACTCAGCATGCAGCTATGGTGCAGACAGGTCTGGGGCGCACACTCTCTTCAGGGTTTTATTTCTATTTTTTTCTTTCATTCACATCCCCCGCGTGTCATATTCCTCCATTCTAAAGATTAACTTCCCCTTACTCTGACTTCAGCAGCAGCACCTGAACTAGGCTTTCTGGAGGAGGGGCCTGTCTCTGTTTTCTTTACTCATTCCAAATGTGTTAATTAGGCATTGTCATAGTGATAAATACCCAAGAAGCACAGTTTCAAGGAGGGAGAGTTGTTTTGGCTCACAGATTCAAGGTTTGAGTGCAAGGTCAGATTGTTTGCTCTGGTTTAGGGTGAGATAGATAGCAAGATGAGAAGGCCATATGGTAGAGGAGGCTGTTTACCCCACAACAGAGAAAAAGGGGACAGCAGGAATGAACTGAGGACAAGATTCAGCCCACAAGGACATGCCCCAGGGGACCTTATTGCCTCCAGGTAGACCTGACTTACCGAAGTTCCCAAAATAACAATCACCAGCTGGGGAAGCAGTCAGTCACTCAACACACAACTCTGGAGAGACATTTCATGTTAAACTCATAACAGAATAATTTACAGTGATCCTGAATTTTCTTTATGAGAAAAATAAGATATGATAAAAAAGTTAAACAAGAAATATGGGTAAAGTCATCGTTTTGGTTCATCTTTATGTTATCACATTCTGTGATATTTCCCGAGTTTGGAAACCCCCTAAACACACATGCGCAGGCGCGCGCGCGCGCGTACACACACACACACACACACACACACACAAATACAACATCGTGGTCAATTTAAATTTCTACGTAAAGAAAAGTTGTTCAGAAAAGAAGGTATGGAAGGTTTGTGATCAATATTTTAAAGCAGGGATAGTCACTCAGAGGGTGATTGGCACCTGCCCTAACAATCATCCTGCTCTTAGCTTCTCTCCAAGGAGCACCAAACTGTTGAAGCAGGGCCATCAGAGTACGTCAGCATATACCCATTTCTGGCGAAATACCAGGAGTCTATAGGTGTTGCAGGAGACATGAGGGTTACTGAAGCGGAAGATGCTCTGTACACAAGAAGCCTTGCTTTGGTTTCTCCGTCACTTCAGAGGACAAGGGCAACGCCTATGGTATTTGCTGACATTTCCTGTTGTGTTCTCCGTAGCATCACCAACATGAGAGGCCCAACCTAATTCTAAGTGCACGCCTTGGCTGTGCACTACACTATCCCACAATTAGCACGGTGATGGGTGATCTGGCAGGCTGAAGGAAATTGCTGCGAGTGACCTATTATTATCCGCAGATTGCATTTTGCATGGAAATTAAATGAATTCTGTCAGCGCTCTGGAAGGGAAGAAAATGCTGCATTGTTCAGCTCTGAGTACTAGAGAGACTGCACGTGGCGATAAAGAGACCTGTGTTTGTGCAAACAAGGCGTGGGCTTCCACTTTGAAAGATGCACTTGTTACACCAAAGCTTGAAATAGGAAATATGTGTGGGCAGAAACAACGGAGATGAAAAGGGGAGAAAACTAATTATTACTACCAGAGCATTTGCGGATTGGGGTATTTATATAATGTGTTAAATTTTCTCTGTCGGGAAAATGTTTGTCAAACCAGTGAGCATGAAACTCTCACCTTACAGGGGTATTTTAAGGCTTCAATGCTCAGTTCAGTTAGATTTTCTTTCTTGACATCATCTCTTCTAGTTTTCTTCAATGAGTGGTGTCTTCAAAGCATCATCTCTCTCTTTCAGGCATCCTGGGTCGCTTATTCTCTCAAGGAATGTGCTTTTGACTTGCTTTGTCTTCCTCGGGTGTGTTGCCGGTATCAGAAGAAATTAAACTCCAAGCAGGTAAGAGCACTTTCCAGATTTGGGGTCCTTGTTCTCAAGAGTCGAGGGACAAACCCCTGTCTAGTCTCAGTGGTCTTGTGTGAAATCATCTGCACCAGTCAATACCTCTTGATAAAGGATTGCAAACTTCCCCACCTTTATCCCACAGACAAAACGCCAGAAGGGTTCAGAAACACGTAAAGACTTAACGTACTTAGATGGAACCATGTAATCTAAGAAGCTCTGAGCTATAGAGAAAAGTCCTGAATTGCTTAGTTTTCTGAGGTTTGCATCTCACTGACAGTGCCTGGGTCTAACAGAGGACGGAGTAAGTTTGTGAGCTCAGGGGTTCCACATTAACACGTGAACCAGGAGCCCAAGTGACGGTGCTATATCAGGACGTTTAGCTTAGAAACTTTGGTAAACAACAGAACACATTGACGGGAAACAGTGTAATGAAACGGAAGCAGGAAACGTGCAGTGGTCTTTTAGGAAATCTAGTACAACTTGGAGGAAGGTTAAGGTCCTTTAAAAGTACTCAGAAAAAGCTGACTACTAAATTATCCCGCGGATGCCAAGACTTCAGATCCTCTATACATATGGTCATGGACATTTATGAACCGGCCCTGTTGTCTGTCCTTTTCTGGTTATTAGGTATGCTTATTTTAGCTAGCTTCACGAAACACTTCTAGTCAAAGTCTACATGGAATGGGATAATGATGGGATAGAATTTGTTTTCAAATTGAAAGAAAGGAAGTCATGCTCAACATTACATGATTGAGACATGTGCAGAAGTCATTAAATTAGGTTCTTTTCGTTTTTTGTTTTTTTTTTTTTTTTTTTTTTTTTTTTTTTTTTTGTTTTTCCAGGCAGTTGTAGCTCTGGCTGTCCTGGAACTTGCTTTGTAGACCAGGCTGGACTCATTTTCTTTTCTTTTCTTTTTTCTTTTTTTTTTTAGTGAGCACATTTCATAACGAAATTTGTATGCATAGATGTTTGTGTATATAGATACCTGTGTAATACACATTCTTTCAAAGCTTCTATTAAGTCATTTTACAATTAATTTCCTTAGGTCGGCACAAGACAATACATGTTATAAATACATTTTTGCATTAATTTTATTGTTTTTAAATTCCATAACATGCATTTTAGCTGATTCTATCAATTTAGGCACAGACATAGTATTTGCAATGAGACATTTCCATGTATTCTGCAACAGAATGGCAATTTTCACAGTTTATTTTCTATGGAAGAATAAAAAGCTTAATTCTCTATTTATTAGGGGTTTTTTATGAATATTGAGAACATGGAATGAGCCAGAAGCCTCATAGGTATACAACAATGTTTTCAAAATAATAGCACCTAAGAGTGGGTCCATCTGGCTCATCCTTAGTGTTTCAGGCCATTCTTTTGGGGACTCAACAGCTCTGTTTATGTATAATTTACATAACAGACATTTTACTAATACAAAGTACACAGTGCAACAGCTTCAGAATATTCATAGGATCCTGCTGCCCTCACCATCATTGGATTCTGAAAAATAGCCGTCACTCCTCAAAGGAGCCTACATTTTCCCAACCACTAACAGGCTATCGGTCTATACGTCAGCCATTCTGAACTTGTTTGCACACCAGAATCATACACACAGACTTTACATTTTGTATAATGCTTTCAGTTTGTCTCTGGGTTGTAACATGGACCAGAACATTATCCTTTATCACTTACTTGCATCTTAGAGGATTCCTCACTTTCCTTGTCCATTGACTTTCTGTTGAACATTTGCGTTGTCTCGGCTTTGGGGCCATTAAGAATAAAGCCGCTTTAAACATTTGCACACATTGTTGTGTTTACATCAGTTGTCGTTTCTCTTGAGTATATACCTAGAAGTGGAAATGCTGGATCGCACGGTAATTCTGCAGTTCACTCTGAGGAGGTGGCAGAGTGCTGTAAAATGGCTGCATTGTTTTGCATTTCCACCGGCAGTGAGTGAGGATTCTAACTTCTTCACGTCTTTGCCAACGTTTGTTATTTAATTTTCTTTTTAAAATTAAACCATTTTCTGGCTACAAAATGGGATCTAACTGTAGTTAATTTGCATTTCCCAATGGCTACTACTGTTGAAGATCTTTTTCATGTTGTTGCTGCCCGTTTGTGTCTCTTGCATTGGGAATTGTTTCTGGTAAGATCTGAAGTATTTTATATAACATTTGAAATTACTCATTTCTTGATGGTAGCTGATAGCTAGTTTTGAACTTCTATATTTTTAAATAAAAGTCAATTTTTAAATGAAAAGGGATCTTTTCCAAATCTTTTTGTTACTTTGTTGTGGTTTGCTCTCTCTTGAGACAGGGTATCACTATGTAGCTGGCTCCCAAATCAAGTTTCTCCAGACTCAGATGCCTTAGTACTGGGATTACAGACGTGTAACACTATTTTTAGCTTGGTAGCCTTTTACTGTTTAATTTATTTATTTATTCATCTATCATCTATCTATCTATCTATCTATCTATCTATCTATCTATCTATCTATCTATCTATCTATCTATCTATCATCTATATCTATCTATCTATCTATCTATCTATCATCTATCAATCAATCTATCTATCTATCTATCTATCTATCTATCATCTATCTATCTATCTATCTATCAATCATTTTTTAATCTCTGAAAACATGACATATTTATGGACCACAATCTAATCATTAACACACATATGTAATATGTAATGATCAAATAAGACAGGGTATCACTATGTAGCTCTAACTAGCTCCCAAATCAATATTCTCCTGTCTCAGATGCTTAAGTACTGGGATTAAGGGAATTGCTAGTGTTTTGTTGCTGATGATTTGTTTCTATCTATCATCTATCTATCTATCTACCTATCTATTATTATTTTTTTTCCTCATGGTTTATTTTTTTTTATATTTAAAAATTTCCATCTCCTTCCCTCCTCCTCCCCCCTCCCTCCCCTCCTCCTCCCCCTTCCCTCCCCTCCTTCTCCCCCTTCCCTCCCCTCCCTTCCACCCATACCTCCCCTCCCTCCCTCTCAAGGCCAAGGAGCCATCAGGGTTCCCCACTCTATGCTAAGACCAAGGTCCTCCCAACTCCCCCCAGGTCCAGGAAGGTGATCGACCAAGCTGAGAAGGCTCCCACAGAGCCCTTCCATGAAGAACAATCAGAGCCCAGAGCCACTGTCCTTTGCTTCTCAGTCAGCCCCCGCTGTTGGCCATATTCAGAGAGACGGGTTTGGTTGCATGATCCATCAGTCTATCTATTATTTTTTAAACTCTGAAAACATGACATATTTATGTACCATAATCTACTTATGTTCTTATATGATGTATACTGATTAAATAAGAAAAATTAGCACTTCCAGTTCCTAAAATATGCACATTAAATGTTTTATATGCAGTAGTAATTATGGTAATAAACAACAAATAATATGACTTTTCTCTTATGCTAATTTTGGTCATTTTTTGAAGAAATCCTAAACTTCCTCTAGGTTCAAAAACTAATTTCATTAAGTTGCATGTGTTACACCCTTTAACATCTTTCCTGCTTGCAGAAGGTCCTTTTCCTAGCAAATCCTACTCTCGCTGTCTCTCTCTCTTTCTCCGAAAGTAACTTTCATATTTGTTTACCTTTTGTCTTTCCAAGGAAACAGATTTTAGATTTTATTATTACTATTGCTTTACCTTTTTAATAATTACAGACATTGTTAATTCCTCTTTCTCTCTGGTTTATGTTGCTGCTTCTGCATTAGAAAAATGGGTGGTACATTTTTTTAAACATTTCCTTATACTTTAATTATGAAAGGAATAATTGTTTTGCAGAACCAGGGCCTCACATGTGTGAACTGAAAACATTTTTGATCTGTGAATTTAATTTGTGGTATGTTCCTAGATTTCAACTTTCAGTTGACTTTCATAGAATTTGATAAGATTTGTTGGATTCTTTACTACACTTTAGGTTTGTTGCCCAGTTATTTGAGGGTATAGCTTTGGCTTTCAAGTAATTTTGATTTTTGCTTGCTTTTGGTGACTATTTGCAATTTTATTATATTATCCTTGGAGAATGTAACTAATAAAATCTTTTAAGTTTCAATTTGAGGTTAAGTATGTGCTGCTAATACTGGCAAATTGATAAAGGGAACAGTTTGTCAATGCCCATCGATGCTTTATATGTAATATTCTAAAACAGTTCATTCCACTTATCAGTTTATATGAAAATCATGCATATATACAAGCAGTAAAGAAATGTATGTGAGGATCCATACAAGGAGTGTTTATACATATTTATATGTGCTCATATGTGTGTATATGTATGTATATATATGTATATATATATATTGTACAATTGTAATCTCAGTAATCTTAAGCAATCTAAGATACTTGTAAATCTTTTGTATAATAGGATTTAGTAAGCAAGCTATGTGTTGCTACACAACACTGTAAATGAGTTAGTGTAAATGAGAAGATATATCTTGCAACTGCAGTCTTTACCAGGGCGTCCCTCAATAAGGACCACAATGCCTGTGGGTTAGTAAAGGGTGTGGAGATGGACCACTCGGGAGACCGTGTAAAGGACCAGCATCTACTTTATTGCATGTGAACAACCTCTTATATCGTGGTAACCGATTGTTAGCACATTACCTCATATTGAGTAGCGAGCACCTGTAACCCCAGGGACTCTATGTGGAAGGAGCACACTTAAAGGGAGACTTGGAGGATGCAAACATGACAGCAGGCTAACCACTCATGTTACTTCAGAATCCAGTGTTCTGACTTCAGGAATGTTCAGGAACATGGTTATACATTATAACAAGGCTTATATCATTATAAGCATATTTAGAAGTGCCATACAGTGTGTCATGTAGGCTGGCCTCCAGGTCATTGTTGTATTTCTCCTACACTTAAATATTTGGTAAAATGGGATTGGATAAGTGAGCTGTGGTTAACTCACATAATGGATTACTATGCGAAAACTAAAATAAGTTGGTGTACATGAGCAGATACATCTTACAAACACATAATGGATTGTAAACAATAAAGTGTAAAACATATGCACAGTATGGAAGCATTCATTTAAATATTAATGGGTTGCAACAATACTACAATGTTATTTGTGGAAATACCTATTCATCGTACAAAAACATCAACAGAATCTGGGATCTGGGGTCATGCATTTGGGCTTCTGTTTACTGTTGGGTTCCATTTTTACTCAATTATTACGCAGAAGAGTGACTGGATTTACCTATCAGTTTCTTCCCCCTAGAGCTGAGCTATGGAGGACACTCGGTTTTAAATGGAATGTTTGGAAGTTACTTTCAAGTTAAACCATAGAAGAAACAAATGAAAGGCTATTATTATGGTCTAGAAAACAGAAGAGTCTATCAGGCAAGAATTACTTTCTAATAAATTCAGAGACTTTTATTCTTCTGGAAGGAGTTTGAATTATTTTATGTGGCTATGAACCGAAAGCAAAAATAGTGGTTTGAATCTGGGAACCTGCAGAATTGAGCCCACATTTTGTTAGATCAACCTGAAGGGTGTGGATTTGGAATAGAGGACTAAGGAACAGGATATTCTTGTCAGAAGCTGTCTAAGCAGACAAAGTCCTTCCTCTGGCATGTTTAGTAGGGATTTATGTTAACGGATAATAAGTAGTATTTTTTATTAAGGATTGTGTTGGTTAGGTTAGTATGTTATGATAAAACATGATCAAAAATAACTTTGTGAGGAAAGGGCTTATGTCACTCTCAGTTCCTTATAATAATTCATTGTCAAAAGCAGTGAGGGGAGGAATTCAAACAGGGCAGGAACCTGGAGGCAGGAGCAGATGCAGAACCCATGGAGGAACACTGTTTACTGGCAGCTTGCTTTCCATGGGTTACTAAGCCTGCTTTCATATAGAGCCCAGGACCTCCATCCCAGGGATGGCACCACCCAAAATGGGCTGGGTCCTCCCACGTCAATCATTAATTAACAAAATGTCCTATAGTCTTGACTATAGCCTGATCTTATGGAGGTTTTTTCTCAATGAGGCTTCCTCGTCTCTGATGACTCTAACTTTTGTGAAGTTGACATCAAAATACCCAGCACTGGGATTTTCTCATTTTTAAAACACTTTTGTATTTTTAAGCTTATTTTTCATAGGAGCATGACTCCTGTGGTTGTGACAGCTTGAAAATAGCATCAGTGAAGCGGGCAAAGCACATGCTGTGGGATCGCTTTCTGATCATCTGCTGGGTATCCAGTTTCTGAGAAGCTTTACTAGATGGATTTCTTAAAATAAACAGGGAGAAAGGAAGGAGGGATGGAAGGAGGGAAGGAGGGAGGGAAGGAAGGAAGAAAGGAAAGAAGGAAGAAATGAAGGAAAGAAGGAAGGAGGGAAGGAAGGAAGGAAAGAAGGAAGGAAGGAAGGAAGGAGGGAAGGAGGGAGGGAGGGAGGGAGGGAGGGAAGGAAAAAAGGAGGGAGAGAAGGAAGGAAAAAAGGGAAGGAACAAAGGAAGAAGTCAATCAACTAAAGGGTTCGGGTTCGAGTAGACAAATCCAAAGAACAGACCAACCACCATTCATTTGTACTGGTTGTCTTTTATATAATCTGGATTGCTTCTACTTGAGGTAGTCAGAAATAGAAGGAGCAGGGGGTGACTGTGATTAAGTAAAGTTCAATACTCTGTGGATATTAAAGTAAATAGATCTGAGGAAAGGACAACGGACCTAGAAATATGCACTCTAGTCAGAGAATGTCTCAGTCTCTTTGGCGTCTCTAAGTGTCTTGGCAAGTATATTGGTGTAACTCTATCTATTCCAAATCTCCTTTATCTTCAAATGGAAGGATGTTCAGTTCCTGTGTGGTATCAATGTTGGCTAGCCTCAGAAAATTGATAAACCAAATGTAATCAACGGCATCAGCAGTTTGTCCCTTAATTAATACTGTTTGAAGGATATTTCTCCTTATCTTACTGACTGCCAGATTGCATCTTGTGTGACTATGTCTTCCCAATAATAGACATAGTTCTGAGCTTTTCAAATTCTGGAAATTGTTTGGGTGGATAATATTGACTAATTAGGAATTTCTGGTGTGTGGCCCACAGCCACGGGCAGTCGAACAAGGGGACTTTTGATCAAGAGTACATTTCTACATAATGAGAAGTAACGTAGAACAGATTAATGGTGTCCGCTTTTTAATAGAACCTGGGAAAACGGCTAGGTGATGGGTTCTTTTTGCTGACAACAGCCCCTAGACTGACATCAATGGGTACCTAAGGTCATTGCATCTCTCCTTGACACTCAGATTTCCTACTGTATCTACCTCCTTGTATCACTGACTCTTTCTTCACTGAGAATGATGCTCAGAGCAACAGTTGTGGGAAACTGTCCAGGGTCAGAGATACCAGAAGTGCCATGACCGAATAGCTGATAAAAGGAGAGCTCAGCAAGATGCAGTATTTGGCTATTATAATGGGTTTTGCTAGGCAAGGATGGGAGGGTGATACGGCTAATTTGTCCTCTGCTTTGGGTTCCTTGCTTTAGCCAAGCCTGGAGCTGATACTGCTCGTATTTCTGCATCTAGACAGCTGATTAATGTCAAATTAGGGCCAAGGTCAAGGTTTAGACTCAAGGAAACTTGGACTATTTCTAGTATTTTCTAAGTACTCAAAAATGCCTATTATAGACATGCACAGTGCATTTATCATGTCAGTTAATCTCCTCCCATTGTAAGTGCTAATATTTCTATTTATGGATGGACATTTGAGGCTTTGGACATGATTTGCCTCTTGAAATAATTTTTGTAAGTGCTAATATTCCCATTTACAGATGGAAATTTGAGGCTTTGGTCATGATTTGCCTCTTAAAATTGGCTGACAATATTATTGGAAGTAACAGTCATGATCATCCTCCTGATCATAATGCTAACACTCACATGGCTCTCACTATCAGCTCTGCTGTCCATCAAGAGCCTTTTGATAGATGGGTTCACTGAGAAACAATCTGGCTTTGTACTTCACATTTTATTGACGAGTGTGGTGATTTCAATAGGAATGGCCTCCATAGACTCAGGTGTTTGAATGCTTGGCTCATATGGAGTGGCACTATTAGGATGTATGGACTTGTTGGGGTAGGTGTGGCCTTGTGGAGGAAGTGTGAAACCGTGGAGGTAAGTTTTGAGGTCTCATATATGTTCAGTCCATGCTTAGTGTGACAGTTCACTTCCTCTTGACTGCATCTCAAGATATAGAATTCTCAGCTCCTTCTTCAGCACCATGTCTGTACGCATGCTCTGTACTTCATAATGTGATGATAATGAACTAAATCACTGAGCCTGGAAGCCATTCCCAGTGAATTATTTTCCTTTATAAGAATTGTCATAGTTATGGTGTTTCTTCACAGCAATTGAAACCGAACTGAAACAGAAATTGGTACCAGGAACTGTGATAGGCCTGAGCATGCTCTTGTTTGAAGGAGCTTGGACACTGGGAGTTTCAGTTAGGAAAACAGTGGAATACTTGAGGCTCTGTTTAGTGAGTCATACTAATAGGGACATGGAAGACAGTGGTGCTGAAGGTGATTTGAATTGTAGGGGCCTGGCTCAAGAGGTTTCAGAGGAGAAGAATTTTAATAAGTTGCCGAGAGAGTGTTCTTGTGATATTTTGGTGAAGAATGTGGATGCCTTTGATTTTGTCTGAAGAGTCTGCCTGAGGCTAAAGTGAAGAGATTTGGGTTAATTCCACTGGCAGAGAAAAACCTCAAACAGCCTAGTATCGACTCTGTGTGGTTATTAGTGGTCACTCTTATACTGACCTATAATGAAAAGGAGCAAGCTGAGCAAAGGGAAATACAAGATGTGCAATTTGAGGGAAAAATGAGCACTAGAAAGTAAAATGGAGCGAAGTCCTATGTTCTAGGATATAAACAGATTAATAAATGGAATAATGGGAGTGGTGACTTCAGGGCAAGTTCCCACCCAGCTAAGTTTCCAATTTATGAGAAGGGATTAAAGAAAAACTCAGAGTCAGGTATAGTGGCCCATGCCTTTAATCCTAGCACTTCAGAGGCAGAGGCAAGAGGATCTCTGAGTTCAAGGTCAGCCTGGTCTACAGAGCAAGTTTCTAAACAGCCAAGCTGAGACAGTGCTGGAAACCATGGAAAACAGAAAGCTGCTGAAGATGTAATTGAACAAGGGGGCCATGTTTCAGCCCCAGCAAGTGACAGAACTTGGCAGTTTTCATCACGTGGATCTGGCTTTAGAGTCAAGAATGCTAAAGGGGGGTTATGGAATCCCCCTCTGTGACTAAGAAAGCTGCCAAAGGTAGGCATGTGGCAGGGGTGTCCCTGCATGGAGACTTAGAAAGGTCATTGAGTGAAGCTGGAAAAGTCAAGTTTGGATTGCCTTGGAGACCCCAAGATGTTAGAGATGCCAGAGCCATGGGATGCCTGCTGAGACAAACTGCTAATGGGGAGTGGGACAAGCCCGAAGGAAAGAAGTGTGCTGTAGTTCACAAAGCTGAAAATAGTTGGAGATCAGAAGAGAGTTTTGACATCAGGCACAAAGAAACAGAATCTGGTGTTTGCCTAGCTGGTTTTTGGTCTTGCTTTGGTCCAGTATTTCTTCACCATTCTCCATTTCCTTCATTTTGGAATGGTAATAAATATCCCATGTCATCATATATTATAAGTATGTGATCTTTGAGTTTTACTTTATAGGGAATTACAATTAAGAGATTACATGAATCTCAAAAGAGACTTTGAGCTTTAGACTTTCAAACATTGTTGAGGCTGTGATATATTTTGGGGACTTTTGAGGTTGAACTAAATGCATTTTGCATTATGTTATGGCTGCAAGCCTATAGGAGCCATGGGGTGGAATGTGGTGGTCTGAATAGGTATAACCCCTATAGACTCATGTGTTTGAATACTTGGTCCATATGGAGTGGCACTATTAGGAGGTACGGCCTTGCTGGGGTAGGCGTGGCCTTGTTGGAAGAAGTGTGAAACTGTAGAGGTGAGCTTTGAGGTCTCATGTATGTTCAAGTCATGCCCAGTGTGACAGTTCACCTTCTGTTGCCTGTACATCAAGATATAAAATTTTCAGCTCCTTCACCAGCACCACGTCTGCCTGCATGCTCCATGCTTTCTACAATGATGATAATGGACTAAACCTCTGAAATTGTTAGCCATTCTCAATTAAGTGCTTTCCTTTATAAAATTGCCATGGTCGTGGTGTTTCTTCATAGCAATTTGGAACCCTAACTAAGACACTGAGGTAGTTAAGGCAGCAAAGTTATATAACATCTCAAATCAATTTGAAAAATACAGAACTATGAGTTGAACCACAGTATCTGGTATTAGTTACTTTACTTTGACTGCAAACTTTAAAGTGCAATACATAGAGGCAATGAGAGCGCTCTTTCCCCACCTCCCACTATGTACTTTTTTTTGACACACGTGTGCCTTCAAGTCACTGCAGACTAAAGATTGCTCTCAGCATCAAGTGCACCTTCCACTCCGCTAGGGGTTTCTGCAAGCACATTGCTCATTCTCCATTCCTCTCTAGGTACCACACATGGTTGTGTTTGCTTGGCTCACACTTGGCTTTAGTTGTATACTGTAGGCTACAGGAAAGCAGGTGCCATTGGCAGGGCATCCTTGTTTAGCATTATACAGTAAAGGCCTATTATGATGTCCATACAAATAAAATTAAACTTCCAGATACTTATCAACTGTATTTCATAAAAAAACCTCAATAGAATATTAGAAATTTGGAAGACATGTTTGGGATGATTTATTTTTACATTACAGTATTTTTCAAAGCCCAGACTCTTACTGAGTTGTTCCAGGGGGCCACCATTAAAAAAAAAATAGCCAGTTGCATTCCTGAGTTGTAAACATTGAGATGCAACAAGATGCTCTGGGACAGCTGAATGGAAGGGAAAATCTCTTCATCCTGTGTGGTGTGAAAACAGCAAACAAACTGTGCTGTCTCATACAAGCCCCAAATCAAAAGGCTGTGTGCCTTGACTTCCAATCAAAGAACCTCACTCTTTCACCGTGGCAATCCTATAAAGCATGTTTAGCGGTAAGTAGAGAGTATGATGTATTATTAATGATAGTTAGTGGATTGAACATCTGCAGATGATGGAGTGAGCACATGATCCAGTAAGTGGATGAAGAGAATGAAGTCAGGTTTCTCTGAACCTGAAGAAAAATGCCTGAACAGATGCCTTTCTATATATACTGTAGTGTGACGCTTCCATTTCCAAGGATGCTTTGTGTATACATGAGCCCTTGCTCATGACAACCCTATATCCCAAGCAGGGGTAGCACTATGGTGTTCATTTTACAAAAGGAAAGGGCAGCACAAAAGGAAAAGAGAGCTTTAAAACAATGAATTGTTATGTAGTTGTCATTTTATCTTACATATCCTCTGAGTAGTTCTTCTGTGTTAAGCACTAGAAGAACAAGAAAGTGTCCAGTGTAGAAGGGACTGAGTTGTCTGCTAAAGGGCCCCCAAACCAGGGCTAGCTGAAGAGCAGAAGCTAACCAGGGGAGCACACAGGAAGCCCAGTTACTAAACCCAGACATCCAGCTCTCAGAACAATCCTCTCTAGAATGTTCTCAGATCTTCAGTGCTGACCCAGTTTCTGTGGCTGGAGCTTTTCGTGGTGTGTCTGTCTCCCCATGCAACATATCCAGGACACATCCAGATCTGGTAAAACTCAGTGGCAGTTCTAATGCTGATAATTTGCCTTTGACATAAAAATCTGTTTCATTATACATAGCCTTGTTTATTCCAGTTTCATCCTTCTCTTACATTTTCTTAATGACTTTTAAGCTTAGACTATTAATCTTCTTGCACAAGTTAAACCTTTCTCTCAATATGTTCTTTTAGAGATAGCTCCACACTCAAAAGCTTACATTCCTTTTGCCCTCTGTGGGATTTCTTGAGGACAATAATTAGATAGAAAGCCTTATTGTCAGAAATACAGAAGAAAATGACTGCAAATTAGGTGTGATTTGGGGCTCAAAGCCTCCTGGAATATTTGTCACTGTGAAGAAGGGCAAATCAAATAGTTTAATTCAATTCAGTCTAGCAAAAGGATTGAGTTCCTCTCGGCACTGCTACTTGGTGTGTTGGCAAATAACGTGTACTGAGGTTGCCGTCATACAAAGGGTAGAGTGTAACATGGTTAAACTAGAACCAGATGAGCTCCAATGTGTGTGTGTGTGTGTGTGTGTGTGTGTATTTATGTGTGTGTATGTGTATATACATATATATGTATATATATACACATATATATGTTTATATAAAGAGATTCAAAGGGAAAAAGAATTTCCACCAAAGGAGATTCTGGGAAAACTTCAGAACACAAAAACACATTGAACCCGGTAGTATATGGTAGGATGAGAAGAGTAACAGTCAGTATTTCAGACCAAAAGAGTAATGAGGGACAAGGACAGAGGGAATATGGTATGTGTTATGTTGGGAAGCTCCCTTCTGCTACGTTCTTTCCTTTGCATGGATATAACAAGTCCCTTTTGAATACCGAGTCTCCTTTACCATCCTTCATTCCGCCCACAGCAGCATCCCTAAGGCAACTCTGCTTACTTAGCAACTGATTCTTTTCATTTTCAGGCTAAATATCGTATTCTCAAGGAGACTTGTCTTGACATACTAGACAAAATTTTCTTTTATTTGGACTTCCACAGTACTTTATTAGCTCCTATTCCAGTTGCTTAATTTGTGCCTTCCTCAAACATGTGCAAGGGGCATGACTACATCTCCGTTGTTCTCTATGTAGTTCCAGGATTAACCCGAACCTGATGTCTAATGAACACTTCATTAACTTCCATTCTTATTCTATGGAAGGCTAGGGCATTTAGTGTATCGTGAGATGAGACTAGAGGTCACACAGAAGGAGGGAGGGAGGGAGATAGACAGACATAGAGAAACAGACAGAGACACAGAGACAGAGGGTGGGAGAGTGGGGGGAGAGAGAGAGGAGGGTGATTTGACTTAGTTAAATATATTTACAGACACCTTCATTTTGAAGGACAAAAGTAAGTATAGGAAAAAAAAATCTCCAAACACAATTTTTCTTCAGGCTTTGAAGGAACACTTTTAGGAAAGGAAGATAAAAGATGTGTAGTTGATAACATGCATACACTGGTAGTGCTTTTCTAGGGATTCATCAAAACAAATAATTCCTTCCTTGCAGAAAACGGGGCAGTTTCTCACTATGGATACCACAATAGTAGAAAGGAGGAGGATGGTGGAAACCTACTTAATTGGATTCCCATTTGCTTTGACTCCAACTGGACATAGGCATATGAATGAAGACGCATGCCAGGTCCCAGTTGATAGACTGAGTGCTTTAACTACTGGTTGGTTGATGGTCGGCTGGTGTTAATTTACTTAATGAACGTTTGCTAGATGTACTTAGAGTTACCAGAAGTTAGTATACCAGACTCAGGCTTCCCAAACTCATTGCCGCAGAGAAGAAAGACATCAAATAATTAAGCCAGGAATGTAGTCACCACAATGAACCGTCTTATAAAGAAGAAGCTCAGTTTGAAGGGAGACTGAGCTAGGGGCCGTTCTCATCAGTAGTCATCTGAAGGCTTCTTTGTGGCCAGCATCAACAGAGGTAAGCTACACGTTGACTGTACTTCTCAAGCGATTTCACTGACTCGTTTGGCCAAGGCCTGGACACCGAACTCCACAGTAACAACAGAGTAATTCCATGATTGCGGAATTGGAAGTGTTTCCATTTTGCCTACCAATACTCACGCTTCAAATGTTTGTTTGTTTTTCAATTATCATTGCATTAGGAGAGATTCTTAAGACACATCTAGTGGGGTCTCTTTGAGTATGAACTGTCTCCTATAGACATCTCTTCTAAAACCCTACATCCTCAGCTGGTGCCACTATTTTGAGAGGGGCTGGAACTTCCAGAAGGTGGTACCAAGCTGGCTTCACCTGGGGTGAAGTAACGCTTTGAAGCTGTAAGTAAAAAAATCCCCCACTTTAGGTACTTTTCCTAAAGCATGTTGGTTGCAGCTACACAAAGCAGTTAATGCAGTACCACACTTCAAAATTTTAGTTACATTTCACAGAATTTGGTGGAATGGATTTAATCCTATTGAAACATTCATGAATATGAATTCTCAATGGCCTTAGGACATATATTTAATCTGAGTCTGGAGCCTATATCATGACCTTCACATAGGCCTTTATGAATACAATGGCTTCCCTGGGCAAGGCTGGGAAATGAGGTCTGAATGTACCAACCAGAGGTCTGGAAAACCTCAAAATTGACTTTTATCCCCAAACCAGAGGGGGAGGTCTTATCACCATTATAGTCACTGACCTTGTGGCCAAAGCTGGTTCGAAGCAATACGAGAGACACCGACACTGTGATCTGAAAGAGAGGATGACATACTTTAGCAGGGACTTCTGGATGTGTGCTTACATTTGCTGTCTCCTGGAGCCTCACCTCCTTATTACCTGTAAAGTCTTGAGAGAGTTTCTCAGGATTTAGGGCAAGTGCCGAATTCCTGATCTATAGGCAGAGTCCTAGCTCCTGCTGATCATTTCATAATTTGTAATCTGCTACAGTTTCTTATTCTTTTGTTTGCTTGGTGATTTCAAGACAGGGTTTCTCTGTGTAGCCCTGGCTGTCTCGGAACTCATTCTAATGACCAAACTGGCCTCAGACTCGGAGATCCACCTGTGTATGCCTCCCAAGTGCTGGGATTAAAGGCGTGCATCACCACTGCCAGGCTTCTTTGCTGTAGTTTTCATTGGGAGTGAGTCTAAGTCATAGACATAAGTTTCAAGGCCTCTAGAAACCAGGTGTAAGGAATTTATGGAGGGCAGGACTGTGGTTGGATCTCAAACGTGCTGAGTTAAATCATAACCAGGAGAGACAAAGCAAAGCAAACAAACCAAACCAGGAGGGGGCCTTTGGTCCATGATATAAGTCCTTCTGGTGGAATGCTTTCCTACTCACTGGCCATAGAGTGGTCTGGTGCTTGGGTCTGGGAAGAACTCAGGACAGCTGTCTGCAGAGGAATTGAGTCTCAGGATTACGTGCTGGTGGGCATCATAGATTCAGAGAGGAGCAGAGAGCTGGAAATTGATTTGGGGAGACACTCTGATGTGTACTGCTTGTGATACTCTTTTTTTTTCTGAAGTGTTTTGGAGTACAGTATGAATGCAGGCTCCTGTGTTGATCTCAGGCTTTTGTCAATTGATATCCCCCCCCCCCCCCCCCCGCTAGACTGCTGCTGGCTTTGGACATTAGGGAATATGCTGGAGAAGTACCAGTTCTATACGTTCCTGTGGCTGAGCTACAGGTCTGTTCGGTCTGATACAAGGATAGATGCTGCCACAAGGGTGTTGGATGCTACAATCCTTATCCATTTTGCTCTTTGATGGAGCTCGCTTCCCATAATGTGAATGGGCCTTACCCACCAACTTTAAAGACTTCGAGAGCCAAGTTACAGGTTTCCTGTGAGGCAGAAAATTCTCAGTGTTCTAGGACAGGGACATTAAGAATGCTGCCGCTTGAGTCTCTGGTCTGCTGGACTGTGGAATTTGGACTCACGACTGCAACATCAACTCTGACCCGAATCTACTGGCCTGGTCTATAAATTTAAGACTTTCCAGTCCTTGCAGTCTCAGGAGCCAATTCCTTCAAGAAATCAATTTCTCAGCCTCACTTTCTTTTTACTGTGTGTGTGTGTGTGTGTGTGTGTGTGTGTGTGTGTGTGTGTACAGGTAATGTGTCTGTACCTGCAGTTGCTCCTTAACATATAATGGAATTTAAGTCCAATGAACCCACCACAAAGGGAAAATAGCATAAGAAAAATTGAATTTTCTCCAGCTAACCTGTTTAATATTAAATCTTAGCAGTTACTCCGATACTACAGACTGTCCCCTGCTTATTACTCTCATGGTTGCGTGAGACTAGGGCCTGGGGCTTTTTGCTACCATACAGCTGTGCGAGAGAGTATCCCTCGGCATATGACTGGCCTATGAGAGGATCAAAATTCAAAGTCTACTAAGCAAGTGCAACTGAATGTGCACCACTGTGTGTGTGTACATGCATGTACATGAGTGTGCATGTATGTGTGTGTATGTATGCGTGTGTGCATGTGTACATTTGTGTGCATGTGTACACGTGTGTGCTTGTGTACATGTGTGTGTTTGTGTGTTCTTTTCTGCTTCTCTGGAACAACGCTCTGACATTTAGGTCTCCTTTTTTTGGATAGCTGCTGTTCTCTTTTGCTTTTATTTCAAGTAATGGAAGCCCAGGATGGCATTTCTGAAGGTGGCCTTAGGCCATTTGGCCAGTAGAAAAAAATCTAAGTCTGCTTTGCAGTAAAACTCCAGGGCAGGGCTGCCCGTGAGTGACAGTCCAGTTCTCCTACTAGTGCAGACAGCTGAGCTGCCCACGATCTCTCTGCTGGTGTGGCTGTCACTCCTACCTTTCTGACCTTTCTCCCTGTTTGCTTGCCCGACCCATCTCTCATACCTCTGGTTAAACAAGGAATTCAGAGAAGGGGAAGTGAGATTTTTTTTTCCCCCAGCTCTGTACTTGTAAGCCTCTAACTTTGTTGAACTTGGGGGATTCAAATGGCCAAGTCTTTTCCCCAGACCTCTGCTGGCCACAGAAGGGAGCCTGGAAAAAGGCAATTAACCGCAGATCAGTAACAGCTCAATGCAGAGGCCTGTGTCCAGGAATTCCTCCTGCCAGAGGTCCTTGGAGCATTTACTGCAGAGAAACGAGTTTGCAAATAAGCACTTTCCTTTGTGAAGCCTCTTTTCCCAAGCTCTGTGAGCTCCCAGCCCTGTTTTCAGCAGCGAAGGCTGTCTTTTCATCTTGAACTTTACATATTCTTCTAGTTTAGCTCAGTCACACAGAGCCCTTTGGCAAGCCACTCTCCTTCCCACTGTGAATTGTTGGGTACCAAGACAGAGAATAAAGTATGGAGTCAGCCAACTTTCCCTCCCCACCAAATTCAGTTCACCTCTCTTTGTGCTCCACAACGGGTTTCAAATCCTTGGCTTTCTTTGTCATTGGGAAAGATGCTGGAGTCATAGAGGGGACAAAAGTTCCAGACATGCTGAGAAAATGAGAGAGGGGGGGCAGAAACCAACAGAGAGAGACCAAGAGAAACAGAGAGCTGGCAAAGTCTTTGTATTGCTCTCCCTTCCCTGGTTAGCCCTGGAACCCTCAGGAATGCGTGCCATTTGAGATTGAGTTAGTGGTCTGAGCAGCATTCCATCCAACTTCCTGATGGCAAATTTAACCACTCTTTCGTTTTTAGAGACAACAAACCCAAATGTCCTTTGTACTTCTTCTTTAGACATGCCTTTTTGTATTGACTCCCAATCGGGCACGCCCAGTAACCCTGGCCATTTCCTGTTCCTGGACAATCACAGAGAAGCCAACCTTTTCTCACCTTCTTTGTCCTTTCCAAAATATTGTTCCCACTACAGCTGCTAAGCTGCTCACTGTGAACAATCAAGTCAAGGCTTAGAGAGGGGTTCTTAGGGCTCTGACCCTGCCCACTCCTCAAAACATGCTCCAAATCAATGTTCCAATGCCTCTCTCGTAAGTGGGCAGTCCCCACACTGGCTTGGATTTTGGGAGCTCTGTTCTCTTCTTAAATGAACTCTGTTTAAATAAATTCCAGTTCTCCCTGCATAACCTGGAGTTCTGGTCAACCCTCTTTAACTTTTCTCCATCCTTACTGCATCACCTTCCTAGATAGCCGGAGTGCCAGTCAGAGCACATAGCCTATGCTCAGTTGTGCTTCTCAATTATTGGGAGGCATAATTCGGTAGGATCTAGGTGTTAGGCACCCTGCCTCTGCAGCAGAATTCTTGTTTATTTTAATCTGGGTGTTTGTTGGCTGAGCCTCCTTTGTCTAGCCTGTGAAATGGACAGATGTATATCAGTATTAATAGGCTGAATGTCAGAATGAACAGAAACAATGAATGCAAAATGTTCAACCCATTGCTAACACAGACTAAAACCTCAACAATGTCACTAATTAGAAACAACTGCTTGTCTCACCAGCCTGTGCCTCCCCTCTACCTAAACTGCCCTTTCTGTTTGCATCTTCTTCCAGCTCACCCATCCTTGAAGCCATTAAGTACTGGGATTGGAAAGGGTTAAGCTTGGCTCCCTTCACCGCAAATCCACAAGCAGTAAATATGGCTCCGGCATTCAGGCTCTAAGTATGGGCTGCCGTTAACTATAAACAGCTGTTGGAAGATAATAGCTTTCTACTGGTAAAATAAGGCCAGCCCTCTCCCTCACAAGGACACGTTTCTGTAAAGAGCCTTCAGCGTTTATAGATGGCTAGCTGGCTAACTGTCCTCAGAATGCAGAGACAGGGGCAGGAAAAGTATCGCCAGGCTTCCCAGATCAAGCTGACATGTATCTAGTAATTCTATCTCCATGTTCCAAAGCATTCTCTCTTTCTTAACTGAAGCACATTCCCTCAGCTGTCCTTAGGGCGAATCAGTGCTGGTCCCCACTGCTTCCTTCCTGTGGACATAAACTAGGAAGTGGACAAAGAGTAAACCTTAGCCAAGGGGGCACATGTGCCCTTCTTTGTGGTGTAGCTAGCTCTTCTTTCAGTCAACCCTCCCTGACCACATTAGGAAGCTAAATATGAGTCAAAGCTCAGCAATGCAACCCCATATGGAAGGTGGGCATTGATAGCTCCAGTGCAGAATTTAACAGCGATGGATTTTATGTCCTGTACTTCCACTTTACTGGAGGCACTCGTGTGCTTGGTTTCAATGCCTGATGCTAGAAAACACAGTTTCAGGAAATACGAAGAATTTGTTGCCTATAAATCTCATCCCAGGTACATAGTAGGTGGCTAGTGTGTGTGTGTTCTGAGCATGTTGAAAAGTTTGTGTGCTGGTGGTGTGTGTGTGTGAGAGAGAGAGGGGGGGGGGAGAGTGTGTTTGTGTGCATGTGCGTGTGTGCCTGTGTGTGTATGTGAATAAGTGAGGAAGGGATGATTGATGGGTTCAGAATCTTGGAAATAAAAACTTTCAGTGCTTTGCCTGCCTGGTATAAATGCCATTATATATAAATGCCTCCCTTCCTTCTCTCCGTCCTTCCCTGTATCCCTCCCTCCCTTCTTGTTTCCCTCTGTCCCTCCATCTTCCCTCCTTCTCTCTCTCCTCTCTTCCATTTTTAGAGCAGATTAATGAGGCCCAGAAAAGTTAAGTGTTTCTTAGGAACAATGAGCTACTCAGCGGCAAAGATGGGGAATGTTCAAATCTCAGACTCCTGGACCATGGTTTGAATTAGTCCGTCTCAAAACGCACAAGGCTCAATGAAAGGGCTCTGTAGCTTGGACAAAGAGAATTCAGTAGGAATGTTCAGATACAGCAGCAACTGGAAGTTTATGGTTATTGTCTCATAAGAAGTAGAGGTAGCTATGGCTATCTTTCTCCTGCTCGATAATAAATCTCAGAGCTTCGCAAGGCCTGCTAAGGGTTGTTCGGATAGTGACTAGCTGGTGGTCATGCATGCTACGCTGAGGCAGTCCTTACCTCTGACCATGCCACCAGAATCCCTGACTATTTCAGTGATTCCAGCTTGATATAGATGAACCATGCCTTAGAAAGATTGTGACCTTTGTTTATCATTACCCAGATAAGATTATGGAGCCAAGTTCCAAAACTTTGTATTGATGAATAGATAAGATGTATATGCTGTATATTATGAATCATACTGTGCTTCCACTACTTCAGAAACTATGGTAGGCTTATTGCTGTGAGTTCAAGGCCAGCCTGAGTACATTCTGGGTCAATCTGGAGCTACAGAGTATGAACTAGTCTCAATAAATAATAAACAAGTAAAATAAGTCCAAACAAATAAACCATCCCTATTCTGACCAGAACTTGATCTGTTGACCGTTGAGACTCCACTGCAGACAAACAAAGTAACAACAACAAAGTCATTGTCTTTTTCTGAGTTATGCAAACCATGTTTGTATTTTATCTTTGAACTCAGATGTTCAAAATTATGATCGCGAGAGGTTTTCACCACTTACAGTCCGCAAGTGAGAAATATGATGTGTTATTAAGATGCACATCTAGTCTGAGGCCACTCAACCCAGTTTATAAGACACCCAGTTTATAAGACACAGATTTTAAAAACAAACTCAGTGCCTTTTATCCTATTTTTTTATGACAGCATCACTCTCTTCCTAGATATTTTATGCTGTATTTTTAGCAAACCAAAAGATTCTTAAGTTCAAGGTCACCTTTCTAAAACTAATAATGTATCACAGGAATTAGAATGATTACAGGATTTCAATGAGTGAGAAACATAGTCTAGGATAAGGTTTGGCTAGGGACAAGTGCAAGCAGGGCTCTAAGCTATCTGGAGGGCATCATTAGACTGCTTGAGCCCAAATGGGAAATTGTTCTTCAAAGAAGAGCTATGTTGTTTCTCTGTTAAAATGAATACTATTAGCTCAAATGAATAGGCTCTGCTCGGTATTCCATGTGATGATGATGATGATGATAATGATGATGATGATGATGATAATTAATGTTTCCTTTGTGCTTTGCTCTGTGCCTGGCCCTGACTATCCACACCAGGGGCTTCACTCACTTACCCACCAGTTTCCAATTGTGCCTTGCACACCCATTAGGGAACTGAGGCAAGAAGAAATAGACCTAGTTGTGGTCTCTCGTTCCCGATTTCTCTGTGTGTGAGGCCTCAATTTGATTTAGCCTAAGGATAATCACAGCTCCTGTCCGAGAAGCCCACTCTCAATTTTCTCCAAATGGATTCCTTCCTTCCTTAATATATGAATCCTGTTGCTTCTTCTCAAACTTTAAGGCTTAATTCAATGTTTCTTACCTCCAGGAGACCCAAAAGCCTCATAGAATAGGAAGGATTTAACTACCAGCCTTTCATGCCATAAAAAAAACCCTCAGCAATCTAGATCCCCAGAGACAGATTCTTAAATTAGATGTTGAGCTTCCTGAAGACAGGGATCAATATTGTTTATTTCTTTCTCCTCGGTTCCTGATGCACAATTTACACACAGTAAATGTTTATTGAGTTAATGAGTTATCCTGGGTTCTCCTGCTTTCCATATATCTAAGCGTTTTCTAAGATAAACACCGAAGCATTCACTCATTTTAATTATTTAGAACAAAACACATCTAAAAACCAAACAAAGACAAAACAAAAATGTCACCCTTTGAAGGAAAGCATACACAAAATAATACATTTGAATTAAAACATAATTTGGTGACACATTTGTGAGTACAAATTCTACCACTGTGCTTAAATGATTACCAGTGCCTGGGAGAACTGAGGCATACAAACTCTTTGATCCTAGACTGTTCTCATATGGTTTTTTACTTTGAAACCTCAATGCCTTGATCTTGCAGTGACTATACTGTCTCCTCCTACTTAAAGTTTGTAATGAGTGCCATGAATGTGGATATCAGGATATAGATGTTTGACTTTCAAAAAAATATTTATTTATATTTTTATGCATGAATGTTCTGCATGTATCCCTATACTCCAGAAGAGGGCATTAGATCTTGTTACAGATGATTGTGAGCCACCATGTCATTGCTGAGGACTGAACTCAGGTCCTCTGGAAGAGCAGTTGGTGCTCTTAACAGCTGAACTATCTCTCAGCCTTCAATCATAGACATTTGAATTCTTTGTAAAAATAATAGCAAATATTAAGTATTATGTGTAAATACTGAGGGGTCCTCAGGGGCACTGCCATGATGTTTTGTACTTTGCCTTTTGTGGTAGTTTGAATGATAAATACCCTTCACAGGCTGTCTGGTGGTGGTGGTGCTGCTTACTGAGGTTACAGAGAGTTGCTGCCTTGTTGGAAGTACACAATTGGGCAGGCTTTGGGAGCCCTTGAGAGTTTAAAGCCTTACTCCACTTCCAGCGGGCTACCATGCCTGCCTGCTGCCATGTCTCCCCACCATGATGGACTCTTATCCGCCTGGAAACGTGCGCCAACATAAACATTTTCTTCCATAAATTGTTTTGGTCATAGTGTTTTATCACAAAACCAGAAAGGTAACAAATACAGCTTTTCGTTTCTCGGCGTTTTAGAAACAATGTTAGATCTAACGAAACACTGATACCTCAGAATGTCTTGGGAGAAAATAAATCAAACATCTGCTTTCCTGACTAAATGAGGCCACCTGGGCTTATCACAGCTTTGGAAAGTTTTAATGCCTGTATTTTGATCTTAGGTCATTCAATATAGATACCTGCAGGAATCAGAAATAAAGAATCCAGACCGTATATATGGATGGAGGTGGTAATGGTAATGCTCATTGTGAGAGAGGGAGGCAGACAGCTAGGTCCTGGAATTTAGTCTCTTCTTTTCAATACCTGTCAAGTGAAAGTCAAGTCCTCTTTGACCCTTAGACTGCTGATTTGCAAAATGGGCATGAGTGAAAAATGATGGAACAAGATATTCCATGTGGCCCCAAGAATGAGAAAAACAGGCAGAAGTATTTTGTGAGCAAATATGTAACCTGAGTTCTTGTCTATTGTAGTGATGATGACGATGAAGGCCAGCATCCTGGACTCACAGTGAATGTCATGTGTTTGTGTGAGTCTCTGGGGGAGGTATTTCCAGAGAAACTATGTGGAATTCACAATGTAATTTGCTTGGACAGAAGGACTAAGTCTGAACATATTCTTCTAACTGAGGGCCTGAGTCAATATCGTCTAATCCAGAAACACCTCCCTCTCATTCCCTTATCACTAACTCTGAACACTTAGGGTCTGAAAAGGCACCTTGTGCTGCTATGCTTCTCTTCATCAGTGTGGCCCCAGGAGACTTAGGACTGACTTGAACTTTCAGTGGAGTGATTGGATCCTGACATTCTCTAAGTCGATACTTATTCCTTTTTTCTCTCTAGACGCTAATCTTTTTGTGTTGAAAATGAATCCACTGTGAGAGTCATTTTCTAAATTTAAGCTAATTCAGCTTATTTTTATGAGCATGAAAGAGGAGTAAATAATGAATGAGTGAGAAATAGATGAGGAAAATGAATGAATACTAGAACTCTAATTCACGAACTGTGAACATTAATGCATGTACTTAGAAATCATTTTAGAAATCAGGATAACTCCATTTGAGGAAGGCATACAGGCTGTGACAAACACGTGTGTAGCCATATCATAAATGCATAAATGAACTTCACTGAAGAGGACAAAAGGAAAAAAAATTGAGCAGAGTAATGCTGGAATTGGGTAGTTTGCAAGAATTAGAGCAAAAAGATTCTCACATAGGCCCTACACTTGGCTTGACAATGTTGCTTTGCACAAGGCTATGGGTTAAAATTCTGATACTGCTGTACATTTATACAAGATTTGAATGATTAAACAAAATATGTGGCAAATGGTATAAATCATACTTTCTGTTGTTAAAGTAGAATTACAGATAACCAAGGAGAGAAAGGTAAAGGAATTATGCGTTAGTAAATTAGTCCTGGAGACATCAGTATGTTTAGCTTAGAACAGATACAGCAGAAATTTTTATGAGCATATGTATATGCATGTACAGAAATCACACACACACACACACACACACACACACACACACACACACACACACACACACGCGCGCGCGCGCAGTTTTCAAATTTTTTTGTTTTACTTGGCCAATTGAGAATGCCTGAAAGAAATAGCGCTTCAATGGCAAAGTGAAGAGCTGGTACCAAATCTTGGCTTCTGAAACCATATTCCAGTAAAAGATACCAGGAACTCTTGAATAAATTAAGGACTTGAATAAATTAAGGCAGGAAATATGAAAGATGACCCTAGAATAAAATTTAAGAAAGGCTCAAGTATAAGAATAAACTCATATTGATAATTTTTTTGCTCAAGAACCCATTGAAAGAGCTCTCAGTGACCAAGACTGTGATAATTTTAATATTAAAATCAGGCTGTATTGGATGAAAACCCCAATTATAAAATGAATATCCATGAGTTTATATTCATCTAAATAAATAGTTGACAGAATTAATAAACAGAGGAGGGAATGTGGGTCTTTGCTAGAGAAGACCAATTACATGGTTTTCCTAGATGTCCTGTCTTCAGGAAGAGAATACGACTTCCCACTTCTTATGCTTTGTTTTCAAAGTCATTTCCTTCTGATTCTGTTGGAATGAAAGCAGCAAACAGAAAAATGTAGCAAGGACTCCCTCACTTATGTGACCAAGACCAGCATCAACAGTCATAACCTACATTCATAGCATGTGTGTGCCCTTGCTATTTTGTGATAGGAATGATACCTTATCATTCTGCTCTTCAGTGTGCATGCATGCATGGGTGTGGCTAGACGTACATAAGCCCACAAACTTATACAAACTCTGCATCCTACTTCAGTCTTAAGAAAAACAGCAAGCACCAAGATAATCCAAGATATTTGCTAATATTTCTTAAAGCTCAAGACAGTTAAAACTAGAAAAACTTGATGAACTTCCACAGTTAAATCCAAGTACTGGAGACATAATTACTCAGGGCTAAGAAAAACAGACTGTACCTTAGGATTTAGTTAATTGCCTGCGTAGATTGAATATTAATTGTTAGAAAGATACAATGACAACACAGAATGCCACTAACAGTGAATCACTGGTGCAGGACCCATAGGAATAATGCACCGTCGCCTCAACTTCTTTGTAAATCTAGAACTGCTTTTAAAAAAGCCTGTTTCTAAAAGGAAATAAATAGTTATAGATTTATCTTTATAAATTATTGAGCAGCCAATGATTGTTGTGCTTAGTACGTTCCCTGCACTATTACGTGGCTATTTTCATTTGCCTATTCATTCAACTTGATCTCTGACCTTAAATAAGCGCCATGGTTATCTAGGCTATGTAAACCAATAAGCACCTTGGCTGAAGCCTTGTAGGCTCTCAGAGATTGTTTGGACCTACAGGGATGAGAATGCTGGTTGTGATGGCTAGGGGGGATTTTTTTTTTAAGTACACATGTGTGATGACCTATTCTACCGGAAGGTGATGATGAAGACCCCCCTGTTCTACACTAAGAAAGACCTGGAGGGTATTTGAAGACAAGGTATGAAAGCTGAAAAAGGCAGAGAAGTCATTCATATGAGGGTGTCCATAGAATCCTAGGTCTTGAAGTATCAGACAGGTTTTCAGGATGGATTGCAGATATGAAGGATATGCCTTTGCAAAAAAAAAAAAAAAAAACAAACAACAAACTATGGAAATCTAAAGTGATAGGAGAGATGCAAAGCTGGAGTAATTGGCAGTAACTGGAGCACAGAAGTCTTGGGACTCAGGTGCCTGACACTCCTGCTGGTGACCAGAAAGTAGGAGAAATGTTGAGTCTCTTTTCTCTGGAGAGAGGGAGCTGCACTTGCATTCTGAGTAGACTCACTCCAGCTGTGGTGTGGCACTGGATTGGACTTTGACCAGATGGGCTGCTGGAAGGCCATGGCCACTGAAGCTGTTTGAAAAGCGTGGCATTTTCCTGGGGGGCAGTTATAACCCCCTGACTTCCTAAGTCAACCACTCCTTTGTGACGTGCTGTCTAAGTATTCTCTTTTTATGTGCATTAGCTGTAAAGGTAGAAGCAACTTTGGCACAGAAATGCATCTGCGAGACGAAGGGAAACATTTCCTTTTCTGAAAAAAGGCTTGTTCCAGCCTTCTTTGCCAAGAGAGAAGAATGCAGGCTAGAAGCGAAGAATTGGCACTGTTTCAGAAGCTGCCGTTCCTCTTTATTTCAGAAACTCTCCTTCCCTTAGATATGAAGCTATAGGATTGGGTAGAGGCTAAGGTTTTGGTTCACCTTCCTATAAAAGTGTACCCTGGCCAACCAGACACTAAACTTGAGACAGAGGCAGATCACTCCGAATGGCGTAAGCCATAGGAAACCGAATTTGGTGACTTGGTATCTGATTCCTTACTGCAACTTGAACTGGCCAGTGGTGGGGTGTCTTCTCTACAATTTTAGGAGCCTACTTAGAAAATTCTTAATTACAAGGAGTATTCAAACTAGCCTTCCCACATCCACACTTACCACGCCTACCCTCACATGTCCCACCACTACCACCATCACCAAGACCAGCATCACATTCAGATTCCTAGATCCCACATTTCAGCACGTATAAAAGGCAACTGTAAAACATCACTTTTAATTTTAAAATCTCAATAGAAATGACATATGAAGAATCCTAAGCATTTCAGGCTTATAACTTTGAGAAACCCAATGCCTGGTACATACAAGGTACTTCAAAATGTCTTCTGTGTGAAAATCTGTCGATTATTTTTACATTGTTTGCCTTTCTATTGTGTGTGTTATACTCAAGAATATGTAAACAAAGGATCCTATATGGATGCTTTTTTGACCTCTGACAAAGGGTAGATTAAAGAAATCAAGTAGACGTGTCCCAAAATTTTGAAAGAACTTCAATTTTATTAACAAGGAGTTCATCTACACTCTAAAATGTACCCATAATCTCTTAGAAGGGGTTTGGCTCTTTAACAACTAAATCAGTAGAATCAGAGAATGAGGAGATTCTTTCATGAAATATTTGTTTGCCCATCGTCCACCTATCCATACTCTATCTACGTATATCTGTCATCTACCTATGTATTGTCTATCTATCTATCTATCTATCTATCTATCTATCTATCTATCTATCTATCTATCTATCTATCTATCATCTATCTATCTATCTATCATCTATCTATCTATCTATCATCTATCTATCTATCTATCTATCTATCTATCTATCATCTATCTATCTATCTATCTATCTATCTATCATCTATCTATCTATCTATCTATCTATCTATCTATCTATCTATCTATCATCTATCTATCTATCTATCTATCTATCTATCTATCTATCTATCTATCATCATCTATCTCTCTATCATCTATCTATCTATCTATCTATCATCTATCTATCTATCTATCTATCTATCATCTATCTATCTATCTATCTATCTATCTATCTATCTCTCTATCTATTATCTATCTATCTATCTATCTATCTATCTATCTATCTATCTATCATCATCTATCTATCTATCTATCATCTATCTATCTATCTATCTATCTATCTATCTATCTGTCAATCTATCATCTATCATCTTTCTCTCTATCTATCATCTACCTATCTACCTATCTATCTATCTATCTATCTATCTACATTTATCTGTCTGTCTATCTATCTATGTATCTATCTATCTATCTATCTATCTATCTATCTATCATCATCTATCTCTCTATCTATCTATCATCTATCTATCTATCTATCATCTATCTATCTATCTATCTATCATCATCTATCTATCTATCTATCTATCTATCTATCTATCTATCTATCTATCTATCTATCTATCATCATCTATCTCTCTATCTATCATCTATCTATCTATCTATCATCTATCTATCTATCTATCTATCATCTATCTATCTATCTATCTATCTATCTATCTATCTATCTATCTATCTCTCTATCTATCATCTATCTATCTATCTATCTATCATCATCTATCTATCTATCATCTATCTATCTATCTATCTATCTATCAGTCAATCTATCATCTATCATCTTTCTCTCTATCTATCATCTACCTACCTATCTATCTATCTATCTATCATCTATCTATCTATCTATCTATCTATCTCTCTATCTATCATCTATCTATCTATCTATCTATCTATCTATCTCTCTATCTATCATCTATCTATCTATCTATCTATCTATCTATCTATCTATCTATCAGTCAATCTATCATCTATCATCTATCTCTCTATCTATCATCTATCTATCTATCATCTATCTATCTATCTATCTATCTATCATCTATCTATCTATCTATCTATCTATCTATCTATCTACCTACCTACCTACCTACCTATCTATCTATCATCATCTATCTATCTATCTATCTATCTATCTATCTATCTATCTATCTATCATCATCTATCTCTCTATCTATCATCTATCTATCTATCTATCTATCTATCTATCAGTCAATCTATCATCTATCATCTTTCTCTCTATCTATCATCTACCTACCTATCTACCTATCTATCTATCTATCTATCTATCTATCTATCTATCTATCTATCTATCTACATTTATCTGTCTGTCTATCTATCTATCTATCTATCTATCATCTATCTATCTATCTATCTATCTATCTATCTATCTATCATCTATCTATCTATCTATCATCTATCTATCTATCTATCTATCTATCATCACCTATCTATCTATCTATCTATCTATCTATCTATCTATCTATCATCATCATCTATCTCTCTATCTATCATCTATCTATCTATCTATCATCTATTTATCTATCTATCATCTATCTATCTATCTATCTCTCTATCTATCATCTATCTATCTATCTATCTATCTATCTATCTATCTATCTATCATCTATCTATCATCATCTATCTATCTATCTATCATCTATCTATCTATCTATCTATCTATCTATCTATCTATCTATCTATCTATCAGTCAATCTATCATCTATCATCTTTCTCTCTATCTATCATCTACCTACCTATCTATCTATCTATCTATCATCTATCTATCTATCTATCTATCTATCTATCTATCTATCTATCTCTCTATCTATCATCTATCTATCTATCTATCTATCTATCTATCATCTATCTATCTATCTATCTATCTATCTATCTATCTATCTATCTATCAGTCAATCTATCATCTATCATCTATCTCTCTATCTATCATCTATCTATCTATCATCTATCTATCTATCTATCTATCTATCTATCTATCTATCTATCTATCATCATCTATCTATCTATCTATCTATCTATCTATCTATCTATCTATCTATCTATCTATCTATCTATCTATCTATCTATCTATCTATCTATCTATCTATCTATCTATCTATCTATCTATCTATCTATCTATCTATCTATCTATCTATCTATCTATCTATCTATCTATCTATCATCTATCTATCTATCTATCTATCTATCTATCTATCTATCTATCTATCTATCTATCTATCTATCTATCTATCTATCTATCTATCTATCTATCTATCTATCTATCTATCTACATTTATCTGTCTGTCTGTCTATGTATCTATCTATCTATCTATCTATCTATCTATCTATCTATCTATCATCTATCTATCTATCTATCTATCTATCTATCTATCTATCTATCTACATTTATCTGTCTATCTATCTATCTATCTATCTATCTATCTATCTATCTATCTATATATCTATCTATCTCTATCTACATTTATCTGTCTGTCTATCTATCTATGTATCTATGTATCTATGTATCTATCTATCTATCTATCTATCTATCTATCTATCTATCTATCTATCTATCTATCTATCTATCTACATTTATCTGTCTGTCTATCTATCTATGTATGTATCTATCTATCTATCGCCATCTATCTAATCTGTTTCCTTTCCTTTGCCCAGCTGCAGTTTCTATGTTGTCTTTTGTGCATCAGGCCAAACTGTTATCTCCAAAACAGATGCTATGTTTTGTTTAGGGTCCTTTCCCACGTTAGTTAGTATTATGGTTGTTTAGGGCCTATTTAGGCAGCCGTGTTCTTGAGACTTCGTGGCTGTAGCTGTATTAACATTTCTAGAAAACACGGCCCCACAGCTAACTTCTTATTCCTCTGGCTCTTGCAGTCTTTCCACCCTCCTTTCCGAAATGACCCCCAAGCTTTAAGTGCAGGGATTGTGTTAGGTATGTTTGTTACTTGGGGCTCTGTATCACACTGTCTCATTATCTGCGTTTTGGACAGTTGTGCTTTTTGGTAATGGTATCTGCCTGTTGAAAAGAGGCTTTTTTAAAATTATATAATACAGGAAATGTTATAGAGACTAAACAGGTTATATTTATATATTTAGAATAACTGTATCTATGTAATAACAATGAAAGGAAAAGAGGTCATAGATTTGAGAGAGAGAGAGCATGGGAGAGATTGGAGGGAGGAATGGGAAGGGGAAAATGATTTAATTATGTTAGATTTTCAGAGTAAATTGTTAAAAATTTTCAAGCATTTCTTTCCATGTCAGGATGCCCACATCCCTTACTTGAGCTTGCTTTTCTCCTGTTAGATGCCAGCTGCCTTTTCAGAAAAGATTCTTCCTTCAGACAATAATGAAGCAGAACAAAACTTAATAGTTTAGTTTTATAATTTGATGTTTGATTTTCAAACACAGCTCCAAGAAG
The DNA here is from genome assembly GCF_903992535.2 of Arvicola amphibius. Classification (NCBI taxonomy): domain Eukaryota; kingdom Metazoa; phylum Chordata; class Mammalia; order Rodentia; family Cricetidae; genus Arvicola; species Arvicola amphibius. The sequence goes on along the minus strand of NC_052061.1, from coordinate 29,870,528 downwards.
TGGTATGCACAGAATGTCTTCAGCAGCTTCTCTCAGACCATGTGGAGCATGTTAACTTCTTCCTGGAGCTTTGGTGCTGGGGGATTTGGTGGAAATTCTGTTAATGGGAAAAATATTTATGGCTAATATTTAAAAATATTTAGTTTGTTTCCTGACTGAGACACGATGCTATGTTTGGATGTCTGAAGAGTAACTTACGAGGGAGCAGTGCTGCTTCCCAGGAGCTTGTTATCAGGGCGAATCCCATGCCCCACCTTGAACCTATTCAGTTACAGCCCTCATTTGAACTAGGTGTGGACAAATCATTTGAGAATCATCAGTCATGGGCAATAATTGTAACCCTTAGTTGGAGACTGAAACAATCTAAAGAGCTTTAAAAATACCAATACCAGGATTCCATAGCTAGAGCTTTAGATTCATTTGATCTGAAGGTGTTGTCTGAATATTGAGCATTTCCAAAAGCTTCCCATGTCAATCAAATAAATAAGCCAAGGTTGAGAAACATTGATTCAGTCAACTTTCTCATATAAAAATAGATGAGTTGTTACTTTTCCAAAGTGAGGGATTCACCTCTGAGCCGCCAGCAGGGCCCCACAGAGAGTAGGAACCAAGCAACATTTACCCCGCCACTTCAGAAATACCTTCTCTTTCCCCTTCTTTCCCAGGGATCAATTTGTCCTAATAACGTAAACTCTCCTAATTCACCTTGGTGATACGCAAGAGCCTCTAAAGACTATTTGGTCCTCTATGATTCTACTCACCAGTGGGAGCTGGTTAGAGCCAGTGTAGACTCTGACTGTGAGAACCAGACTTTATTCTCTAGATGTTGGTGGTGGGGCTGCTGGTGGGTGGGGCCATCTATTCCACCACAGGGATTAGGAGCAGAGAGATGCTGCTATGGGGCGCAGAAGAAGCCATGAATCATGTGCAGAGACGGGAAGGGGATGGAAAACAGAAGCAGTCAATCATGAGGCTTATTGATGTCTTTAGCCCTGGTTTCCAGGCCCTTCCCTAGGCTCCACTGCAATTGTCATCCCATTATTTAAGGAAGCATCACCACTCCTGATAGGACAGCCGCATTCTTCCCTAAGCCAGCTCAAATTAGGTGTAGCCTAAATCATTTTTAAAAGTCGTTACTAATTCTCCCACTTTATTTTTTCTGCTCAACTCCCATTAGCGCACATGTCAGGTCATCAATGAAACTCATAGTTAAGCGATGAGCTTATAAGCTGTCCAACCTAAAGGGGGAATGAAGAATATCCACACACCAAGGTAGTTCTAGTGACATTAAAAGACCCGTGACTAAGGCTCCAAACTGCTCTTTTCTGTCAATGATTAAGTTGAATTCTTCCAACGTTCCCACTTATTATGGAGAAAGAAACTGGGGCTCAGAGTGGTGAACTGGATTTCCCTGGTTGTGTACAAAATGGTCACTCTGGAAATCAACTACCTCCTCCCCCCTCTCTCTCAAATATTTAATCATTTTTATTTTATGTGTACAGATGTTTTGCCTGCATGTGTGTCTGGGTAACCAGTGAGTGCCTGGTGTCTTCCTAGGTCATAATAGGGCATGAAATCCCATGGAATTACACCATGTGGGTGCTGGAAATCAAACCTGATTCCTCTGGAAGAACATCCAGTGCTTTTGGCTATCTCACCAGTCTTACATATGCTTTGATTTAAATATAAACACAGGTTATAACATTGATAATGGATGAATGGTATAACAGGAAGTAAATCTGAAGAAGTGATCAAGGACCATGAATGAAAAATCTCAACACCAATTAGAAGACTGATCATATATCAGATTAATCAAAGTGACTTAAAGATGCTCTTCCCCACATCTCTGTCGAGGACATGTTGACTTTTAATGATTTGCAGTATAAATTGGTGTGTGTGTGTGTGTGTGTGTGTGTGTGTGTGTGTGTGTGGTAGTAATTGTAGTAGTAGTAGTAGTAGTGGTGGTGGTGGTGGTACTAGAAGTAGTATTAGTAGTAAGAGGGAGGTTGCTTGTTTGTTCCCAGCTGACCAGACCCGAAATAATCACTTAGAAACTATATTATTGAAATCACTGCTTGGTCAATCACTTAAGTGTGTTGCTAGCTAGCTCTTACATCTATTATTAACCCATTTCCATTATTTTATATTTTACCATAAGGCTTGTGGCTTACTGGCAAGGTTCCAATGGGCAGCTTGGGTCTTTCCTCTCTGGCGGCTACATGGAGTCTCTCTGGCTCTGCCTCCCAGCATTCAGCTTAGTTTTCCCCACCTAGCTCTGTTCTGCCCTGCTATAGGCTCAAAATAGTTTTATTATTCATTAACCAATAAAAGCAACACATATACCAAGGGACTTCTCACCCCATATATGCACTTTCAGTCTGACTTTGTCTGCAACCATTTGCAGAATATAGCAGTGAGCCATCACTTTGCTGATGCATCCCTTGGGAATATTTAATTTTTTCATATTTAAATTGATGCCTGCCTTAGCATGTACTTGATACCTTGAAATAGCCTGTGGCAAACTTACTCTATAGTTCAGATTCATTTCCAACTGTTCTGTACTATTTGAAAAAAAAAAAGCTTGTAAAATCCATGCATTACAACTAACTGGGCTTTGCTTATTTCCATTGTTTCTGATGACTGGGCCACAGCAGACTTGCTTGGAAGGCAGAGGTAACTAAAACACTGTATACTAGTCATCTACCCAAGAACAGACTTTCTGTAGCACACAGTAGCCATGATAATTCTATCTTCACAGACCTGGAGCTCGAACTGAAGATGCAGCTTTTGTTTGCTATTCATGAGCCTAGACTTTTAGCTTTCTCTGGAAGCATTTCTTGAGTGCTGACTTCCTGACTCTGCTTTTGCCCAGTTTTTTTTTTTTAATCTCCATGTGTTAGTGTGCTACTGAGCATCTCAGACTGTGCTGCCGTGCACCTGCTCTCGGGGTTTTCATGCTGCAGGACCAGGTTCCTGGAGTAACGAATGCCAGCCTTTAACTTGATCCTCATCTCAATGGAGAGCTCATGGTCAGCTATATCGTGATCCAGTGCACATACACATCACTTGCATGCAGGCTCATTGGCCTTTGAAAACGTAGTTAACGAAGCCTGTGCCAAACACTGTTGCTGCAATAAATACCCCAGAACAATTGATGGGAAAGAAGATTGATTGTGTTCAGCTTCAGAGGTTTCTGACCATTGTGGTGGGGTGGGAGGCTCATATCATGGCATCAGAAAAGGAGAACACACACACACACACAGAGAAAGAGAGAGAGAGAGAGAGAGAGAGAGAGAGAGAGAGAGAGAGAGAGAGAGAGAGAGAGAGAGAGAGAGAGACAGAGAGAGAGAGACAGAGAAACAGAAAGAGAGAGACAGAGAGACAGAGAGAGAGAATATGAATGAATTACTGCACAAGCAGGTTTCATTCCATTTTGTTCCTCCCAGGTCACCTCCTTATAGGATAGTTCCACTCAGAGTGATGATGGGACCCACCTCCCTTAGTTAATGGTCTCTAGTAATATCACAGACCTGTGCAGAAGTATGATTTATGAATCTTCTAAGTAGCTTTTACTCCAAAGAAGCTAACAAGACTGCCACTACCCAGTTCAGAGAGAAACAAATATCACCTACCTTTAGTCCCATCCGGATTTTTGATGGACAAGGGTGTGGGAATGCATGCAGCCTCCCAACAACGTGCAGATACATTTTAATTTTCCGGCTATGATCTAGCTCCCAAATATCTAGTCAGAGAAGGTTATCTCTCACTCAGCTGCTCCAATTATCTAGTGCCTGTGATGGAGAACAGCCTGGAGTGGTCGGTCCCTTCAGAAAACCAGTATCTCCTCCAGTATGCAAATCTGTAAAACAGTTTCATGTTAAGTAGAATTCATAATGACTGCCTATATCTATATTGAAGAATATGAAAGTGAAGAAACATTATTTTAACTAATCACATTCTGAAAAAAAGTGTATCTGGAAAAATCATATATCCCTTTAGTTAATAATGAAAATTATATATAATAGGTACATTTTCAGGCTGAGATAGTCATGATAGCAGTAAAACTCTAGGTTATTAATATTCAATGCCTTTTAAATGTTTTAATTTATTGCATACTATTAAATTATAGTAATTAGATCCATTTCACAGAAGGGGAAAAACTAGGCAAAGAAAGACTAAAAGACTGACTCTTTCAAAGTCCAGTTCCACAGCAGCAAATCTAGGGTTCAGCACTACCGAGATATTAAAGTCTGCGCATCACTGATTACCTGAGCCACAGAATCTCAGGGTGGGTCTCTGCCGCTTGTGAGTGAGCAAATGCAACCCCAAACCTGAGGACCCACGCTTTTAGCCATTCCACTTGCACTGTCTCTGAGGAAACCACAGCAGCCTGTTAGATGTTAGGGAATGCACTTGGAAGGGGATGTCGAAGACATTTGCTTTACTTTGGTTACTAAGTTTTGAGTGGTCACACCTGTTCTGTGTTGCTTTCATTTTGATTGACTTTCAAGGTTAACAGACGTCACCAGGTAAGGGGATTCTAAGTCATGTTAATGCTTAGGTTTTGTTTTTCTGGATATTTTTTGAATGGAGACAATAAGAAAATATGATTAATCAGGACATGCTATGTTTTTAAAATCTCACTGCAAAATATAGCTGTTACAAAATAATGCCAGGAAAGCTTCCCAAGCAGAGAGCTGCACATTGTGTTTGCCATGAAAGAGCCTCTCTCGCGGCCAAACAAATGATTCCTTCATCACCCCAGGAACTACCCCTCCTCTCCTTAAATTGCTAGCATCTATCACCGTCTGCACAGACATGGTAGCTTTTCCATTCCGAGCCCCGGTGTGATAATTGGTATAATTTCCTGGAGATAATGCAGAGGTTAATGAGGTGCACGGAGCTCTGGGCCATCTACTTTCATTTGCAACTCAGGACAGGGAGCAAGGGAGACACAGACTCAGAGGGGAGGGAGGAGAGCAGGCTATCCCAGAACACGGGAAGGAAACACGTTGCAGGTGCAGTTATTGCAGGTACATGGGAAAAACCTGGGCCCAGACTAAAAAGCACCCCAGCTGATCAGCAATGGCCTCCCCACTGCAGAGGGGATTCCCTACTTCTCTGAACCTGGGAGAGCCTCCATGGTATACATTAGGGCATCTGACTCTACCCCATGGCTAATATTCTTGAAGATTAAAAACAAACAAACATAAAATTAAAAAAAAACCTTGTTTCTTGGGTTTGATCCCTATACCATGAAAAATAGATAAATAAAAGCCAATAAAGGTAAATAAATAATGTTTTTCTGAAAATGTTTTGTATTTCTACCTTTCTAGATGTTATTGAAGTAAGTTAGAATACCTAAGTCTCTAATAACCCCCCAAGTAGAAGCATGCGGACTGTTGGTTAAACCAGTTTTGTGAACTAATGCATCTATGGAAGCTTTTTTGCTTTTTCTTCTTCTTGGGAAATTTGATGCACTTTCTCATCACTTCTAATAGAACCACTGTGCTTTATTATACTTATTGAAATGTTACCTGAGAAATGCCAGGATAAACAAAAGCAAAGACTCTAAACTAGACTGTGAAGCGCATGAATGCATTCATTTGTTCAAGTAACATAAATTGGTCATGTATGCTGAGGCCTGGGCAGGTTTTGGAGCTGGGGACACAGAGATGATCGAAACATTGTATGCGGACCTCATAGCAAGGGAAAGAGAAGTGTAAGTAAACAATAAGGGAACAGAAAGGAAGGTTCAATGTGGAGGGAAGTTTCTGGCATTCTGAGATCACAGACTGGGGTTCCTGTTACAGAAGCAAACCAGAAAACCTGAACCTCGGCAAGAGGATGGAGATCTCATCCAAGAATGGGAGATGGCCTTCCGATCAGCTCTGAGGGTCCAGGATACTGCATTTATTTCTCTGATTGATTTACAAATGGATGCTGGTAGTGACACCTGGCTGGTGGTTTAAATCAGTAGTTAGTCATGTGATAAAAGACTACTGAGGTAGAGGAGAGGGTCTCTTTCTCAGAGGCTTCAGGAGATGCAGGTGACTGAGTGCTTGGGTAAGCAAGTGGGGCATAGGACAAGCTAAGGAGCCAGCCAGGCTGAGGCACAGAACATGGAGTCCATATGATGAGAAGATAAAGGAGAGGTTTGTTTCCTGATTTTTCTTGGTGGAGGCAAGAGTAGGCATATTGATCTATGTCTTTAAAAATATGTGTTCTCTCAGTGTGGCAATTTCTCAGAAAATTAGGAAACAACCTTCAGGACCCAGTAATATCATTTTTGGGTATATATCCAAAGGATGCCCAATCGTACCAAAAGGACATGTGCTCAACTATGTTCATAGCAGCATTGTTTGTCATATCCAGAACCTGGAAACAACCTAAATGCTCCTTGACTGAAGAATGGATAAGAAAAATGTGGTACATTTACACAATGGAGTACTACACAGCAGAAAAAATAAAGACATCTTGAATTTTGCAGGAAAATGGATAGAGCTAGAAAACATCATTTTGAGTGAAGTAACCCAGACACAGAAAGACAATTATCACATGTATTCACTCATAAGTGGCTTTTAAACATAAAACAAAGAAAACAAGACCACAAATCACAATCCCAGAGAATTTAGACAACAATGAGGACCCTAAGAGAGACATACATGGATTTAATCTACATGGGAAGTAGAAAAAGACAGATCTCCTGAGTAAATTAGGAGCATGGGGACCTTTTGGGAGCGTTGAAGGAGAGGGAAGAGTCAGGGAGGGGAGCAGAGAAAAATGTAGAGCTCAATAAAAATCAATAAGAAAATGGAAAAAAGAAAAATAAAACTGTCTTCTACCTCTAACCCGAATATCTATAAAAATTTACCGTTGCTCAGGAAAAGTGTTTTTAGATGTTATTAGTTAAGATGGGGTTATAAGGATGGGTCCTGAATTCAGTGATGGATGACCAAAAAAAGTGGAAACACAGAGAGACTGGGGAGACAGAGGCAGGGACAGGAGCGAGATGACGAGTGCCAAGAAGTAAGGCCACCACAAAGAAGCCCACGAGAGCGACATGGCACAGATTCTCCTGCAGAGTTTCCAGGAAAACCCTGCCAACATTGTGATAATCATATGACCAAAACCAGGGCCTTCTGATGCAGCCCTCCAAAGAGCTCCACAGGAATTTATTCCATCTGGCTTCAAAGACTGCCCAGGACAGGTATGATCGTATGATCATCCTATGCACTGTAAGACTATTTGATGTGGATTCCCCTCTGTATGCTATGAATATGGTTTATTACCATTAGTTATTAAAGGAGCTGTTTTGGCCAATGGCTTAGTAGAGTAAAGCTAGGCAAGACATCCAATCAGAGATGTAAAGAGAAAGTAGGTAGAGTCAGGGAGATGCCATGTAGCTGCTGAAGGAGATAGCTGCCAGTCGGCAGCCAGAACCTTACTGATAGATTCACAGATTAGTAGAAATGGGTTAATTTAAGATATGAGTTAGGGGCCGGGCGGTGGTGGCGCACGCCTTTAATCCCAGCACTCGGGAGGCAGAGGCAGGCGGATCTCTGAGTTCGAGGCCAGCCTGGTCTACAAGAGCTAACTCCAGGACAGGCTCTAGAAACTACAGGGAAACCCTGTCTCGAAAAACAACAACAACAAAAAAACAAAACAAAACAAAACAAAGATATGAGTTAGCTAGAAAAATGCATAGGCTATTAGCCAAACAGTGTTGTAATTAATATAGTTTCTGTGTTATTATTTGGGTCAGAGCGGCAGTGAAACAAACGAGCAGTCTCCATCAACAACCATTATTATTATTGTTGTTGTTGTTGTTGTTGTTATTACAATACTATGGCTTCCAATGCCTGGATTCCAATCGTGCCACCAGGTGCCCTACTTGTGCCAAAGAAAAATGTCCTAAAACACTGACAGCTGCTCTGTAGGGACGAACTCCTCCTTGTTCATGACTACTGTACAGAGCTGTTGCTTGTTCTCTCGTATACTCACTCACTCAAGTTTACATTCAGGCGTACATTTGCTCACCCACTAGCTGTTTGCTTTACACTATTTTTAGGTTCTGGGAATGCAATGGAAGCAGCCTTTAAACTATTTTTTTTTCATTTTACATCTATTTATTTGTCTATTTATTTATTTGTTTGTTTGTTTGTTTGTTTTTCGAGACAGGGTTTCTCTGTGGCTTTGGAGCCTGTCCTGGAACTAGCTCTTGTAGACCAGGCTGGTCTCGAACTCACAGAGATCCGCCTGCCTCTGCCTCCCGAGTGCTGGGATTAAAGGCGTGTGCCACCACCGCCCGGCATTTATTTGTCTATTTATATGAGGGTATGTGTGTCTGTGTGTGTGTAGGTGGGTTTGTCTAGGTGGATGGGCGGTTGGGAGAGTATATGTATGTACTGCAGTATGTGTCTGGAAGTTAGAAGGCAAACTGTGGGGATTATTTCTTGTCTTTCTACCGTGTGGATTCTAAGAATGGATCTCAGGTCTTCAGGTTGGGTGGCTAGCACCCTTATCTGGTGAGCTGCTTCAGCTGCCCAGTGGAGGCAGTCTGTGTTCACAATGTTTGCAGGGGGATTGGATTTCTCAGATTCTAGGGATACAATAGTACAAACCTTTCTACACTTAAATAAATGTCCATAGATGATGGACAGAGTTATGGGAACATGTGTAACCAAAGAGCCCTACCCAAATAAAAAGAGGGAGCTCTGCTAGGAAACCTAAGAATATTAGGGGTGACCTAGCACAGGTGGAAGGCTGAGTAGCCAAATGTGCTAAGAGCCTATGATGGCGAGGAACTCAAAGACCCTGGGGGAAGGCTGAGAGGAAGATGAAAGAGGTTGTGGGCTTTGCCCAGAGAGATAGAAAGAATGAGACTATAGCAGAAGGGGCAGAGCAGTCCCTGGTGGGGCAGTTCATTCAACTCCAAGACTGTACTTAGAAAGCTATAAGAAAAAAAGTATCAACGTGAGGTCATTTGTGCCATCTGGCTGTAGGCTGTTGGCTCTCTCAGTAATGCAGGTAGATGTGGGTTTCTGGAAGAGGTTGTCTGTCTATTTGGTTTTTTTTTTTTTATAGTTTAATGAAGGGGTATCCAGAGGCCACCATGTCAAGTCATAAAAAATGTTCAGAAATCTCTATTTATGCCCGGTAGCTCTCTAAGGAAAATAGCACATTGTCCTACAAGATAGATACAGCCAACCCTTTCCATAGCATGGTTTTCCCTGGAAGGCCCTTGTGGAGATGGATGCTCTATATCACTGCCTGCTGCTTTCATTAGAGAGAGACAAAGAGAGATAGAAGGAGGATAGAGACACACACAGAGAGAGACAGAAACAGACAGAGAGACAGAGACAGACAGACAGAACCTTATTTAGTGGGTATCAGGATTGGAGTGCATTGTATCCCAAGTCCTACTGTCCAGGTATGATGAGAAGGGCTATCAGCAAGGGTTTGCCACTGAACATTGATGTTCTTTATCCATGCTAAGAAGCTTCCTAGATCCAGCTCCTTGAGGATGACCCTATAGTGTCTTAGACTCTCAGCTTTAAAACAGGGTGAAATGCCTCTGACCTACATGCTTCATAGTTCTGTTCTCAGGTCAAATGAGAGTCCCATGTGTGAACTATTCTCGAAAACATGAAACTCCTTGCAATACACGCTTCATTCTGGGCCCGAATGAAGCAGTCTTCCAACTGTAGACTCAGTGTTAAATTTTAAAGGTTCGTTGCCATTTTAGGCTTCAGTTTTTCTCACCTATAGAAAGAAAATACTCCTGTTTACCAGAGGAATGCATTCATAGGATTTAAAATGCGTGCATGTAGGTCTTAGCAGCACAACTGATGGGGTGCATAGTTGTGATTACCAAGGATACAGTGAGATTTTTGGAAGTTTTACAAGAAGAGATGGAAAGCAAATGGTTTTGGAAGCTGAACAACTTGGTGTTCAGAAGCAGGTGCAGGTAGGTCCTCTGACTCCTGCCTGGGCAGGTTCCTTCCTGGAAACTTCTGTGAATCTTTCATCCCTAAAGTGTACAGCACCATCACTGGCTGTGTCCCTCTGAGGAGTCTTAGCAGTGTTTCTTTGAGCTAATGTATCCCAGGTTTCCCAGTGGAGAGAAGCTATCTCTTTCATCTTTCTGGTCCTTTGGGATTTTCCCTAGCCTTTCTCACATCATTTTGTCACTTCTTATCATTTCTGACCTGTTGTAGCAGCTTCCTTACTTGGACCACGAGCTTGTTGCAGGTAAGGGTTGAAGGAGGGGAAGTGCTACATCCTTCTCATGGCCTTGTAGAACACCTGTCTCTGAGCATCCCTGGTTTTTCTTTATTTCACAAAGCTTACCCTGGTATGTATGTCAAATACATAGCTGAATAGCTGAATTCAGAAGTAGCCAGTGTACAGGACCATGCAAGACCTCAAGGGAACCAGTATCCTTTAAGGTAAAATCAAATATACAGAATAATCATAAGTCTTGACAAGTAGCCTTCAAAAGAATAAAATGGAATAGTCCCAGAGACACCTTTCGAAGGCAATATTTTAGACTAAGGAAGAGCAGGATCCGTGGGATTTGCTAGAGAGCTTGACATGATGCCTATGAATAGGCATTCTTGGTGTGGCATGAAAGCTTTTATCCTCTTGACATCTCAAGGTCACTTCCTTTCCTAGAAATCCAATCTGGTCTCCCTGACCTCTTCAGCAAGGAAAGTAGCTTCCTTGGACTGCTATATGCAACGACACGAACCTGAAAACTAAAATAGCAAACCTTAGAAATTTGTTCTCTCGCCACTGTAAAAGACAGAATTGCGAATTCAAGATGTCACCTGAAACTCCTCATGGAGACTCACAAGGAAGGTCCTTCTTCCATGGCACACAGCTTCCTCTGTTTTAGCAGCTCCCCCTAAGTATCTCTGCTCTCACATGATTTATCTATGTTTGTGTGTTCTCTTCTGCCTTCTAAGATGTCTGGTGACAATATTTGTCTTTGGACTTAGGGACCGTTTAAATAATCCAGGGTGGCCTCAGCTGAAACTTCTCAATTACACCCATGAAGAAGACCACCTTTCCAGATATGGTCACAGTCACTGATTCTGGAGGTACACTTGGAATGTTTAATGTGGATTGTCAATCTGACTAGGATTAGAATTATGTAGAAAAAAGTCTTCTAGATACAAGGGTGAGAGTATTTCCAGGGAGGTCTAACTAGGTGAGAAGATCTGCCCTGGATGTAGGTGGAAACATGCCATGAGCTAGGAGATCCCAGGTTGAATAAAAAGGATTAAGTGTATGGAACACAGACATTCATCTCTCTGTTTTGGTTGTAGAGGCCACATGACCAGACATGGTGCATTCCTGCCATCCTGCCTTCCTCGCTAAGATGGACAGGAAGCAAAAACAAATACTTCCTTAAGCTGCTTTTGGAACACATTTTTTCTTTGTAAATTTGCAGCATTAGGAAAAGTAATTTACAGAAAATGTATACCAAAGAGGAGGGCCTTTGTTGTGATAGACATACTCATGTGGTTCTTAAACTTTTACAAATTGGTTATTTATTTACTTTTTATGTATCTGTCTGTCTGTTTGTTTGTTTGCTTATTTATTTATGGAGAGTTTGGACCTAGGACTAGAGACACCCTAACATTTTTAAATGAAGCTTAATGAGCAGTTCCAGTGGAACTTTGACAAACTACAGCACTGAGAATAATGTTGACAGTGGGGACACAGTTCATGCCTCAAAGGGGGAATGCAGATTTGATTAAGAGTTAGACTACTGACGAATTATGTTACACTTTGCCGAAAATCTGGCTGTATTCTTCCCTTGGTCTAAAAATTTGAGTGAGGCTGAATTTAAAGACGATGGTCTGAGGAGCTTATTGAAGATTTCAAGATAGCGTTTCCATCCAGAAGGCAGCATGGTGTTACTCACTGACCTTAGTCAGCACCACAGTGGGAAAGACCAGAAGTATGTGAAAAATGTGTGGTTTGAGTGGGAGGAAAGGAATGAGGGCAAGTTTAAGCTGAGAACAACATAGGCGCACAGGAAGTCACTAGAATTGATTAAAGGCATACCATTAAAAAGAAAGCTCATGCTCTCCACTATGGTTATGAGAAACCCATGTAGAGAGTGTGAGGAAACTCCATCAAATAATAACCCTGGTATATGGAAATGCCAACTCCTTAAAGGACAGAGGCTGAATTGAGGATGCCTCTACAGGATTACCTGCTCCAAAGTGGCCACCTAGGGAAGTGTTTCACTGGAGTTAACTTTAAAAAAAAATATTTCAGTCTGTACTGGATAGCTCCATATTATAGCACCATGTGGGATAAAAAGTCCAGTCTTTTAGAGACTCTCGAGCGTCCTCAATTGGACACCAGAATAGTAGGGAAGTCTGGCTCAAGAGTCAGTGTTGCCCACCATTACAAAATAGAGAACAAATCTCCTCTTAGAAGCATTATAAAATAGAGAATGAGAACAAATCTCCTCTTAGAAACAACGTAAACACTAAACATACCCAGGTAAAGGTGAGAACCTCTGCTGACGGAAGAGAGCCCTGGTTGGTTTGCTGGAGTTTCTGTGCACAGAAAGCCAGAGCTGAGAGAATTATTCAGACATTCTTCTCTCCTAGTGAATGTGTGTGACAGTTGTGTAGCTTGGTCTTGTAAGGCTCCTAGCCGTGAGATCAGGCCCTGTCCCTGGCACTGAGAGTTAACTCTGAAGATGTGTTGATACTGTTGAAACCGAGGTTCAGAAGAGGGCCAGACTGTATTTTAATCTGGCAGCAGAACTTGAGACAGTCATCCGTATGGCACTGTTTTTTCCCAGAATGCAAGATGTGAGAGTGAGTGGTTCCAGAAAGGCACTAAGAGATCAGGCAATGGTCGTCAGGTCAGATTTCCCCAAAAAAGGACCTGAAACTGGCTGGTAAAATCTAAGTTGCGGTACAGTCCCAAGGATGTTGGAGATGCCAAGAATATGAGATATCTCAGAAGGAAATCTTCAGGCACAGCCTGGAACTGACTCAAGAAAGAGATCACGTGGGCTGTGGGTGGGACTACTCAAGGTTATTAGAACCAAGATGTTTCCATCATGAATCCCAGATGTCAAATACTGCTATGTAGCACTTCATGTTTACCTGGCTGGGTGTTAGTCTTGTTTTATTTTGGTATGATTTTTTTTTTTTTGCCATTCTTCCATTCTTCCCTTTGGGAATGGAAATGTTTAGGCTGTGTTATTGCATGCTGGAAATATATAAAGTTATTTTAACTTTTAAATATAATTTATGAATTATTTACTAATTTTAAACATACATTCAATGTATTTTGAGCATATTCATCTCCTACTCCTTCCTTTAACTCCTACCAAACCCATTCTCAGCCAACTTCACATTTTTTTCTTTACAACCTACCCATAGAATTCATTCTGTATTGCTCTTCTGTCAGAGATCACTCATTCATTCCTGGCTGCTTAGACCCAAAATAATCACACAGAAACTATATCATTTGCAATACTATTTGGCCAGTAACTTAAGCATATTTCTAGCTAGCTATTATATCCTAAACTAACCCATCTCCGTTAATCTGTGCATCACCATGACATTGTGGCCTACTGACAAAGTCTCTGTAGTTAATGAATATGCAGCAGTCTTCTTGTGTCCAGCAACAGTATTGTACCCTGTTTCTTTCTCATCTCTGGTTCCTATGGTCTTTCTGCCTCCTGTTTCATGTTTCCTGAGTCTTGGAGCTAATGAGGTATAATATAACTGTCCCATTTACGGCTGAGCACTCCATAGATACTCATTCTCTACGCTTTGACAAGTGATTTACTGGGTTAAATTCTGTTTAGTGCACAAAGAAAATTCACTAATGAGCTCTGAAAGTTGCACTAATCTATAGATACAAAATATGAATTTAGAGGGCAGTTTTATATCATGTCAGTTTAGCAAAGTAATAGCAACATGATCGCCCATGGGCTCTATGAGATCCTCAACTATGGGTTCTTTCCAAATTTACAGTACCAGGTGTCCACTTCTTGTAGAACAGGCCTCAAATGCAATATTAAAGCCGTTATTTCAGCTATTTACTCCCATAACATCTGTGCCACTATTGTACCTAGGGCCTACCTTGTCATGCTGGTCATTGGTGTATCTCATGAGGTTCACAGCTGATGGATTTTTCTCCCCTGGTAACCTATATAGTGTCCTCTGGTACAATGATAGCCATCCAGCAGGGGAGAATGTTCTGGCCAGTGTCAACTTGATTTCTCCATATCATCTTCTCAGGTATGTGGTGTCTCTAGCCATAGTGTCTTACCCTCAAGTTCTTTCTGGTGGACAACTAAAATCAATGTCAATAGTCTGTATGATTGTTAGGGTCTCTGGGATATCTCTGGCTGACAACTCCTGAAGAGGTACCCCACACCTGTTTCTGGACTTTTCATTTGGAAACTGGGGGGAACATTGCCCCTGTGTAGAGCAACTGCAATGAAGCTTATTTATATGAAAAAATATGAAACTTATAAAATAGGTTTTCCTACAGCTTTTTCAAAATCCTTAGTGTTAATTACTCTTCTCCCCACCTGCTCTGCTTTTGTGTACACTCCCATACTCTTCATGTAAACTTCCCATTATCCCCACTCCCTCTTTTAAGTAGAGACTTATAGTAAGGACTTTGTCTTGAGCCTCAGAATACACCTTGGACATTTGAATACCATTGAAAAATTTCAAAACTATGGGGGCATTTTAAATTAGCTCAATGGAGTTTGTATAAAGTGATAGACATGAGCCTCTGGGGGATCCCAAAGTGGAAAGTTATAATTTAAAAGTGACGTATTTAGAGGTAACGTTGACAAGGGGTAGATTTGTGATGGTTAATCTTTGGAGCTGGCATGGCATGAGTTGAGGTAGAATGTTTCTCCTTTCTCCGTCAGTATCTACTTACCCAGATGATTCTAGTTCCTATGATGGACTTTTACCAACCTTTCATTTGAATTGAGTGCCCTTCTGTTTTTGTTCTAAACCGTGAGGCTCTGACATCATAACACATCTGTTTCATTATTAGGCCCTATCAGCTTCTCTCTACCATCTCGAGACTCCCTTACCGCTCAGTAAACCCACTCACCTCATGCTCGGCCATAAACACAACACCCCTTTTCTAAGGGAGGGTGCCTGTCTTTGTATAAAGCAGGTCTTTTGCCCTCTGGCTGGCTATGAGCTCTGCCCGGGATTTGGGGCAAGAAAGTAAAATGATTGCCAGCTGGAAAAACAGTCCTGCTGCCAAGCCGTCCCAGAGTTCTGGAGAAGGGATCAAGTGTCAGGGGCCCATCTGCCTTCACTTTCATTCTGGTTTTAACTCAAATTCCTTTTATTTCTGCAACAAACACACACATGCACAGACAGAGAAACAGATAGACATACACACACACACACACACACACACACACACACACACACAGAGAGAGAGAGAGAGAGAGAGAGAGAGAGAGAGAGAGACAGAGAGAGAGAGGAAGACAACCATCTTTCCTTAGTGTTTTTATTTTTTTCCAAATCCCCTATTCCATTCAGACAAATACATATTCTTCTCTGGAAACCAAAAACATATCCAAATAAGGACACATACATTTACATACATAGCTAGAGTTTGTTTTCTTTGTTTGTTGTTTTTTTTGCATTTTATACTCACACACACATATTTTTCAGTGCAGAAAATAGGCTCATACTTTACAGAGCATTCTCATTTCATTTTCTCAGCGATGAGTAACATGGAAAGGCCTTCTCTATTTGAATGCACACATACGCCTCATTTTACACAGTTACAAAGACCGTCACTCAGGTGAGGGATCAGGGTCCGGGCAATGATGTCAGATAGCTTCTGAGGGTGTCAGTCCATGCAAGGAGTAACCTCTGACTCTCACCCAATTATTCTCTCCTCTATAATTTTTCACATAGCAAATGTAATTAGAATGCAGTAAACATATACGATATCATTTATACACGTGACAGTTCCTATTATATTAAACATCTAATGTATGTTATCTATGGTGATTTTATATAAAATCATGTACTCATTGTGTCTCAAGGTGGCTGTAATCTTTACTTTATCCACAAGTAACTGAATCCTTAGCGTCTGATACGAATAAAAGAGAACTCAAATTCATGGCTCTGAGGAGCTTTATTAAAAGTTGAAGACAGTTAGACCCATGTCCTTTACATTTAATATTGAGCCAACTTTCTGCGGTTCATCTTCTCTTGGACAGCCTGGCACAGGGTCTACTCTGTTGTCTCTCGCCCCTCCATCTTTTATGGCTACATTTGTCTTTCCCGACTCAGTTCTCAATCCTTAAGGAGCAGCGGGAATATAAACATCCTATGGCTGGGTGAGTGCAGAGGGATAATGTGTCAAGCTTGGCTGGCTTCTCCGTGACTGTCACCCCCACCCCCTTGGGGCCCGTGTGTGTGTCTGCAGTACTTCCTGTACAGCCTTCTCCTCCCACTATCACACTCAAAGGGAAAAGGAAAATAAACTTGGCCCAAATTTAGCTGGGGTTGACTTCTGGGTGGGCCGGATAGTTGTGTGGCTGAAATCAGTCCACTCCTGGCACCAATTATGATCTCCTGCTCTTTAGGATGGGCATTTAAAGGGAGCCACCCACAATGTTCCCACTGTGACATTGAGCAGGATTTTGCAGTGTTTCGAGAGCTTGAGTGGTATAATACTGACTATGACTTTTGTACACCAAATGTCCAGTGTTTGTAGCTTTGTAAAGCCTCTGGCCAATGTGAGCCTCTGTTTCCTAGCCATCAACTGAGGGGCCAGTAACACAGGTAAGATACCCTTGACTTTTAAGCAGTTTGTTGAACATAGTTCATTTGAAACCAGGAAATAAAAAAAATAGGAATAGAAGCTGGGTCTCCTCTGCTACCATGTTTTTGGAGCCTGCCTAGTCTCTGTGTGTTCCCTGAAGCCTGGAGTGTGCCCTTTTCCTAATCCACAGGCACAGAAGAGACCTTCATTGAGCACAGGGAACAACACAGCTTCCTTGTAGAACAAGTAAGAGGAAGAACATCGGAGCTGAGCGGTGTGGCACCTGCCTGTAAGCCTAGCACTAAGAAATCAGGAGCAGAAGTGAGAAGACCATGAGCCGGAGGTCAGCTTGCATTACATAGCGGGGATTTCTAATTCATATGGAGAACCTGCAGATGAGGTCCACTTATGCTGATCTGGAATTGTTACATTCGGTGTAAAATCTTTGCATATAAAGGACCAGAGTCTAATTATTTCTTTTTCTGTCTCTGTGGATGTTCTTTTCCCAAAGTATAGACATTAGTGTAAGTTTTGATATTCTAGGATTTTTTTTTTTTTTGCTGCTGCTTAGGAAAAGCATCATGAGTAAGAAGATTATGCTAATTATAGGGTACCATGTTTATCTTTGTATATCACAGGGCATATTGGCCTTTCAAAGACACTGAGAAATTCTGCAATGAAAAACTACTTTATTTTCCAAAGGATTTTCTGAAATTACTTGACAAAGGAATATTATCTTCTTTTTAACAACCCCCCTCAGTGTAATTCACGAGGAGCCCAAATAAACTTGTTTAGCCCTTCATATCCCATTGAATATGAATAAATTATTGAGTTCGCAGTATTGCCCTCTCCAACACGCAGGCATACTCAGGCAGCTGCACAGACATACATGCCTTTCCCGTAATTTTGGAGACTTTAGCCCACTTAGGGTACTGAGACTGAGCAGAGAGAAGGGCTTCCATGGTCAGCGTCAGTGCTTTCCAGTGAATGAGCTTGGGTCAGCCTGGAGAATCCAGTTGATGGTTTTTCTCCCGACATGGTGCGCTTGGTGCTAACAGGATTAGAAGTGAGCTGGGGTAACTGTGAGGTAAACTGCTGCTTTGCTATGTTCATTGTGCCACACAGTTCTGGAAAACTAAGGCTCTTGGATTGAGAGTAACAGTAAACAGATGTCAGCTATTCACTTAGGTTACTAGTAAGAAACTCATTCATATTCAAACACACTACATCCTGGAGGTCACTGGTCCCTGTGAGGCAAGGCAGGCCAGGCAGAGCTGGAATGCATCTGATTGCCAAAGATACAGATACAGAAAGCTACTGTGCTCTTGGAGATCTTCCTCCCCATTGGAACTTGGACAAGAGATACTTGAATCCACTGCCCATGTACCACTATCCTTTTCCGTTGCTGGGAAAACCTGGGTGTGGGGTCACATCTTCCATGATGATGAAGAAAACAACCATCTGCTCTCACATGTATGTGAGTGCGTGCATGCATCAACAAATATTTGCAGGTACTGAGTGCATATGTGCCAGGAGTTGCAGACATAAAGGGACAGAGGGGTATCCCTTGCCCCAGAGTTGATGTATCTTGATAATATGATAAAAAATTATACTGCACATGAAGCTATTTGTCTTTGATCATCATCTCACCTTCTCTATCTTGGCTGAATGACATTAACCCTCTACCCTCAGTGTATTAGTTTTCTTAAGGAGACTGAGCATGAAACTCAAGGTCAAGGTAAAGATTGGAAGTAGTCCAATAAACTTCTCAATGTAACAGGTACTCATTCAATGGCATTTTTAAAAATTGCTATTATGCTAGCCGTTAAGCAATGTTCATAGATGGAGAACCTTGGAAGGGCCTTCTCTATAGCAAGCAGCAAAGTTTCCACTCAAAAGTCTTGGGGGACGACTGGGACTAGGACTAATATAAACATTTAGGAAATTGTTAAACAATCAACCAGTAAAAACATAGGAAGTGTTTAATTAGAATTTAGGCAGTGCTATCCAGGAAGACGTGTGCATGCGAGCACTTACAAATGGTCATGCTGTGTTTCACTGAGCGAGAAAAGGAGTTTCAAGTAGTACTCACATGTGCCTTTGCCTAGAAATGGACAGAAGGATGTGTGCAATCCAAGAAGAAGTCACCCAGTTGCTGTTAACATAGTCTTCCATGTTAAATTAACTGCCTTAAGTGAAAAAAACATAGTGGAAGAGAAGAAAGGAAGGAAACAAAAGGTTCTTTTAAGAAAAGGATGGAAAGAAATTTACAACTTTTTTTTTTTTTACAGAATTACAGTCATATTTTTGTGAGTCTAAAGTTTCATGTCTAACTTACCTCTTTTTTTTTCCTTTCTCATGGTTTATTTTTTATATTTAAAAATTTCCATCTCCTTCCCTCCTCCTCCCCCTCCCTCCGCTCCTCCTCCCCCTTCCCGCCCCTCCTTCTCCCCCTTCCCTCCCCTTCCCTCCACCCATACCTCCCCTCCCTCCCTCTCAAGGCCAAGGAGCCATCAGGGTTCCCTACTCTATGCTAAGTCCAAGGTCCTCCCAACAACTTTTTAAAAAATACCAATAAGCAGATCACAACATTGTAGTAGCGAGCCAGTACCTAGCTACTGGGTTTCATAGGTGCACTCAGCCACTCTTTGGTCAGTCAACAGTGGGACTCCAGGTAGTCCTCAAAGCTCTTAGGTGAGGCTTCCTATGGAACCCTTACTTTCCCTGGAGATTCCCCAGTGCATAGATCATGAAAACTGAGGTCTATTGAGATTAACACCGTCAGCCTGGGTACTTATAGTTAGTCTGAATTTATAACTCCCAAGTCCATTGCTTCAGAGCACACTGACAAACTTTTGAATCTATCAATCAAGCAGAAAAAAGGTATCTTAGGTCCTGACAGTGTGAGTTCCGTGGTAGGAGACTCCCATAAATTCCCATTGTCTCTGATCAAGAGACTCGTATGAATTGCAGAGTTAATATGAAGCCGGGAGCAGAGCTGCATGGAATGCAGACTGGGGGGATCAGTTCCCTTCCTTCCTCCTTTTCCTTCTCTCTGATCCAAGCAACCCATCCTGGTACTTGAGGGCTTGGTTTTACTTTCCTTGGCTTGAGAGCAACCTCTGAAAGAAGTCAACAACCCTGAGACACAGCAGACAGTCCGCCAGAGGAAGACAAACAAAACTGACACCGAGCAAAAACTGCCAAGGCATTGAAAATGGGAGCTCTAATTTTCACTCCTCTGCATGAAGCCTGCCAGATACAGGGCTCTGAAAGAGAAAAGGAAAAAAAAATCTGATTTGTTCTCAAAGGGGCCAAAAATAACCTTGCTTTATCTTGCAGAAGAAAACAGAAAATCTTTGGTGTCCTTCCATACAGTTGTCCTTTCTTCTTGGCTGGGAGAGGCAGTGGGAGCCCTAGGCTCAGGTCTAGAAGAAGACAATGGACCAAAATAGTCTACGGGACAAGGAGATGCTGGGGTGTGAGCAAAGCTGATGAGTAAGAGCCCTGGGTTTGGCTAGGGACAGCATGCTTGAGGAGGAGGCAGCTGCTGGGCGAAGAGGATTCCATTTGTATATGCCAACTACAAATCACTTCTGATCAGTAATAGCCCTGTCCCTTCCAAAATATCTTCTGTGTCCTTGCTTCCCATCCTCACGGATCCTCAGAGTTTCTGGAAGTTTTGCCAAATTCCCTTCTCTGGACTCTGCATCCAAGCTATTTCCATCTTTCTCACGTTTTCCAAAATACAACTCTGATGTCCCTGTCTTCTGGCGATGTGTCATCAAATACAGAAAACAGTCTCTATTAAATCCAGGGCAGCATTCGGTTTATCTCCCACTGCCCTCAGCCATCTTTCTCAGTTTTGTGCCTGTTCCTCAGCTTTTTGGTCTGGCCCATAAACCTACTTCACGGCCCCCAGCCTTGGCACCCCAGTCCCTTGTTTTATCTCCCCAACCTCCAGGACCTCTTTGCTGCTCCAATGGTAGTTGTGTTTTGAGGGAAGGATTCTTCCTATAAATTGTCCTTCTGTGACTTATCATTTCATTCCCGAAAACAGTTCAGTTTCAAGAATGTAAGGAACCCAAGGTCAGAGAGGAGACAGAACATATTCCACGTCGCAGGCTTATCAGAGATGGAACTGATGCACCCCACGCCCTAGAATGCAACCGTATGTGATTGGCAGCTGCCAAAACCACAAGCATGAGGTTCTCTCAGTTCCTGAACCCTCTAAATGACACATAGCTGCTTCTGGAATAGCAATGCTGTGAGGGAGTCCAGGTGTTGCTGCTGCTGGAGAGAGAGCTGATGATGTTGCCTTGCACTTTTCTTGGCCTCTTAAATTGATCCACAATAGGGAAAAAAATCTATTTTTAGAGCAGAAATCAAGCATGGTATTATGCTTCTTGCAAAATTCCTTTACGAAACAAACTACAACAAACACAGTATCCCATTATTGTGCAGAGAAAAAAATAGCCTTGACCAAGCCAAAGAAAGTCCCATGAAGGCGGTTGTGCAGGAAAGAGGAGGAGGCTCCCCCATGAGTGCGCTCAGCATGGAAGAGGAGCTGGGGGGGGGTACATTATGAGCCCCTGTTGAGTGGCTGTGGGTACCTGACCTGAAAGAACCATCTGAAAGTGAGTTTCACTTATTCAGTCCCAAGACTTCCCTGGGCCCTCCTTTGTCTCAGTTGCATACCTGATTACATACTGAAGGAGCCATGTCTTCTGACTTCTCCAGCTCTATGGTCATAGTTCTCAGGAAAAGGAAAATTCCAAAGTCCAATTCTGGACCTGCTGAGTCAGAAATGACTAACAGGCAGCACTGTCTGCATTCTTGATAAAATTTCTCATGGACCCTGATACGTTTTTTGAAAATTGCTGCTAGAAATAGCGGGAAAGGCACAGACAGGAGAGGGGTATTCTACTGTGTCTCTCTGCTCCCAACAGGTGTCCACGCAATATGACAACCTGTCCCTCACATAGCCTATTGTCCATTTATCTTCACAAAATCATATTTTCATGAGGTTCATATGATCACTGATGTGCTGTGGGTTTCAACTCTGGCAGCAGTTCCTGTGTCCTCAGGAAACTTCTGCCGTGGAGACAACCCAGCACATAATTACTAATTGAACATGGAGAGCTTGCGTGGGTTGTGTTTGTTCAGGAGAAGTTGCATCCTGCAAGAAAGGCAATAATGTTTCTATCCATGGATGGGGAACGTCTGGAGAGGGACAGATGCCAAAGGAGCTATGTTGTGTGATATGTGTACCACGATAGAGAAGCATATGGAACACTGCATTGTCATAACAGAAAGAGCCAACTTTGCCCACCTGACAGACTGAACAGGAGAGGAAGAGGAACGATAAGGTAGAGAGGGTGCTGGGTGGGAGACTGAAGGAATCCAGGGGAATCAATGGAGTGGAGGTAGAAGGGAAGGAATGGAGGGAAGACAAATAGAGGTGAAGAAAAGAAAGGATAGAAGGAAGATTACAAAGGAATAGGCAAAAGAATTGGTTCACTTTTACTCCCCAGAAGGCCTACCTTCTTGTATATTCACCTTCAATGAGTACCTTAAAAAGGATTTTGAGCCAGAGCCTAAAGCCAAAGGAAAATCCTCAGTGCTCCCCAAATGCAATATCCCCCAGAAAAATGCACTCTGAGGTTCCTCTCCATGCTCAGCTGTGGGAGACCGGGATGGAGACTGGAGGCCTTCCCTTTAATTTCTTCTCAGCACTGACTCATGTTTCTGACCAATGGCTGTCTACCCAGACTCCGTGTGAAAATCATCTGCAGGGCTCATAAAATATATTCGCACTGGAATACTTTGTTTGGGATCAGTTTCTGTTCAGCGAGATAGAAAAGCAAATATACTAAATGGCTTCCCCATTCCTAGCAAGAAGAAGGAAGATCTTCTCTGCTTCAAGTCAGAGTCATCTCCCAAAGCCTGGACTTTCAGCAAGCATCATGGGTAAGCTGGCTCCGAGCTCCATCTCCTGTATGTAGCAGTCATGTAACTTTGATCGTGTCTATTTTGCCTCTTTTTCTTCATCTGTACACTCAGGATAAAATGACTATGTTGTGACAGGAGAGATGACTCGGCAATTCAGAGCACTTGCTCTCTTATGGAGGACCTGGGTTTGGTTCCCAGCACTCACATCCATCTCTGACTCCAGTTCCCAGGTATCAGACATCCTCCTAACCTCCATGAGCAGCAGGTCCTCACATCCTGCCATAGAGCATGTGCACACATGCAGGCAAAACACTATTACCCAGAAAATAAATAATATCTGAAAAAAGACTCCCGTTTTGTGGTGCTCTTGTGCCTGAGCAACTAGGTTGCCAATCAGTGCATCTGAAATCGTAGTGAAGTTGCCAGACTGAAGAATATGAGACTATGCTAAATTAGAGATGCCTGTTAAAGCTTAAGTCCACAATCTAGGTGTTCTACTTCTCTTGGTGTGACATTGAGATTATATAAGATTTGGCTTTTTGGTGGGGTGGGGTAGATTTATCCATTTTTTTGTATGCTTTTTTCCCTTCTAGTTCATTGGTTTTTGTCTTGGGTGGAGTCATAATAGGATTTTAGCACATGAACTTTTGTGAAGGAAGCCCTCCTCTCTGCCATTCTCCCATGAATGTGTGCCTAGCCCCAAGTCTCATGCTGTTCTGGTGGTCCAGGCTAGGCTGGATTGAGTTAGGCATAGAGATGGATGTTGCCTTCTCATCCTCTTCTCATGCCTTATTAATGAGACCCAGGAGCTCCCCTTCATCATAAACATGTTTGTTCACTTCTATCCTTGGGAAGTTTATCCATTCTTGCACTTTTACAATGAGGCAGTAGGACTTTTAAGCAAAAAGACTCCTAGATTCAAAACTTATAGAGAAATTTGTTTCTCAAAAAGGCATATACTAATTTATTTATTTTCACATAAAGAGGTTTCTCTCAGGGTGAAGGTTCTCAGGGTTTGAATAAAATAACTTCTCTTCAACTGTGTCACAGTTTTGTAACATTCAATTGTCTTCTGGACTGGATAAAAAGACTTCAAATTTTACATAGCAAAGTTTGCATCAATCTATTTCTACCAGATAGCTCAAGGTTATGATGTTCTCTTGTCTTTGAAAGAAAACAAGGCCAGACTGAGCAGAATATATGAATCGGGTGCAGCTTTTCCCTGGGAGGAGCAGCCTTTTTTGTTGTTGTTCATAATTCATTATTAGAAAGATTTATAAAGCCTTTTGGTAAGTGCTTCAGAAAGCAGGTTGGGACAGAAACACAATCTAGTTAAACCCACTAAACTGCTGATACAGGAGAAAAGTTGGGTTGGGTTTATGGAACCAAATGTGACCAATAACATTGTCCTCAGAGATCGTGTCTAGCACTCTGTTCTCTGGGAGCCCTGATCACTTCTGTTCTGTATGCCAGCACAGAAGCAACGCTGTCACAGAAATCTCTCTGGTCCTCAGATCCTGTTCAGTGACTGCCTCTTTCAAGATTCTGTAAATCAAAAAAAAAAAAAAAAAAAAAAAAAAAAAAAAAAAAAATCCTCAACTCTCACCTCCTTTCCCTTGCAAAATCTTTTCAAGATTTATTTGTATTTGTGTGTGGGTATGTATATGCTTGCATGTTTATTCATGTGCATTCAGGTGCCCATAGAAAGATAGCACCAGATGCCCTGGAATTGGAGTCACAGACAGTCGGGAGCCATCCATTTCCGGTGCCAGAAACAAAACTCAAAGAGTCTGGAAGAGCAATAGAAGTTCTTAAGCATGAGCCATCCCTTCAGTCCCTCTTTGTAACTTTGAAAAATATCGTCCTTAACTGTCATCTTAGATTCTTTTAACTCTATTCTCTTCCTGTTGCTTTCCTCTTAGAAAGTTTCCTTTGCTCAGATCCCCATCCAAGGTTAGAAGGACCCTGTAGAGGTCTCCACAGTGTGCTAACTATAACTGGAGATTTCTCTCCCATCTGCCAGTTCCCAAATAACCACTGTGAGGCTTAATATTAGTTATAATAGCTTGACCTTACCAGCTAGCACTTACATATAAATTAACCCATATCTAATAACCTGTGTATCACCACATGCCCTGTGCATTATCAGTAATGTTCTGGCATCTGGCTCCTTCAGTGGTTGCTGGTGTCTCTCTCGACTCCACCTTCTTTCTCCTTGTATTCAGTTTGGCTCTCCTGCCTAGATATATTCTGCCCTGCCATAGGCCAAAGCAGATTTATCAGTCAATAAAAGCAACACATATTCACGATATACAGAAGGGCATCCTATATCATTTCCCATTTTCTGTCTAGTTAAAAAGAAAGGTTTTAACTTTAACACTGTAAAATTACATAGAACAAAGCAGATATCAACCAATCGATACAGTTAGGATATTTACTTTATGTGTATTTGGCAAAATTAAAGAAAATACTTTATCATCGATCCTATTTTTGTGAGTCTAAAGTTTTATATATAATTTACCATTTTCATAACTAAGAAAAATTATAGTTATAACTATTTTTTTAATTCCATCAAAGACCCCTGAGTAAACAGGAAGTGCTCTGTAAGCAACTTCTACAACTCTAGAAATGACAGAGGTATCTGGCTGCCTGGTCAGTCTTCCAGAGTTCTTCTGTAACACTGGGAATTCCATTTTTAGCCTATAGGCCTAGAGTACCTGGCAGATTTCTCAGTGATGCAGGAAATCTGAAGGACTGTCCCATCTATTTTGGCAAAATTTGTCAATTTTTTTGTTTGTTTTGTTTTGTTTGTTTTCGTGTGTGTGTGTGTGTGTGTGTCCTGTAGAATGTCTGGCAGACTCTTCCATGAAGCAGGTGCCCTGAAGGACAGTCTCACCTTGTTTTGGCAAGCACCACAGTCATTTTTATGGGTCTTGCATGTCCAGTTTATACAGCATATTGTCAAGGAGTCCAGGCAAGAACAGTTTCTTGCCCAAATGGCTAGCCTTGCCACAATGAAAGCAATCTCCATAAGGAGCTTCTTCCACACCCATTATCCTTTTGAAGTAATTGGTGCTGCCAGAAGCAGGCATGTCTCACTGTAAAGAACAGCTCAAGTTCTTAAAACATTTTAAATTCCATATTCTTTAGGTCTTTGAATTGTTTGAAGATTACCTATCCTTCTGAAATATATTTGTGCATGTCTAGAAAACCTAACTAACATGACTATAAGTTTGACTATTGTAGATGACTATTAATTTCTGTTTCTTAATTATACATTACATTTTTAAATGAACTGCATAAACAAAATACCTTAGGCAAGAGTAGAAGTATACAAAATCCATACAAATGTAAGGTATTCATTTCTGCATTATATCCCTGTTTTTCTTTAGGAAGAAATTGTCTATGACCACTAATTATTTATAACAAACTCCCTTTAAATGAAAACAAACATTTATAAACAATATTTTTGGAATTTGGGTGTAGTTTTCTATACTACTTCCTGATGATTGGGGTGCTGGTAAACTTAAGGGGATCCTGAGAAAATTTAGAATTATGGTTACACCTGCATTGTAGTAGTCTGTGAAGTTATAGAAGTCAACCAGTTGCCTTGAAGTTGTTCTGAATGCTCTATCTTTGGGCCGTCACTCCCATGGAGACCTCTTACCGAGTCTTACTTGATCAAACAGTATTAACCTGGAAGGAATCCACAGCTTCTCATCTTCCATGAAAACAAAAGTAGAAGCTCTTTTCAAAAGTAAGATCTCCTTAGACCCAAATTTTGAAGTCAAGATACCTTTATGTTTAGCTTAGAAGCCCCCACAAACAAATGTCTCTCTACAGTTAGCTTATAACACTCAAAAATCCAACAAAATCACAGTAGTATATATAATCCAAACTGTGTATTTTCCATCTTTATGTGCCTTTTTATAGTTTTTTATTATTCTATTTCCCCTTTAAGAACCTGTTTATTATCTTTAAATTATTATTTTGATCTGTGACTTTGTCTATATTTTATCCTTTCTATTCCAAATCTATTTCTATTTATAAACACAGTGTGGCCAAATTAGAGGCCTCACTGATTCATAGTAAAATTGTATAAGAATGTCTAATTTCCATGTGTCATAATTCTTCCAACCCAGGTTGTTACAGATCTGATCTGAGCTTCCCAACACTACAAAGTTTTATGTTATTGTTGTTGGTTTGTTTGTATCAAAGCCACTGCCCAATCAATGTCTTTG
This sequence comes from Arvicola amphibius, assembly GCF_903992535.2. Classification (NCBI taxonomy): domain Eukaryota; kingdom Metazoa; phylum Chordata; class Mammalia; order Rodentia; family Cricetidae; genus Arvicola; species Arvicola amphibius. The sequence goes on along the minus strand of NC_052061.1, from coordinate 29,843,526 downwards.
AATGAATGAGGACAGACATAAACATGGCCTAACTGCTATTATGTTCTGTTGCCTGCATAGGATGGGCTTCAGGTCATACAAATTTTAGTCAAATCTGAAGAACACCATTCCCCTTTCATGACAATGGTTCCTGAATATTAATGGATATTAATATTGATTGGGCTGAGACTATATTGGGTCTACCATGTGTAAATGGAGATTGCACTTTTGTTTCCTGGACACCCAGACCCAAAAAATTCACATAGAAACTATATTAATCATAATGCTGTTTGGCCAACGGCTCAGGCATATTCCTAGCTAGCTCTTACAACCCATTTCTATTATTTTGTATTTCACCACGAGGCTTCTGTTTTGTTAACTCACATCTTGCTTTTTGAATGACTACCATGGCATCACTCTAGCTCCGGATTCTTTCTCCTTTGTTGTAAAAGGCCGTTTGTTTCCTGGCCGCCCAGCAGCTTAGACACAAAATAATCCCACAGAAACTATATTATATAATGCACTGCTTGAGCTGTTAGCTCTAGCTTCTTATTGGCTAACACTTATATCTTAAATTAACCCATCTCCATTAATCTGTGTATCGCCATGTGACTGTGGTTTACTGGCTAAAGTTCTGGCATCTGCTACAGCAGGGCTACATGGATTCTCCTGAGTCTACCTCCTTTCTCCCAGCATTCAGTTAAGTTTTCCCACCTAGCTCTGTTCTACCCTATCAGGCCAAGCCAGTTTCTTTATTCACCAGTGGTATTCACAGCATACAGATGGGAATCCCACATCACTCCTTTCATTCAATTTAATTCTCCCTACCTATATTCTGCTCTTCCATAGGCTAAAGCAGTTTCTTTATTAGCCAATGGTAATAAAACATATCCACAACATACAGAGGGGAATCCCACATCATCCATGCCTCCCTGGACAGAGACAACTCTCATAGTTCCCCAAACTTGTAATGATGAGGATAGTAGTTTTCTTTTCCCTCTTTCCTGTAGCTGATAGTCAGCATTCATCCTAACGGATTCTGAGTCCTCCATCATATCTTAGAAAATAAATTCAAAGAGCCTTCCAGATCTTCTCCTCACACAGATTCTTATGATGTCCTAGGCTAAAGTAACTTTCTTGATTGAGATAGTCTTCTTTTTCCAAGCTAGCCTATAACAGCATCCTCTTCAATCAGCTCACCAAAATGACTACAGCCTCCTGCCCAACCAGGAAAAGAATACGGTCCAACTTCTTATAAATTTTGCACTCATTTCCTCCATATTTACGAACACTCATGAAAAATTGAGAAATCTCATGAGCTATATGGATGGGTCACTGTATAATTGCCTACAAAGAGCGAAAAGCATTGAGGATATAGACGTGAAAGAATGATATATAATTCATAGTACGGAGATGAAAGGTAGGCGAATATAAAGCAGCTCATCCTTGAAAATGTTTAATCATTTTTTAATATCAACATACCTTATTATAGAGACAACATGACTTATCCAAATACAATCAGTAAAATACTCCTGTCTTTAATCCAAAGATTGCAGAATTCTCAAATAGTCCCTAGGAAAAAGTATTTTATGAATGCGATGTGAATATCAGTTAAATACAGATTTCGTAATAGTCGAGCCATTATGTAATTAAATAATATTTGTATAATGACAATTGTGTATTCCATAACTGAAAGTTAGATTTAATGAGACATTTATTGGCACAAATGATTAATAATGAACTTCTCTGTGCTGCAGGTAATTTATATACATATGATGTGGCCAAGAAGAAAAGCTCATTTTAATGCTTACCTTGTGTCCTGTGCTGCCTGCCTCATATTCAATTCAAATCAATTTCTGGTTTTAAAAAAACCTTACTCCAAGACTTAACTCACTAGAAGTGAGGCAATGGACAAAGGTACCTTTGAAAACAACTACTGAGGTTATGGAAGATTTACGCCAACTGGGATTTTATTTTGCTAGTAACTTGGAACTTAACCCCAATAACTTAATTAGACATGTTGTAGAGACTAAAATAAAAATAATTTCTTTCTCTTTTCTCTTTCTTTCTTTGCATACATTATTTTATTTTATCCCCCCTCCATTCCTTTTCTCTCTCTCTCTCTCTTTTTCTTGTTTTCTTCTTATCTTCCTCCCCAAGCTGTCCCTCATCTCTGTCTCTGTCTATCTCTCTCATCTTCATTTCAAACTTAGATAATTTGCTCAGGTATAACTGTGTCATGCATAAAAAATTATGGGACACATGATACATGCTGAGCTCCCATGAAGCACAAAACACACTGCCAGGTACTCTAATATACCAGGTCAGAGGCAGAGAAAACCTAAGATTATTTCAATTTCATAAATGGGAGAGCAGCCTTATTGGATGACCGTCATCATGACTTTCAAACAAGTGATGACAGCCTTATAGTAGGAAAGTCATAGTGGATATTGAGTGTCTGTGTGTACGTGTGCATGTGTGTGATTTATTTGTTACTTTTGCAGTATCCTGGTTTATATTACAAATCACCAACATGTGCTTGAGTCATGGACTGACAATTGTTCTTTGCTACCGTTCCATGCAGTTATAACAAAATATCTGAAACTAGGTAATTTTTTTTTGCTTTTAGTTGAATTGCACTGATAAACAACTCAAACACAGTGGTGTTTTAAGCTATCAGATCGTCTAATTGAAATCTCCTCAGTTATTTAATCAGTTCTTTCATTTCTCTAAGCAACTGTTAGTGCTTTTGAGTGTAGTTGTTTTTCATAGATTTAATTTTTTTTAATTTTATTTATTCTTCTCTTTACAATTCATTACAACTATAGCTTCCCCTTCCTCCAATCCTCCCAATCCCCCCACCTCTCCTCTCCCTTAGATCCACTTCCCACCCCTGCCATCTCCCCACAAAAAAAGAGCAGATCTCCCGTGGACATCAGCTGAACTCAGCACAATTTACAGTAAGACCAGGCAACAGGTGATTTTTTTTTTTAAAAAAAAATAATTTAAATTGCAGAGACTGAGAAACCTGAATTCAGTGTGCTGGTGTGATGTTGCTTGTCTGATGAGCTGACACTTCATCGCTGGTAAAGGCTCCAAAGAGGAGGGAAATTGTGTTTTTCTGTGGTGGAAGGGGCAGAACAAGAGAGTCAAACACTATTTGGAGTTCTTTTAATAAAGACATTAATCCTGTTCACCGGAGAAGAGCCCTTGTGACCTAACCATCTTTTACAGACCCTACCGTTATTACTACTTTTGCATTAGTCATTGATTTTCAGCCCTTCAAGTTTGAATAGATCACATTCAAACCCAGCTATGGTTTTCTGCTTCACCTTCAGTAAGTCATTACACGCCTTACAGGATTGGTTACTCTTCAGCAGTGTGAGAGTTACTGCTATTCCCTTCTCTCTCTTAAGTTGAGATTAAAGAAATAGATCAGTACCCCTAGATTTTATTCCCATTGCCCATTTCTTTGTTCTAAATGGAAAGCCGTCAGCAAGATAAAATTTTATCTGTGTTCCTAGCAGCCCAGTATTTCACACGGAGAATACACCAGTTACTATTAGGGGAATTATTTAGTATACTAATTTAACGTTGTCTGAAGTATTCTTCTGTGATCTCTGCAATTCCACGGCAAGACAGAAAGGAGAGTCACAGTACTTGGATACACTGTTCTCTATGTGACTCTGTTCTCTTTATAGACTGTCATATCCTTGGGACATCAATCCTGACCACATCCCCTTTGTGAATTGGGGCTAATATGAACAACAACAACTCTGGGCTCAGAGTTGCCAAAATTGCTATTTTGACTTAGCAAACACAATCACCAGTGAAAGCAAAGGTTGAACTCACCCTGACTTGGATTAGTTTTGCCAAATCCATGACTAAGGAAGATTTTGAACAGGATTAAGAGACAGAGAGACAGATTGGACAGTTAGTAATACAGCAAGGGAAACTTATGAAGGAGAAGTATGTGGAGGGGTGAATTAAAAATAATAATTAATCATTGTATCTTTCTAAAATTCTAATTGGAATACTGAAATATTCAGTATTACACTTAAAATCATAATTATTAGTTTATATTTTTCTAAAATTATAATTGTAGTTGGACAGAGGTACTATAAGCTTTTATTTTTTTTTCTACATCATTCCAGATTTTCAGGAAGGAAAGTGAAATATTTTCAAATAGTTTAATACATTGTAGAAATCAGCATGTATTTTGTAATATCAAGTGCTGTCAAAAGGCTTGGGACAGTTTACTTGGAAACAGTTTTCCTTTTTCTACATGGGAGCTATATGACCTTGTGGAAAATGCTTAATACCGCCCAGCCTTAATTCTACTCACCAAAACAAAATAAAATGAAACAACCAAATGTGGTTGCTGAGCTTAGAACTTCAAGTCTGTTCTCAATAAAGCAAACATGGATTCAGCATTTATTACTCAAACAGGGATTCTCCTCTGTGATATTCTAACCTTACAAACACAGACACACACACACACACACACACACACACACACAGAGAGAGAGAGAGAGAGAGAGAGAGAGAGAGAGAGAGAGAGAGAGAGAGAGAGAGAGCTCAAACAAGAGCTTTTCTGAAAACTGAAATCATTCATACACCCAGGCAGAAATCCATTCCTTTAATACTGTTGCTTTTTGGATCTCATATAGCCCCCAAATGCAAAGGGATGTGAATACATCTACTCCAGTAGGTCTTAACATCAACATATTTGTCATTCATGTTCCAGGTCAGTAGGTCCAGACAGGTCCAACTCTTTACTGTCAGCTGAGCAGTAAAATGATTATTTTATCAAGACAGATAAGGACATATTTCATTGTATGAACCAGGCAGGAAATGCCATCTGTGGGTACCTTCTCATGGTCCCATCCTTTCAAAACATTCCTTAGAAAATATGTGGGATCTTCAAAAAAAAAAAAAAAAAAAAAAAAAAAGCCTGTTTCTTTTTCCTGGGAATGGCGGCAGCCCATGTTTCTCATGCTTCCTGCATGTAGTAGAGGTTGGTTCTAAGACTAAAAATGATCTACGAGCAGAAAGAGTGGACTATCCACACTCAGCCAGTGCAACCTTCTGTACAACAAAGAGGCTGCTAGTTTCCTGGCATGTTGGAGACCACCAGAGTGGCCTGAGAGGGTAGGAGGGCCACCTGCTTCCTGTGATTTAAGTCTCTGACTTTGGTGCTTTGAGGGCTATTACCAAATACCCATTTCTACTTTACACCCCTGCAATAAATAAACAGTAACCGATTGGGGTTCTGAGCTTGTTGCTTATAATATACATCTCCACCAAGAACCAAGAAACCTGGATCTCACCCAGTGATAACAGACAATAGACAATTTGGCAAATTCCTCCCAGAGTCAAGCTCATTTCCACATGAAAACGGAGTTCACTGATAACTGCAGGTCTGGGTCTGGAAACACAGAAGCAGAGTTCAGAACTCAAAAGCTCTGCCTGCTGAGGCATCTGCTCATGAACAGGACTCCCAGGGCTCCCTGGGGCCTGTCAAAGCCTTGGAAGACAGGAAACTCCCAGGCCAAGTGCCCCCTGCTGTCCTAATCATTACTTCCTGAAAGTAGTAGCACCTCTACAGCAGTATTTTTAGATCAACATCTAGAGCGAGCTCTGTCTGAGTTCTCACGCTCTGATGTGCTCACTGCCATTGATGCCTCTGCTACTTAATTTCCATTATTAATATTTACCACAATATGATTAGCCTAGTTCTGGGGCTCTGTGTTGGAGCTTGTTATTAACTTTTCTGCATATAATGCTCATGAAAAAAATTTTTTTCTTCTGCCTCTTCTCAAAGACATAGTGGGATTTTGGATATAGAAGACTTCATCCTCAGAGGATGCACCTTTGAGAAGAAGCTATGGGATCTCCTCCCATGGAAAGTCTTCAGTCATCAGTCTACGGCTGGGTTAGGTACCATTTCACAGTATCTGATGGTGATAAATAATGTTTTCAGTGAGAGTCCACTGCAACTGTCTCACTCTCCTCTCAGACTGTGGGCCTCTTAATGGCAAGGGCTTGATTTTATATATATGTATATAGTCTATACGTAGAATTATATACATATAATTACATATGCATATAATCATACATATGTATAACCTAGTGCCAGGGATTAAGCATGATGCATTTTAAAAGCATGTTCATGACCTGTTTAATTCCTTGAGCCTCTGCCATGTGTATACTGCTGTGCTTTGTACCAGGAAGTGATTGGGTGGCCAGAATCTCGTTTTTATGGAGCTATCAAGGCGACAGTTATCAAAGATCTGTTCCAACAGCCGCATCATCACAGAAGAGTTGAGTGATCTGGAAAAAGGGCAAGCGTGGTTTGAGTGAGGGCATCTTTATCATTTCCCAGATGGACCTTCAGAAAAGGCCATCTGCATTTGGGCAGTAATTTCAGGAAGAGCAGAGAGAAGGCAGAGAGGTGTGGCAGGAAATTGAGGACAGCCAGTAAAGGTGCTAGAGAGGAACAGATTAATACACAGGAGACAGAAGATCAGCCCCACTTGGACTGAGGAGAGTATCTGGAATATGCTTGAGAACATCCCAATGGTTGGGCCTGACCTAACTGCTGCATCTCATTAACTTAGGAGTCATTCCATCTGCTGACTTTCTCACATCACAGCCTGTCTTGTGTTGGTCAAGCATGTTCTTCAAGTGACAGAGACAACAGAGAGAAAAAGGGGATGCAGAGGGTTTTCTGTGGGAGAATTCTGAGGTAATCTCTGGGAAATGGAGACCACCTTCTGTGCTCAGAGTCCCTCCTGGTCCCGTCACATGCTTGAAGGAAGTGTGTGATATTCATGAGAATGAAGGTGACCAGGAGCTGAAGATGTGCTGAGCCTGGGGAGAAGAGTAAAGATGGGCAGAGATGGAAGATGCTGACAGAAAACCCAGCCTTGTGACCCTCACTAAGAGCAAGAGAAGGAAAAAGACGCCGAAAGTCCCTTAGCACAATGTGGGTCACATGGTATGAATAGGATTTGTAAATGGTATTGTTGTGACCTGTTGAAAGAAAAAGGTAGTGCTGCACAGTTTGAGTAAGAGTTTAGGGGAACAGAACTAGGATGGTACCTCAGAGATGGATGCTGAGGAGGTCAAAGAGGACAACTTGGGTCTGTACAAGATGCTGCAGGACAAGAAGGCTTCCTAGTGTTGGATGAATCAGAAAACTCTGCAAGAAGTTATCTGGACAGATAATCAAGGCCCTGATTCTAGTCACCCTGAAAATGCAAGCTTTGAATTAATCAACAGGAAACATTTCAGGTCGGCATGAATGACTTACTTGGTATATACTAAGTAGACCTAACCATGAGAGGTATGCGCGTGAGCTCCTCCTGCCCAGGTGTCAGCGATGTGGTAAAGAGTCCTCAGTAAGCCGTGGGAAATCCTGAGGCAGCAAATAGGAAGGGCAGGTGTTGCTTTCACTCTTCTGGACTGTCTGTTTTATTTCTCATTTGATCTGGAGTCTTTGGGACAGGTTGCAAGTGCTCAGAGCGTCCATTCCTATAGTTCTTAGAGGAACTAGTGTGGATCTTAGGTTTTTGGTATTTTTGTTTTTTAAATCAGATGCTGAGAAATGCCAGTGGGTGAGGAGGAAGGTGGGCAGTTAGCTGGATAAACGAACTGCTAGGTCCTGAACAGAGGGCCGGAAGACTGGTAAGGTCATTGTGGGAAAATAAGGATTGGAGGATGAATGCAAGATCAATGGGGAGATTAAAGAATTTCATGTAAGAGGTTGGATTGTTGCCCCACCCCATGTTCCTACACTGAAAACTTCATCAGAATACACATTCTCTAACTGCCATGGAGGGAGACAGGTGTTTGACTGAATGCTATCTTGCCTGTGGGTAGACTGTTGAAGGAATTTCTAATTATTCCAAAAAGTGACTGATTTCAGTTCAGTGATGCTGTACCCAGTATAAGCCTCCGGATTTGTAAACTAAGCCAGTGTTTCAAGTTTACTCTTTCTGAAAGATTGTTGTCCATCCCAAGTGATGCTGGCATGGCACAGCCAAGTGTGTAGATAGAAACACCTTTGGAAGTGAACAAAGGAATGTCATGAACCTGCTGTAGCCCTCTGGAGACTAGAGTGAATCATAGACCCAGATGATAACGTTTAAATACTTACTGCCTTTACATTCTAGAATTATTCACTTCCAAATATTAAACAACTCTACATTATTTTTATTAATTCACTTAATATATGTTTATTGAGCATATACATGGAGCTTGATGCTGAGAATTCCATAGCTATCCCTTGCTAATAGAAAGAGCAGATGTTCTGAATTTACATAGAATTATGACAGCACAGAGGAAAATAGTTGAGAGTCCCTTGAGATGGCACATCTGAGTACTTACTGTACACTAGAAATAGAAACACACAGGAGAGAGAGAGAGAGAGGGGGGGGGGAGGGGTATAAAAGAAGCAGCAAATGAAAGTACAAGAGACTGTTTAACCAAGAAGGGGGGTAGACTTCAAGACCAACACAAGGATAGGAGTGTGCTCTATTCAGAGATGAGGCAAAAAGCTTGGAAGGCAGGAATAAGAGAGGCAGCAACTGAGAAATGAATACTCACGTTTTCTGTACATACTGTTTTCCATATTTCAAAATTTACTCATTGGCTGTAGATTAAACAGATCTTATGGATTAAGATCTTGAGGGTCAGAGCATTCTTCCAGAGAAAATTTGGAGACACTGTAGAAATTTCCTGATTCTGCAATCATTTGTTTTGGCAGTGCATAGTCCTGAGTGTGCAGTGTGTGTTAGTTCATGGATAGGCACTTGGAAAAGAGGATGGATGGTCTGGAGAACACTGGAGTTCAAAGGCAGGACCAGCCAGAGAAGCCCCATGTGCTTTCTTCTTTTGGTCTGTGTAGGGTGGGCATGTGTGAAATTTAGACCTGATGATGCTCTCCTGAGCAAGGTGACCTGTTGTGTTCATCCGTGGGGCATTGCTAACTCTTCCAAAATGGAAACCTGATAATCCTTATGCCATACAATCTATGTGGAGCATTCCAGGGAACCACTTACTAAATGTAAATATTTTTCAAGAAATGCTAGTTAATATTAACAGGGATGATGGATGTCTTTGAAGCACATGGACAGGGCTAGAGCCTGAGAGCTACAGAAAAGTCTGTGATATAAGTAAGATTGCTTGCAAGAGTCACAGCAGTTGGGTGAAGCAGCACCTGCCTAAAATCCCAGTGCCTGTGGGGATGAGGCAAGGGGAACTGCAAATTGGATGCTAAAACATGTTATCAAGCAAACAAACAAATAAATAAAAAGTCATTTCTATCTAGGAATGAAATGGACTGTTTCTGGGTTCAGAGAGACATCTAATTTTGCAAATATTCCATCAGACATTTGAAAATAAATAAAGAAGCAAAAATCCTCTCCATTCATTTGGTAAGGGTAAGGGCTGGGTCACATCTGCATTTTTTCAAATATTATTTAATCTTTAAGCCAGGAAACTTAACTTTTAAGGACCACCTTAAATCTAAGGAGCTCATCGTGGCTCGCTCTATTAAGATGGTTCTTTCATTACTCTTTCAGACCAAGCCTCTCCCCACTTGACCATCCTATGTTCTCATGTTCTCATCTTTCATCCTCTCCCCTTTCTGCCCTCCCTCACCCCCAGTTAAGCAAGGGCTCTCATCTGATTCCCCTTCCCTGGGCAATCCATGTGCCAGACTTTGTTGACTCCCCATGGGAGCCCTTATCAGTTGGGAGGAGTGGATACTGGGTGAGCTGAGGAGGAGGCGGGGGGGGGGGGTGGACTGTGGTGTGGGAGAGAGAACGGTGGCTGGAATGCAAAACAAAATTTAAAAAAAAAGACATAAAAAATAAGGACCACAATATGTTTATATGAAAAAGAAAGAAAGTACAGCTGCACTGGATATCCAGGTGGAGGGGACCAGATCCTGTGTTTCAAACCTGCCTCTTCCCCCAGTGGCACTTCTCTGCATCTTTACTGCAGCCATTAGGGAAAAGGCAGAGAAATCTCAGACCCTAGAATTGGTTGCTTCTTCCATCTGCATATTATAGGAGCTTTCGATGGTCCAGTTCTACTTGGGTCTAAGTGTCAGCCAGAGGCCTGAAACAGCATCTGTGGGCTGGGCATGGGCTCCCCAGTGACCCAGTTGCACATCTGGACAGTGGATAGCTTCAGTTAAGCAAGCTCTCCTTGCTCTGGGCTGAGCCCTGTATCTGTGCTCCTCATCTGCCCTGAATCATGGCCTGAGTCCCAAAGTTGTGAACCATGCGTATGGTTACCTCCCTCCATCCAAGGTATCTCAGTCAAGTAGATAACCTGAGAGTGGGGTCCTGCATCTTAGCCTGGCATTTTAAATAGTAGTCATGGGTCTAGGGATTCTGCTCTTTTTCTGGTTGGGTAATTTTTAGCTTCTTTGGGAGTGTTTTCAGATTTCACCCTACAGATCAGGCTGATCAAATGATACTTTGGCTTTCTCTCCTCTCTTCCAGTATCATCCATCCACGCCATAGTTCAGTGAGCCCAGAGTGCTCTAAGAAGGCTGTATCCGTCCCTTAATGTCTGTCTTGCTAAACTTGGTCTCAGATATCCTATCTGGAAGCACCTAAGCACCATTCTCTTTGTAGGATAAAGTCATGCCAGGCAACATTCTGCAGACAGAGCAGAGTCAAGGAGTACAAGTATCGGCTTGGGGACAGGGTCTTCAGAAGAACTTTGGGTTCTTCAAGTAGGGTGTGCTACTATATACCACTCCCTCTTCAGTCCATTCTAGTAAGGGATTATGACAATTTAAAAATATATTTGCACTTCTTGTCTTTAGATTAAAATGTCAGTTAAGATATTGACTCAGATACATCAGTTTGTGGTTCCCTTTCCTTCTTCCTTCCCTTCCTCCCTCTCTCCCTTTCTCTCTCTTTTTCTTTTATTCATTTTGAGATAGAGTCACATTGGACTCAAGTAGATAATCCTGCTTCAAGTCTCCCAGCTACCAGGATGATAAACAGAAACCAACACACCCATTTTTGTCACTCAGTTTCTTTACCTATACAAGGGGACTAATAATTTAGCTCCTAGCATGAAAGGCCATTAGGAGAAATAAATAACACTTCATTTGAAACATTCAAGTAGGTGCTTCATAAATGTGTAATTTCCTTGGGATTCTTTAGTGTTTTGCTTGAAATTGCAAAGTGCGCAGATCTCTTTTGATTGTTCATTTGTTATTCATTTACCAACCATTGTCTTGTATCCCCAATATCAAAGACCCAGGCTACAAACAGGAAATGAAGCCAGGCGCCCTGACCCTGCAGAGGATGCCCAGCCTTGGACTTATCCTTATGAGGTCCCCAATATCCAAAGACCCAGACTAAGAACAGGAGGTAAAGCCAGGTGCCCTGACCCTGCAGAGGATGCCAGCCTTGGGTGTGTTGTTATGAGGTTTCCAATATCCAAAGATCCAGGCTAAGGATGGAAAATGAAGGCTGGCACCCCAGCCCTGCAGAGGAGGCCAGCCTTGGGCTTCTGGTTATGAGCAAATGACTCAGGTGTCAGAGATCTCACTTGCTCTCACAGTTTTATGACTTTCAGACTGTTCCCTCAAAATTGCACTTAATTTTAACTTCATTAACTTCCTGTTCTGTCACAACAGTTGAACAAGGATTTCTCCATGAGCAGTATTCAAATCAGCTTTTAATGAGCTATTTAATTAAAGGCTAATTGAGGTGAATTCATTAAAGATTTCAAAATTATGCTTATCAGGGTAGCTATGTTTTAAGATAAGTTTTAAATATTTGTTTTATATTGCATTGTTTGATCATAAAAGTATGTATAAAATTACTTTTAAAAATTGCTAATTAGAATGTGGGTAAATTTTTTTTCTCCCTTCACACTTAAGTGGGACACTTAACTAATCAATTTAATATATATTCAGTGCTGGGATAGGATGATAAAGCGTGACTTGTGACTCTATCTGAGATTACTTATGACTGGGTTTGGTCCATGGAACACTGCCAGGTCTCCTGAGATGAGGCATCGCTGGGCTGCCTTTGGTTTCATGTTCGAGCTGCTATGCAAGTTGTAGCTGCTTAGAAACAGTTTCCACCAAGCTCTGATGGAGTTTGCGTTTTCAGTAGACTTTGTGGGGAAAGGACGCTGCATCATTCTGGTGAGAAATGCCACACTCAGGAAATTGATAGGTGAGTCAGTATAGGGTCTGTGTAGATAGACATACTAACAGAGTACTAATCTATAGGAAGGATGAACGAGGAGCTCAGCAAATATTTATTGGAACTTGTTGGCATATAGGTGCTTGGAGCTGAGAATCCTAGAGAGATCCCTCCATAGCAGAGGCTGACGATGCCCCAAGTCTACATAGATTTATGATACTACAGAGGAAAATAGTTGAGGGTTCCCTAAGATGATATGTATTAAGACTTACTGTACACTAGAAACACATACACACTCAGGGGTGGGGGGAAGTAGTAGTTGCCTCTTCTCTGAAATTTTCTTAAGGTTTCACAGGCCCATGTTTAAGAAGCATCTGAAAACGTTAAATGGGAATTTATGAAAGTTATGGGTTTTAAACTATGGACCATTCTGAGTGCTATGATAGAATCCTGTGTTGCCCTATACTGTCTGTTCACTCCTTCCCTGGTTGGGGAGAAGGCATCCCTTTGTCCAGCTAGCCATGCTATATAACTTCTTGCAGATTAGTCAATATCATAGTAGGATAACTAGATCTACGGCTGGATTATTCAGTGTCTTTGTTCAAAGAGCCCTTTGTTTATAAGGCTATGTTGCTATGCTTGTATTGTTCATCTTACTTCAGCTCATTGTATGGGTATTTTATCATCCCACACTGGTACAAGAAAGGTGTGGGCCATGTCATAAGGCATTCTAAGGGAAGAACAGAATGGATACATATTTGCATAACTTTTATTATAGTAGACTATCTTAATTGACTACCATTTCATTACCTTTTATTGTTAAACCTCTACTGTACCTAAGCCATAAAGTTAGATAATAGGTGTATTGGGAAAATGTAATATATGGTTACCATATATATAGGCTCTTCTGCCACTCATGGTTTCTGACAGGCCTGGAAAGGCTTGGAATGAATCCTGTGGCTAGTGGAGAATCACTGAACGACCACATCCTGTGTTGCAATGAGTTTGTCCTTTATGACTGGGTTGAGGCTGTTTGAGAACCTTGTCAGAGAAGTGTAGTATGACATTTCAGAGTCCATCCTTTGAGGAACAGGATTGTTAATATTGCTGGGATAAGTACATGCCTCCCAGCAGAAAGCGGTGGAGGTTATGCTTCCTGGGAAAACCAAGTCCTGTTAGGAGGAAAACTATGATTAGGTTTATAAAAAAATTCATAAATTTCAGGACAAAGGCAAAGAAGATAGGTGGACTTTGGTGGAAATGAAATAAGAAGGAGGAATCCTTAGGGATAGGAAAAGAGCTAAACACAGAAGAAGGAAAGAGGCAGGTAAAATAACAATAAAGATGTCTGACAATAACAATAACAACAGTCATGTATGTTATTAACTATTTAAAAATATTATACATGTAACTCCATGTATAATTATATATGTATATATGTATACATGTATACATGTATACACGTATATATGTATAATTATACACATATATAACTTCAGTGAACTTTCCTCATCCAAGCTGATGGTGCTCTCTCCAAGAACCAAAGACTATCCACCAAAAAAATCCAATATAAGACATGAAAAGCCCTCCCTTATGCTCTTGACCAGGTCTTTCCACCTCACAAACACACGGCCTGTTGCTGTTGCTCTTTGTTACCACCCCTAAAGGTGGAGTCTAAGTCCTTATTACTTAAGATAACTTGAACTTCCAAAGAGAAAAAGGCTCAGAGTTCCCTGAGCTGAAGCTGTCCTGAATGGCTCCTCCCTGAGGACTAGTCTTTATGTTTCCATGCAAGGTACCATGTAAGCTTCCAAAAGAGGAAGGTTATCACACTCCTACCCAGCTATGAAGCCTATGAACCACATCAATGACCAGCATTGCACAATAACCCTAAGAATGCTGTTGTGGCACACACACATGGGCTGTAACCAACTGCTCCCTAATTGGACTTAAGGTCTGCGGTCTGCTCAAGAAGGAGCAGATTGTGCCTGTCACAATAAACCTGGTGCTAGTAAAGTCATGGTTATTGGAAAATGTCTTGGTCACAGTTCCACTGCTATGAAAAGATACCATGACCAAGGCAACCCTTATAAAAGAAAGCATTTAATTGTAGAATTGCTTATAGTTTCAGAGGTTCGTCTGTTACTATGGCAGCGGGAAGCATGGCAGCATAAAAGCAGACATGGTGCTGAAGAAGTAGTTCTACATCCTTGTCCTCAAGCAGCAAGAGACACTGGGCTTGAGATGATATTCAAAGCCCACTCCCAGTGACACACTTCCTCCCACACATCCATACCTCCTAATCTTTTTAATCCTTTCAAAGACTACCACTCCTTGGTGACTAAGCATTAAAATCCATGAGTTTATGGAGGTCACTATTATTCAAACCACCAGGAAGGATTATCTACATCCACTAATCCACTAAAACCAGCATAATCCCTGTGGTCATTAAATAAGAATACCCCCCATAGAGTCATATATTTGAATTTTTAGCCATCAGATAGTGGAACTTTTCAATCAGATTAGAAGGGATAGGAAGTTAGCTTTGTTGGAGGATGTGTATCACTGAAGGTGGGCTTGTATCAAAAGTCCATGCCAGGTCCAGGTTCTCTCTGCTTATAGATCAGGATGTAGTTCTCAGCTACTTCTCCAGCCCTACTCCTACTGCCACCATGGTCCTTGCCATAATAATGGACTAAGCCTCTGAAAATGGAAGTAAGGCCCCAGTTAAATGCTTCTCCTTTTGTAAGAACTGTCTTGGTCATGCGTCTCTTCACATCAATAGAACAGTGACTAAGGCAAGCCTTAAGAACAATCTATAAACCTTTGTCTTTATACCCACCTATAAGTGTGGTCTTCACCATCATCAAGGAAACTTCTCTTTGTAACAGATACAGGCCATTCAGTAAACCACAACCAATGCAGAATTATGGAGCCAGTCCCTGCAAATACATCCACAAGGCACTCCCACACCTAAGGCTCAGGGAGCATTGCAGAAGAGGGGACAGAAAAATTGTCAAATCCAGGGGATCAGGGCATTTGCTGTGAGACTGTGTCTCCTAGTAATAGTAGAAGCTTCATTCATAAAGCCTCACCAGCATTAATGTCCAAATTTAAGTTGAACAAGGAAGACACCAATGAAGATGCCGAACTGGACAGAAAAATCCCATGAGGCCCCAGTCCTACAGAAAGAAGCATATGCAACTGAGGAGGAAAGGTGACTTTTCCCAGGGAAAAGCACACCAATTGCTTGTCCACTGCCAGTAAGTCCTGAAAACATAATTATAGGTAACCTTTTATGGTCTGAGTGGTTATATTTAGGAGAAAATTGAGGAATGAATACCACAAAGGTGTACTATTTAGATGTAGAAAAGAAGGGCCCCTGGGCCAGAGTTTGGTCTTGATTATCTAAGTCGTTAGCATTTCAGCAACCAGGACAGGTCACTCCATTCTTGGGGTTTTCTCTTCTACACCTCCACTTTGTTTTCTCAGAGACTATATACAACAGCAGCAACCAGGCTGGGGAAAACACTGGCTTGACTTCCTGTGTCCATATCAAAGATGTGAGGTTATCAGCCAGAAAATGACACTTCTGTGTATGGCTGCTTCTCCAGCAGGCAAGAGGAGCTTCGTGACTGTGGTAAGACCAGGAACATATTTCTTCTGTCCATCCAGGCTAACTGTCCAGATGGGACAGTAATGGAATGGAGGAGAGAGAGGGTTGTGATGTGGTGAGAAAGTTTTCTGAGGAAGGATACAAGAGGGGTTGGGAAATGGCTTTTTAAAAGAAGGTTACTGATGGGAAATGGTAGGGGGTGATTGGTAAACGTGCCTACCACAAGGCACATCTGGGTAACTGTAAATGAACAGATGTGTGGATGCCTGATTGTATTCCTTTAGCAAGCATCAGTGCCCCTCTCACAAGAAGTAGATCTCTTTCTCATACATCCATGAATGACTTGGGGGTACGCAGACTCAATATGAAGAAAGATGGGGCCCAGTGATTCTGCTGCAGAAGATGAGAGCACTTCTGACTGAGGTCCCACTAGAACAGCCACTGGGATCCTTCCCCCCACAGACCATCCAGTGCATGTGCTGTGACCAGCTGCTCTGACCCTGAAGCCACCGGTCACTGCCATGGGTGCTGCACACCTGCCACCATGCCCTTCCTGATGAATATCCCGGGGAAGTCATCCAGCTGTTTCTCAGTTCCCGGGCTGCTGTTTGGTTTTGGATTTGGGTTGACTATTGATACTTGTTCACTATATAAATCCAATTTGTCATTTGTGTAATAAAGGATGAACAGATATGAGAATTGGACCCATTTCTTGGAGAGCTTTATTTACCAGCTGTGTTGAGGAGTTGAAGGATTCCTGACTGGAGATTGAAATGGTGTGTGGAAAGATCTTTCTCATAAATGTGGATAAAAATATTAAATATAAATTGTTACTGTAAAAGAGGCTGAATGGTTGGAGGCCCAAGTATCTGTTTGGAATAATTTTGGATACATGTTCTCCTGAATTACAGAGCAGCACCCATATCAGTATAAATACTATGGGTCATGTCACAAGCCCAATTAAGTGAAACTATTTCGTTAGAGAATAATCAATTTGAATTTACATACTGAGATGGTCAAAGAAAGGGAGATTTGTTTAGGAAGTGGAAGAACTGACAAATTAGATCATCAAAATTACCACCTCTATTAAGACATGGTACATGGTGAGCTCAGGTCCTGTCTCTGTCACCTTCTTACTTAATGGATATGTAATACCCTTGGTCTGGTGGGTGAAAGGGGAAAACTGCATTTTCATTCCCTTACATTCGGAATAAAAGGCTCTTCAAGGCCACTATGCCCACATTTTATGTCAGGAATTATCCTTCAGGGAATGGACAGAAAAATGGTTGGTCAGCCTCATTTTATCACCATAAGAACAAAATGAAGGTGCTTACAATGATCATCAGGCAAGATTCTGTCATTCTGTGTCTGTTACTTACACATTTACACATTTATCACTCTGTTCCCATCCCAACTCTATGTCTATGTTGTTTTCTCCTTTCTAACTTCACTTCTATTGTTTCTCTCTCTCTCTCTCTCTCTCTCTCTCTCTCTCTCTCATTGAGAAATGATCACACAGTGTAAACCTGGACGGTCACTAAACTGGATTCTCCTGTCTCCATGTCATAAGTGATGGTTTGATGGTTTTACAGCCTTCAGCCTGCCCAGACCATTCGCTTCTCTTGGTTGGACACAGCAACCGTTTCTAACTGACCTCACCTTATCTGTTTTCACCATCTTAATGTATTCTCCACACTTTCCTCAAAATATTGCTTTTAAAAACATGTTTAAAAGCCCCATGACTGGTTTATTACCCATGAACGGCTCTTGAGCACTTAAACTAGAGGATCCAACCACATTGTCCTTACAGAGAGTTGCAGACAGAGCATGTCCTTGTAGAACTCACCTGCCAAATCTACCTACCAAGTGTAACTGTACTTGAAAACAGAGTTGTTTGAAAGGCAGCCAAATTTAAAGTTAGGACATTAGGGTGACTCTCCATCCAATAGGAACAATGTCTTTATAAGAAGAGAACATTTAGATACAGAGGAAAGGCTAGCCAAAGGTGCCCAGAGAGACATGACTTCAAGTTCAAGAGAGCGCCTCAGGATAACACAACCCCATCAATGCCATGACTTGGGATTTCTACAATCTAGAATTGTGAGAAAATAAACCTTTCTTTTTCTGAGCCACCTTAGTCTCTGGCGGCTTCAGGACCATCTCAGCAGAGACATGTTTCATATTTCTCAGATATGCCAAAGCCTGCCTGAGTAGGAATTTCATGGCTCTTCCTGACTTCGTTGTAAGACAAATTTCATATTGTCCCTCACTCTGTATGTCCAAGTTCTTCTTACTCCTGTACTGTCACTACAATAGCTCTCTCTTTCAGTCTCTCTCTTTTTCTCTCTCTCTGTCTTTCTCTCTCTCTCTCACACTCACACATACACACTCAATGTCTACTCATTTTCTTTCTTGCACTTGCTACAGCTATGTGCTAATTCAGATCTTCCTATGGCATGTATGCTGTGAGGTCACAGCTTGGCGTGTTTGTTTATTACTATTGAACATGGGATGGGTTTATTTCAGTGGGCGCATATAGTAGGTGCTCCCTTGACTTGCTGGAAGAACAAATAGAGAACATAGTATCTGAGTGGGGCTATGTCAGCCATTAGCCTGAAGTGAGGAAAATGAAAGTGGGTAAGTTATAACTGGTCTGCTGTGTCTCGGTAGGAAGACTGACATGAATAACTAAGTATGATAAAATACAATAAGAATGAGCTTGGAGGAAAGTCCCTGTATTTTACCAAGGAAGATACTTTTGCTTGTCTTTATGTGTCATAGAGTTTCTGCAATGGTTTGTGGAAGAGTACATCTTATTGACTTATTTCTGATGAACTCTGTAAAAGAGTGTGTCTCTTGGCAAGCTGCCTTTTCATGAAGGAACATTTTGATTTGAGATTGGTGGGGATGCGTTTGTGTACCCCACACTCCTTTCCTGGTGCATATGTGAAATTCTAATTCCCAGAGGCATCACCGGTGGAAATGGCACAAAATAGAAAACCTGGCTTATTGTAGCCAGAGTTGAGGGAAAGGAAAAGAAAGCCAGAGAAAATTTTCTTCCCCAGGGTAGACAGATTGAAAAGAATTGACAGGTGATTCCATTTGCATTTTTGTGGGAGGGGATAGGGGAGAAGGAGAGCTGGCTCTACATGAGATTAGCCTCATCATTTTCTCCTAAACCTCCCTCCAATTTGTCTCTCAGCTTCCAGAAGTAAATCCCTTGAATAATCTAGGAAGAGAAATAGTCAGCTCCCTGGTTGTATTGGTTTTGTTCTTCCTTTGATGAGAATGACAAAACCCACCTATGAAATCCTGGAGTTCATTACGGTATCATTTCCTTTCTGCTTACATCAAAGCCGTTTTATTTCCTTCAATCTAACCCGTCTTCAAGAAAACGGCATCTTTTTCTTCCTCTTGCCTTCAATTAGTGACATCATTTTGTTGGTAAAAACCCAGGCAGTGTGTTCCTTGGGTGAGGTTTACTCAGCCTCTGCCAACTGCTCACCAGAGCTGGACTTGAAACAGCATCCTTCACCCTCAGATGGGAAACTGCCACCCAAGGGAGACCATAGGACCACAAAAACACAGGTTTCTGGAGGATGCATATGAACGCAAACAGTCCTGCAATGTAGGCCTTAATTGAATAGTCTAACAATTAGCTTTTAATACTTTGGAAGTAACAGAAGGAAGCGCTTTTATTGGGTGACTGTGAAGAAACAGCTGTATGCAGCTTCACGTTTAATAACACTGAGTTGTGTTCATGGTTAAGTTTATTAAAACATGAAAGTAGAGCATAGCAGGGCACCAAAATGTCATTCCACTGGTTATTTGTGAGTCTCCCTTGCTCCTTATTCTCCTCTCAAATGGAAAACACAATATAGTAATGTGTAGCTACGTCGGGAGGCACACTTGTGCGTTTTAAGGTCTTCCAGCCGATAGCCTCACAAGGCTGCACCCCCAAGGGCCTGCAGTTGCCGAGGAAAACAGGTTTTAACATGGTCTGTGAGTTCAGTGATCTGTCTTGTAGGTAGTTTAGGGATATAGGCGCTCTTCTGCAGCTCAGGAGAACATGTATGAAAATTATCCCAGATACTTGAGCCTCCAGGCAGTCAATCTCTTTCACAGTAACAATTTCTATTTAAATATTATTTACCGGTGTGAGAAAGGTCTTTATACTCGTCACTTCAAAATCCATCCAGGAATTTGTCAAGTCCTCAACACAGCTGATGGAAAAATCTCTCCAGGAAATGGTCCAGCTCTCATCTCTCTTCATTCTTACTTCACTCACCCCCAAGTCCTTTGCTCCCTGACTTGTACTAGTTTTATAACCTCATAACCGAAAGTACTTCCTGCTGTGTTCGATTCTTCCCTTTCTTCTGCGTAGCTTTTGCTTATTCTCAAAGGTTCTGTTCAGATATACCCTCCTTTTTAGAAGTCCTCAATTGAGATAATTTGTTCCCTTCTCGAACTTCAGTTGATTTCTTTCTACATCTCTGATGACGTCTGTGTGGTCTCTTTCCACCTCCACGGGCTATTTTGTTGGAAAAGATGACATGCAGTTACAAACCTTAAGTCTCCTTACTTCTCCTCAAATTTGCTCTCAGTGCATGTATACAATTTTAATAAAGATATGCTATTCGTTTGGTTGTCCCTCCCATCTTATGTACATTATAAATAGGAATCATTAGTTAAAATGCTGATCATAAAAGTGTTTGAAGTTCTACTGTGTTTTCACATTGAGGAAATGGGTAGTTCTAGATAAGAGTGAACCAGTTTGAGGAATCTATTTGGGATGCATTCTAAATATTCTGCAGGGTACTATGGTGGCTTTAGTTATTGTAAAGCTATTTGAAGCAGTTCATAAAGGATTAGCTTCACGAATCCAGGACACTTTTGCTGCTATACAGTTCAGGAAAACAAGGCTCCCTTTTCACTGCGGACAGATGTGCCACGTGAGGAATTGTGACAATTAAATTCGAAGTGTACTTGGACCTCTCCATTCCCACCTCCCCTGAAGTTAACGGGGAGACCCGGGAACCCAGACACTAATGGTTTGTTTCTCTGCAGAAATTCAGGGCATGCAATGTCGCAGATCGAGTCCACATATTGGCCTCTCAGTCTGCCACTCTCTGGGATTTATGCGCCAGCCACCTGCCATGTAGACAACAGCGGGCTATTATGGTGCTAAAGTTCAGCCGCTGTCAGAGCCAAAGTAAAGGAAAGCAACTGTGTTTATTTTAAATACATGATCAATCATAACCCTGTGAATAGCTGCTTTCCTATTAATGCCTTCATATATCATCTACAGCCCTCTGGCTTCTATATAACTCTTTTTTTGTCAGGTTTCTTGTCTTTCAGTCTTTGGTTTCATTCAGGGATAATGTAAGACTACTTCTCCAAGCAAGCCTTTGCTCTATATTCCCTTTTGAAGACTGGCGTTAGCGAAGAGAGCCCTTTTCTATAAATAATGCAGATGGAGTGCTGGTTTGTAAACTCTCAATGCACAAGGATTTGTGAGCAGGAGAAATAGTAGTAGGCTTTTGAGGAAGGAGTCCAGGGTCTGCATGATGGTGATTTTGCTACGTAGTATCTGTGTGTGCACAGGTTATTCATGTCCTTTCTGGGTGCCAACTTCTTCAGCTGTAAACAGGAACTGGGGAAGACTGCAGGTGATGATCCAAGGGTTTGAATATAGAGTGGCTTGCGAGTTCAGTCTGTTGACTTGACTTCTTACTCCCTCCGAGTGGTCTCTATGCAAGTATTTTAAGTGGGTCATTGACTGACTGACATCCTCAGGTAAGTGCACAGCAGGGTAAAGAGGTGAAGGCTTATGTCAAGCTCCTATGACAACAGTTTAAGTGGGTGATTAGTGATGAGGAGGTGGCTTAGGAGGGGAGGGGAGAAGCTGACTTGGCTGTGGCTGGAACTGTGTAGCCGAGAGCCCGTTTTTCCAGGCAGATCCCCAGGTTCCATCATCAGTACCACAATAAAAATAAAAGCAACAGCTGCCTGGAAGTACGCATAATTCCAACAGCTTGCTTTTCCTATTTCTGGGATAAGTCCAAGAAAGTGTGGTCCGCTGTTTCAAGGGGTATTTTAGGACTCCGCTATGCATCTACTCACAGTCTGGTTGCTTTGCAGCTTCTGAAGATTGGACTGAAGGTCTGTAAGCATGAAAATGTGGGTGAGAATTCCAGAGAATTCCACAGTACTAAAAGAAGTTTCTAACGTGCAACTCTCTTCTCATGAGAGATGACAACTTCTTGATCATAACCCTGACCCAAATAAAACTATCTCATTATTGTCCATGCTATCCATACATACTCAAAAGGGAAAAAAGGACAAAGCCTCACCACTGATGAGTATCTCCCCTGCAGCAGACACTGGATATTGTTATTTTACCATCCTGACACCTAGTCTAGGATCGAGTATAGCGAAACAGTCAACAAATATCCGTCAGCAGGGTCAATGAAGGGTTACCCCTGTCCCAAATGTGTCACTTTACATGATTTTCAAACAAGAGTGAGCAACTATAATGAAAGGCAGCCATTTTTGTTTGTTCTTATAAAAAAAATCTATGGCTTTAGAAGATCTTTGAAGAATTTTTACCAGTAACATCTGGAAGTAAAATTTATTTTCTTCTGACAGAGTGTTCTAAGCTGTAAAATCAGTAGTTTGGGGGAGATCCCGCTGCTTGCCAAAAGTTAGAATGTCAGCCGTCAGCGGACAGGACAACAGCACTAATAAGAATTTATGGCTTTTTCACCATGAGTCTGGTTTGCACAATCAATTTGAAACTAAGTTGCAACAGCTACACATCTGTATGAAACATTGGGATGATTTTAATATTGATATTGCTACAAAATTCCAACATTTTGTGTTTATAAATAGACTGCAGAAAAAGGAAGCTTCCAGGCGGTATAATGTTAATATCCTTGTATCAGTAAGTTTTCATAAGGCACCTAGACAGATGCTAAACTGACTGGAATCTGTGAGTTGATTTTCCATTTCCCACAACTTGGAGAGAGTTTATTGGACCCATGCTGCTCTTCTTCATCATGTGGAAAAACAGGGCTCCCAGATCGATCCAGATGCTGCTTTCAGAATGATCTCTACCCTGCAGAGTCTACTTCAGTGAGAAATCTAGCGACTACTCTTGGCTGACTTCAGATTAGACCTCCCTAGACACATAGTCCACTTAGAAACAGATGCGGGACCCCTGGAATACGTCATGCTCCCTCCCCCACAAGGAGATTAGCAGGAAGAGGAGAGCGCCATAGCTTCACACATGGGGCTGCAGCAGGGGCTGTCTCACTCATCCTGTAGCCATCTAGAAGATAAGCAAAAGGTTGCTCATGATGGTAAAAAGAAGTTGTGCTGTTTATCTGGTGATAACCTACTCACTGATGTGGTCAAACACCAGTTGGAAAGGCAATGGTGAATCAGAGGAAAGGAATTTTTGAGGCTCAGGTATTACTTACTGAATACTATAAATGTGTAGCTTCTAACTGGTCTATTGTGTGCCTTTCAGAGTTCACTGGTAAAATCAAGAGTAAATTTTTGCCTTATTGTGTTCCATCAGCCTAAAAAATCCTCCACAAAAAGCTTGAGGTTTTTTCTGTTTTCTGGGCAACCCCCAAAAGACATTTTGGATATTCAACTGCAGTCCTTACTGACCCAGGAATTCTTAGCAGGAAATTAAACAGGATTAAAGAAAGTTAGTTTGTGTGTGAGAGGAAGGCAAGGTGAAAGAAAACTCCACTTGTTTGTATTGTTTAATCTTAACAGGAAATTAAAGAGGATTAAGGTATTTTGTGTCCCTACGGCACGCACATGTGTGTTGTGTGTGTGTGTGTGTGTGCGTGTGCGTGCCTATAGGTTGAGATGGATTTAGCATAGATCAGGAGGAGGCTAGGCACTATTTGTATTTTCTTTTCATTTATTTTCAGCAAATATTTATGAATGCACTTAACATGTCCCATGTACTGGAATCAAATACTGAGACTACAGAACCAAACAAGAAAAGTTTGTTCTCCCTGTGTTAATAGCGTAGAGTCTATTTAGGGATGTGTATCGTGCAATCACTATGAATATTAAAACAATCATGTGACGACTTCTTCTATAGAGTATGTGGGATGATCAGTCAAGGAAAATTTATTTTTAATATTAACGAAGTACTTGGGATTAACCAAGTACATGTGAGATGACGCTGAGTGTGAAACCGAAGCTTGAGGCACATTCAGCTTTCAAAGACAAAGTCTGGAGAAAGAGGCCCGGGTGTTGTGGAAGTGTAGGGGAAGGGCTGTTGCTTCCCGCTGAGGGCACTTCTTGGAGGAGCTGCCATTTGGTGGAATCCGAATGATGGCAGACTTGTATTAAAAGAACCAAGATGTCTGCAGACACTTTTGAGCAGGATACTGGCACAGGCAGATACATGTAGTTAGGAAAGGAAAATGGCACGTTCGAACACCGAGGGAAGCTCGGTATAATGATCTTCAGTGTGGAAGTGAATAAAAGCGAAGACAATGGATGGGAGGAACTGGTGTTGGTGAATTTGAACCATTTAATGAAAGGTGTAAGAACGTAAAATTTCTGTGGCTGGGTTAATGGGGACGTCAAAACGTCCATATCTAAGTATTTCGCTTGGCAGAAATAAGGGGAATGGGACTATTCCTTTTGAGATTTGAATATAGCCCAGTATCAGTATCCTTAGTGCTTTACCCATGATCATCTCAATAGCTCAAAAGTCCAACACTATCTATTTTAATTTCAAATTGACACCAATTCCACTTGGCGCATTATCGGGTGCGCATACATGTTCTGAAGTGTGTAGTCAGAGTACTGTCTCTTCCCGCTACATCTGCGCTTCATTCATGGTTTCAGCTTGGATGCTGAGGCTTCTGCAAAGCGTTTTATCCAGCACATCCAAGTTAGGACCCCTTTCCTGGGTTCCTTCAGTCCTTGGTATTATTGCAGTGAGCCCACATGTCACACTGCAAGCTACTGCCTGGATACTTGTCTGTGGCTGCCCTATTCCCTTCCTATCACCGTCTAATTATACACACTGGCTCTGAGCCCAGAAGGATAAAGACCTGGTGATTAAATAAGGAGGTCATTTCAGTTGACCTTTGTTCCAAAACTCACGGCGTTTGGTTATAAAAGAACTAACTTTTACAAAGTTAACTCTTGTGCTGGAGATTTAAGTCAGGGGTAGAGAGCTTGCCTAGCGTGTGCAAGGACTTGGTTTGGATCTCCAGTAACACACATGCTCACACATTCACACACATGTACAGACACATACATCCCGCACATATATACCCCCACATAGACACATACATTCCCCAGCGACAT
The DNA here is from genome assembly GCF_903992535.2 of Arvicola amphibius. Lineage (NCBI taxonomy): Eukaryota > Metazoa > Chordata > Mammalia > Rodentia > Cricetidae > Arvicola > Arvicola amphibius. Next base: position 29,818,392 of record NC_052061.1, on the reverse strand, counting down.
ACATACCTCACAAATACACTCACAAAACTTATACCCCCTCCCCACACACGAAAAGTATTTATTAGGGCAAATGCCTGACATGGTTTATTAAGACAGTCTGCTAAAATATGTGTAAGATATATATGTTAGACAAATGGCAGTGTGTCTTTCTTTTTAAAAGTGTCGCCAGCTTTCTGATCCCAGATGATGACAACTGTAGGACCATGTGCCGTCCAAACCCTTTCTACCCTGGCACTTTCTCACATTCCTGCCATTACGATAGGATTTATAAGGATCCTTTCAAAGGAGGGGGATCAGGGAGAGATTTGACCGAGATATAAAAATAGCTTCAGAGCTAAGTGAACAGAAACTTCCAGACTGAACCCTGCTGTTGAAACAAAAAAGGTTCAGAAGGGAATGAAGCCAGCAAGAACATGGGACCTAAAGTCATTCACAAACACCTTGCACCTAGGTCCTCAGCAGAGTAACTCCGAGCTTGATTATAGTTACTGTGGGTCTAAAGGCAGAGAGAGAGATTTAGTTGGAGCCATTGGAAATCTGAAGGGAATTCTTTGGAATTATTAAAATGTCCATCCAAATTGTAGAAACCACATCAAGAAAGCGCAGAGGGGTTGGAACTTCTCAGGCCAAAGGTGGCACCTGGAGCTGAGGCATGGATGTGAGATTTGGGCCTCAGGTTGCAGGGTTCTGAAGAAGATCGAGGGTAGGTAATTGTTCACTGAAAAATGCTCCACTGAAAAACGCTTTCCCTGACTTTGTTTCTCCTTAGTAACATTGACCAGTGGAAGGTCTGAATCGTTTTAGTTTGATGCCCTTATGTTATATCTGTACTACTGCCACTGTTAACTACCAGCACCTCCTCTCTGTCTGTCTCTGATTATCTGTCTCTGATAATCTCTCTCTTACATACACATCAACTTACATACCACACACATACCATGCCACACACAAAGAACATACACTTATTCATACCACACAAACACACACACACCATACCACACACACAGAATATACACACATACACCACACACACACACACACACACACACACACACCATACCACAATACACAGAGAGAACATACACACATACACAAAACACACACACATGCACAAAGGTTTAGTCCCACACATCTCCTTTTTTACCTGCTGGGCCTGGGTCACTGTGAGTTCAAGGCTGGTCACCATCAAGCCTGATTATTATGGGACAGGAAACATTCCCAGCTCACATTTTGCTGCAATCATGACTGAGGTCCTCAGGAAAAGCAACCTGTAGTGACAGTAATCAGAAGAAGACTGCAGGAGGTCGAGTGGCTAGGAACACCGAGTGAGAAGGCTTGCCTACGAGACTGAGAGGTTGCCTGCCTTTGCCTCCTGTGATTTCCACACCAGATGTAAGGAAGTGGGACTGTTGAACAGTAGAGAACCCTAAAGCCAGGAGAAAAAAAAGAATATTCCCCACAGATGAGAGATTGTATTCTGCAGTGTTCCCTCAGATTCTACAAGGATCTCTCAGCAACTAAAGAGCTTAAGATTAGAAGTGCTTACCTATTAGACTTACCTTCTTTCTGAGTCAAATTTTATAATATTTTTGGCAAAACATATTTTTCTAGACATACAATTATGTATAAAAGCTCTTCAGTCATAACTAAGCAGGGAATGAAGTATTTGTGTCTTGCCTTCCTTCAAGAATAGCTGTGTGTTCTCTGGCTTGTGTCCTCACCTTTCCCTTCCAATGCCACTAAAGAAGGGAACTAGACATCAGAATATCTGCCCCGTATTAAATGTTAAATAGTATTGCTGTTTTAACTTTATGAAAATAAAACAGTTTATGGGTCTTCTTAACTTTTACTTCTTCTGTAAACACACACACACAAGAAGGATTTTGCCAAGCAGAAACTTGTTCTTAATGTCTGGTATTTTCCCTGGTTCTGAGGACCTTGGATCTTTCATCTAGTCTGAGTACCTCCCTCTTCATTTTGTAGGATGGGGCTGAGAAACCTCGGTCAGGGATCATTCAAGATCAAGATTTGTGTCACAGAGATGGAAGTGGCTGGAAGTTGTTTTACAGTGAATAATGCCACAAGCTAGGGTGAAGGATTTTTTTTTTTTTTTTTTTTTTTTGAGATCCTCGAGGCTGAGGGAAAAACAAAGCAAAACCATAAAGGAAGAAGAGTATTTACCCTGTCGTCAGGCAAGGAAGGCAAGAGGAAGAGGAGACTGAGGGTGCTGGTTCTCAGCATCAGTTGTCTTTGCCATCAGCCCCTTGTCAGGTCTTAATTAAACACACGTACTGGACTAAGTTCAGTTCAGTAATGACTGCTCCCGTTACAGCAGTCATCTAAAACGTCTCCTGATCCCCTAAATGGCATTTTATGTTCCAACAGCTCAGCATGGGAGGCTCGAGTGAAATTAATATTTTGTCAACCAGCTGTGGTGTGAACATAAGTAGGTTCATGTCTTAATTTTTGGCACTCACTGTCTATACACCCTTTATTGTGTGCATGTCTGTGTTTGTGTGCCCCTGCCTGTGTATGAGGGGGGGGGGAGAGTGATAGAAAGAGAAAGAGAAGAGGGGGGAGTGAGAGAGCATGCACGTGCCATGGTATGCAGAACAGAATCAGAGGACAGCTCCTACCTTTTCTGGAGTTTGAGTCTCTTCTCCCATCTTGTTTTGCAGCAGGGTCTCTCTTTTTCTTTCTGTACCGTCACTTGGTGCTCCAGGTTAGCTCTAGCTTCCAGCCTGTTTTCCTGCCTGCCTCCTGTCTGTAAAAAGTCAGCTCCAGGTCACAAAGCAGGTGTGAGGGGCATTGAAGACATACATAAATCCCTTTACTGCTTCCAGTTCAAAACAGATAAACTTTATAAGAGAGGAAAAGACATCTTTAGCTTCTGCGGATGATGTGCTGATAGCAACCAAGTGTTTTTTTTTCTTCCTTCCGGGAAGTGGGTTCCTGCCTTCTGGAACTTAAACAGAGGCCCGTGAGTGGAAGCATATTCAGTAAATATGCTTCCGGGTCTGTCAATCAACAAGATTCAGTTCTATCAGTTCTACTCGAATGGTTTCTTAAAGAAATATGAAACACTCATCTTTATTTGGCTGCTTGTTTTCCTAGTAATGATTATTCCATTCCCTTGATGAACATATTAAGGGATTTAAATACTCTGATTTGCCTATTGGGGCTATGAATGTTGGTCTAGAGCAATTTATTTCAATAGATTTCGTTTAGGCTGCTTTGATGCAGAGGAAATGTATTACAAGCACAGCATGTCCAGCACTCTAGCATTGAGTCCACTGGCGGATGCTAGTCTTGTCTTTTCTCTCTAGCTTTATTCTTTTGGAATTTTGTTTTATTGATGCCATGGCAGCAGAAGTGATTTGTATCTTTGATTTAAGCAATTACCTTTAATTTTCACCGATCTAGGAACACCAGTTATGAGTATGTGGGTAGACATTATAGTATGTCCTGTCTGAGTCGGTCATCAGTTATTAACTGTATCGTTCATGTACTCCATAAGCCTTCATCTGGATGAAGTCTTTGCGATAACCTGTTTTTCTGGAATTTGTGAATTGAAGGAATTAAATATAAGGACACACCTGTACCTTTTTTTTTTCTAAACTTGTTGCCGCTATTTTGAAAATCTGTGTGTGAAGTACTGCCCTGGAGACTGAAAACAGTATTTCCCAACCCAGACTCACAGTGACCCTACAGGGGCCCATGACAGAAAGGTCTTTGCTGAGAAGACAATGGAGTCTGAGACACTGGTGGTCCACACATATGTCGAGGAGGTAGCCTTAGAGAGGTGGCATCTGAGGCCATGTGCACGGGAGCCTCTTGTCTGTGTTTCTGTCTGCTTGCTGAGGATTCTGAGCCCGCGCAGGGGTTTTTGTCAGTCTCTCCCTGAGCCTTGGATTTCTAATCTGCTCTAAGCCAATGCTATGGCCACAGCACTCTGTTGGAAGCCGAGAGCCCAAGAGTAAGCTGGAGGGCCTCGTTGCTGTGAGTGATGGGGCCAGCCTTCCAAGCTGCCATTAATAAACTGAGCTGCTCACATTTCTCTGTGGCATGGCTTGACATTTAGGCAGAGTGTTTGTAATTCCAATAAACAGCTCAGGAGGTGGTGTGTGTGTGTGTGTGTGTGCGTGTGTGTTGCACAATTAAAAGTTAAGCCAGGTAGGCTAAAGTTTTACATTCAAACCATGCACTCTAACTTATTTTGTGCTTCAGGACCTGGAGAGAGTACAAACCAGAATTAGGCCTCCAGGGGACAGCTTTTTACATAGACCCCGATGAATACCCATCTGACTATTGGACTGTAGGCAGCATGCTTTTTAGGTTAGGGAAGGAAAAAAAAGAACCCATGAATGTGGTCATTTGAAGAAATCAGACGTGTGATTATTTTTCCCTGGCTACAAAAAGTACCCGAGAGATCTCCCAGTCCCTTCTTTGATTAATATTGCTTGCGGTGGTTGCACACTGCTCAACTTGGCATTGCATTTATCAAAATTTGCCAGCGCAGACAGGCATTGCCATGTGAGAAGAATGACTGTAATGGGTCCATGTGCCTTGTGGGGAATAGCTGAGCACCAGGCACGCAGGAGGTGGGCATGCCAGGGTAGTGGGCTCACAGCCTGGACTCCCGTTCTCTTCTTTCCAAACAGCGAGCTCCAATTTCCAAGTCCCACAGGCAGCTCTTTGGCTTCGCTCTTGTCTTCCACAGCAGGTGACCTGCACTGTGGACGGACTTCGCGGGTCCTCATCTTCTCCCATTTTTCCACATGCTCAGGCGACGCTATCTCAACCACCGGTTCCCATGGCAGACCCATCGTCTCTGCTTTTGATTCACAGGAGGAGTGCATTCTAAAAACACGTAAAGCAAATCAGACAAGCAGGCATTGGTGCGCTGTGTTCCCAGTGCTTCTGAGTTAGTATCTAGAAAGAAAAGCCACGCGGGGTTCTGATGGTCACTAGAAAGCTCTGCTTTCTCTTCCGTGTGTTGCCTTGCCCATTGGCACTGGAATGCCATCCAGGCAGTCCGTGACCTGAAAGGCCATTCTCTGGAAAGCAGCAGAGACAGAGGCCAACCCAGAGCTCTTATGCCAAACCTGAAACCCTTCATTCTGGGCCTCACAGGGCTGCCATTCATTGCTGAACTGGATGGTGACCACTCCTTCTAATCATAATTGAAGTTGGTTCTAAACGCTGAAATAATGAATATAGTTTCTACATTTGTAGCAGAATCTGTCAGGTTCTGCGATCCTTCCTCCTGTGAAGGTGCTGCTGTCACAGTATCCAATGAAATTTCAGGCAGAAGTCACGCCTCTGCTGTGATGCACCTACATAAATAAATGACTTCTCACTTTGTTTTCTTCTTAGTCTTGGATGCTAGGGAGCTCAGAACTCTATCATATATCTAATCTCAGAAACATTTTAACTATGATAAAATTGCTTTTGTATTTTCCCACCTTTATTATTTTTCTTTTAAGATTTCCTTTCCAGGGGCTGGTGTCTGCTCTTGCAGAGGACCCTGATTTTGTTTTCAAGCATCTGCTTGGTTGTTCGCTACTCTCTCTACCTCCAGTTCTTGGGGATCCAACACCCTTTTCTGACCTCCATAGGTACCAAATAGTTGCACGGTGTGTGCGCACACTCACACACACACACACTCATAAACATATAACATAAAAATAAATCTTAAAAAGAAAAGGGTAAGATGGTGCATGTCTTTAATCTTAGGTCTCAGAAGGTAGAGGCAAGTGGATCTTTGTGAGTTCAAGGCCGGTCTGGTCTACATAGCAATTATCATGTCTGCCAGGGGCACACAGATCCTGTCTGAAGTAAATAAATAACAAGTTAGTAAAATCTCCACATCCTCAGGGTAACTTAAATAGGCTGCTTGGCAAATATGAAGTAGGAATTAAAATCTGAGGGCTCCGAGAGAACAATAAAGCACTCACGGAAAGGGTGGTACGGGTTTTCAGACGTCCCAAGTAAATGGGGAGAAACTTGATGGCCCCAACTTCTTCCCTATGCTTTCCCATCACACACTCTGCCTTTGGCTTCATCTGATGATCTGTAGATAACTAGGTGTGCTAGCCAAGCGGCCCCAGCACCCAGTACCATCAGAGCTCTTCTTCTACCATGACTGTTATTCGTTCCTGTGAACCGCATTGCTCCTATTTCCAGGTTCACATATGCACACAACTTTAAAGTTATAGAGGTCTACAGATTTCTCTTATTGCTTTTTATATTCAAATCCATCAATAGGAAAAATTTCAAAGCCACCCTTGTTTGGAAGTAACGCAGGCAGATGTGATTCAAATATGGAGTCTGGTTTCAGTTGGTTTAGAAGTATGGAGGAGGCTGCATGGGGCTGGGGCCATTTTCTGATAAACTCGTGACGGCCATGTTTGTCTTCGGCAGAACCTCGCCACTGTGAACCCAAAGTACTCACTTAAGGCAGAGTTCAATGCCCGTCAACAGCTCTTCTGATCTTTGCCCAGATAATTTTGGAATACAAATAAACATAAATGAATGGCATATAACAATGCAAGAGAAAACTAGAATTAATCTCCAGCAGTGAAATTTATATCTTCTGAGAAATAGTGAATCCATAAGCATAATTTATAGGGCTTATATATTTGGGGGCAAATATATAAGTATATGTATTTATATATATGTATTTAATTCTATTTATGGAAATTAATTCTAATATATTCTAATTACCAAGGGTGTCCAAAAACAGAGACGTGGGGGGCAGAACATGAATATTTCACTGTAGTGATATTTACAGTGTCATAGTTTCCGCTCTCAGTTATCAGATTCTGCTTGCGCTAATTGACTGATACCTAGCAGCAATGAATAGAAATTCATTAAACAGTGCTGTCAAGGTGACTAACCTTTCAGTTCACTGTTTATTACCATTATTTGTGAGGGGCAGGACATTTTTTTTTAATACTTTTCTCCCAGAAGCCAAAGTAGAGATGGATTTGTAGTTTAGGAGCCTCTACTATTCACTTAATAAAATTAAACTTGAAATTATTTTTGTGTGTGTGTCCTAGGACTTAAATTTGGCAATCGTGGGGAGAATGATTGCTACACCTACCTCAGGATGGCGTCTTCACAAAACGCTCTGAATCACCATTGGGCACTGTGCCTAGACTCAGGGTACGAGCAGACTCCCAGTCACTTTCTAAAGCTGTCTTTTCTTCCTGTGTGCATGAACCTTATGTGTAGGAAGGTCACTGTCTTTGAAATCTTGCTAAGTATTTCTTGGGACTCTTCAAAAGAGGTGTACGAGGTGGGGGTGGGGGCTCTTCTGGGGAATGCACTCAGCTCATGCAACTGGTGCCCAGATTCTCACGGTAGGATGCTGCTGAGTGCTTTGTTTCAATGAAACTCCTGCAGTGTGGTACTGCGGTCCAGAGTGGTACAGAATGGTCCATCATCACTAACCCAGAACCACCATTGTTCAAGGCCCTTGTACTGCTATCCATCAGCCTTGAATCTGTTGATGCTTTCTAGAGATTGGAAGTCAATTACTTCTCTTCCTCCTACTCTGAGCCCTCCCTTCCTTCCCTCCTTTCTTGGTCTATTTTCTTTTTATCCTGCTGGTGGGGAGGGAAACTTGTAAATCCTAGGGCAATTACATTCCCAGCCCAGCTCTTTATTCTTGGGAAAATGACAGAGAAAAGTAGATGAACTATAAACCCAAAGAAGCTTCACAAAACCAAACCCATGTGTAATCACACTTGCTTCAACGGCAGCACATCTCCTCCTCTTCTCATCTCCATAGAGTAGTTTGGCTTCTGTGATGGTTAAACTTCATCGGCAACTTGGCGGGATTTAGGATCACCATGAAAACACACCCGTGGGTGTATCTATGATGATATTTCAACAAAGGTTTAACTGAGGTGGGACTGAGTGAGGGTGGTCTGGTGTTCCAGACCGAACTGAATGTTCTCTGCTTCTTCACTGAGGACACCATGTTAAGGTAAGAAAAATATATTTGCTAAATCACTGATCTGTCACTCAGGTCAGTGACACTTAGGTCTGCACAGTACTTTCTGGGCACCATAGTTCAGCTGACATCTTTCTGCTCTGTAATTATAAGGCTACCCAAATTAGAGGGGCTCCAGTTACCCGGGAGGGACTCCATTATGAGTCACTGAGGGTTCTAGAGACTTGGGTGTTTAAACAGCCACAGGTGTTGGCACTTCTCACATTCCCTGTCTTTTAGTGACACCAACTGAACAGAGACTGGCACCTCAAGCAGTGTGTGTGTGTGTGTTTGTGTGTGTGTGTGTGTGTGTGTGTGTGTGTTTCCTTCACAGCTCCCTTGCTTTATGTATTTGCGCTGCCTCTTGTTGTCCTTGTAGTCACAGAAGTAAGCACCCCAGGCTGTGTCTGTGTGGCTGAGGAACTTCACACTCATAATGAGCATATGCTGCTTTCTTGCTCTTGGGTGAGAACAGCGTGGCTGCAGCCATGTGACCAGCTACCTCTTGTTCCACTCACCAGTCATGATTCTCTAGGCCTTCAAATTGAATCAAAAGTAGCTCTTCCTTCCTTCCTTAAGTTGCTTTGTTAGATTTTTTTTTCACAGCAAAATAACTAATGCAACTTAGTTTAGAACTTCATATAAATGGAATTACATAGTATATTAGCTATGTGATGATGGACATTTTCGTATTTCTAGTTTGGGCTTATTATGACTAGAGTTGGCATAACCATTCTTTTACTCAACCGTTTTCCTTGCAGTAAAAGTTTCCTGGGAAACCCCTGATAAGGTAGTTCCCAGTCCTCTTTTCACCCTACCCCCCACTATAAACCTGCTCATCCATTGGTATTCTCACTACAATGCCCCTGGCTTTCCAGGCTGTAAGCCATAAGCACACGAGTAAGAACTTCGTGCTAAGCGTGACCTCTAGAAGAGTCTCCTGGGAGCCAATCCTCTCTATTGGCTCCAGACTTCTGCAGCTGATCACAACCAAACAAAGTCAGCCTGGGAGAGATTCAGAATGCCAGGCTCTGAGCTTCCCTCCAAATCATCCTTCCTTACTCAGGCAGGTGCTGTCTTCCTCCAGGGCTCAAGGAGGAATGTGAACCAGGAAACTACTGTTGCAGATTCCGGTCAGGACCCATAGAGACCCCAAGTCCCTATCAACTGTGGGTTCCGGGGAAGAAAACATTGAAAGCAAAGTCAGCCAGACATTTACAGTTGTTGACATTCACACCTCCATCCTGGGAGAGTTTGATATAGTAATAGAATTCTCTGCTTTTTCACGAAACAAGATTCCAATTCCAATCACAGTTAAAGTTATTAAATAACGTTTGCTGTCTTAAGCACTGTTAACCCCTGGCATACAGCTATCCCCCGCCTCTTAATAGCTTCGTGAAGGATGTGCCTAACATCTACTTCCCAGATAAAAAGCCTGAGGCTTTAGGAACTAGACAGTTTTCCTGAGGGCACTCCACTAGGAGGTGGGGAGCCAGTATTTAATAGTGGATTTGTGGCGCTTCGGTGATCATCATTCTCCTCTCCTTGTTGTATTGTTCCCTATTGAGAGATGCCTACCAAAATGATTCTTTTCATAATGAGATGTAATGATGCCAAGCACCAGGGTCCCTGTAACTGGCATGCAAGACTGAATCTGAGAAGGGAGTGTAGCGAGTGTCGCTTGCTTGGTTATGTTGATTTTTCATGGCTCTGGGCTTTCTTTTTGCACCTGCTGTGTGCTGCACAGTGGATGACAGCATGCTTGTTTGTGCCAGGGTTGAAGGAGGCAGAGTCCATATTAATGGGATCAGAGCACCTTCACTGCAAAGTCACACCAGCAGGCCTGGCCTGTGCTGACCCTGCAACACAGAAAGTCAGACTGCTAACAGAAGCACAGGGAGTGATTTCCAATTGGCTTTCAAGTCCACTGTCATCCAGTGTCAGTGGCCATCCTCATTACCATAGCCGGGACAGCGCTACCTTGGTGCCCTTCTTTCTCCCTCCTCCTGCTGCAGGAGGTAGGCCACAAGTCTCTCTTCTTGGGAACTGATGACAGCAATTTGTCTTTCTTGGGCTTCCACCCAGGCTGGAGCAGTGGCAGCTGGGCCTGAGAAGCTCTCCTGATGTTACCGAGTCAGCGGATTGCTCCTGGGCTGGCCATGCTTCAGTACTTTCCCGTTAAATACCATATTGATTCTAGGGTCTTCTTACTTACATGTGGCCGGGGACCCTAAGCAGACTGGGACAGGGGAATGAGGAGGAGGGGTGTAATGAGAAGAGCTGCCCAGCAGGTTTACACACACAGCCTTAAGCTATCTGATGCTTCCGATTTATTTTATGTATTTAACAACTGTAATGAGACATAGATGCTTTGGGAGTGACAGAGGACGCAGCAGGCGGGGAGATCCAGTGACGAATCAGTGGGTATGAGGATTCCATTTATGGGAAGCAGAAAAAGAAGTTGCCTTCAGATGGGACAGCAAGAAGATTAAATTTGTAGGTAGAAGAAGAATCAGGGTTACATTAAAGATCAAGGAAGTAGCAGTCTGGTCTAGTGGAATTTCACTCCCCTGGGCAGGCCTCTGCCACCTCCTCTATCTTTCATCCTTCCTACTTAGACTGCGGAGGCCATCAGCCCACGCTTCTCCCATCCTTCTTACTTCATTTCCCATGCATTGCATTCTCAGGCATCTTTGTCTTTACCACAGTGAAGTACATACAATGTAATATTTACCAACTCAAGCATCTTAAAGGGCACAATTCAGCAGTATTGAATACAATGACAATGCTTTGCAACAATCCCTGCTAATTCTGTTACTTAGATTTCATTCCTTAATTTACCACCCTAAGAGGATAATTAATCAGTCACCCTCCCCCCATCGTTAACCCCTCTCCTGTAGCCTTAAGCAGACTCTCACTGATCTGCTTTCCATGTTTATGGGTTTGTCTATTTTTGATATTTCACATAAATTGGATCACATGTGATGTGTGGCCCTGTAGCTGGCATTTGCAACTAGTGTAAATATAATCAAAATGTATCAGTATTGAAATATGTAGATGATGAGAAATTATAAAAATCATATATTGATGACTGGCATATTAAGTGGCACAGTCACTGAAGTTTGGTATTTTCTTAATAAGCTAAGCACATAGTTAACACAAGACCCAAACACTTCACTACTGTAATATAACTTCTGTTATATGCCTGAAAGAACGACAAGATCCCCTGAGTAAACTGGGAGTATGGGGACCATGGGAGAGGGTTGAAGGTGAGGGGAGAGGAAGAGAGGGGAGCAGGGAAAATGTATATCTCAATAAAATTTTTTTTAAAAGTAAAAAAAAAAATGAAGACACATAGCCAAACAAGAGCTTGTATTTGTACTTCAAGGCAGCAAATCCACAATAGACAAAATATACAGGCAACCTAAACTTTTCCCAAGTGATAACTGATTAACACGTGCAACATATCCATGAAATAGGACCGTTTTTCAATTCATGTCTGTTCCTGTTCCAACCTTCAGTGGACTCCCATTGAATTTCATATTCATTTCAATGTACCATTAATAAGTATAAATTATCTGGCTGTATTGGCTTGCCATCGATGGATCCTATGATGATGAAGACCATCACAGGTGGGAGTAAGAAGAAGAATTGCTTCATGGCACCTGACAAGCAGCTTGGGTTTCAATATAACTTTTAAAGTCACAACCCTAATGACATCATTTCTTCCTCTAAACCCTACCTTCTACAGGTTCATCACTTCCCTATAGTGCCATCTTAACTGGTCTCTAATGACATTGAGACACTTTATTAACTGTGAAAGCTTGGCCTTAGCTAGCTCTTCCTTCCTTCCTTCTTTCCTTCCTTCCTTCCTTCCTTCCTTCCTTCCTTCCTTCCTTCCTTCCTTGCTTCCTTCCTTCCTTCCTTTAGACCAGGCTTGCCTTGAACCCACAGAAATTCATCTGCCTCTGCTTCCCAAGTGCTGGGATTAAAGGCGTGTGCCACCTTCACCTGGCTCTTAGAACATAAATTAACTGGCTCTTAAAACACAAATTAACCCATTTATATTAATCTATATTCTGCCACATGGCTCGTTATCTCTCCTCAGTACCCTATTTCCAGCTTCTTCCATGTGCCTGGCTGGCAAATCTCCTGCCTCAGACTCTTTCCCAGGGTTCATACCTCTCTCAGAAGTCCCACCTAACCTCTCCTGCCTAGCTGCTGGCCATTCAGCTCTTTAAGCCAATCAGAAGGTGCCTTAGGCAGGTGGGATAAAATAGACACATCTTCATACAGAGTACAAAAATATTATCCCAATAGCCTTCATCTAAGACCAATTCCAAGAGAGGAGTCTTTTTTGAGGTAGGGGGCAGCTTCCAAACTATAAAAGTGAGCACGTTGCTTAACATATCCTTTCAACTTATCATCAAACTATAGAAGTGGGCACATGGTTTAACATACCCTTTCAACATAACAATTCATCCATCCCTTCACTATTTTTCATCTTTGTTTATTTTTCTTTTAACAGACACCAAACCATTTCTGACTCAGGGACACTTGGGACACAGCGTGTCTAGTTTCTCATTTCCGAGACTAAGGTAAACCATCGATTCTGTTAATTCTCAGTTTCCTTGACATGTTAGTTCCTCTTCAAAATAGTTCATACTGTTACTTCTTTTTGAAGTGAGGTCCTAACTCTTAACTCTTTATCCATGACAATTTGGAACTCACTATGCAGCCCAAGTTGACTTCCAGCTCTTGGAAATCTCCCTTTCTCTCTCTCCTTAAGCTTGTTGGAGTGCGAGATGATATGTCCCTTTCTATCACAGGCATACACTGTTTGGAACAGAGTTAGGCAAGTAACTACATACTTAACAAATACTAATATGGTGTAAATGGATATTTTATGTAAGTTTTAGTTTGTGGGTGACATGCACATGTTTTTACATAATATGTAGATATCTACAAAGTTAAAATTAGGGGATTTTGGAATTTGTGAGCTAGCTTGCAGAGAGGGCCAACTTCAATGTACAAGAGCAAGGATAGTTCAATCAAAGATGAACTCACAAACCAGTATCTTTTCAGCTTGTATAAACTATGGGTTCTAGTGAAGTACCAGAGTGGGAACATCCATGTAAATAGACATAGGCTGTTGAGTGACGTCTCAGAAAGACAAAAAACATAACAGAAGCTGAAGAAAGGACCCCGTTTTGTCGTCAGATCTCAGAGGCTGAATCCAGAGAGCTCACATTGCATTCTTTGCTGGTGAACATTAAGTTTCTTCTCTTGTACGTTTGAGTCAATGTCTACTCTCCATTTCGATTGTTTCTGTGGTTTTAGTAAAGTAAACTCTTTCCCTCAGTGTTCTTTGCACAGTTACTACACCGAGGCCATAACTGCCTACATCAAGTGGCCAATAAGAGTGCATTTGTTTCTTTCCCTGGCATGTTGTATAAGTGAATTTGTCTGTGTTTATTAGTTATCAATTGCCTGCACACCGTACGCCAGACCAACTGGAATGAGATTATTGATGTAACCTAAACCACTGTAGAATACTCTTGATCAGTGAGGTTTTTTTTGTTTGACCTTTGGGGATTTACAAGAATAGGAGTTGTGTGGGAAGTCTTTCTGTATAGGTGTTGCTTTTATTGGTTAATGAATAATGCTGCTTTCAGTCAATGGCTTAACAGAGGAAAGCCAGGCAGGAAATACAAACAGAGATGGAGAGAGAGAGAGATAGAGAGAGAGAGAGAGAGAGAGAGAGAGAGAGACAGAGAGAGACAGAGAGAGAGACAGAGAGAGAGAGAAAGAGACAGAGAGACAGAGAGAGAGAGAGAGAGAAAGAGAGAGACAGAGACACAGAGAGACAGAAAGAGAGAGACAGAGATAGACAGAAACAGAGAGAGAGGGCAAAGTGGCCACGTAGCCACTGCAGGAGACAGACACCTCTGCTGGAGCTTGTCGAAACTTTGTCCGTATGTCACAACCTTGTGGTGATGCACAGATTAATGGAGGTTGGTTAGTTTAGGATATATGAGCTAGCTAGAAAATGCACTTAAGTTATTGACCAAACAGTATTGCAAATAATATAGTTTCTGTGTGATTATCAGGGTGACCATGAAATGAACTAGCAGCCTCTGCCTACATAGGAGAATTTGGGGAGCATCCTAGCCATCTGTATGTATGTCCTAGGACAAACTGAACAAGCTATCTGTAGTACCAGTCACTTCTAGGATATCCTCTGTCCTCCAGATGCATTTTTGGCCTCTTAAGGTAGTCTCCTCACCACCTGCTTTCCACTGTGGGTAGGGGCAGGTTTTGTCTACGAACCTTTTTCACTGGAGGAAGTGCTAGGGCCTCTTCTCTATCTTTAGATCCTTCTGTGAACTCAGCACCTCAGACTGAACTTGCCATAGCAGAGTATACTTGTAAGATGTTATGGAACAGTGACTCCACCAATTCATCAATAAGTAAGAGAAAATCAAATAGAGAGGTTTGACTGCAGGGGGAGAATCGATGTAACACACGATGGGGAAGGAGGACAGCAATCAAAAGAGGCAATTCAGACACCCAGCCCCTGCAGTCCTAAGGCGGACTAAGAAAGGAACTAGAAGAGACCAACATAACAGATCCTCTACCCTTATCCCTGTGCAAAAGAATTTTCATGCCTGAAATCCAACCCATCCCAAGGGCCGCTCTTAATCTCTGTCCTGACAGAGCAATCTGTCACCATAGGTGAGAGCGAAGGATTGGTAAGAGCAGAGCCAGACTCGGAATCCTGTCTGATCTTCTCATGAACTGATTATCTGGACAGGTTTTTGTCAACACAGTCCAATGGCTGATGACAACAGTGACAGGATGCACACAGCTCCGTCTCCTGTGCCTACTTAGCCTGGAAGAACTGTTATCTACTATTGCTATTAGGGTGATTGTCCTCAGAACCCTATGAGGAACCCCAGACCCTTAAATTCTACCTCTCTTCTACTTCCCACACTCCCTTCAACTTGTATTTTAGTAGTAAGAGACTCTTTCTGTGTTTTTTACCTGGTGCCACAGGCTGATTTGCTGATAATCATTCATTTCTATTCATGCCTCAGGCTTCCTGCTTTAATTTGGTCTTTACCTCATTTTCAAGTTCAGGTAGTTATGGTCTCAGCTCTGGGTTTTCTTTCCCTGAAATGTCTGGTGAACAGTATGTGGGGAGGGGAAATGAATCTCTTGTCTCACTCTCTGTGAACAATAGTAACCTGAACACAAGCCTATTTAAATTTTTCTCCAGGCGCTGTTGTCCTTTGTCCCATGGAAACTTTTGTCCCTATTATGGTTTGCCCTCACCCTCAAGTTTTTAAAACTGGGTGATCTCCCATTTGAAAAAGCCCAGCTGGATAGCCTACCAGATGGTGGCTTTGAATGTTTTGCCCTCAGCCTTGAATTAAGAGGAGACAGAGAAAAGCCAGAAAGACTTTCCACCAGAAATGAGAGAAGATCAACCCACGACTTAGCAGCCAAAGCAGGCTTCAGAGATGTGAGCTCAACATTCTTGGTGTGGTGGGAGAGCCTGATGTTTTCTAGCGTAGTTCAGAGAGGACCAAGGCACAGAGAAAACCTGAAAGACGCATGCTCATCTCACAGCCTCTCTGTTTCCTGACTTCTGTTTAACTTTCTGACTTTTTGTGTTTCTGCAAGGGGAAAGTTGTAATTCCTACTGGATAGGATTGTGGCACAAATTAATTACTGCAAGGTTTAAATGAGATTATATGTATAATGCATTTTTACCTTATCATAGTGTTGCTGTAGACTTTCCTTTATTGTCAACGACTATTACTAATATCAATAACAATGGAAGTAGATAGTCATCATAATTATGCGCACCTCTAGAGACCTCCTTGGGCTGTAGCTCATTGCAAATTTTGCTCAGCTTGGCTGGAATTCCAATCCTGTCAGTCAGCCACTGAAAGAGGATGAGCAAGTTCCATGGCCATTCTCCCAAGTTCCTCCCAACTGCAAACAAGGATTCTAGTTTTGTTTCGTGAATTGTAGGAACATCCAAGGAAAACTGCAGTTATAAAATTACCCTCCGCTCTTCTAAGCATTCTTTAAGAGCACATGTTAGTAAGGCCCTGATATTCAGCCTTGAGATCAGGACAAGCCTCCTCTGGCACGCTGATGAAGTCGTGTTACTGTGTGTGTGGTAAGAGACCAAAATCTGCCCCTGTGTGTACACTAAACCAGCAGTATCGGAAAGGTGTTTGTGTGTGTGTGTGTGTGTGTGTGTGTGGTCAGAAACAGTGGAGATGGAGGGAAAGAACATACAAAACATTAGTACTCCTCTGATAATAGCGATCCTCCAAAGCGTTGGCAAAGGTGACTTGCTATTAACATCGGTCTTACTGCTTCTGTAGGCTCGCCTGCTCCTTTGACTCTCCTGTGGGGCAGACTGTGGGCTCAAGTTCATTCCAGCTCATGGCCCTTCATTATTGCTAATGGGAAGAACTGACTAGGGTGAGGGAGCTACCATTTGATTATTAGCATTTTTTTTTTATAAAAATAGTGTCTCCCCCAGTCATATCAGGTGCTATATTCTTCCACAGGGGCTACTTCGATTCTTTTTTTCTTAATGGAGTACCTAGGCAGAAAAATTGCTTCCTTGAACACCTTTCTCTTCCTCCATAATGGTGAAATAAATGGCCCAGGGTCTGGAGGCATAATTTACTGATTTCATTTAAATTGGACTGGAAGTGAAGCTGTTTACACAGCTGGCTCTGTATAGTGCCTACTCGCCCACTCCTTACCATATAACGTAAGGTGAACTCCGAGCCACCAAATCCCAGGGCCGTTATTAGGAACAGTATGTCTTTTCTAACCTTGTTTGTCTGAACACGTGTGAGGAGAATGAAAGCAGAAATGCTCAGTGAGACTGAGTTGAAAAATAAAAATCAACGAACCTGGATTCAGAACTCTGGAGTTCAAATACGGAAAGTTTGTGGGACTGAGGATTAATCACCACACCCTCTCAGTTCATTTTTTTCTTTCATTCATTTAGTCAATGAGTGTTTATCAAACCAGGCATCCTTCCAGACTCTGGAGAGATGGCATTGAGTGATAAGAGCAAGGTCTCCATTTTCTGGGTATTTTTACCAGACGGAGGCAAGACCAACAGCACACAGAAATCAATAAATATTTAATTAGGGTTGTAGCACGTGCTCCAGAAGAGATAAAGCAGCGGGAGGCAAGAACGACAACGAGCGTGACTTCCCGTGAAATGGTCAGCGTCGTAGCGTTGTGTTCTTAGACAAGGGCATTGCCTCTGGCTTCAGGAGGATGAGAATGGCAGAGAAAGGAGAAACTGCTGAAGCAAGCATCGTGATGGCGGAACAGATAGCACACAGAGAGATTTGGAATGATGAAGCTGTCGATGAGTAATAGAGGGGCAGGCAGAAGGCAGGATGCTGACCTCTGGCCAGCAGTTCTTGAACTGGTGAGCAGGGCTAGAATACTTAGACTTTCGTTGAACAAGCTAAGCTGGCTGACATTTCGACAGCAGTGAGTCTGAAACATAGCTGTGTTGTAGGGCCAACCAGAGACCATTGTTTTAAGAGTTCCTGATCCCTCCCCAGGAATTCTGATGTGAAATTGATCCAGAAAAGGAATTTGGTCTGTAGGCTCTTACGTTTCGCAGGTTATTCCAGTCTGCAATCAAAACTGAGAAGCACTGTAGTAAATGAAAAGCTACTTAATTTTAAAAACAACATGATCACAATTACAGTCATGTTAGGAACAAATATTACCTAATTTTCTTCCTTGTGGTGTTTCATAGTAGATGGTTATCAAAAAGTTGGTGATTTTGAAAGCATTTTTATGATACTTTGAAGTTTAAGAAATACTTATTAGTTCATGTCCATGCAGTATTTTTATGACATAACACATCTCCACTGGATCTTAAGTCAATTTGGGTGCCTCAAGATTACTTTCCTGGCTGAAGTCAAATGGATTCAATTAAATATAGCTCTCACATTGGTTGAATTACACAGATTTTGGTGAAGCGCAATTTGCTATTTGGCTTGTCATGGAACATGTGATTCTTCAGAGTAGAAGTAGCAACATCCTGTTTTGGTTCTAATTGTGTGTGTACGCTCATAGGAATACCTCATTGTACTCAAAAAACAGTAGGCTGTTCTCAGACCCAGGTTACTTGTGTTTATACTAAGGAAATCTGACCAGTTTGATCCTCAGGGTACCATGGGAACAGGAAGAGCAAGGTTCCCAAGAACACAGTTAAAACGCTCTGGAATCACTTTGCACACTTTAAATCAAATCAAAGATTCTCAGGTGTGCACATGTGCTTACTTCACCTGGAGGGGATCTCCCAGCACATGGCTGGTCTTCATTTCCCAGAGTTCCTACGTCAGTAGATGGAGGCTGGAGGCTGAAAATGTGCAATTCTAGGAAGTTCCTGCGTGATATTCCAGCTGGTGGTATTCTGACAATTTTGATGCAGATATAAAGTATAGGTGCTGATGAAAAATGCTTATTACATTGAAAGGAGTGGGCTGTGAGAGCCATGATTATTCTCTTCTCTCTCCCCCCTTGTCTCTCTCTGTGTGTCTCTCTGTCTCTGTCTCTCTCTGTCTCTCTCTCCCTCCTGATCTCTCTCTGTGTCTCTGTCTTTCTCCCTCCCTCCCTCCCTCCCTCCCTCCCCCCCCCCCTCTCTCCCTCTCTCTCTCTCTCTCTCTCTCTCTCTCTCTCTCTCTCTCTCTCTCTCTCTCTCCAAACTCTTGTTCTGGTGACCAGGGTTCCCAAGCATCCACAGTTTTCTCGCTTCCAAGCCAGAGCAGCACATCCCAGGATCAGCCACAGTTGCCCTGCACCGGCCTCAAGAGGCCATTTGAAGGTTTTTTGGGAGTTTCTCCATTTGATACGACCCAGAAACTGATGGAATAAGGACCACGATTCTGCAGGTCTTAAACCTGGGTAGTTTTGTAGGGTTTAACACAGCTAGGTTGTGTGTCCACAGAGAGTGCTTACCCTTGCAAACTGGTCAGCCCTGGTAGCATCAGAACCTTAGCAGCTGTGGGTGTCAAAGTGCCACATGGAAGGAAGGGTCCCAGTGAAGATCTTAAATGTAGGGATGACAAAACCAGCAAGAAAACATAAACAGATGAACTCTTTTCCTCTCTTTCTCTCTTCCCTTTTTATCTCTTAGATCTGTATTAGTTGAAACTCTGAATTCTAGCCCAAGAAGCAAGCAGAAATACCAGAAAGCTATATAGAATCATCAGGTTTTCTCATCTCATTTGTCCATGAATTCCAGAGTATTTACCATTGCTTCACTGATTGGACATCTATCCTTCTTAGGATCAAAAGGTCCTTTTTATTTTTTTCTACCATGTGACACCCTAGCAAGGGCCCTTTGATGAATATAGACTAGGGCAGAATTCTCAAAGACACACACACACACAAAGTTGAGCAAGTGTCTGTGTGGACAGGGAGTTGGCAGCCATTATGCAGTGGCAGGGATGAAGCAAGCTGCTTGAGAAGGAGACAGGAAGCAAAGCTGGCTGTGTACAACAGGACAAGTTTATCGGAAGGTGTGGGATCTTATTACTCAGCTCTAAAGCTCAGAATTAGGAGCTAAAAAAAAGAGACTTAAATGCTTTCAGGGCAGACAGAGGAGGCTAGTAAACAAAATAGGATGGACAAAAGCAGACAGAGATTTCAATAACAAAATTAGGTTAGTAAATGCAAAACATCCTTTAAACCTAAATTTGGTTCAGGGGTAATAGTTTTCATTCAGATCCGGGGAAGTAGATCCTGAAAGGAGGATTTATTTAAAGCGGAGAAAATAGATTTCTTAAGAAAAAGAAAATGAGGAAAAGTTCTAAAAGTGTGGGCTGTTTCAGGGGACGAGAACAATGGCACAAAATGAGGAAGCTAACTTCTGTGTTCATTCCAACACTCAGACTTTAGCTGATACGTCTATAGGACCAGAACAGAATTTATTTTGCTAATGTGTACGCAGGGATGTTATATCTATGTTCTTAAGCAAGGTTGGCCTGCAATTTCCTATTACAATTGACAATAAGAAAAATGCTTCAGTCTTGACTACCCATCTGACCGTGAAATGAAATGCATGCTGGGTTATTTGGTATCCTCTGCCTGAACAGTACCCCGTTGCTAAAATTTTGATGCATACCATTCTAGTTTCCTTTGTGTTGTTTCTGACCAAATCAACATCTAGAATGAAAAGGATTTATTTGGCATATAAAAGTCACAGTCCATCATTATGGAAGTCAGGGCAGGAACTTAGGCAGAAACCACAGAGGACCACTGCTTGCTGGCTCACTTGCTGGTTCATGCTTACCTAGTTTTATTATATGACCTAGGAAAACCTATCAACAGTGGACTGGGCCCTCCTACATGAATTAACAGTCTCCTACAGACATGATTATAGGCTAATCCAATCTATACAATTCCTCAGTTGAGTCCTTCCTCTCAGATGACTCCAGGCTTTGTCAAGGTGACAACTAAAGTTATTTCAGACACTACTGAAGGAGTCAGATTTAAATGAAAACTACAGCTACTATTTTTTTCTTCTTTCTATTGATGGTGTTCATAAATTGATTTGACAGAGGACTTTTGTTTCCCAAGGGCTTCAGAAAAGTGGAGTTTCCAATTCTGAGAGGTGCCTGGGGGCCATTGCAAGAGTTTTGTCTACCTAATAGTGTCTTTTCTGGCTCCTGTAACGTGGAAGCATTCCTGGGTATCAGCAAGAAGACAGCAAGAAGGTTCCATAGAGGCCTGGAGGGATGGCTCAGCCATTAAAGGCTAGGCTCACAACCAAAAATATAAGAGTTCAGTTCCCAGCACCCACGGCTGTCCCTCCAGGTACCAGCTTCATATACAGCGATTAAAAAAAAAAGAAGGTTCCATAGAAATGTGGAGCCTGAAGAACACAATGTCTACAATCTAGCTACACAATCTGTGTGTTCTTATTTTATTGTGTAGCATAATTCCCTAGGTGTTGGGATCCTTCCAAAGCCCTGATCTCAACTGTACTTTGAGGATCTAAGGGAGTACCTGATGATACCACTTGGGCTAAGTAGAGCCAGCAAAGCAGCAGCATGAAGGAGCTGTGAGAAACGGGAGTGGGGAGATGATGTGGGATCCCCCTATGTATGCCATGAATATGTTTTTGTTACCATTTGTTAATAAAGAGACTGCTTTGGCCAATGGCACAGGGCTGGGCGGGACAGAAACTCCAATAACAGTGAACTGTGAATCGATGAGTCACTTTTGTAAGGAGTGCTGAGGCAAAGAGCAAGACCAGTCACTAGACTACGTGAGCTGACCCATGACTGAACAGAGAACAATAGTGTGCATACTACACCTGTAGGAGATAATTCAACCGAAGTCTCTTGATAAAGAAAATCCTTACCTGACATAGTTGGAAAGTCCGCCTAATGAGCGGGGCCAACAACATAACTGGGAAGACCCAGCCCATTAGAGAAATGAAAATTGGTTCCTGTTGTCTCTCATCGTCTTGCTGCCCATTCATGGTGAAAGGGTTTGCATCCCCACCCCAGACCTATCTTGATTCTACCAACTCAGCCACCTTCTGAACAATCTTGAGATTCACATCATGGGACAGACACAACTATCACTTGGCTTTGTTCTAAGTTTCTATGGGATACATATCATATTTACATTCATTTGAGATATCCATAACCCTTCTAGAGATTGCTGGTGATGGTGGATTATAGCCGTTCCCTTACCATTCACAGAGGCTGACCCCTCTCAGAACTCCGCAGAGATAAGCAGCTGTTAATGGAAGCTACATGATCAAGAGAGCAGAAGGCTGAGTGGGGACTCAAGGCCCAGAAGGCATGAAGAAAGCTGTGAAGAACTTATCTCAGGGAAATAAGGAGGCAGCGGGACTGGACAGAAGTTCCACCTAAAAGCCTATGGCGCTTGCTATGCTATCCCAGTGAACTTTACCTACAAAGCCCAGCTTTGAAGATAAAATGGTTAATAACTTCAGAACAATGACTGTGGAAAATTAAATTCCACGTGCAGAAGCAAGTGTGATTATAGTAACGACATGCTCACGAAGCCACCCCTAGTCTGTCACTCTTCTGCGCTCAGAGCTGCTGCTGTCCGTGTTTCTTAAATGATCATGTAGTACGTGCTGAGAGGCTGGCTACTGGCACACAGAGGTGCACATCTTTCCGGGCCCCACATCAGAAGGAAAGAGGACACAGACTCCACACCTGTTTCGCCTGCAGAATTGTGACCAAAGGGCCTGGAATTGAATAAAATGGCATGCCCAGGTTTTGTGCAGGTTGTAGGGGATTGACATATTTTTACATATTTATGAAGTACAAGGTGGTGTTTTGATTCATGCATATATTTGGAGGTGATCAACACAGACTAATTAGCATACCTGTCAGCATGGAGTTTTATCATCTCTTTAACGTAAGTACACGCAGATGTACCGGGGTTTGGATGCTGTTCTTCTCTCAGGCGCTGCAGCCAGAGATCACCAGTCCTCCAGATCCACGGAAGTAAACTTGGCCCCTTAAACCTGGAAATCCATTCTAGCTTGAAGTTGAAATAGTTGAGCTGCTAAACACACAGCATAAATTGCAAAAGTTTAGACACATTCTGGGAGGTGAACTGGATCAAGTATTCAAAAATTAAAAAAACAATATAAAAATGCTAAACTAACTCAATGTCTGAGAATAATTGGGGCTGGGAAGAATCCAATGTTTCTAGAAGAGACAGAGAAAATCTGCAGTACTTCAAGTGATGAATTTGGAGATTACAGAGAGGGGACACCCCAGATTGAAAAGGTTGTTGAGAGGTAACATGTTATCACCACTCCACATTCTGTTAAGTCCTGAGGGTAATTCCGGTATGGAAATCAGTCCATCAGTGGCACTGGTTCCGTCCACCAAGGTCAGCCGTGTCTATGGGTCTATTCATGGATGCACACTGCAAGCAACATTTTGCCTCTGGGACTATGAAGAGAAAAACAAGGCCCAGCTAAGCCAGCATGAATAATAGGCTGTGGAAATAAGACTGTTCTTTGGAGACTCAAGTTCTGAGGAACACGAAAACACATTCTGTTCTCCGTGTGGGCAAATGCACTGCCTTTGCACAGAAGTTTAGCTTTTTTCTGATTATTTTATTCAAGGTCTTAACATTCTAGGCCATATTTAAGTGCTTATTAAGAGAGAAAGAATTGCTAAAGAAAAGTCAAGTTGATTTGCCTTTTGTATATTTTTAGGAAGAGACTTTATTGTTTGTGTTTCTTAAAAATATTTATCTCTCTCTCTCCTCTCTATCATTCATCTTACCCCACTTTCTACATGAATGTCTTATTATTATTATTTACTTTATACCCCATGCCCATTAATAGTGATTTCTTTCCCCTACAGGATGAGTTCAAGCCTGAGCATGGGGGCATTAGAAGCTCATGTGAGTTGCTTGGATTTATGGATTTGAATTTCACTCTGAATTTTGGCAGTGGTGTGACTCTGGACAATTGTCTTAGTGGCCATTAGGCTCTGTTTCCACATTTGTAAACTGCCCATCAAAGGGACCCTGGTCCCAGAGACTCTATAAACAATGTTTTAGTTATGGTACTCTTCACATATTGCCTTTCACAAAACAACTGACCCATAACTCTTCTGTGTATATGCGATTACACCTACTCCGTATTTTGAAACTTTCTTGACCATTTTCTTTTAGGATAAACAATCTTTTGTTGTACCAAAATTTGACTTATTGAAGTATTTCACTTGGGGCTTAGGGAGGAATCTGTATGAGGCCAGAGTTAGTCCATTCTCCTCAAGCGTGATTCTACAAGGTTGACAAGGCCATCCCTGGTATTAATGGGGGAATCAGAGTTCAAATGAGTCCGAGGAAGATGTTGTTCTGAGAAGGAGAAAGAATTTGGACATGCCTTCTGGATCTGGTTGTAGGGCTATTTTCTGTCTTTCTTCAAACTCCAACTGCTTGTGAGTTATGAAAATGGATCATTAATAATTACATTCTTATGTGTTAGAAAATGTGTAATACATTTTTATTTTGACTTTTACTTCATGTACAGCCCTATGGATTGCAAATAACCCTATCAATAATGTATATGCAGCTTTCCTTCCCAGATAAGAAATTGCCACTTAGCAGGGATTATTGCCCAAGTTTATGGGTCAGAAAAAGATTTCTTGAGCTTGAGTCTCAGGATACATTACTGTCGAATCTCCATCAGCTTTTCCTGTTTGACTCATTACACTTGGTGTTGTTGGTGTTATCATTATTACCCTGCTATTGTTGGGACTGATGATTCATGATGGAATACTGTACCAGGAATAATTCTTTATATTTTTACGTGATTACTAACAAACATTTCTTCAAGAAGTTATATTTTACCACATGAAGTAATCTAGCTAGCAAGGAACATATGATGTCTTGTTCATGTGCACAGTATAAAAATCCACAAAGGACGTAAGAGTGACAGAAGTTGACTTTAGTTTATAAAGTTATTTTAAAAAACTTGTAATAATGCCTTCTTTGTGATCATATAAAAAGAGAAAAACATACTAACATAACATTTATTCTTCTTCAAAGCATAGAAATAGTCCTAAGATCCAGTCAATGTTCTTTCAGTACCTAAAACAATAATTTTTTTGAGAATGATGAAGATGACATTTCTTTACTGGCTCCTATCCACAATACCCTGCACAAACCAACCTATCCTTGTCCCATCTATTAAGCAGTCAATGCAATCAAACTGTAGGTCTTCCAGGGCACTTCCAGGAGTATTTGGTTGTTTTATTTGATGCTTTGGCTCTTTGGGGGGCCTGCCACCCAGATCCCAAATAAATGCATGTGAAGACTTATTATTACTTATAAATGTCCAGTCATAGCTTGGCTTATTTCTTACTTCTTAAATAATCTGGACTACCTCTTATCTCTGGGCTTTCATCTTTCTCTATTTCTGTATATTTTTCTTTACTTCTTCATCTTTGACCTGCTGTGTAGCTGGGTGGCTGGCTTCTGATGTCCTTCTTCTTCTCTTCCTTTTCTCACTCCTCCATCCCCTCCAGATTTTTCTTTCTTTTTATTCTTTCTACCTACTAGCCCCATCTATCTTTTCTCCTGCCTTGCTATTGGCCATTCAGCTCTTTATTAGACCAATCAGGTGTTTTAGACAGGCAAAGTAACACAGCTTCACAGAGTTAAACAAATGCAACATAAAAGAATGCAACACATCTTTGCATCATTAAACAAATGCAACACATCTTTAAATAATATTCTACATCATTCAAGTATATCTTTCTAAGGAGGAAATGCATTTTATTTACTCCTTTCTATAGCCTGGAGATGTTTTATTCTTTGTGTTATATTTTTTCTTTATCACTTGCTGGCTCTTCCTTGGAATACTCTTATGTTAGAGTCTGTGGTCTTATAATTGGTGCTCCTTTTGATAACATATCAACTTTTAGGTATTTTGAGAATTCCTGTCTTACAAAATTATTTACCCTGGTCCACTTCCTTTACAATACTGTGAATATTATGCTTCCAGGTCAAATTTATACTTGAAACCCATTCACTTTTACCAACACCAGACTCCTAAATAGGGTTTAAGCACTAGATCAGTTGAGGAAATAGTCACAAATAGTTCAATGATCAGAACAAATATTTCTAATAGTATTTTGCATTTTTGTATTAGTTTAATAAATTCAGAGTTGATATCTTGGTTGTGACAAATCAATCTGAAATTTGTATGTGCATATGCATAGTTGTGAATGACAGAAAGTATGTGTGTGTATGGGTGCATGTTTGCATGAAAGCATATATGTATGTGCTTTACCAAGGCATTTTTTTCAATTAACAAAATATTTACCAATTGTCCCACTTCATCTATTAGTATCATGTTTTCTGATTATTGTGAATTATGTTTACTCTCCCAGAACCTCTCTGATTTTTTTTCCTACCCAAGTCAGTCTCTAGAATCTTTTCTAATTTATTATTTAATCAGATCATCTGTGTGACTATGGATTGGGAATTATTCATTACACCCTGATAGGTTCACCAATGGGTACACACTGGACACTGGCCCTCCTCTTTCCCAAGTAATCTTCTAGCAGCTAACTGTTCACCACTGAGTTGTGAGTAAGCCCTGTTATTCCCTTCCCCGTCCTTAGCTAAACTTCGGGGTTGGCTGACTTGTCTATGCCCAGTACTAGTAGATACACCTCCTCTGAGTTCCTAATTGCCATGGCCATGTCATACTCAGAAAAGGGAATTTTGAGCTCTTATTCTTATCTTCCAGCCCTTACATTCTTTCAACTCTTTCTCCAGTGCTCTTTGACAAAAAAAAAAAAAAAGTTGCATAAATGTCTTATTTGGGCTAAGCCTTAAATCATACTTTATTCCCAGCATGTTGTTCAACTATGAGACCCTGATTCACCTCTGTTCTCTGCAAATAGAGATTTCTGTTTAAGGTTAAGAGAAGTCTTTGTGGCTATAAACAGTGTTATTTAGAAATTTGTTGGATTTGTCAGTTCAGCTAAGCAGCAGTAATAGTTTCTTCACTTGGGCCTAAGACCTTCCCCATCATGGGTTTTTGACTGAGTTTACAGTACTAGATAGGCACGAATACTCCCCTGATGGAGTGCTCCTTCAATCTAATCAGGGCACAGTGGTTTACCCTGTAACAGTCACGCCATTATTGCACCAATCGGCAAATCTTAACTGGCTGGTGAATATTGTCATTCATAAACTTGTGCTGTATAAAATAGTTTATGCTTATCATAGTCTAAATGAGAAATGTTCCCAGTAGGCTCAGGCATTTGGACACTTGGTCTCCAGCTGGTGGTGGTATTATGGAGAGAGCTTTTATTCAAAGCTATGTTGCTTGGGTTAGGTGTTAGGAATTTAAAGCCTCAAGCTTCTACCAGTTCTCTCTCTCTCTCTCTCTCTCTCTCTCTCTCTCTCTCTCTCTCTCTCTCTCTCTCATACTTGAGTATGTAAGCTCTTCATTTCCTGCTTAGGCTGACATGTCCGCTGCTCACCATCATCATGATGGCCTACTATGCCTCTGAAACCTTATGTTAATTCAACTCTTCTTTTATAAGTTGATTTTGGTCATGGTGTTTTTTTTTTCACAGCAAGAGGAAAGTAAGTAATACAAGGGCCTTATTTCCACCAGCCTGCATAGCAGTTCAGTAGCCTACATGATGCAGCACTGTGAACGCTAACCCAAAGAGGGAAGAAGCTTCAGCTCAATTCTGGTGGGATTCTTCTGTATCTTGCAGTTAAGGTGAGTGGTTTCTTCAACAATAGCATCTTATTAACTAGTTCCAGTAGTCAACCAAGAGGAATACAAGAATTAGAAAATCTGGAGGGGGGCTCTGGGTATGGAGGTATCCCACACCTGACACTGGTAAGTCTGTTTAGTACCCCATTGCTTCTGTCTCTGTTGCTACCTAGCTAAGTTGACTATCTGCCGTCAATTTCTTTCATGTTTCTAACTGGGTTACCAGATAGTTGGCTTCCATGTGACCTTTTCATGTCCCCTGTGTTTTGATTAACCTTCCATATCCTAGTCCTCTCGTCTCTCCCATACTGCACCCCTCTTCCTTTAAGAGTGTTTCAGCAGAAAAATTGTCAGTTTGAAAGATTGACAGGTATGTAGTTAGTTCTAACAGGTCATTTTAGTTTATGACTCTCTTGTACAATTATGAGAAAGAGACAGAGAGAGAGAGAGAGAGAGAGAGAGAGAGAGAGAGAGAGAGAGAGAGAGAGAGGAGATGTTTTGTGGTGGAAATTCTTTTCTAATCAGAGCAACATTTGCCTGACAAATACTTAGAAAATAGCAGCTTTTGCTAAGTTAAGGGGGCTCACATTTTCTATTCATTTCTCACTTACCGTTTGTCATATTTCTCAGTCTCCAACACTGGTGCATGTTGAAATATAGTTTGCCATGCTCAACAAGTGGAAGCCAGATAAATCACAGGTATAAGGCAAGAGTCTGATTGGAACTGAAGCTGTGCATGTACTTTGAGAAACTGAGTTTCTGTCCCTTTGCTACGCAGAACTATTTCAAAATGAGCTTTGGACACTGGCTCTGCAGCTGATGATCTTAAAATAGGGATTCTCAAATGCATGATCAAAATCTGTAGGAGAATGGCAAAATTTGTTGTTTTCTCATTAGAATGCCAGCATAGGCTTGCACAATTTTCACTTGGGATATCAATAGGAAAGTTCATCTTCAAGGTCACAGAATGCGGTGATCTCTGTAAGATGCATAGTAAACGATAATGGCGCAGTTAGGAAGTTTCCAGGATCTGAAGGCATGACATCTCAGGCAACACAGAGCTCTGCTGGAGAGAGTGACGATGACTGAGTGGTAGCAAACGGTTCAACGAGTCCCAGAGGAAATGAAGGCTGAGAAGAGGACATTAGTTTTCACAGGCAAAGGGTCATTTGTAATCTTTGAAACATGGATTTCAAGGTTGTGGTAGGAAGCAATAAACAATTGCAAGTGATTGCAGAACCGTTTTACATACCATCTGCACTCACAGCTTTGCTGAACTCCGGGTAAGATAGTTAGCACAGGAAATAATGGCCTCACTAGGGCTACTGTGCATGCCAGAACCAGGATGTGAATTGATCTGTGCATAAGCCTGCATAGAAAGCATCCAAAGTGATGAAAAAGACATCATGTTTAACCATACCGTCATGGCTATGCAATTTAGAATATCACTTTGAACCTAAAAGCTTTACATATAATTAATAAAATTCATATCATAAGAGAGACACATATTTTCCACTTAAAGAACTCAACTTTTTCCTCAAAGATTCACGCAGTTCCAAGACATCCTTAATGGGCATTACCGAAAGCAATGGTCTTTAAAGAAAAGCAGGCAGGGTAGCCTGAGCATCTGTGTGGTTGAGAAATGATTGTCTTGCTTACCCTGTCTCTGACTTGTCCTCCACATTTGTTGCTGTATCTCTCTGCCTTTGGCAGAGGGTGTGCTGAAGCATGGAGGCGCTGGTGGAAAACTGCCTCACCTCAGTAGCTAACCCATTGTCGGGAGCCAAGTGGCTCCCATCTCTTAGCTAGTGTGTTTCTACATGTATGAAATAAATAGAAACTAGCCCTGTCCTCATCTAATAAGACATGTGTTTGACTATAGTATATATACATATGTAATTGTATATACATATATTAGAGAGAGAGCACTAGCTATATATATGTATATAGATATAGATTTATGGACATAGGTATAGGCTGCCCAGCAATAGTATATCTATCGAAAATCAATAATGATTTGTCTGAATGGCAGATGCAGCTGACCAATCATGAAACATATTAACATTGTGCTGATTTGGGGGTTTTCAAAATTGGGTGTAGTCCCTTGGGAAGGTGAGACAAAACACAATATTTTTTTTATGTGGCTTTATTCTAGTATTCTCACGAAGCCCTGAGGCCTAGCGTAGTATCTAATATATATATTTTTTAGGGATGGAGAGGAATGTGACTGAATGGGTAGATAGGGGGAGAGCTATGAGAAAGGTAAAGATG
This sequence comes from Arvicola amphibius, assembly GCF_903992535.2. NCBI lineage: Eukaryota > Metazoa > Chordata > Mammalia > Rodentia > Cricetidae > Arvicola > Arvicola amphibius. Next base: position 29,788,798 of record NC_052061.1, on the reverse strand, counting down.
TATAAATGGGTTGCACTATAGTCCAAGCTTCCTTTTGTGGTAGTTAAATGGGTCCAAGTTGAAGATGACCTTGTGTACCTTATACTGAGTTCAACATCCCACCCTAAGGCTTCCCACACTCTGCCCAGTAGAGCTAAATCTAATCAATGAGCAAATTTGATCCTCAAACCTTTCAAAGCCTGCAGTATGAAGAGCACCTTTGAATTTGTGGTAACACTACAGACCTCAAGATCCATGTAATGAATCTGGCTGTCCAAGTTTAGAAGTTGCCTGAACTAATAGCACATGGGGAACTTGTACTTGAAGACAGTCTCACCTAAGTGTCTTTTCTACTCTTAGCATGTCAGTCAAGACCTGACCTGTGATATAAAACAATAATCTAGCATCCCTGCCTTTTCGTGTTGCTTGCAGCCTGAAGCTGCCACCACCATTTAAGAGAACCATCAGGGAAAGAGCCATTAATCTGAGACATTTTGAAGCTCAAACCCTTAGAAATGTCTTTTCTGGTGGACAGTGTTCAATGCTAGAGTTGGGTACATATTTTCCCCTTCTTGTTTCTCTCCCCCTTTTGATGTTTTAAACAGCATTTTTGGATGTTTAGTGCCAAGTTGTTTTCTTTTTAATCAATAAGCCAAAACATTACAGCAGCAAGTTTAATATAGCTCACCTTCCTGGAAGAAACCTCAGGGAAAGCAAGACGCATCATGTTGAAATGGTGCTTAGCTCAGATCTCCAAAGAAGCTTGGAGTGGGAAGTACTTGCTCAGCAAGACCTTGATAGCGTTAGATGCAGGTGAGGTGGCCTTGCAGTCCTAGGCTTGGCTTGCGAGAGCACTGAAGTATTTGAGAGAAAGTGTTACCTCAATGAGCTCTGATGTCCATCTGGTGAGTACTGAGGCTGCCCAGAATGCTGGGAACTGCTCAGTGCAGTTAGGGGAGTTCTGATGAAGGTGGGAGGGAGACCAAGGCAGGCTTGCGTGCAGAAGACACAGAGAACAAATGACTAAATTTCCTTCCCAACATCTTGGGCTCTCTTAATAAGCAACAAGCCATGATGTGAGTTGGTCTGTTTTTCTTTTTTTTTTCTTTTTAGTGGAAGTTTGGTAGGGGTTGAATGCATGCTGAGTACCTAGTCTATCATTTCTTATTTTTAAGAATATAAATTTGCAAAGCCAAATATGCTGTGCCTTTGAATAAATAACAGCAATAAATGACTTCCATCCGTCCATTCACTAGCTAAGGAAACACTCACTGAAGATCCACATTGTGTTCAACTTTCTACAATTTGCCAGAGATGCAATGATGAGCAAAAACAGATCCCCTCTTGCCTTCCTAGGCCTTCTGATCTGAAGAGGGAGACAGGCCACAAATCAATGGGAAATCACAACTGTGCTAATGCAAACAAGGACAGAGTGTGGTAGCATTTATTCAGGAGCTGATCCCTATTTTACCACATGCAATAGCTTTTAAAAATTGAATCCCAACTTTCAAACTATTAGATTTCCTTAAGCATTGTAGACATTTCAGAAGAAGGAATTTTGAATACAAAATGGTATGGTTTCTATACTCAAGATGCCATAGACCCTGTGGCCTATAACTGGACTATAGCTGTGGCAGCTAATCATCTCCTAGATGCTGGTGGTCCACAAAGACCTCGGGAATCAACAAACCAGAGATGGGCATGGTCCTTACGCACTTCCTCTTACACCCTCGTAGAGGTAGTATCTGGAATTCAGGAAACGAAGTGAACACAAACTCCAGCACAAACAGCCAACTCTCTATTGAATGAAAATGAAAAGAAATGTGATGCAATACTATAACCAAAATGTTAAAAAAAATTCCAGTCACCAGGTCCATAACTGATCATTAGTTTCTGATGAAAGCATGTATGTATATCTTATTTACTCTGCAACATGATGTTTACTCAGCTTGAAAGAAGAGACTCTGTAAACAGGAGGCTCCATCACTAGCCTCATTAGCTGTCCCAGCTCTCCGTGCAATAGGCATTTAATAAATCATATTATAAATCATCTTCTGAGATGTTAATTAAGTGGTAAAACATTTGCTGAAAGTTAAAAGTTACCAAGGAATTAATTATAACCTTGTGGCCACCATTTCTAGTTAATTATACACCCTTCTTATATACTTGATAAACCACAAAGTGCACCCCTTTAATGATCAATTGGTATTAAATTAGCTGGAATTAGTTTTTATTAAAACCAAATTAGATTTTTATTTGCGATACAATAAAATAGTGAGCCCAGCCCTTGCCACTATGATTTGGGGGGTATTTCTGTAGAGAGTGATTACCAGATGTCTAATTGGGCAATTAATAGATACAGTTTCCAAATTAACATAATTGGGGGACCTAAAAAGAAAACAAAACGAGAATTCAGCCAGCAGGCCATCCTTTTTGAATCCTGCCATTTCATTCGGGGATGTCAACCAACACTTCATTCTTTCAGGATTCTCTGCTTTTCTGGCTGAAGTGTTATCAAAAGGGTTACCGGGACCATGAAGTAAACCAGTCAGATGTAGTGCTCCAAGTGTTGGTATCAAAGCCCAAGGCCACCCAGAAGGGCGTCACTTTCCAGGCTGTGCTGGGTCTGTGGGTAGCTATGGTGAGCCTGCATAGCGTTTATAGAACCTTGGAGGTAACTAGCTAGATAATGGGATGTTTACACAGCTGACAAGAGTCCAAATGCACAAGCGCGTCTCTTTCCAAAAACAATTTGCCAGATGAGTTTAGTTTGCTGTTCCAAAGCTTTTTCATTTTACCACTTAATACGCCACAGAAGGGACTGAGACGTAACCTCTCCATTTCTGCATCGACTTAAATCCCTTTATAATTGCTTTCCCCACATGTTCAGCACACAGTCCTGGAGCGTGTCCTCTGCCACCTGTGTTCGCTGAATGCATGGTCCTACCCTACATGTAGATGGGTTCTGTTCAGACCCAATAGGAAAGAAGTGTCAGCTTCTCTTCTCACTGGGTACCAAAGGATCTCCGTCTCATCACCCATAGCCCAGTAGTCTCTTAAAGCTCAGGACGCTGTACTCACAGGTATACAAAACCTGTTGGAAATTACCAAAAAATGAAGTGATAGTAAGCCTTTTTATTGTGTGAACCAGCAACGTTTCTTCTGATGTTTCCACATGTGCGTGCATTCTGAGTGGATCCTGCCCATCTGCCCTCGGTTCTTTACATTATATTTACAAAGGCTTCAGAATAAAAGGTTATATAAAGCATATGAAAATTCTGTGTACACTCGTTTCTACAAGTGCCCGAGATCCTCATAATGCCCCCTCTGCCTGATCCTTCACTAAGGTTATCTGAGTTTTTTGTCAGGATGCACTGGTGCCACTGGATACTATTATGATAAGTATTTTCTCTTATCATTGTCTTCTAACTTTATGCTGGGCTGATGGAGGAGAGTTATTTGTCTATGTTACTTTCATTGGTTAATTAATAAAGAAAACTGCCTTGGCCCTTTAAGAGACAGAAAATTAGGTGGGCGGAGTAGACAGAACAGAATTGTGGGAAAAGGGGTAGCAGGCAGTGGGGAGACGCTTCAGGCAGTCACCATAGTGAGTCACCATGATTCTCCTCTCTGAGATGGACGCAGGTTAAGATCTCTCCTGGTAAGCCACACCTTGTGGTGCTACACGGATTACTAAATATGGGTTAAAGGAAGATGTGAGAATTAACCAATAAGAGGCTACAGATAATGGACCAGGCAGTGTTTAAAAGAATACAGTTTCCGTGTAATTATTTCGGGGGTAAAGCTAGCTGGCAGCCAGGTGGCGGGACGCAGCCCGCCGCTCCTTTCTACACTGGGCCACTCTGTCCTTTACTTCTACCAACCAATGGATTCAGTCACTTCCCCTGTTAGAAGCTCATTTTTTTTTCACTTAGAAAATGGATGTGAGTTGCCTTCTCCTCTTAGATATTAGGATACAACCTTAGAAAATACTGACCATGGCCCCAGTTCTTAAGTATTGCCATTTATATGGAATTAGCATGCTGAAAAAAATATGCACAAAGCTAGAAAGAGGGCTCAGATGGTAAAGGCACTTACTGCCTGGGCTGAAGACCTAGTTTGATCCCCCTGAACCTACATGGTGTAAGGAGGGAAACTGTTTTGGCAAGTGTTGCTCTGACTTTCATACGTGTGCACACAATTCCCCCATCCACAAACACATGAATAAATGTAATAAATATTTGAAGATATGCATATATCTAGCTCAAAATTATTGGAAGTCCTATACAAGGCAAAGGAAACTGATCCATCTTAACAAAGCAAGTAGATCTTCCATTACCTGGCAAGGGTTGTCATTGAAGAGAGTCTGCTGAAACTGAAACTTGAGGAAAAGAAAGTAAGTGAATTTTGTGCTGGCAGAGCAGCGTTGAAATTGTCCCAGAGAAAGAGCTTGAATATTGAAGAAACTGGGCCACCAGGAAGCAGAAAAAATGTGCTCGCTTCATGACGAATGGGAGGAAGGGTGGTGGCATGAGTGGAGAATTGGGAGGAAATAGAAAGTGGCAGTTAAAGTGGGTGATTGAGGACCACAATAAGGAGTTGAAACAGTTGGAAAACTTTGAAGTTAAGCAGCAGAATGAAGTGGTCTGATTGGGCTCTAAGATCATCAATCTTGCTGATTGGTAGAGAATACATTCAAATAGGATGAAACATGTGGCAGGGGGAGGCTGGCAGGAGATTGTTGAATTTCTCCAGAGAAAAGTGATGGAGGATGGGTGATATGGGCACTAAAAGGGACTAGAAGAGGAAAATTGTAGATATGCTTTCAAAAACAAAACAATGGGTTGGCTATTGGTCTGGGGCTAGAGAAACCTCAGGGCCTTCTTTGGTTTCTAGCTTCAGACTTTGACTTTATTTGTTGATTCAACACCTACTTTTTGTCCACTCACTATATGCCAGAAGCTGGATACTACAAAGGTGAACCAGATAGCAAAGGCTCCTGATCTCATAGAGGTAACAGATCTTGAGAAGAGTTGGTAGACTAAATGCAGAGAATTCCTTCCCTCTAAACTTTACTTTGGAGAATATACAACTTCCACCATCTCTTATTATGCAGTCCGCTTTGGCCATAACTTGTTTTCATCCGATAAGACTGTGGACTCCTCCAATCTAATCTTGCTTCTCTGCTTCTGGCCCAGAAGGGACTTCAAGGATGACCTTGGTGCTCATATCAAAAAGGATCATCAGGTCTAGAGTCACTTGTGATGGGACAAATAGATACTCCAAACACTCAGGTCACTGTAGAAGCCTTAATCTTTTGGGCTTCTAAGTGATTTGTCATGTAACTACATTTTGTCTTAAATGAAATTTCCCTTTTGTTGTTATACCACTGGAGACAGCCTATATAAAACCTGGAAAATAAAGCAGAACTTAAAAGCAAAGATAATCATTCATGACTCTGGATTTATCAGGTAGTTTCAGAATGAACTCTACAGAGACTCATGGGTAGTTACAGGGAAGGATGAGATACAAAGGAGCCTGGGGATGTGCCATATTTTACCTGTTGGCTGGTTTCAAAAGGGTAAAAAAAACTTAGGTGAGGGCTAGTGACCTTTTGGGGGTTATTAAAAGTATCAAACACTCTCAGGTCATTGCAAGGTAGGGGATTCTGAGCATACCCTCTGAGCCCAAGGAAACTCAGGTAGACCAAGGGCTTCAGGCTTTCTGCTATTGCTGTCTTTCTCCTCTGGTAAATCTGGTGAACTGCTTCCTCTACTGCTTCCCATTTTATTGTCTCAATAATTCTGATCCTTTCTAAATTATATGCATTTCTCCATGAAATTCTTATTGTGAATTATTTATTTTGAATTCAAAACCAACAAAAATACAATGTTTTAAGACACTCTTCATATATGTCTTAAATTTTTTGTACATTAATATCTCAATTTTATGGATATCATTATATGATTTTAAAGAAATGTGGGTATTTTGGCATGGATTTTTTATGTTACTCAGGGCATCTTTTTTTGTTTGTATCTTAAAGAAGTGTTAATGGGTCAAATTGGAGCTGCTAAGAGGCTCCTCATATATATTGTCTAACTGTTGTACTAATTGATACTCCCTAGAGAAATGCAGGGGAAAAATCAAGCCAAACACCTTCAAATGCTATTTCTTTTTCCTTTCCTTTCCTTTAGTGTTTAATGTGTTTTCATTGGGTGGGAGGGAAATTGTCTTTTTTTTTTTTTTTTTGTGCTGTTGTGTCCTTTTCCATTTTTGTTTCAGAGACTAAAAGTCAGGCCCCTTTACAAGTATATGTTAGTCCTTTCAGTCCCTCATTTGTGAATTGCTTCTTCCATGTCTTTTACCTAGCCAGGGAGGTCCAATCCCCCGATACTATGTTTTTTTTTTCTTTTTTGGAACTCTTTATATATCTAGAAGTATAGAGATGAAGCTCCCTTTGCTGATTTTGTCCCTTTACAATTTTACCCATGGTGAAGAGAAAGATTTTAAATCTGATACAGAGTTCTTTAAGAAGTGATCAACATAATCCCAAATTGGTATTTTCAACTCTTCTGGCTCCTTCAGTCTTTCCACAAGCTTCGTCTAATGTTTGGCTTTAGTTCTCTGCATGTGCTTCTATGAGTGGCTGGATGAGTCCCCTTTGATGAGGATAGAATATTCCACTCTAGACAAAATATGTTTTTTTTACCACAGAGTAGTACTCTAATGCGTACATATTCCACACTTTCTTTATCCATTCTTCCACTGAGGGGCATCTAGGTTGTTTCCAGGTTCTGGCTATTACAAATAATGCTGCTATGAACATAGTTGAACAAATGCTTTTGTAGTATGATAGGGCATCTCTTGGGTATATTCCCAGGAGTGGTATTGCTGGGTCCTGGGGTAGGTTGATCCCCAATTTCCTGAGAAACTGCCACACTGATTTCCAAAGTGGTTGCACAAGTTTGCATTCTCACCAGCAATGGATGAGTGTTCCCCTTACTCCGAAAGCTCTCCAGCAAAGGCTATCATTGGTGTTCTTGATTTTAGCCATTCAGGCAGGTGTAAGATGGTATCTCAGAGTTGTCTTGATTTGCATTTTCCTGACAACTAAGGATGTTGAACATTTCCCTAAGTGTTTTTCGGCCATTTGAGATTCTTCTGTTGACAATTATCTGTTTAGTTCTGTACCCCATTTTTGAATTTGGTTATTTGGAATTTTGATGTCTAATTTCATGAGTCCTTTATATATTTGGGAGATCAGTCCTCTGATGTGGGGTTGGGGAAGATCTTTTCCCATTCTGTAGGCTGCCTTTTTGTCTTATTGACAGTGTCCTTTGCTTTACAGAAGCTTCTCAGTTTCAGGAGGTCCCATTTATTTATTGTTGCTCTTAGTATCTGTGCTACTGGGGTTATATTTAGGAAGTGGTCTCCTATGTCCATGAATTGAAGGTTACTTCCTACTTTCTCTTCTATCAGGTTCAATGTGGTCAGATTTATATTGAGGTCTCCAATCCATTTGAACTTGAGTTTTTTGCATAGGGATATATATGGATCATTTTGCATTCTTCTACATGTTGATATCCAGTTATGCCAGTACCATTTTTGAAGAAGTTTTCTTTTTCCATTGTATACTTTTAGCTTCTTTGTAAAAAAAAAAAATCAGGTGTTCATAGGTGTGTGGATTAATATCTGGGTCTTCAATTCAATCCCATTGGTCAACTTCTCTGTTTTGATGCCAATACCAAGCTGTTTTTATTGTTGTAACTCTATAATAGAGCTTGCTGTCAGGGATGGTGATGCCTCTGGAGGTTCCTTTGTTGTACAGGATTGTTTTTGTTATCCTGGGTTTTTGCTTTTCCATATGAAGTTGAGCATTGTTCTGTCCAGGTCTGTGAAGGATTGTTTTGGAATTTTGATGGGGATTGCATTGAATCTATAGATTACTTTGGTGTGACTGTCTCTTTTATTGTGTTGATCCTACCTATCCAAGAGCAAGGGAGATCTTTCTATTTTCTGATTATCTTCTTCAGTTTCTTTCTTTAGAGAGTTAAAGTTCTTGTCAAACTGTTCTTTCACTTCTTTGGTTAGAAGTGAATATTTTTTAGATATTTTAGGTTACTTGTGGGTATTATGAAGATTGTTGTTTCTCTGATTGTTTTTTCAGCTTCTTTACCATTTGTATGCAGCAGGGCCACTGATTTGTATTGCATTTTTAGGTAAGTCAGCAGTCTGTCTGTCTGCATAGCACAGATTTTCAGTACATGGGGCCATGCAGCAGTTTCATGATTGCTCTCGTTTCTTTTTCTCTCTAGGTTAACGTTTCTCTCTTTTATTTGTAGTTCCCCTGAAGTGTGCTCTAAAATGCACAAATGCAACAACAATCCCCTCCTATTTAGTATTTCTAATAGTAAATATTCCTTTTACTTTCATAATAAAAGTGTTCAACATTTTTTCACCTTTTCTCCAGTCTTTGAGAATTGAGCTCAAGATTGTGTTCTTCGTTCTCTGCCACACTCCTAACTTTATATTATACTCAGATGTGGTCTCAGTTGCCAGGATTTGTAGCTATAATTTCAACCTTGCCCTTCCTTCTGCTTCCTCAATTACCCTTTCCCTCAACTTTGCATGTTAACTACTTATGCACAGTGCAAACCCATGAGGTAGTTGTTCTACTTGTCCATCTTTATCTTCCTCGCTTAAATATAGTCTCTCCAGCCGGGTGGTGGTGGCGCACGCCTTTAATCCCAGCACTCGGGAGGCAGAGGCAGACGGATCTCTGTGAGTTCGAGGCCAGCCTGGTCTACAAGAGCTAGGTCCAGGACAGGCTCTAAAAAAGCTGCAGAGAAACCCTGTCTCGAAAAAACCAAAAAAAAAAAAAAAAAAAAAAAAAAAAAAAAAAAAAAAAAAAAAAAAAAAAAAAAAAAGAATACAGTCTCTCCATTCCCCAATGCTCTTAAATATCTCAGTCACTGTCACAGGAGAAAAGGCTAGAGCTCCCACACATAGCATTTATTCATATCTCCTTTCAGATGCCCAATAAATCCTTAGTCTTCTAGAAGAACCTCTGCCTTCAAGTAGATTACCATCAGGAGAGCACACATACATGTCTTGAAGAGACGTAGACAATGTGCAGTTTTCTGGGAGCCGGGATTCCCATTCAAAACCCAAGAAACTCCTGAAGGAAAGCATGATATCCCAGTCTTCACTACACTTATATGCATTTCCATGTGGAAATCTTATGCAAATGATAAACCCTTAGAGGTCACAGAAGGACAAGTGACTCTTGGTATCTAAATACAAAAAGATAGCACATAGATCAAGGCATTTTGTGAGTTCATATATATTAAAAGTATCTCTGCACCAGGAATGAAGCCTTACCTGATCTCTTCTCAGTTACTATTCCTCTTAACTCAGGATAACGAGTGGCGATGCTGATTATCATTATAGCGTACGACAGTTAGAGCTACCTCAAAGGCATTTGAGAATACAGCTGTAATGCTGTGTTGTCTTAATCAAATCGTCCTCTATTGATTGCTTACAGTTAAAATTTTCTGATGTGCTTGCACAACTGTCCCCGAGAAGTGGGGCTAGCTGCTGTAGCTTTATTATGCCACTGTCAAGTCTACCATGTGATATGTATCCTGACGGAATCATTTTCAAAGAAATAGTAATCCAAAATTCTGATCAGCAAATGTGTTATATTGATGACTTATTATTGAGAAATTACTAGACAATTTTTGAAAGTAAAAAAAGATGAGGAATGCTATTTGTGACAAGTATCAGCAAGAACACTGTTTCTTGTACATTCTAAATACAAGTCTCTCTGATTTTGAGTCCCCTGTTCGTCACCCTGAGTATCCTCTCTCTGCGGTTATCAGAGACAGTATAGAGACAGTATCCTTAAGTTGCCAGAACCATTTCTTTTGAATTTGGTATAACTCATACCCAGAGAAATCAAAATCAGATAACACTTTCCATTGTAGCCCTGAGTTCACCAGACTTTCTGTGTCTGTAACAAATACTCAAGATGAACACCTTAACCAGTCATTTAGACTGAAGGTTTTAGCCAATGATTGTCTAGCTTTATTGTTTTGGGGCTGTAGTGATGCTGAACATCATGGTACAGAGCATGTGGTAGAATAAAAATCAGCTTTCATCATGGTAGCTGGAAGACAGAGAGAGAGGAAGAGGCTATTATGAGACTTATCCTTCTAATCTCTGCTCCTAGTGTTTTTTCCCCACCAGACTCCAGCTCCTACCTTTCATCACTGTTCCCAAATGTTGTCATATTTTAATCCATCAAAAAAAGAGTCTCATCAAATAGGTCAAAGACCCTCAGGATCTGTCTTAGTTATCATTCTATTTCTCTGCTAAGATACCATGATTAAGGAAACAGAAAAAAAAACCAAGAAGATGAACTGTGACCATCATGGTAGGGAGCTTGACAGGAGGCAGGCAAACAGGGCACTGGAACAGTAGTTGAGAACTCACATCAACAAGCAAGAGACAGAGGGCTGGCTAGAGTGACATGGACTATTGAAACATTGATGTCCATGCCCCGGTGACTCAAGCCTTCCAGCAAGGCCCCACCTTCCCAAACAGTTCCACTGTTCTCCCAGCTGGGGACCAAACAATCAATACCTAAGCCAATGGAAGGAATTTCACCCAAGAAACAACAGGATATAGTCTCTTTCCATAGTTTATCAGTTCTGAAACAATCGTCCAATTCAGGAGCTTTCCAGGCACATCCTGTAACCAAAACAAGATTTTCAGAGATGCTCTTGGTCTCTTTCTAAGGAACAATATAAACACATCCATAAATAGATAGCATGGGTTTAAAATGAGCATTGGAACTAAGATATTTTAAAATCACTAATAAAAAGTAAGCAAAACAAATGCTACTAAATAATCATGACCTTCAAAAGATGAATTCAAATGCTGCAGAGCTTGCTGCATAACTTGGGTAGATTCTTTGATGCATTGCAATGGCTCAGGTGGACCTTATTCATGTTAGAGAAACACTCTGAGGAGTCAGTAAATCATGGTGTGTTTATCCAATAGAGTATCCCAGCACAATCACAAAGAAAAGTTATGAAAACAAGTCTGACATCATATTTTATGATAGTTTGTTTCCTAATACAAAGTAAACAGATACAGGTTGACTTTAGATAGTACATTATGAGTGACTTTTTAATATGCTTTATTTTTATTATTGTGCTCTACTGGTTCAAGACCATGGAAATCTATAAGCATTAAGGGCTAGGTTCTACAGGTCCATATTAAAATACTATATGATTCTTAGACATTTCATATTTGTGCCCCACCAATGAGCCAACATATTTTATTTTTGAAAGTGTTCCTTTGTCTTCTTCAAACAGGTATGAATGTACATATTTGTGGATTTCTGTGAGCATGTTTCAATGAATTGGTATTATAAAACTAAAGATGGATTTCAGGTAAAGATGACAAATTAAAGATAAATATATTTTCTGTTATTTTATACCCTATTAAAATGACTACATAGATTCTCTTTAAGAGGTGTAAGGAAGAGAACAGAATGAAAAAGGAGATATTACTAATGAAATTTTGTAAGTAAATATGTAATGTCCGTGACTCTGTGGAAAAAGAGAAGGAACACTAAGCTGATAGCGCACAAAGGTTATGGGAAACTCAGTTTAAATCCTAGTACTGATTCAAAATTAGACAACGCCAGGTATCTCTGAAATAGAAGGTAAACATGGTGCTTGTCAGAATCTGGACCACTGTGGAGTGTGTACCTGAGAAGCAAATTGATTTTCAGATTGCTTCCTTATTCTGCTGAGCAACATTTCTCGCTCATCCCAGCATGAGGCTGGAGTTGCTCTTCCTAGAAGATAGAGCTGAGGTTCTTCTTAGTAAAATAAGGAACACCATGAAAGAATTATGCCCATTTCTAGTTTAAACCTTTCATTTGGATGTCTGGAGGGAAGAGTATACAAGGTTAGAAGTCTAGTAAAAGCAGCCAAACCAGCTTTCAGGTTTTCAGCGTATTTGTATAAACTAGATGGCACATCATCTAAAGTCACAATCTTTGTGGAGATTTCTTTGGAAAACAGAAATCAGAGGCTGTGGTAAGTAATTTGTTTGTCTGAGAGATCAGATAAATAATCATGGAGTTACTCAGATTTTTGCGTTAGGGCTCTGCATGTTCTTTTGTTGCCTCTTTGTCTCTGAACCTCTCATTATCTTCATTGTGTTAATAATTTTTGTAAGTTTTGGCAGCTTAAACCTTGTTAGAAATTGTAAACCACACATCTATTATCATTTCTTCTCTGTACCTCTACTACAAATTCTGCGTTAGCAATGGGTTTCCAGAAAGAAATTGAGGAAGGGAGGGAAGATGGGAGGGAGGAGAGAAGGGAGGGAAGGAAGAAGGGAGGGCGAAACAGAGGAAAGGAAAGACAGGAAGAGGGAGAGAAGGGGTGGGAAGGGGATATACATATATATATATATATATACACACACACACACACACACACAGAGAGAGAGAGAGAGAGAGAGAGAGAGAGAGAGTAAGTATTTGGTTGAGATACTTATAAGACAATAAGTCAGGAAGTAGTAATTAGGATTTCCTGTCTCTGTATTGAATATGCAAATGTTGTATGTTTCTCTTTTCTGGGTAATTAAATATCTCTGCTATACGCAATGCAAATAAATGGTTCCATTTGTTTTTTCTTATTCACAGCAGCTCAAGCAGGCATCAAATCCACTTCCAGTACATTTTTCCAACCCACATTGGTGACGTTATTTGATAAAATGGCTGAACATCTGAGCACATAAAGCAGGAAAACTCTAGAAAATAAAGTTTACTTTGCCATGCCTTGGTGGCATTTCTTTGAAGGCACTCTTACTAGCATTTGACCGTAGAATAAAATGCATTTTGTTATGGAAATTACATACACACTTGTTTGTGTGTGTGTAAAACCTCAATGCCTTCTATTTATGTTATCTACAATTTCAAAAGAATCAATAAATCAAGTGACCTCGACAGTGGCTGAATATGGCATCCCATTATAGTTCATCCACTACAAAGTTAACACATCTCATTACTCACCATTGTTAGGGACAGTGTGGTGTCTGTGGTCACTTCCTAGAAGCCACATGCTGCTGAGATAGTCCTTGTTGTTGTTGTTAAAAGTCAAGTATTTTGTTCCCATTAAGGCTAGGGAACAACTGCAGTGTCTGCCTGCTAATGCCACCACATCTTTTTTAGAAGGACAGCTGGCCGCTCAATGTCTTTCTTTCTTAAATAGGAAAACAATGCACCTCTTACTCCTAAGTCAGAAAGAAACTCTGCACCATCATGGGATCAACGTCCCATATTTCATAGTTCTAAATTTTGCCATGGAAGTTGAGAAACTCAAATGAAAGAGAATTGACATGTTTTAAGAATTGGTAACAGTGAACAATAAGTCATGGGTGGTCATAAAATTTCACATGTACTTAAGGTAAGGGGAGTCACAGTTCCCACTGACTTTTGGGGTATGAATGTTAGAACCAGTTCCGATGCCCAGAGCTAACAGACAACCTCAGCAGAGGGTTATTAGTGATGGTTTGATTTGATGGGGTTCTTGTTACACGTAAGGGGACTGAAGTAGGGGAGAGAATCAACTCAACAGAACAGACTGGGTTGGGATGAAGACTAGAAATGACATTACAGGTTTCTTAGAAGCAAGAGTCAGCTGTGACACTTTCCTCATGGTCAAAGACACAAGTGCAACAAACCCCATCTGTCTCTAATACGTAAGAGGTGAAAGAACCCTGATCCATGATTTTGAAAGTGAAATCGTGAGCAGAATATTTGGCGAAATAGGATTAATGCCACCTCCATGAAGGAGTATTTGAATACTCCTTATTTGAAATAACTGAGAAAGAGTAAGAAAGACCTTTGTAACGATACAGTAAGAAAAGACAAGTACTAAGCACTACAAAAAAGCCAAGTGTACCCAGAAATTATTTACCAGTTTTAATGGGGTAACATGGAATGCTAAATGGAACACTCGTGAGCTGTCATTTTCAATGAAAAATGTACCAAGAAAATGGTTGAAAGGATCAATTTTTTCTTACTGATGGCAGTATTTTTCATAACTGTCTTTTAGAAAACAATATGTCAATATATGTAATGCTTTATCTTTCCTAGGTTTGATAATCCTTAAAGCAGCAAGTGGAGATGTTAATTTGGAGCCCTCTTCAAGGCATGGGTTTGGAAGACTCTTAAATGTCCAACGTAGGACAGCTTAAATAAATGGTGACAGTGTCATTACAAAAATGAATTGTTGTACACTGTAATTATGACAACTACATAGCAACATAAAAATCACTTAACATATCCAATTAGGCAGAAAATATCAAAATTATATTTAATAGGAGCTATAATATGATTACAACTGCATAAGAAAAGACAACTGCTTTATAAAATATTCTTTAATTCTTGACAATTTGCTAAGCCTTTTCCTTTGATTACTGTATTTTGTCTTTGTCATAGACCCTCAGGATTAAAGATTCTCTACTTATCTGGCATAGAATAGGTACAAAACTAGTTTAAATTTTTGGGAAAACAATACCCCCATGAAGTTAGTGCAGCACCTGGAACCCAGTGAGTTATTTAAGGAAGTAACCAGCTTCTTCTCACTTCTAGGGCATTTATGAGACAACAATACAGAAAGTCAGCATTCTATTACCCCCTAATGACAGTTTAGCATGGATACCATCAAACATAGTCTTTTACAATCTATACATTATTTTCATGTTTTTAACATCATTAACATTTAACCACCTGGAAACTGACTCTGGGTGATTAACCTTTACGAAATGAATGACTTATTTAGTCACATGCTTCAGAGGTCTTGTCACATAACAGCACAAACATGTTTAAAGACATAGGGTCTATGGGAAAAATGGAGAAAGAGTAAATATAAGGAGAGTGAGTGGGTACTACAGAGTCTGACAAATGTTCCCATACAGTGTGACATGGTGATCTAAAAGGCAGGCAGTGAAGAATAATGTCCCAGCTCTCTGAATTCTTTTCCTAAAAGGAGAGAATCAAAGGAGTTTCCTCTCCAGGGCATCTATGAAGAAGCCATATCAAGAAAATTATATGCATTCACCATCTGTGCAGATGTGCAGGGTTAATGGGATGAATTCTTGCATTTCAAGCTAGATTTGAGTTTGGTCTACCCAAGTCTGCTTGAGAGAGCTTGGTTTCCCTTACCCATCAAGAACTTAAATGGTGGTTGAATTCCGTGGAAAACTCTACTCAACTCAGGAAGTCACCACAGTTTTGATTTCCGTGACTTACGGCAGACTATTACGCATGCCCAGTTGTTATAAGCAGAAGGAAAGGGCAATGCATTTGAAAGAAAAGAGACATTATGAGTTCTGGCTGAAGTAGAAATCTGCAAACATACCCCTACACATGTCTCCATGGTTATGAGCATGCATATATGCAATGCATAAATGTGTGGTCCTCATTAAAAATCCAGCCAAAGGTTTAATATAGACCCTGGAACCTGGAAGAACTCCAATCATTTACCCGATGCTGTGTTGTGTTGTTTTGTATTCCTGCTCTTATTTAAGTCCTTCAGTGATTTTGTTAGGATCACCTGTTTTCTAGCAGAGGAAGCAAAGACTCCATGCAGTTATAGAATTTCCCCGAGTTTTCTTGCAAGAAGTCAGGAGGTTCAAACCTAGGACTGAGTTTATGTCTCTTACTGTTTCTTTTCTGTTATGCCTCCCGGCTGTAAAATATATTGATGGCTTCCTACACCACAGCAATGGATTTGTGTCTCCAATCCATTCATTCTCAGCAAAAAGCCACAAGACACTGAGAAGCCTGGCTAAGTTTTATTTTTCATTAAGTGGAGTTATGAGAATAAACAAGAAATACTGCTAACATAAAGTACAATGGACCCTTCTGCTCAGGAATGAAGAAGAAATCCAAGGAGAAACCAAATCAAGCCACAAGTAATAACTAGATTTTTCTTTTGGCTAAAGTAACAACACAAGGATTTCTTACTATTGATGCTCTGTTCCTGGGTCTGAGGCAAAGCCTAGAGAACTCTTGGATCTTTTATTGGAACAGTGATTACCCCACAGCAGAGCAGAAAGATCTTTTGTTGTTGTTATTGCTGTATATCAGATAAACTACTTGGGTTACTCAATAAGAACCTTACAGTATAATTTTAATAGAATTCTGAGGTGAAGATGTAATTTAAGGCTACTCCATTATGTTGCACAGTTCCTCTCTACATTACTCAAGGTATTTTATGAACACTAACTAAGTTATTTAATAATTGACAGGAATTCAGTCGTCATCTCTTTGACAAATTACCTTTTCAAACTTTTTCAAGAAGTCTCTGGCCATTGATTAAATGGATAGCAGCATGTTGAACAGGAAAGCTGAGCACTTCCCAGACATTTCTCCATCTTCTGAAGAACAGAAATGAAATATAACTTCTGGGTGCAATCAGATACCTCTAAAATCTAATTCTGGACTATGAGGTTTTTACTTAGCATCTTTAGTCTTGGGTAATGTTATCTTTTTGTACTCAAGGTCTTGTTTACAATATCAATAACATTAGCATCCATTTGCTCCCCCCACCTCCAAACATACTGCTGAAATCTTACTCAGAACCCCAAGCCCATCAGTATAATGTATGCTTTTTTTTTTTAAAGCCACTGACACCATTTTTGTCCTTCAAAGAAGACAATGATTCCCAGATGTCTCTACACTGATTTTATTATCTGAACTCTGACATCTCTATGGCACTCCGGCTCCACAACTCTCTCTGGCTGAGGAGCTTAGATACCCACCCTGTTCTCTCTGAATGTCATTGTCTTCAACTGCCAAGCTATGCCACCTGCACATACTGGTATGGACTAGATAAACTCTGGGGATGCATAGTGACTGCTGACAAACATATATACATTTCTTAGCCATTCTCTGAAAGGCTTCACTGTTTTGAAAAAAAGAATACTTTAACTTATAGCTTCACATCAATAATTTGGCTTAGGGTCTCAAGAGGGTTTGAATTGTTTGTCATGTGTTCTAGGTGTGCCAGGGTCTAGAACACTGCCTAGTATAGCAGAAACTTTCAATATCATAGCTGCTGTGCAGGACACATCAATTGACCACTCCATTAGCAAATCTGTGTCCATCAAATGCACACAGACAATATAAGACTGCTTTAGAAATTATTTTAAACTCTCAACTTTTAGGAAATAGATAAAAAAGAAATTATTTTAAACTCATTGAGACCAAGTGTTTGCTCTAAAAAG
The DNA here is from genome assembly GCF_903992535.2 of Arvicola amphibius. Taxonomy (NCBI): domain Eukaryota; kingdom Metazoa; phylum Chordata; class Mammalia; order Rodentia; family Cricetidae; genus Arvicola; species Arvicola amphibius. The sequence goes on along the minus strand of NC_052061.1, from coordinate 29,771,500 downwards.
GTTATCTTTTTTTAAAAAAAAATATTTATTTATTTATTATGTATACAATATTCTGTCTGTGTGTATGCCTTCAGGCCGGAAGAGGGCACCAGACCCCAATACAGATGGTTGTGAGCCCATGTGGTTGCTGGGAATTGAACTCAGGACCTTTGGAAGAGCAGGCAGTGCTCTCAACCACTGAGCCATCTCTCCAGCCCTAAAAAGCTTATCTTAATGTGTGTAATCTTATGGTATCTATTGATAGCATTTAGAATAGCATAGAAGTTTAATAGACATGACCAGAGCGAATCCTTATTTGTATTTCATGTATATGACAGCAGAATGAGCTGTCAGATGGTGCACAAAACCACCAGGAACTCCTACTCTGAGTTCAAAAGGAGACATGGTATTCCATGCAGCACAAAAAGCCACTTTAGATGAGGTGAGAATCAGCCACTATGATATAATCTCATGAATAATCTCTCAGAAGTGGAAGGGAAGAAAAATCAAACGGTCTCCTTGCCATGGAGCAGCAGATACAAGAAGGATGTCCAAGAAGAGGTGTGCACCTCTGCCAGGCCTCCTGCAGCCCTCCGGAGAGGGAGCCTTCTCTGCTCTGCCAGGGATTGATAGATGGGCTGCACCATTTAGATGTCTCCATCTCAGCAGTTTCGTGACGGTCTCCTTGTAGCGCTCATCAGAGAAGGCCCTGGATATGACAGCACCTCTAAGACTTTTGAAACATGAAAATTGCCATTTCAAACCTCTTAAATTGTTTTCTGTCTCTTGGACTTAAATTTGCATTTATCATTGTAGCACCGTCTCCTTTTCCAGTGAAACACTTCATGGGCCTTTTAGATATACTAACCCCAAGCAAGACCCACCCGAGTTCCTGAAAGTAATAGAAATCCTTGTTCCACTTGAACGTGGAAGATTGAGGCAGAGAGTAGGTTCTGTATTGTGTCACTGATCGTCCTGAAGGTATTTTTGTGTGTATGTGGGGGTATCCTTTCATTATGCGCTTCAATATAATTGAAAGGTGCAGGAGTTTACACTGTATTGCTATATGCACAGGATACTGCAATAGGGGAATGCTTAGCATACAGAGAAAGCAATACTCCAGTGGGTTACGCTTGGTATGACTTGATGTAAATTATGTGTTTTAACACATGAAATATGATTTTATTTAATAACAAATAAGGGTAGTATGGGTTTTTTTTTGCTTATTTTTGCATTCTTGTTTTTATTACTTGAGAATGTCACATATGTATACATGGTACCATTTCTATCCCCCATTTTCCCTTTTTCCTACCCAACTTCGTGTCTTCTTCATGTTATTATTTATTTGTTTCCTTACAACCTATGGAGTCTAGTTTCTGCTGCTCTAGTGAGCACATAAAGAGCTGTGCAGTGGAGTCTGGGAAACCTACAGGTAGTCTCCCTCCCGTAGAAAACTGGTTCTTCCTTTCCCAGGAGTTACCAGTTGCTTATAGCTCATTACCTCCGAGCAGAGTGTCATGGGATATTTCCCCATTCATGTTGGTTTGCTCTTGTGCAAGTCTTGTTCAGGTTGTGTGTTCATGGATGATTTTTCACAGTTGTCCTCTGGCCCTTTAAATATTTCTACCCCTACTTCCATTGTCTTATGAGTCTACGATGAGTTTTTGGGATAGCATGATATAGATGTCCCATATAGTAACGAGAACACTACAGTTATTTATTCTTTGTACTTTTGACCAGTTGTAGTTCTCCATATTAACCTTTATCTCTTGCAAAAAGAATCTTATCAAATGAGTGTTGAGTTGTGCACTAATGTATGGGTACAAATTAGAAGGCGCCTTGATTCTATGTACAGTTAGCAAACCAATAGTAGTAGGTTCTCTCTTAGGTCTTTTGGCCTCCTTGACTGCAGGTCCTTGACCAGGTTTATAGAAACTGTCCTGAGTTCCATCTTATAAAGCCAGACCTTAAATCCAGTCAAACTCTGTTGATACACCCATGACCTTTATGCTACTACTACACTACTAAGCATATCTTGCCTGCTTGGTCTTTACTGTAGCTTCCAGGCTTCATATCTGAGTAAGACTGTTGTCAACCTTTCTCCCCAGTCTGCAGACCACCTTTGAACACTATGAAAGCTAGAAAGCAGGGAGAAATCTTCTTTGTCAGTATCAGCTTGATTTTTGGATATTTTGTGTTCAAAGTGTGTATTGTCTTCAGCAATAGGGTCCTAACATTAAGTTATAATGGGCACAAAAGCAATAGCAGTATCCTGTATGACTTTGTGAGTCTCCAGGACTGAGTTGATCAACAACTTTAGGGGGGTATCTCACCTCTCAGGAACTAGGCTTTGTGGTTGGTAATTGATGGGCTCTGGAAGAAACATTCTCCCCTGCTCACCCTGATGGAGGTAACTCAAATTAAATTCTTAAAAGTGTGTATGTGTAGAAAAATGGGGAGCAAAGAAGGGGAGATTTAAGTTTGAAGGAGGACAGAAAGGTAAATAAGATGAGGGAGTGGGAATGGAACGATGATTAACACTAGGATTGTTGGAAAAGCTACAAGGAAGTGTGTGTGTGTGTGTATGCATGTATGTGCACACACACACACACACATATACAGACACACACACATGCTTTTGTGTGGCCTAGCTTACCGTGAACTTGATATGTAGGTCAGAATGACTATAACCCCCCCAATATTGTGCCTTTAAAATATACTCATTACTATTTTAGTCACCTCAGAAGTAGACTGAATGTACAACCAATTAGAAAATAGAATTTAAGCTCCCAGATGAGCTCAACCAGGCCAAAGTGGAAAAACATTTCATCTCTGAAGGTGCGTGGCTTCCCCTTCACATCTCTCTGGTCCTTATTGCAATTATGGCCCAAATCTGAAGAGCAGGCACACTCATGCCAGTGTAGAGGGAGGCAAACTGTTCCCATGCATAACCACTGCAAGGTAGTTGTCCCTTGAGGTACCACATGTTATACCTCCTTCCTGTGATGTGTATGTACCATGGTACAAATTGTACAGGATGACTTACTATTCTTAATTATTCTATTGTCTCTTCTATAAAACGGTAAATTCTGCAAGGGGAGGAACTTTGTCTGATCATTAGCCATCTAGTGCAGGGGTTTCGTTTTGTCCTATTCCTAGTATAGTGCCTGCCTACGCCGTGTTTAATAAATGTCTTTTGACTGAACAAAGTACTTTGAACGATACAAGAAAACACCAGCATCCTTACACAGGGACTATTGCCCTTATCCCTGCCCTTATCCCCCTTCCCTTTCATTATCCGTGATGCCTATGCATCTTGTACCTTCCAGTCTGTTTTCTTTTCTGTGAGGACAATTCTCAGCAGCCTATTTCATGGTTATGTCTCCACTGTGGCATGGCTCAGCTTGCTCCATGGGGAAACAATCAGAAATCATATAAATTCGGATTCGGGATTCCGTTCTGCATCATGAGCTTCCAAAGCCAGGACAATGATATTATAAAAAAGAAAGGGGTGGGGACCTCATGCTACCCTATTAATTTTTTCTTATCAAATATACAGACTTTATCTGTAACATTACCAGCAGACAAAGCGTACAGTGATTTATTATCTCTTTGAGAAAGACATTATTGCTTCCTCTTGAGATCATAAGATCATAAAATAATGATGATATTACTAACAGTAAAAGTGTACTTGGTTCTTGTAAATTTGGGGGGTATTGCTGTTTGGCCTTCAAGTGTTTGATCACATTTAACCCCAAAGTGACGCTGAGGCCATTGTTAAATTAAGAAATTGAGGCTTTGTGGGGTACAGCTATATGCCCAATGTTGTTCAGCAAAGAACCTCAAGGGGAGAGAGAGCCTGTGCTACATTTGTCTGCAGCTCACAAGCACCATGCCATACTAATTGCATCTGTGCAGGGTCCCAGCTTTCAGTGACAGGTGACTAATGGGAGATAGGCAGGGAGATCAATACTCACAGCACACAGGCTTAGGAGGTGGGGAAGATAGGTATGAATGGAGACAGCCGAACACTCTAAGGAAATGGGCACACGGTTATGTAGCTGTAGGAATGCTTCTGAGGGAGCAGCAAGGAAATGGATGAATTTTGTGGGCCCACTCTGTGTGTGTGTGTGTGTGTGTGTGTGTGCGCGCGCGCGCGCGCGCACATTCTTGGCTGTGTGTGTGTTTTCATCACACAGGCGGTGAAGACAGAAGGGTTCAAGGGAGACAGCCATGCAAGGACAGAGTGATGGGGGCACAGCTGCTTCTGGTGACACTGACCCATTCTGAATGGAAAACACAACAAAACGACGGGGAAGCAGAAAGCATGGCCGTGAGGAGATGACGCTGAGCAACAAACTGTCTCACATTGTAATACTGGGACAAACAACGTGCTTTACTTAAGCATGGGTTGCCTGTGCTTGTACAAACAGAGAAATCACCTTTGAAGCTACAGAAAAGCAGCAGCGCATATCGGGCCTCATTAGGTTCAGGACTGAGCTCAGGAGAATACATTTTAGCACGTGTTCCAGATGCTTCTGATGATATCCCGCGGTTCACACTGGGAGAAATGTGGCACTTATGATGCAGAACCACTGAAGCTGTTAAAGAAAGGATAAAATAAAGAACGAGATCACATCTGTGGTTTACAGTCTCCTGTATTCCTCTCATGAGGTTTGCAGGAAGAACTCTATCAAGGAAGACGGCGCTGCCGTGAGGTGCCAGGTGAACCAGGGCTGGGCTGAATAGGGAGAAGGGTCACAGGAGCAGGTCCAGACCCATAGGCATCTCTTCTCTGAGATTCAGTCTTCAGGGGAGTTGCGAGACACCATCTGGGGCTATGGTAATACAAATGCCAAATACAAGTTCGGGTTGGAGCGGAAACTCCGACGCAAAGGAGCGTCCTTGAAAGAAACCAAGGCTGACGTGCAGAGTGATTCAACCTGAAATGTTTTGAGTTGCATTGCTATTCTGCCATGGCACTTTTGCTTTCAAATAATATTTTGGGGGCTGTTTCACAGTCACCGATGTTCTTGCTTAACTCAGTAGCATCAAGGCCCTAGATGTGGCCCTGCATGGCAAGGGGAACGGATTGAGCAGGTGGTATTCATTTATTCAGAATTTACAGAGGACTGGCCACGGCAGGTAGGAACAGTGAGATGGGGAGAAATGATCTCAGCTCAGCATGCACGTTATGCTGGGAGGGATGAAACGGAGTGACAGGACGAGCGATATGACCAGGCCCTGGGAGAGGCCTTGATGCAAGTCTGTAACCGTTTAGAGCTGGGAGAGATGGTTGCTGCTGGGATGATCATCTGAACGGCAGTGGGTCTCAGCAGAGGGATGGGGCTGTGCATACAGATATTAGATATGAAAGGAATTTCAGGCTGAGAAAATAGTTTAAGGGAACGACTAGGGAGAGCTGATTAGGGACTGAAAACATAGGCATAGGCACTCACATAACATAATTGAAGCTTGAGGTCTATAAATGGTTGGAAGATTGAAAAGAACAACTACTACAACAAACTATGCTTAGTGGATGTTTCTCATGTATGGGGAATGTTCTAAGACCCTTGAATGTTGCAGTAACCCTAGGGGGTGGCTCCCAAGTCTGCCAAACAGAAGAGCCTTGAATATTAGGCTTAATGAGCTGGATTTATTCCTCAGGCCAGAGCTTTGAAAGGGCTCTGCATAGGCCAATTGTTCCACAGAGTGCCTCAGAGGGGAACTGGGTGGGAGGCATGAGAAAAGAAATACAAGGGACAGAGGGCCCTTAAGTCTAAACTTGAGGTAAATTGTCAACCAAAGACAGTCTCTCCTCATCTGGTTGGTTGTTAACGGCTGCAAGCTAGGTTCATTTGGAGAATACTTTGTTTTCTTAGTTTCTTAAATCTGTGAAACATTTGTAGTAGTAAAGTGTTATGATAAAAGTCGAAAATATAAACCAAAACTTATCTTGAAACTCGTACAGGGCTCTCTACAGAAGAAATTCTGTTTTGAAGTTGCTTCAGTTGAAACTGGAGAGATGTCACACTGATAGAGTGGTCACAGAGCATTAATTATTCTCCTGTAAGACCAGGGTTTGGTTCCCAACTCTCAATGGAGGGCTCACAAGTGTAAGTGTTTGTAATTCCAGTCCCAGGGATCCAATATCTTCTTCTGGCCTATGTGGGCACCAGGAAGAGACTTGGTACATTTGACTGAGGTTTTATGTCCCACCCAGTCCACAGTCCCATAGCCGTTTAGTTTCAAAGAAACACACAGAAGTCTACATTACTTATAATCTGGTTGGCCTAATAACTCAGTCTTTCTTTACTCACTAATTCTTACATCTTCCATTAACCCATTATTCTTGTCTATGTTAGCCACGTGGCTTGGCACCTTTTAGCAGTGAGGCATTCTCATTTTGCTTCCTCTGTATCCGGGTGACAACTGCAAATGGACCCTTTCCTCTTCCCAGAATCCTCCTGTTCTTGTCACCCCACCTCTACTTCCTGTCTGGTTACCCTGCCGCTACTTCCTGCCTGACTACTGGCCAATCAGTGTTTTATTAAAACAATATAAGACCTTTGTCACACAATGGGTACAGAGACATACACTGGGAAAAGCACCTGTACATCTAAAATAAAATACAGGATTAAAATAAAATAAAGGATTAAAAAAGTTAAAAATCATTGAACTCTTCTAGGCTACAGATAATGGAATACAGCGTTTGGACAGGAGCAAGGGTTATGGTGGTTGCAGTGGGGAGGTATGAATAGTTCTCAGAGGGAGGGCAGTGATAGACTCATGGGGACTTGAACAATGGGTAGAATGAGCTTGAGAGAAGAGAGAACAGTGTGGGCTTGATAGGAATACATCAACTAAAGTCCCGGAGCCCTGGAAAGAGAGGAGGAGCTCAGGGCTGGGCTGACTGTAATTAGGTTCTAAATTCTCCATGTATTTGTCTTTCTCTCTGTGTGTGAGGTAATTAGCTTCCTGTTGGAAGGACTCTGCAGTTACTCTACACCTCACATAGCATCTCCAATGAAGTAAGACTTCGATAAATCTGTACTGATTTAATTTGACTATCCCATGACATCATCTCAAATTCGAGTTAGAGACAAGGTGGAGACAGAAGGTGACTTTGCTTTGATTGTAAGGGCTCAGTAGGAATAAAGGGAACTTGTGGACAGAGCTGCAGGTGTATATTCAGAAGGCAGAGTGATGCTACAGACAAAGCAAGGATATTTGCAGTGGGGTGGGGGGATGGTTCAAATCCTGCCTCATCCACTTCTAGATGCGTGGGAATGTTTCATTTGTCAAGTGAAAACAATAATATCTGTCTGAAATGTGACAATTTGTGTACTGCTCCACCATCATGATAATTTGTAATTTGGTGTGAAATATGAAAGAAACTCAATCCCCCAGACTGCTTTGAAAGACAATTTGTCTTAAGACTCCTTTCTGTATCTCAGGTCATACACTTTAATACCCTTAACGCGTGTCTTTGTGCGGAAGGCGGTTTAGGTAAATTAGTGAGAACTCCTGTGGTACTCTCTAAAGCTAACAGGGGTGACAAAATCACGAGGCTGGGCCCTGAGTAAGGACTCATTTCAGTGCAGCCCAGGGAAAATATAAAGTCACCTAGTTAGAAACGAAAGCACTGCAGCAGGGCCCTGGCATTCTACTTAGGTACCACGTGGGAGGGGAGAAATCAGCACAGCTGAGGTCATTTTATCAAGTGTTTTGTCTTTTTAAAAATCATGTACAGAAAGAAGTATTTATTAGTGTACCCTAGATGTTATTTTCGCCCTTTTTTGGAGAGAACATACAGACAGACAGACATACGATTCATACATAAGCACACATACATCTTTATTTTTTATTTTTTAAAAAATCTTCTTCCTTTACTCGAAAACAGTAGCTGCGGAAACACTTGGAAGTGAAGTCAAGTACCAAGGATTTAATACCAATGCCATTTGTAATTTGCATAAACTACAAAAGTAATCAATCTCGCATTGTTTTAAGTTCAATGAGTACCCAGCAGTTGATGACTTTGCCGGGGATAATCCTTTCCAAATGCTAGTCTCAATTCTAAAGGGCCTGCTGAATGATACTGACATTCCCTGGTATGACAATAGTCCTCTGCCCACAGAGAGAGTCTCCGCTGCAGGGCTGAAAGACAGTTGTGAAAGCAGGCAGCACCTGGGATGTCTCCAGGTGTCCCTCCTAAAATGGCTTAGGGGACAGACATCTACTGTGAGCCTTGTGGTATGGCTTTCTTTGGGTAAAGTTAAAGCTTGGCATTAGCCCAGCAGGGGAAGGGACAGGATAGGAACGTGTTCTTATTGTGTGTTGCTAAAGCTGGCTTAAACTGGCTTACAAGAACCCATTATGTCATATGCAGACATGGGGAAGCTAGCTGCTGAGAGTTTGGTGGCCCAAAGCAGGCTGTGGTGGAAATATTTACATCCCAGGAAAAGGAAAATATTTCCCACAGTTCCCTCAGAGCTAGTTTTCTAGCATACCATCAGCAATAATATTTACAATAGTCTATTTTTCCTAGAATTAAGATATAGTTAAATGAATCAATGCCATTTGTGAGAGCCAGCCATGATAATCTAAGTCTGGGCAGGTCACCCAAAGGAAGTTCTTTACTTCCTCCAACCATTATCACCTGGGATTCTGGCCATTGCTGAATTTCAATGGAGGCTGGAATCTCAATTGTTTATCCTGATACAGTGCTGGAAACAGGAGGAACCACAGGCTGAGATCACCCAACCCCCCCCCCCCCAAGAACAGACCATTCAAAGGAAATTTTTGACATTCCAAGCACTGTAGATAGAAACACCTGCCAGCGCACAGTCACTAGGAAACCCTAGACAAATGTCAGCCAATCAGGGGTCTTAAAACCTCAGAAACCCCTCACTCCCACCTTTACTACTATAAAACCCTATTCTAATTGAGCTCAGGGCCTTCCAGTTATTCCAATACATTGGACATGCAGAGAGATCGAGTTTCCAAACTTGATTAAAATAAAGGCTCTTTGCTTTTACATACGGGACTCTTGGTTGGCTTGCGGGGATTGCAGATTTGGGCTTAACACCATTCCTTTCTATCATGGCCAGACCTAAGATTATAGCACGACTTAAATCAGTTAATTTTGGTAAATATTTTGAGTCTCTATTACATTCCAGGTATACATCAAATTGAAAGTTCCATAATGGCCTTCCGAGAGCTCAAGAAACTTGTCTTGGAATGACTGGATCCATGACTCCTAAGTAGTTAAGAAAGGGGCAAAACTTGGTTTTAGCTAAGTTCACCCCTTTTATCTCCGGAGACAAATTTGAAGAGTGGTAGTTTTCAGCGAGATGCTTTTGGATTCCTAGTGACATGCAGGACCACTTTCTGAATGCTGCTGAACTTTCTCTCTCTCTTACTCTTGAAAACAGAGGACAAGTCCTACATCCTCCAGCATCCCACGAGGGGGAAGTGAAACCTAAAGCCTTCAACTCTGTGCCTAGCCAGCACATCTAGATGCAGCGATAGCCATTCTGCTGAGTTATTTCTATGTTCTGTCAGATTTTTCTCAGAATATGATATACCTCTGAAGAGCAATAATATCCCAGATGGCATCTTCAATGAGGTATCTGAATGCCGTTAATTCCAAATCAATGTGATTACTCAGAGTAAGTCGTGTGCTTATAGAGTGCATCTGTGGGTGTTCCCAACAGCCAGCTCCTGTGATTCAAAAAATGGAGCGATTCAGAGAGTCTTTGGGAAAGCAGCTGCAGGGTGGGAGAACAGGGAGCAGGATGGCAGAGCTTAGAATGATGAACGTGAGTTATCTTGCACTGCACGGTACCCACTTAATCCACAAAGCAGAAGCCAGGGAATCATTATCCATTCATTCACGGATTCCTTTTCTTGGCCTAACACAAATTTTTGAGCCTCAATGGTAACATGGTATGTACTGAAGATAGGGAAGTGGGAAAAATATAGCCAACTCCTTGTCTTACCTATCAATTGTCAAAAGGAGACCGTTATCAAAGTAATTGTAACATATCTATTTAAATGTAGTGGTCACTGGTGAGAAATTATAGGATGCAATAAATCAAATAACAGATGCTATATAAGACCAAGTGGCAGGAATGCTTACAGGCGATACTATTAGGCATTATTTGAAGAAGGGTGGGGCTGCCTTGTTAAAGAAAGAAAATAACCAACCACCCTCATACTGGATTGAAGGCCCATCCATGAGATGGAACCCATACCTGAAACTGCTAAAATGGCTAAGAACCTGAACCTACACAGGTCATGGGCCTAGTCTAAAACCTGCTACTCTTATTCTGCTAAATGATCATAGTAACAAAATGAATAAAATGACTTTTAGTGACACACTGTTATACCCACAGATCAGTGCGTCCTTCCACCCACACTGGAGAAGCCTCTTCTTGCTGCAGATGAATTCACACAGAAACCCAAAACTGGACAGTTGCGAAAAACTTTAGGGCACTCGGTCCTGAATAGAATTTCTTTACCAAACTCTCCCCTCAGGCAGGGCTCAGGGAGCTGTGCAGAAGAGGAAGCAGAAAGACTGTGAGAGTCAGAGGTAGTCGGTGATTCCAAGGAAACAGTGTCTTCCAGATACAATAGTATTAATACACATATGAATTCACAGAAATTGTAGCGTCACATACAAGATCTGAATAGCTTCAAGTCAGAGGGGGTTTAGCACTGAGAGGAAGAAGCAGTCACTGGGTCCCAACCTAATCGAGAAGCTGTCTATAATTTGATACCCACTGGCAAAGGGAAGATCAGTTTTCTCCAATAGAACTGCATCTCAGGTTATAAGATGGGACGTTAGATAAGCTCCCCAGCTACAAGGAATACCCCTTCAATTTAGGTTTCCAAGGCTGGCACAGATTTCAGTGTATAGCTGATTTTAATAGACAGAGGGCTTTGAGTGGATTCTAAAGACGTTTGTCCCCTCCATAAAATTTTTTTTATTTAAAAAATATTTTTATTTAAAATCTTTTTGAGAATTTCATATATGTTCCTCACCCTCGGAGAACTTAACCCATATTATAACCTGAGATTTAATGACGTAGACATGACGATAAAGAGAAACATGACATCCTAGAGAGACCAAGGGGAGAAGACCGGTAACTCAGCATTGACAATTTATGGAAGGGCCACTAAATGCTGAGGCTTAATTTGTTTTTTTTTTTTTTTTGAAGGTATAAGACTATTTTTATTATGGTGCATTTATACAAAGAACATAAAACCATATTAAAGAATAAATAAGAATAAACATAACAGAAATTAATTTGAAAAACAAAATATTCTACTAACAAAGAAATACTGATTGTGATAATTTTGGGTTCCATCTCAGCCATCACTGAGGCCACAAATACATGGTGGCAGGGTGTCAGAATCTGCATAGGTGCTACACTCCTCATAGTACTGCAGGTTACAAGAATTATCAAAAATCTGTTTGACCTCGATGATCTCTTCTTGAGTAAATTTTCTTGGTTCAACACACTTTTCAACATCTTGACAATTTGCGAATTTGACTTCCTTGGCTGCTTTACAGGTAAGATAATAAACATAAATTAACAACATATACATAATAAACAGTAGACCGCCAGCAACGCCAAGAAGAATCTTCATTTTCATGTCTAACATCTTTCACACCTGGAGGAGAAGATCGGGCAGAGGAGTTGTCTTCACTCCCAAATTCAGCAGCCACTTGGCCATTGCTGCCCCATGTCCCATCCCCCAGTGAAGAAGAATGGTCCCAAGCATGGATCTTCATGTGTGTAAGTAGAAGGAACTCTGGCCAGGGAGGTCCACACTGACCTCAAGGTGGGTAAGAGAGTTTATTTGTGGTTGAAAAGGGATTTGATCCAGGCATTAGTGGCCCAAGACTTTAATCCCAGCATCTGGGAGGCAGAAACTGGTGGATCTCTGAGTTTAAGGCCAGCCTGCACTACAGAGCTAGTTTCCGGGACAGTCTTCAAAGCTACACAGAGAAACCCTTCTTGAAAAACAAAAAAACAATCAACAAAATATCAAAAACAACAACAAAAAGAGACTTGATAGTAAAATCCAGATACCAGGAAAGGAGGATGACAGTAGAAAGTGATTAGTGTTCAGAGGCAGTGAAGGACCCTGAGCGAATGAAAAGTCTGCACTGGAGCTTCCCACACCTTCCCAACTGTGCTCCCTGAGTCAACTTCCTCCAGCAAGTACACTGGGGAGAGCTGTTTCATGGACTGAGGGAATGACACTTCAAAATGTTACTGCCCTACACCGCTGAGAAAAAATTATGTTAAAAGCAGGATTTTTGAGGGTTGGGAGACCCCCACAATTAAACAAAGTAGGACATGTTATCTCAGGGTTAAAAAGATTCTGAAGGTGTCCAGCCAACCCCTCGCTGAGGCTGAAACAGGATTGCTGAGACCATGAGCCAGCTTTCTCAGAAGTTTCTTGTGCCTCATTCTGTCTTCTAGCAGGCTATGTGTCTCCCTGCTAAACACTTAACCCTCCCACCAAGTCCCCCTTTCCTGGACTTAGTCTACTATCAGGAACTGGGGAGCAGCACGCCCAGAGACTACAGAAAACAATATGGCTACAAAGCATACTTACCAAAGTTAAGATGTCTAGCACTGAATTAACGACAATTACTTAAAGCACGCGCGTGCACGTGTGTGCACACACGTGTGCGCACACACCTCCAAATAGGAGGAAAGGGTTTCTGATATAGGCTGCTTCAGAAACCGGCAGTTTCTCAAACCTGTGATTTGAGAAAAGGATCTAAACAACTCTCTTCGAGCAGTTCAGAGATAGACCAATGTACTCCACCGAGGGAGGGATAAGGTCTGCCAGGGATGCTAGAGATTACCACCAGCTCTAAGCCAACCTCTGTGACATCAGCTTCAAGCCCCCTTCCTCACAATGCCGAATTCTGTCCCACCTCTAGGCATATTTTGGCTTCAAGAACTAGAGACTATTTTATATCATTTAAAGTCTAACAGTTGAGAGTCTGCCAATCAGAACCTGGTCAACTGTTTCAATTATTTAAACACAATCATGGATTGAGGTTTTAAACACCCTCAACATCATAAGCTACATGTGTTTGGCTGTGTTCACTTGTACAGTGAAGTGAGGTGAAGCTGTTCACTAGGATTCAAGCGCACACTCAGCGACACTGGCAGGGTCTCACACCTCATGCTTGAATAGCTACAAAACAAGAAAGTTAAAGAGAATCCCTATTTTAGTCAGGTTAATTGTGTAATTTTTTTCTTGTCAGTTTCTTTTCAGGCTCCATCTTTTTATAGTTTAAAATGTAGGGTCAGGTGGTGGTGGTGCATGCCTTTAATCCCAGCACTCGGGAGGCAGAGGCAGACGGATCTCTGAGTTCGAGGCCAGCCTGGTCTACAAGAGCTAGTTCCAGGACAGGCTCTAGAAACTACAGGGAACCCTGTCTCGAAAAAAAAACAAAACAAAACAAAAAAAGCCAATAAAATGTAAGATAATCTAAGAGTAAGTTCCATCCCTCCTACTGAGATTACTCTTGTTTGAGGTTTTGTTCAGAACCCAGATTTCTTACCAGGAACATAAGTAATTCTCTGATGAGCAAGTTTAGTGTTTATCTGAATCAAGTTAACTGAGTCCCTTCCTTTTGGGCCTAATGTTACATCTGTCACCTAGAATCACAGATATCCAAGTATGCCTCTCGACTGGAAGTAAAAATTATGTACAGTTTAAGAAATATATATATATATATATAATATATAATTTAAAAATTATATTAAAAATTCTAATACTATGTCTGAGACTCAAGGGTATGTTCTATTTTTTTTTAATTATATTTGTCAGCTATTTTTTTTTCTTTTTCTCATTTTTTAATTCAAGATTTCCATCTCCTCCCCTCCTCCTCCCTCTTCCCTCCCCTCCCTTTCACCCATACTCCCACTCCACCCCTCTCCAAAGACAAAGAGCCATCAGGGTTCCCTTCACTATGTTAAGTCCAAGGTCCTCCCAGCTCCCCCTAAGTCCAGGAAGATGAACAACCAAACTGACAAGGCTCACAGTGAGCCCGTCCATGCTGTAGAGTTCATGTTCATTGCCATTGTCCTTGGTTTCTCAGTCCTCCTCCACCGTCAGCCACATTCAGAGAGTCCGGTTTGGTCCCCTGTTCCATCAGTCCCATTCCGACTGGACTTGGTGGTCTCCCGTTAGATCTGTGCCACCGTCTCAAGGGGTAAAAGCACTCCTCGCGGTCCTGGCTTCCTTGCTCATGATCTCCCTCCTTTTGCTCCTCATCAGGACCTTGAGAGCTCAGTCTGGTGCTCCTATGTGGGTCTCTGTCATTTTCTCCATCCAATGCCAGGTGAAGGTTCTATGGTGATATGCAAGATATTCATGAGTATGACAATAGGATCTGGACATTTCTGGCACCCTCTCCTCAGCTGCCCAAGGAACTAGTTGGGGGCGTCTTCCTGGACACCTGGGAACCCCTCTAGAGTCAAGTCTCTGCCAACCCTAGAATGGCTCCCTTAACTAAGATATATAATTCCTTGTTCCCATATCCACCCTTCCTATATCCCAACCATCCTATTCCCCCAAGCTCTTCCCATCCTCCACTTCACACTTTTCTCTCCCCATCCCCCATCCCCCCATCCCACCCCACCCCCATGTTCCCAATTTTTTGTCCGGCAATCTTGCCTACTTCCAATATCCAGGAGGATAACTATATGTTTTTCTTTGGGTTCACCTTCTTATATAGCTTCTCTAGGATTTTTTACGAATTATAGGCTCGATGTCCTTTATTTATGGCTAGAAACCAATTATGAGTGAGTACATCCCATGATCATCTTTTTGGGCCTGGGTTACCTCACTCAGGATGGTGTTTTCTATTTCCATCCATTTGCATGCAAAATTCAAAATGTCATTGTTTTTTACCGCCGAGTAGTACTCTAATATGTATATATTCCACACTTTCTTCATCCATTCTTCCACTGAAGGGCATCTAGCCGAGGCTTAATTTGTAAGCTAAGTCTCACCAGGGAGAGAGTGGAAAGAGACTGGCGTGGGGACCGGAGAGTGGAATCATCTCCAGTCACAATGGATGAAATGCTTGGCAAGTAGAAGTTGTGAGAAGAAGGGCTCCAGTCTCCAGTGTGAGAGTGCAGTTCCAACATGGCAGGGAAGTAATGGTGGAAAGAGAAAAGGCCGTTGGAAAACTCCGCCCACTATCTAGAAACAGAGAGACAGGAATGCAGATGCTCAGCTTATTTCTTCTTCAGTCTAGGATCATATTCCATGGCATGGTGCCAACAACTATGGCAGTCTTCCATTTTAACTAACTTATTCTATATAACCCCTTATAGCTGTGCTCAGAAACGTATCTCCTAGATGATTATAGATCTTGTCAAAATGACAATGAATGTTAACTATCACAAGAAGGAAGAGAATTCTGATATCTAGAAACAGTCCAAAGCACTCAGGCTGGTTCTGTGTATTCTCATTTGTCACTCCCTGAAGGATGTTTATTTAAAAAGAGACCCTCTCCTAGTGATTTTGACTCCAATAAAGCATGTCAAGATAGACAGAGAGACATTTGTAGATTCCACAGAACTTTACCTGCCCCCTCCCATCTTTGTCTGATCATGAGTAAAGCAAATAACCTTTAGAACTTCTGTTGTTTCATCCCTGGTGTTAGGCAATGGAGTTTATGAGTGCCCAGTTACTTGAAATACTTTAGCAAGCTTCCCACTGCAGGAAAACACTCAGTGGTTGTTGAAATAGACTGAGTCTCTTCCATATCCATTACTCGTCTCATACTTATTTGTGTATTTTAATCTGGGACAAGCAGAATAATACATTGAAGAAAAATTTGTAAATGATTTAAGCATTAGATAGGCAGAGCTTGGTTTGACAGTTGTGGTTTGGATTTGAAATAGTGACCCAAAGCTCATGTGCTGAGGGCCTGGTCCCCAAAGAAACAGTGATCACTCACTGGGGAATACAGCACCATTTATAGAGTATTCCATTCATGGGAAGTGATAGGAACATTTAGGATGTAAGACATAATTAGAGGAAGTAGGTCACTGAGGATGTAATTTTGAAGAATAAATTTCATATCAGCTGCTTTCTCCAACCCTCTCTTTCCTCTTTGTCTATCTTGAGGTAGCTTTGTTCTACCATGCGATCACATCAACATTTCATAAGCCAGATGGCTGTGCATGGAATCCTGTGAAACCATAAACCAAAATAAATCCTCTCACTTTTAAATTAATTTCTTCCACCATTTTGTATGATCAATGGAATGGTTTCTAAGATAATAGCCTCTTAGCTATGAAACCCAGACTCTTAGTCAATAATATCCCAGTTAATGAAACTTTAGGTTTTTCCTTAGAGGTGATGAGTAAATCCCTGTGCTATGGAGACAACAGAGGTGCATTTACCTCATTCTTAGCTAGTTTTTTTTATATAGTACTCTTTATAAAATACCCATTTTCTTATATTATTTGAATTTCTATTTTCAATTGAAATGAACATTTAAAAACATTTCTGCTCTAAATATAGGATATTGGTAGCAATTGCTGAAAGAGAGAGAGTTTAGGTCACCTATTGGATTGATTTTGTTTATTAATTTGGGGATTTATTTTAAAAATATTATATTGAATTTGGACACTTACATTACCATTTTCTTACTGTCTGTAGAAACTATCTGTATACCATAATTGGTACAAGACCATCAAAGGGAAATTGCTGTCAATTAAACTGTAGCATAGAAAAATAAATTATTGTGTTGAGTTTTAAAACTCATTGAAAGTTCATTTAGACATAGTTAGATATGGATTTGTCATATATAATTCTTATGTATTACTTTTTAGAAGTGAAAAAAAGTTGGCTTCAGTATTAATTCAACTTCTTTTTCGAGTTGAAAATTTTAGAGTCAACTGTCACTCAGACCCCCTAATATTTGGTTTTTCTCATGTAAATACACTCTGGAGGCAGCTTTTTAAAATAGGAATACCATTGTTGTATTAGGGATTCTCTCCTATCTTAGTTACTGTTCTTGTTGCTATGATAAAGATACCTTGATAAAAGCTGCAAAAGGAAGAAGCAATTTATTTTGGCCCACAGTTCGAAGAATCCTGGCAGCAGGAACTTGAGGAAGCTGGTCACATTGCAGCCTCGGTCACCAAGCGGAGAATAATGACCGCTGGTGTGCAGACATTGCTCTGCTTTTTCATGCAGCCTGACAACCTGAGACTAAGGATGGTGCGAGCCACTTTTAGGGTGGGTCTTTCTGTTCACATAGCATAATCAAGAAAATCTCTCTCAGACATTCCTAGAGGATTCCTAGACAATTCCTCATAAGTATCCCTATAGACTTGTCTCCTTGCTGATTTTAGATCCTGTCAAGTTGGCACTCAGTATTCATCATCACACCTCCCAAGCTCAGTAAGTGACTTTTAATATATTTATTTATAGGCAATGGAGGGCTTGTTAAGGTCTCTGCTGATGGAGGAGTGTCTATGTGTTACTTTTATTATTAATAAAGATACTGCCTTGCCCTTTAAGAGAACAGAAAATTAGGTAGGCAGAGTAGACAGAACAAAATGCTGGGTAGCAGGAGTTGGGGAGATGCTTCAGGCAGTCGATATATGCAGTCTCCATGCTTTTCCTCTCTGAGATGGACGCAGGTTAAGATCTCTCCTGGTAAGGCACCCCTCGTGGTGCTATATAAATTACTAAATATGGGTTAAAACAAGATATGAGAATTAACCAATAAGAGGCTAAAACTATGGGCCAGGCAGTGTTTTAAAAAAAATACAGTTTCCGTGTAATTATTTCGGGTATAAAGCTAGCCGGCGGCTGGGTGACGGACACAGCCCCGCCACTTCCTTTCTACAGATTGGCACCCAACGTGGGGCTAAATCCACTTAAAAACCTGAGAGGGCTTTAAATAAAGGAGAGAGAGAGTTTAACACAGCTTTTTGCTGTTTGCTAGGACGTGCCGTAGAGAGATTTCCTGTTTCGGCAACAGCGGCAGAAAAAAAGCTGAGTCATTTTAAAACGCAGCTTTCTGGTGCTGTGCCGCCAGCACGAACTCTGGCTATAAAGCATTTCAGTGGCTTTTATGGACTGGATGTTTGTGTGCCCGCTTGGGATCAGAAAGAAAGTACTCTGAGACCATGCCGACGGCTCCCTGCTCCCTGTCTGCACCTGGACAGATGGCGAAATCAGGCTTAGGTGAGTGGGAGAACATGGCGGATTTCTGCCGCCATACAGAGAGATGTTTTCAGACTGTGCAGTGCTCTGCACATCAGATTTGGCTGTAACTTGGATGAAAAGAGTTTCTGTGCTGCACGCTCAGTCTCAGAATTAAACTGCTGAGTGCGGCTCCAATGTGGACTGCTGTGTACCTGGAACTGTGTGCAGCTCAGGGGCACCAAATGACTGAGGCAGGAGCGGCTCTGGCTCTGCTCCGCCATGCTGAACTGTGCTGATCTCAGGCAGGAACTATCTATTGTAATTACCATGATAACAGCGCAGTTAAAGTTTAGACTTGGCTGGAAACAGGCGGTACCGTATTACCTCTACGTGGCACAACTTAAGTTTTTAAGAAGTGCTTAACCTTTTAAGAAGTGCTCCTAGATAGTAAAAAAAATTACAGATTCACAATAGGACAGATTCAGACATAAAAGACTTTTAAATGAGTCATAATGTTGGATGAATTTATATAGGCTTGAGAGAGAGAAAAGAAGAAAATATAAAAAATAAAGTTAATGCCTTAAAAAAAGGGTAAAGTCTTTAAAGAGACAGAGTACAGATAGTTATAGATTAAAAGAAGTAAAGTGATAGAGTAAAAATAAGCCACGTAAAAATAAAAAATTCACAGAGAGTCTGGATTATGTATTTTATTGTGTTTTCTTTGAAATTTTTGACTATAAAGGAGCTAAATACAGAGAGACATTTCATTATATGGACTGCCAAGCTAGACCAGAATGGACATCTTAATGGTATGGCTTCAGAATTTGGATCTAAGAACATGATGCTTTGGCAAAGAGTTTCTTCTTTTGTTTTCACAGAGGATGAGATTCTGTGGATTGCTTCTATCCCAATATGGTATGATTGACCACGCCCTCCTAAAAGGTTGCTGTGAACACCCTCAAAAAATTACTTCACTCAACTGCCGACTGAGATAAACCTAACAGACAGGTTATACCATAAAAGACCTAAATGGCAGCGCCCCCATTCAGCAAAAAGCAGTTTGGAGAGAGAAAACTGTGCCCATATTCCCAAATATTGCTTATAAATGTTCTTTTACATTTAAAGGGGGATATGATATAGAGATGAATAATTTGTATTGGTATGGATTTTAAGGTCAATTTTGTTATATGTATATGTATTTCTGATCTTGATTAAGGTATTGTGATTGTGTAGTTCATTTAAGAATGTAATGTATAATTAGGAAATATAGGTTGTTAATGGATAATCATCGATAATAGTCAAGCTTGTAGTCATGTTAGTTAGATTTTCTAGATATATAGAGATATACTTTAGTTAAATAGGCATTTTTCATATCTTTCAATAGTCAAACTTGTAGTCATGTTAGTTAGATTTTCTAGATGTGCATAGATATATTTCAGATAGGCATTCTTCATATCTTTCAAAGACTGCAAAATATGGCATTTAATGTTTTAATAACTTAGGGTTTTTCATGACAATGAGACACGTCTGCTCCTGGCAGCACCAATCTACTTCGAGAGAAAGATGGGCATCAAAGAGGCTACTTATGGAGTTTGTTAGCCATTTGGGCAAGAAACTGCTCTTGCCTGGACTGCTACATAAACTGGACACAAGAAACCCACAGAAAGAGGACTGCTGAACTTGCCTAAAGGTGAGATGGTCTTTCAGGGTTCCTGATTCGTGAAAGAGTCTGCGAGACGCTCTGCAGGACACAGCAGAAAGTGACTGAACTGTCTTTGGAATTTCCTGCTTCATGGAAATGTCTGCTGGACACTATAGGCCTGAAGGCCAAAGATGGATGCCCCAACAGTACAAAGGAACTTTGGGTGACTGTCCAGACAGCAAATTGTCTCTGCCATTTCTAGAGTTTAAAAGTTGCATATGACTTGTTTACTTAGGTAATATTATATCCTTCTGGAGTCTTTGATGGAGTTGAAGAATAAATAGATAGTTATAGCTTTCCTTAGTTATGATAAAAGATAAAATAGATCTAAATATTGTAACTGTAATTCTTGCTTGATAACTGTTTTGTTACATGTAATTTTACTATGTTAAAGTTAAAGCCTTTCTTTTTTGTTTAAACAGAAAAAGGGGAAATGATGGAGGAGTGTCTATGTGTTACTTTCATTATTAATAAAGATACTGCCTTGGCCCTTTAAGAGAACAGAAAATTAGGTAGGCGGAGTAGACAGAACAAAATACTGGGTAGCAGGAGTTGGGGAGATGCTTCAGGCAGTCGATATATGCAGTCTCCATGCTTCTCCTCTCTGAGATGGACGCAGGTTAAGATCTCTCCTGGTAAGGCATCCCTCATGGTGCTATATAAATTACTAAATATGGGTTAAAACAAGATATGAGAATTAACCAATAAGAGGCTAAAACTATGGGCCAGGCAGTGTTTTAAAAAAATACAGTTTCCGTGTAATTATTTCGGGTATAAAGCTAGCCGGCGGCCGGGTGGCGGACGCAGCCTCGCCACTTCCTTTCTACACTCTGCCATGCAGACCAACAGCTTTCAGAGAACTAAAAGTTGAAAGAATATGAAATACGTTGGAAAAGTTTATGAATTGATATAAAATATTAAGAATTTGAGTTTCAAATGCACATAAGCTTAATCAGCTGGTCTGGGCATATTTATATCATACAGACCAACATAATTGTACAATGATGAATATTTTACTTCCTGAAATTGTAAAAACTTAGGTGACTGTTTACCTGATCCTGTTATAGACCCAAAAGTATGTTCCATCATGGACCCAAAACTCAACAACATAATTTGTTGCTGATCAAACTGAACCTTGGTGACTGCCCACTGTGATATCACTCTTCCAAGAAAATAGAAACATTCATTTGGTAATAATAGTAACTTTAAGAGTCCATATGATACAAAAATTAAATGAAACTAAAAAAAACACCCACAAAACTTTCCCTCTAATTTAATTTTTGATCCCATTAATTTCTCTCTCCTATTTCACTTTGAATCACTGTAGAAATCTCTGGTGAAACTATGTCTGTTACAAAGTTTTTCTGCTCACGTACAGCTAAGGAAGAAGCTAGGAGGTGCTTTGGGTACACCTTCATGCCCCATGGTGACACTAAAATGATAGCAAAATGATCTATGGCATTTATATGTTTATAGTTTTTTCGTGTGTTCTTCCCTGTATTCAACACATGTATAAATGTTGGTCTCTATATAATTACCCTAGTTGCAATGACAAAGGGAATCTTGTTGGTTTCTAAAATTAAAAAAAAAAAAAAACAAAACTTAGCTATAGTATTTATTTATTTATTTATTTATGTATTATTTATTATGTATACAATATTCTGTCTGTATGTCTGTCTGCAGGCCAGAAGAGGGCAACCAGACCTCATTACAGATGGTTGTGACCCACCATGTGGTTGCTGGGAATTGAACTCAGGATCTTTGGAAGAGCAGACAATGCTCTTAACCATTGAGCCATCTCTCCAGCCCCTAGCTATAGTTTTTCTAAATAGTATTTTGAAGGCAAGAATAAAGATAATTTTGAAAATTATAAAGAATATTTTGAATGCAGTGAAGACTGATATGTTAAAATAAGAATAGGGAAGGCAAGGGAATCCATTGTCTTTAGAGGGTAAGAAAAACATGCCTTTAATCCTAGCACTCAGCAGGGAGAGGCAGGCAGATCTCTGTGAGTTTGAGGTCAGCCTGGTCTACGAGAGCTAGTTCCAGGACAGGCTCCAAAGCTACAGATAAACCCGGTCTTGACAAAACAAAACAAAACAAAACAAAAACAAACAAAAATACAATAAATAAATAAGTAAGTAAGTAAATCAATCAATCAATCAATAAATAAATAAAGAGAGAGAAGCAAAAACATGAGGTTAAGGAAGAGTTGGGAGTGGTAGTGTTGCTAATCCCAACTATTGGGAGATGGAGGCAGGAAGATTATAATTTTAAAGATAACCTTGGCTACACAGCGTGTTTGCAACTAGCCTGGGCTACACAACACCCAGATTCAAAACGACAGCAATAACAACAAAGAAGACTATTAGTTAGGTTTAAATATAAGCTTGATAAATTCTGGTAAAGTTTATTTACACCGT
This sequence comes from Arvicola amphibius, assembly GCF_903992535.2. Taxonomy (NCBI): domain Eukaryota; kingdom Metazoa; phylum Chordata; class Mammalia; order Rodentia; family Cricetidae; genus Arvicola; species Arvicola amphibius. Next base: position 29,749,180 of record NC_052061.1, on the reverse strand, counting down.
TTTATTTTTGCTTGACTGGTAAAGTCATTATCCTTTGGAGGTTTCCCGAGATTCTCATTATGATTATTAAATATGTATAAAGCTATCACTTTAATTTGCTATATTACAAATACTAGAAAGCTCAATATTAAACAAATGATTCATTTGCTTCAGAAAAAGTTTGGCCCAGCAGTTTAAAATTTTAAAGGCATACCCCCACCCCCACGCCAGACCTCGTATTTCTGTTTCTGTTTTTTTATACCAGTTTAATATTAAAGTTGGCCCTTCCTGATGGCAAAATAATTTCTGAACTATCTTTAAAGCTAGAGATTCTGTATATGGGTAAGAAACTGCATTTCTCCTTAACTAAGAAACAACATCTGGTTTCATGTTGATTTTCCAACAGTCTTAAATTTGCCACAGAAATGATGATTGCTGTTGTTTGTATTTGCTCTTACCTGGTAAATGGGATATGCTTGGGCAGAACACAGTTGGGGCTGGCCCCTGTAGCTGAGGTAAGAGGATCTGAACTTACGGGATTCTGCAAGAGTAAAGACAGTGTTAGGAAAGGTGCAAGCCCCTTTTGTAGAAAGAATGGCGGGGGTCCATCAAAGTGACCCTGATTTTGAAATCTCTGAAGTCAAGAAAGCTTGGACATTTGTTGATTTCAGAATGAAACAGGCTTCACCTCAAGTCAGTCAAGGGTGAATCCTTAACAACCTCATTTTCAGTCCCCAAAGTAATGAATAGTAAGGAATAGATCACCTGCAGGAGCACCCTGACCCTGAAACATGACAACCTTTCTTCTTACCCTGTAGAAGTCATTCCTTTTCTGAACTATCAGTCATATGCTTCTAAACCACCTTCTCCATCCACCAGGGTCTTCTCTGAGCTCACTCCTTTCTGTGGGCTCCCTTTTCTAGGCCTTCTCAGCTCATCATCACAGAGGTTACTAAAGGATATCTCCTTCTTTCTCAAGAGCTGGTGAGAGGCATAGAAACCATTAAGGTGGAGCCATTTACTTGCCATATGATTGACGACAATCTATGCCAGGTTTAGTCAGCAATAGGCAAAGGGTTGTGGATAGAACCAAGTCTGTACTGCAGAAATTTGAGACACATCCCAAGAGTTCTCCCTAAGATTCAATCTGCCTTTCCCACACTTCTCAAAGCTGAAAAGCAACTACAGAACTTCATTTTGACTTATTGGGTTGATAATATACTTTATATATGTTTATATTTCCATGGTAGGTAATCATCATATATTCATTCTAACAAACTGGAGATTGCAAAACACCATGCTTGTCTCCTCTCTAACAAAGTGAGTTAAGTATTTATTGACTGGGGGATGCCCATCTACAGCGTGTACACTGATATTTGGCCCTACGAATTCTACTGCCATGAAATTATTTTTAAGGCTGACTAAAATAACCTGAGAAAAATGTCCTGGGCAAAGTGGCATAGTGTTTAAGTAAACATTGTTAAGAATGGAACAAGGAACAATACCACTGCTGAAGTCGAGGTATGTTTTGAGTCTGCAACGTTTCATGCGTGGACATCCTTAGTATGGACATATTAAGACTTGATGGGACATTAAGATGTAGAGCCTAGTGGAAGGTCACTGGGGACTCTACCCAACACTGAGATTAGAATAGATCTCACAGGAATCTGGTTAGTTATCATGAGTGTCGTTACGGAAGTACTAGACGATCCTCTCAGTGCTCTCGGACTTCCTGACATGGCATGTGACTCTTTCCTCTTGGTCACGTTCCCATCATTATACTGTTCACTATATAACACATGCAAATGTGATCTCACCAAGGCTCAGCAAATGTTGGTGCCGTGCTCTTGAACTTCTAAATCTGTAAGCTAAAGGGATCTCTTTGCCTTGTAAGCTACTTAACCTCAAGTATTTGTTTGTAGCAGTGGAAAAAAGACAGAGACAAATCTGAGGGATTATATAAGTGTCTCCCAGAGGCCCATGTGGTAAAGGCTTTGGTCATCATCTGATGCTACTAGGCACCGTGGAAACTTTTAAGAGATCGTGGTGGCTCAGAAGTCTTCTAGTCATGAGAACATACCCTCAGACGGAGCTTGGGGACTCTCCTCCCTTTTGCTTCATTGTTCAGCTGTCTTGAGATATGTTCTCATGATTCCAAAGCTTTTCACAGCCACAGCCACAGTTACAGGGCAGAGGGATAAGCTACCGTGTCTAACTTTCAGAAATATGAATCAAAATTAATCTCTCATTTTTATAAGTTTATTATTTCAGGTATCTCTGGTAGTTACCTGGGATAATATATCCATGGTAACCGAAATGTGAGAAATGTGTAAATTCCTTATCTTGCATTTATTTAATAAGGTATTTTTAAAAAGATAATCTCACTATATATCATGCTTATCTCAAATTCATGATCTTCCTGTTTCAGGCTCCCATGTACTGGACTTACTTCTATGTGTCACCACGCCTGATACTGAATTATCTTTTCAGAGTTTTCTACCAAAATATGCTAGGACAATGGTGGCACAAACTTGTAGGCATAACCAAATAATGTCGGCTTTGACTTAAGGCCCACTCATCTGTAACACTGCTTAGAGGCTAGATAATTTAGAACTCCAGGGTAAAACCAAGGACTGTTAGCCTAAAAATAAATAAATAAATAAATAAATAAATAAATAAATAACAATAAAATGACTTCTAATAGTATTCTGATATACTTATATATTGGTGCCTTAATCAGCCATCATCGGAGAAGCTTTCTCCTGCAGCAGATGGGAATAAATACCGAGACCCAAAGCCAGACATTATGCAGATAGAGAGAGAGACCTTGGAAGACACAACTTTAAATGGGATGTTTCCATCAAATCCCCCCATTCAGAGATGATGGAAACCTTCAGAAGAGAAGGCAAAAGGAGTGGGGGAGACTGAGAAAGCAGCTGATACCAGAAGAACAAGGTCCTTTAAAACAACTGAGCAAGGCTCATGAACTCAGAGAGACTGGAGTAGCAAGCACGGGGCCTATACGTCTCTGCACCAGGTCCTCTGCACATATGCTGTAGCTTTTAGTTTAGCATGTTCGTAGGATCCCCGAATGTGTGAATGAGTAGAGCTCTGGTTCTTGTGCCTTTTCTTTGTCTTTGCTTTATTTTTTAGCTAGTTTGTTTTGTCCAACTTCAGTATGATGGTTTTGATTTTGTTGTATTATATTTTATTTTGTTGAAAGAGAAAATTTAGGTAACGGGCTGGAGGACAGCTTATTTTCAAGAGTACTTGTCTAGCATACTCAAAACCCTGGGTTTGATCCCTTGCAGCACTTCTGTCTGGTGTACATGCCTGGAATCCCAGAATTGGGAAGGAAACTACAGGAAAAAGACATGGTAAGAGTTAGTTTCTGCCACTTTATAAGTTTACGGTCATCCTGGGATATGTAAGACCCGTCTCAAAAGAAATATTCAATTAAATAAGACAATAAATTATTGTCATTTAATGTATATTTCAGTTTCTCCATTTACTGGCAGTAGGTACTGTCAAGTTCCTGCTTCATAGTCATTTTATGACTTCCCATAGATGGTTGAATTAAACAGAACTTTCTTTCCATTTTATCCAGGTAACATTTTACATTCTTTATAAAACAGGAGTCCCTAAGCTTACCTCTCTCTGATCTGGTTTTGAGTAGGTCTTATTTTACACTTTGGGAGGTACACTCTTTAATGATAGTCCCTCTTTGAATAAATGGGCCTTTGTGGGAACATTTACCATGTAAGCTGTTGCATCTTGGTTGGGTTTAAGAGACATTTTGTCAGTTTCTGGGTGAATATGAACAGCGCCGCTATAGCACACATAAGAGGCTACATGGGCAAAGATAAAAAATGAAGTCATAAGCAATAAGCCAGCCCAGGACCCCCAGAGCCCCTGAAGTCTGAACAGAAGCTAGAATGGAGGATCAAGGGAGGAGAAGCCCTGCTTAGAAACCACACAGAGTAGCTTCTTGTTTGTATCTCCTCTCTCTTCCACGATGCAGGATGCCTTCTGCCTTCCTATGAGCTGGAGACTGACAGATAGCCTTCACAAAGCTCCTTTTTCCTCATAGTTGGGGCACTGGCATGCACTCACAGAGAAAGAGCAATGAAGGGCAATTTCTTTCTCCTCTGCTCTTTCCTGCTACTGGCTATAAGATGGATGCTTCTCTGCACTAATTACAGATCAACTATCCCTCTAGACAGGAAACTATTCCTCTTTAGATCTTCCCACCCCCTGGTGCCAGTCTTAGTATAGTGCCCTGGCCCTCCCTTGTGTCCTAGATACTGCCATACCTATGTAAATGTCACCTTCATTAATTACTTTTCGAATTACCTCCCCCAAAGTGTTTTCTGTCTTACAAAATTACCATAAAGTCACTCCACAGACATATCACACAATTGCTCTGATGGTAGAAATGCACATAATCACTGCACTTGATCAAATCAGGAAATTGATATTGGGCCAATACAATACAATACAGACTGGGCTCTCAATTCACCAGATTTTGTGTGTATGCATTTTGTCTTTGTTTGAAAAAAAAATGCATTTAAACTTTAGTTCCACCATTTAGTAAGCATGTGGGAATTTAAGCAAAGATTCCCTTACTTGTCCCGAGGCCTTTACTGTCATTGCCCATTGCAGCAGAGGTAAATTCACTTTAGCAGGTGGCAGCTAGACAGTAGACAAAGAGGACAACAATTAATCTCTCTACAAACTGAATGGCGTACCGCACTCTGCAAATGAACCATTGATGGATTTGATACAACAGTTTGATTCATTGTATATCTGTGTAGTAGTCACACTTTCTGTTCCTGTGACAAATTATTTTAAAAACACAACAACAACTAAAAACCAATGTTGGTGGCACCCACTGGACTCCAAACACTTTGGAAGCTAAAACAAGAGTATCTATCCTAAGTCAGACCCTAGCCTGTGCTACATAGTGAGATCAAAATAGTAACAACAAAACAAACAAACAAAAGACAAAATACAGAAACAAAATCTTATTGGGGGGAAAAGGATGTATATAGGCTCGCTGTTTTAGAAGTTCTTGTCCATCACAGGACTTGGTAAGTCCGAGCAATTCACGAGTAGAAAGGAGGTGCCTGTTGTAAATGGCTTTCTCCTTCCCTTTTATTATTCTCTATTTATTAGCCTCTGAGTACTGTTTCCCCTAAAGTTAATTCTCTTTGAAAGTACCCTCCCAGATATATCCAGAAGGTGTGCTGTAGTAATTTTTTACATGATTCTCAACTCAATGAAGTTGACCATCAAGATTCACCATCTCAATTCCATCAGCATCATCTGACTTGAGATTTCTGGGCTAATTGTGACGAAAATACTGGTGTGTTCTAGTAGAAGGCACCAGGGCTTCGCTGTCAAGCTAGGATCTGAATCTTAGTTCTGCCATTTGCCTGTCCTATGAACATTCAGAGAATTTTCTCTGGGCTTCATTGGAACTGTGAGGTAGAAATGTTAGCATCATCTGGAGAATAGTAGGTGCTTTAGTGGTTGGGGAATGTGATTCTGTCATTAGTATTGTATTGCAACTTTTTTGATCTACAGCTGTCTCTGATATAATGTAATATTTAATTGTTTGTCCTTGTGGATTATAGTGTGTCCAAGAGATTGCAAAATGCCTCACACATATTTGCTCTTCTCCATGGCTTTGTGAGACTGATAACTTGCCTGAAGTCACAAAGGTAGGAAGGGCTGAACCAGCTCTAACTTTCCATTGAATGATGTCAAATTTTGTGTCCTTTCTGTTGTTGAAAATGACTGGGTAGTCATTTTCCAGGTGCCAAAGGGTTTGTCAAAATTTCTTCTGAGGAAGAGAGATGAAATTGCTCTGGATAATTTAGGGCAGAAGGAAAGAAAGCTTTCACGTTTACAACACAAAACCTAGAGTGTGACTTTGTCTCCTTCAGGGACTCCCAGGAGCATCTAACAGTGATATTGAGTTTTGTTTTGGTTTATGTGTTTCCTGTGGCAGAGAGAGGATATTTTTGCTCCTTCTCCTGTTCTCTGCCAAGCTGTCTCTTTGGTCACTCATTAACTGAGGATATATGGCCTATTTCTCTTTTCTACTCTAATCCAGAAGGAATGGGTAAAAGTGAAAAAATACCCATATAATAGATCACTTTTTGGTTTCCTTGAAGAGCCCATTGTGAGGGTAATTAGCAAACAGCCTGGCAAATGTTATTGGATAGATGAAAAATGAGGAGCACACAACAATTACTTCTCCTCCTTAAAAGATCATCAATTTTTGGTGTGCATTCAGAAAGGGGATTTAAACACAATCCACAACTGTTTCTTGTTGAGTAGCTTTGCACCAGGGAGAACATGGGGGTTCCTATTCCAGAAGCACTGTAAGATGTTGTTATTCCATTTGTCCCTATCTTCATTCATAAAAACGTCATGCCTGCCACACATAGCTGATTCAAACTTGAAACTATTATAGAATGTATTCTGTTCTAAGGTATCACCTTGGGAAATAACCTATGGGACATGAGTGGACTGGAGTAGAATCCTGAAAGTTCATTTTTCACGTGGCCTTGAAAACTCTCAGCTATTCCTTCATATTCTCATATGTGTAATAACATGGTTTCTTGTATATTCCTTAGGGTATCGATTTGAAGTTTCAACAAAATGAGGCACCTTCTATGTGTAGTTCAGTAGGATTTACGTGACTACAAAATAATGATTCTCTCATTCTGTGATGTATTTGTTCATTTCCTACAGGCAAGTGTATCTTAAAGAGGCGATGCTATCTTAACCAACTACCTACTTAACAAATTTTAACACCTGCTATGGCTCTAGACCTCATGGCAGTGAGGCTCAAACTGAAAGCTGGTCTGCCATCTTGGGAGAGCATCTGAGGCCTCTGCATAGTTTGTGTGTCTTAGATACTTGTTCCCACCTAGCACAGGACAAATGGGATCAATGATCCTCCTACTTTGTCAATTACATAAAAGATCGCTTCATAGATCCCAAAGCTGTTAAGATTAAATCTGTAATTACCTTTACATAGATTACCAAGTATTCATCATCTCCACTCTGTACTTGCTGTGTGGCTATGGGTTTTGGTAGCTTTAAAGCCAGGTTAAATTTTAGTTGATATGGATAAACGTCAAGACAGAGGAGAATCTGTTCATGACAGTAGGACACACAACCATCATGGGGTATAAGAACTGTTAGTTGGAGCTAGAGGCTTTGGAATATAAATCGTTTTTTTCTCTGTCCAAGTAGCATTACCTTTTCATACCCAGAACAACTATCTCTCTGACTAAGCCTTGCTTAACTCCCTTTCCTCAGCTCAGACTAGACATATTGCTCCAGGTCCATAAATTGATGGCCTTCCCAGAGCTCTCTACACCCTCTGACAGATCTTTACATAGGTTTGAGTTTGCATCCATGAGTTCAGAATTAATTTGAGATAAATAATGATTGCTTTTGGTGCCATTCCCAGTATGTGTCACATAGCAGTTGTTTATTGATATTTGAAAAGAAGGAGAAATAAAGAACAAAGGGTATGACTCCTACTCAAGCCCTTATACAGAGATTTCTCTTAAGAGAAATTTTATTTTTCTATTGTACAACATGGAACTTGACCATGTTCACCTCTACCTGTCTCCATGCCTGACACACACTGGTGTCTCTTCCGAGAGAGATGAATAGAGACAAGATGGGGGTAGCAGAAATCTTTGCTTCTAAAGGTTTGGTTCCTTGGGCTTTCCCATATATTTTAGTTAGAATTAGATTTGACTATGTAGAAAGTATAAGTTTGTACCATTGTCGCCTTTATTAATGGTCTCCAAATATACAGCAATTCAACCTTTATCTCTAACGCATGTTTACAGCACACAATTGTTACTGGCACTGCAGCTGGTAAGGTCAGGTTTTAACCTGAAAGAAGGGAGGCAGCTGGAGAGGAACATGGAGGTTTCCTTCCCAGATTAGAGCTGATGCTCTCTCAGCAGTAAGCAGAGTGCATTCTATCCACAGGTACCCGCCTGGCCTGAGTTCAAGACAAACGACAACAGTCAGCTGAACGAGATCTGGAGAAATGGAGGCTATTTCTCCCACTTCTGAACTCCTCGCTTTGTTTGAAAAAGGATTTTTCATACAATATATTCTGATTACTCTTTTCCCTACCCCAACTCCTCCAAGATCCTCCTCATCCTCCCATCCGTTCAAGTACACACTCTAAAAAACAAAACAGGACAAAACAAGCAAACACTCTAATAATAATAATAATAATAATAATAATAATAATAATAATAATAATAATAATAACAATAATAATAAAGCCAAAGAAAAAATACAAGAAGCATAAACAGAACCAACAACAGACACATGTAGTTGCATACCCAGAAGTTCCATAGCAACACAAATGGAAACTACACTATATAAGCAAAAGAACTATAAGACCTCCCCCCCCCCCAAAAAAGCCTAGGCAAAGAATTATAAGACAAGACAAAGAATCTCCAAAAATACCATACAGTCTGTTTTGGTTGCCAGTCTGGCCAAGCATGGGGCCTGCTTGCTCTGCCATTTGATTTCTATACCTTTGTACCCGTGTATAGCTGGTGAGGCTTCATTGGAGGTATAAAGCTTTTCTTTTGCAAGCAGTTGTCCTGCAGATAGCATAGAGCTTCTGGGTTAGGATGTGGCTGGTCTCCACTCCCCGCTCAGTGCTGGAGCCAGATCTGGCTTACACCTGTGAAGGCCCTGGGCATGCTGCCTCAGTCTCTGAGTGTGTGCGTGTGTCGGTACTGTTGTGTCTAGTAGGTCTTGTTGGTTTGATCTCTTCCATGCTCTCTGAGTTTAAGTCTTTATTGCTCTTCTTCCATAGAGTTCCCTGAACCCAGACGGAGGAATTTGATGGCGACCTCTCCTTTAAGACTGAGTGCTCCAAGGTCTCTCACTCTCTACAATGACCAGTTGCGCCTTTATTTTTCCCAACCACTATTGGAGAAAATTTCTCTAATGAGGACTGGGCAAGACACTGATCTACGAGCATAACAGAACGTCGTTAGTAGTCATTTGATTTCTATGTTACTCCAGCAGAACAGCAGGATTTGGTTTTCTCCCAGGTCCACTGGGATAACCAGCACCCACTGCTTCATGAAGAAGGAAGGAAGGAAATAAAAAGAAAGTGAAAGGTGTTACATTTCCTTCCTCTGTGAAGACTGAATTCCCTAAATGCCGTTTCTCCTGACAACTACATTTCAGACGTCTATCTCAGGAAGAGGCAGAGAAAGGGAGGAGCCTGTTTCTTAGTTTAACTGAAATAGCTCAAAGAAACCTACCAGTAAGAAAGAAACAAATACACACTAATCTCCTACTTGCCCCAGGCACAGACACACATTCTACTTTACGCAGTTCTGGCAACATCCCTAGGAGGTAACTGTTCTGACTTTCACTTTGTGTATAGAGACTGCAGTGGGGAAAGGCTAACTCACTTGACCAAGTTACAAAGCTGGCAAAGGATGAGGTAGAAATATAAGCTAAATCCTAATGTAAACTACCTCTTGCTTCTAAGTGCTAATTATAGATACTAATGTACGAGAGGGAAGAAGGGAGACACATGACAGCCTCTCTGATTCAAAGGACAAGATGCCCTTGAGTTTCTATCTCAGCATTTGGTATAGAATATTAAATACTCACGGCTCCTTTAATGTCCAGGCATTTGTCTGACAGACAACATTTTCTGCATACATGAGTTTTGAGACTGTTTTGAAGCTCAGTCAAGAGCTTTATATTGGTGGGAGAGGAGAAAACGGGAGAGCTGATTGTAAAACTTCAAAGTCTGACTTGTGAGTGGCCCTGCTGCCCCTGTGACTTGTGAGCATTTTTCCTATGCTAGGGCAATACTAATACTTTCTGGCCTGATCGTAGAGGCCTGCTAGGCTTCTTCAACACAGTTCTTTTAGCGTGTGTTAGTTACCCTGCTCCTGCAGTGACAAAATCAACTTTTTTTTTTTTTTTTAAAAAAAAAAGTTTAAATTGAATCACAGTTTGAAGGTATAATCCACCATGGTGGGAGGGGGGAACCATGGCTCTGAGGAGACCTATCACTTTGACCCCTTAGTCAGGAAGCAGTGGAAATGGGTGAATGCATGTGGTCAGCTTGCTTTCTCCTACTTGTTTGGTCCAGCGCCCCAGCCTGTAGAAAGATGGCAGCCATGCTTAACCTTTCTACATAAGCATTATCTATATAATCTTCTGTTTACGTATTTGTTTCCAAGGTCATTCTAGATCTTACCATATTGACAGCCAATATAAGCAATCACATGTAGATGGCACAGGAATGACCATGAGTAGCTGCCAATGCAATCCTTAAGGATCAGAGGAAACTCAGCATCCTCCTTGAGGCAGAATGGCCCTTGCTTCCCTCATAAACAGGCATCTGAACACTGGAGGAAGACATTAAAGAATGGTTCTGCTATTTTCCAAGGCCAGGAATTCCATGACTGGGAAGTTTTTCTAACTAAAATTTGTATTGTTTGTTTTATTTTTAATATATATATACATACATACATACATATATGAGTGTTTTGTCTACATGCATGTCTTTATACCACACACACACACACTTGGTGCCTTCATAAGTCAGGAGAGAGCATAGGAACTGGAGTTAAGGATGATTTTGAACTATGGTGTAGGTGCTGGTAACCAAACCTGGGTCCTCTATAAGAGCACTAAATGTTCTTAACCAATGGGCCCTTGTTCTATCCCATTCTATTTTTTTAAAAAATACTAATGTCTAGACAACCAATTTTTTTCACTTTAGTGAAAATAAGTTGGCAATCTCTGCTTTTTAAAATGAACTCTTCCTTTAAGTAAATTATCTTTAATTATCTTAATATTGTACATAGTACGTTATTACTTTTCTGGCAACTGAATAGTCTAAGAGTACAAGACTCTCTAGAAATGACATGGATGAAACCATAAGCAGCCCAGCCATCTGGATTCAGGAAGGATGTTCTTTTCTTGCACCCTGGTTTTGGCTTAACATTTTTGCCGTTTGGTCCATAGCACACTAGTTCTGGCTAAAAGAATGTGAATGGCATCACCATCTATTTCCATATTCAGACCATTAATCATTCAGTTGACCTCCCTAAGACTCGGGTCAGGCTTTTCAGTGATTCCCTACCCGCAATACTCAGAGTTGTAGTTATAATGAAACGGGATTTTCACTCTTTGCCTTTGCGAACCAAATGTCCCATTTGTTGATCTTGTTCTTCAGTCCCAAGTGCTGTGGAACAGCTGGATCACTTACACTAATCCATAGCAACTGTGGACTCAGTTACTCAAATTGAATGCCCCAGCCTGGTTTCCTAGAGCTTCTTCTCATGCGACGTAAACACATGGGTCTTTACATGTTCTGTTATCAGTGAGGAGATTACTTCTCTTTGTTCTTCTTTCAAAACTGATGCCAGGCTTTTACACTTGTACAGAAATGACAGTAGTGTTAAACCAATCAGATTTTGCATTTTCATATAAGATCAGTAGTCATTTATTTGGTTCTTGGACCTACCTTTTGGACAGAACTCAATAGCAACAGCCCATCTCTGCTCCTTGTCCATACGTGATGGATAACTGGGAAATGAGGCATCCACTTTCAAGATCATTCCCTCACATGTTGGTTTGTTGTTCTGTTAGCTGACTCCAGATGGGACTAGGAAACATCTGGTGTCTTTCAACATATGTCTACCCCTGAGCGTCTTTGTCTTAACACTGGGTCCCAAAAGTAGGTCTCAAAGGAATCTCCCAAGCTAACTTAAGAAGTAACACTGTCACTTCCAATATTTTCCTCTGATTGATCTGTCACTAAGAGTCACCTGCACCCAGAGCAGAGAGACAGATGCTACCTGTCTGTACATGGTGTATCAAAGAATTCACGGTCCTATTTAAAAACTTTCCCACAAAGCTACTCAGAAAGGCATCCAAGCCGATATGTATTTTTGTGTGATCTGAAGCAATGACTTAGTAATCCTAACCTACCTTTCCCCTTTTAGTGACTTCAAAGTATGGCTCTTACACAAATGATAGAGTTCAGTGTACTGCAACGTCCCTTCTCATGCAACGGGTTTTTTTCCTCTCTGTGTGCAGTCTTGTTTTTATTCAGATAAAGTTACCTGACTATACTAATTCATCTGAGAGGCTGAGAGGACCAGACTATTCCCTATGAACTTCTCTCAGTTTTTCATTAACATTTTCAAATAATGCAAACCTCTAACCCCATTCCTTGAGGCTCCTCCCTAGACTGACAGACTGGTTTTGGCCGAGTTAAATCACTCAGACAACTATGGATCTCATTACTACCTGTGGTTTATATAGTTCTCGAAATCGTTCTCTTCTAAACACGCCACACTCAAGAAGGCAGTGATGATCAAGTTAACAAACCGATGGGACAAGTATGGATAAGCAAATCTAATAGTAATTCATGACAGCGAAGTCAAATCATAATTTCAATACAGGTTAAATATTTATTTTCTGGGATGCCAAATTATGTGAGTTTAGCTAGGAAACTTTTCTGTTTAGCTACCTCTCCCCCTGTCAACAAATTATGCTCAACGAAAAATCTTGCTTAGTTTTCATAGCATGGTTGGCCTCATACTCAGTGGGAGACCCTGTCTCAAAACATAAGGCTGAGAGTGATGGAGGTAAACACCCAACACAGGTGTGGGTATCGGCATGGACAGATGCACACACACACACACACACACACACACACACACACGCACGCACGCACGCACGCACGCACACACACACACACACACAGCTGGGATGTGATAATAAATATGGAAATAGTGGTTAATGGCGAGTTGTATGTTGGATGGGCATGGAAATAAGTAAACCCAGTGAGCAATAAAAAACGTTTTAGGTCTTGATATTACTAGTGGTTAAATACCTTCCTAACAGACAAACAAGCTGTCTCCTAGTGCCAGTGATGACCAAGGAGTATGCACTCAGTAAAGTATTTGCCTAGGACCCGCTTTCATTTGCAGAGATCTAGATACCTCACCATTTGATGCTTGGAGTACTTGAAGTAGGTGGAAATCGTCAAGGAAATGTTTTATATATTTGAATAAAACTGTTAATTATTGCTTTCTGTTGTGAAGGCACGAACCAGGGAAAAGATAAAAGCGTCTTTCAAATTTAATGTCCCAATTAATTAATTTTTACTTATAAAACTGGAGCTTTTGCCAAGGCTTCTGGAAGCATTATAAAAGATTGATGTCATAAAGATAAGAATTTAACTAGGTCAAGCCCAACCATCAGATAATTCTTAATTAGGAATGAATCTCTCTGTAATTTCTATAAAATTGGCTGAATAACAGATGACATGCTGAATTACTAATGTAATTTAAGGAGTATATGATTCTAAATGGCAAACTCCCTTCTTGCTTATTTCATCAATGGGTGTTCTCTGGCTTGATTCATTCTGCAGGTTCTTGTTTATTTTTCAAGTTTGGAAAAAATGTCATCTTTAATTATAGATGGTGGCTAGAACATGTATCCCCCCCGTGTGCCTCCTCTCCGTACGGAATGTAAAATATTGGCTGGGAGAGGAAACATGTGCTCGTGTCAGAAGAGGCATCATTTCCCAAAGGTCACATTTGAAACTTGTTCAGTAAGTCGGCCTGGAACTTGTGGGCTGTGTGCAATGGTTTTCAAGAAGCAGAAAGGTCAGCCCCTCTAGGCTACTCTAGATATTGCTGAGGAATGAGACTGGCTTGGGTGTGGGGAAAGAAAGGATGGTGGGGAGACTTAATGAGCATTGTGTCACGTCATGGACGAGTTGCAGAAATGTAATCCTGAGCATGCCGGACCACTGAGAACACATTTTTATAGTTTAGGGAACTTCAGTAGCCGGTGAAAGTGGGCTATGGTGGCGGGGAGACAGCTCAGCAGATAAAGTGTTTGTTGTGGAGGCTGGAAGACACAAATGCGAATCCCCAACAGCCACTTAAAAGCCAGGTGTGGTGGTGTGTGTCTGTAATTCAATCCTTGAGAAAAGGAGATAGAGACAGCAGGATGCCTGGGGCTTGCTAGCAAGCCATGATAAAGGAAATTTTATGCTCTGCAATCAGAGGGAGCCCCTCTTTCAGAACAGAAGGTGGAGGGCAACAGAGCACCCAACACAACTGTGTGTAGCAACATGCACAAATGCACACACACACACAAACACACACACACAACTGGAATATGGTGATAAATAGGGAAACAATGGTTACTGGTTTATTGTATGTTGGCTGGGCACAGAAATACAGAAACCTATGAGTAATGAAAATGTTTTAGGCCTTCATGTAAATGGTTAGACACACACACACACACACACACACACACACGCATAATTACATGCATAAGTAAAAAATTATTTCTAGTTTTTTACCAATGTGAATTACATATTAATACAACGACACATACCTTTAACAAATCAATGTGACAGAGTATCCATCAAGAGATCTTAACCATGGTAGATAATAATATTTCAATATTAGAATGAATTTCTACCAGCCCATGTTTGTCCCTCACTTCTGCATCAGAGTCAACTTCAGTGTTTATTAAAAAGACAACATTTACTGGGACTTTCTCTAGTCTAACTGACAAAAAAAAAAATCAGAGAGATGAGATCTAAAACTTTGCTGTATTTTTTGAAACTCCCCAGGTTTTTTCTTTGTGTATACTAAAATAATATCCTCATTAGAATTATGTCCTGGCTGGAGATATAGCCCAGTTTTTAGAGTGTTTGCCTCATATACACAAAATCCTTGACTCAATTCCCAGCACCACAGAAATCAGGAATTGCAGTGATTGTCTCTATCCCAGCCTTTGGGGGATGGAGGTAGGAAGAGCCGATGTTTAGAGGCCATTTGGGGATATACATAATTCTGTCTTTAAAAAAAAAGAGTGTTCAAGGAGTGACCCGTGGGTCCAGTAATCAAGTATTTACTTTAAGTATGTATAGATTCATGAGAATTATTGAACTGAGTCCAGGAAGCATCAATTAAGAACCAGCATACAAGGGGGTTATGATCCCTCTTATTCAGCATTTGTTGAGAGTCTTTATTTGAACTATTTTTATAGTGATGAAATTATGCATTAATATTATCCCATATTCAAGATGGGCCAAGGTTAAGTAGGACAAATCAGCACCCACAGACAACACCTACTAATAGACTAGTCACCAAAATATGGATACCAACACTGCTTGGCCTTTCAGAAAGTGTCTTCCTAAATAGCTTAGGTTGCTCTAACAAAACAAAACAGATGAAACCCCAGCATAAAATCTGAGTCACACTGGGGCAGTATCCTGGAGTGGGGTGCTTAGATGGCAGGCTCAGACAAAACGAGGTTGGTCATTCTTTAACACCGAATAAAATCTTGCTCCCTCAATCTTTAATTTCCAAAAGGATAACTTCCCACCTGTTGGGCACTTTCCTTGAATAAGTAGATTTCTTAACAGGCAGTGCCTGCCTATAGGACTCTCAGCTCCACTTTCAGCAGGTTAATTTCACTACCTAGACCTTCAGTGTGTACTTAATGAGCACCACTGCCCTCATCCCTGTGAGAAGTATCTGATCCTCTGATTTCACGCGCACACAGGCATGTATACCCCAGCGAGGGGTTCCCAGCAGGTCTGTAGAAGTGCTACTGCTGACATGGGGAGGAGTCAGAGAAATATGGGCCCTAGAGGATTCAGGCTGAACCCTAGAGAAGGGGATATTGAGAGAAAGTGGAGCGAATATAGAAGCAGAAGTAGCAAATGGAAGGTGAGGAGACTTCCCACAAGCAACTTTGCAGGAGTAAAGGCTTCAGCAATGATTCCTAAGAAGTGGGTTTCAAATGGGAAGAATGTATAATGCACATAGTTGGTAACTACAGTACCTACAGGTAGGGAAGGATCCAAAGTGCAACAGTGCAGGGTTAATATTCCCTTATTAGAAGCCTCAAAGGATGCAGATGATACTTAAGGAGGTCACTCAGACCATCTCTAAGAATTTATTGATGAACTGCTGTCCTTGAATTCTCTGACCTCTTCTTGAATATGTTGACTGGTCAATTACTAGTGTCTTCTCTTCTTATTTGTGCTAATCTCTTATTTTTCTTTTAACCTTCTGAAAAAGGACTCCCCCTGCCCAGTAATACAGTAGTTTAATCTTTTGAAAGTAAAAATTTGTACTGTATGACTAAATTGTGCTTTATAGATAGCAACCTCAGCCATTCAAGTACGAACTGAATTTTGATGTATGCATATCACATCTAATTTGATTCCACACATTGCTATTTATATCATTTTTGTTGGGCATTCTTAAAGCTATCTATTATTCTGTTGGATATGTAGGTAGGTGAGGTTAGCTCATTTTGCAATTCAAAAATGGGTTTAGTTATTCATGTGTTCATTTCTCTATGAAATGGTGAATTTCTAAAAGGAACCAATGGAAAGCCATCTTTGATTTCGAGTTAGCTAGGGCACATTTAATTTTGCTGAGGCTTGGGTCAAATTTAGAATCTCTTACACTGCTGAATTGTAATGTTGCACCCAAGGAGTGTGACAGGCCACCGAGAACTGGGTAGGAGACAGAGCATGGGCTTGGAAAGAATTATCTCCTATCCTAGAGAAATGACCTATACTGAATTTCCAACTATAAAATCTGACCTTATGAATCATGCACGGTAACGGCCACTGGGAACAAGAGATCTCACATCTGCCTGCCAGCCCTCTGTCTGTCCAGTTATCATTTTTCTTCTTTTAATTATTTTTTTCTAAGTGAAATGCACTCTTGTTTTGCCTGTACCACTTTTTTTCACATTTTCCTTCTCCTGTTTTTAATTTCCATGGACCTTTTTGTCTAGTTGCAAGCAGAGTTCAGTTTGAACTTTGGTTTGTGACTCCTGCTTTTCTCTGTTCCTGCAAGAGCTCTCTTCATTTCTGTACATCCCATTTATAAGCAGTGCAGAGAAATTACCCAAGGCCAGATGTTCAAGAGCCAGATGTTCAAGTCTTGTGACCACATTTCTCTGAGCTGAGGAAAGGTTATCTGTAGCTATTGTCTAATCAGAGCAGGCTGCCCAGGTAGCTGTCATCTTGCAGTTTGTAGCTATTGTCCAGTTAGAACGGGCTACCAAAGCAGCTGCAGTTATACGGTTTGTGGTGAGGGGACCCGTAGCACAGCTTTGTTCTGTTTTGGGTGCGGTCATCCATTTTCTTATGCAGTCAGACTGTGCTGTCTTGTGATTTGTATTTTAAAAGAGAAGAAAATGAGTCTCTGACACTTGAGATGATTCTCACGGGGCTCTGAGGGGTGCAGGTGAGTGGTGACGAGGTGCAGAAGAGAGGCGAATCAGGTGCAGGGAGGGAGGAAGAATGGCAAGATGAAAAGGAATGAAAGCCGCAAAGGCAGCTCTGAACTCAACTGAGTGGAAATCCAGGCAGGTGGGGTGGGCGAGACAAAACCGAGAAAGTCTGAACACATTGAATATGGAAAGTTAACAACTCCAGCTTTGTTTTTAACAAGGAAATCATGTTTGGGAGCATGGCACGGAACAAACTCATACTCTGTCCTGCTGAAGTTGAGCACCCAGGGGGAAGCAAGGCTGAGAAATGTCTGTCAGTAAATTTGAAGCACCTACTGATGCCTTTAAGTTCCCAGGCAAATGAGAATAGTAGCAATAATCAGATCTATAAATGCTCTCTGAGAAGAGAGCGGTGCAGCTTCCCTTTTGTTCATATTTGCCTCAGCCAATAATTAGTACATCGAAAACCCAATGCCCACAGTTTATCTCTGATGTCTTTAGGACTTGTAAACTTGCACTTGCTGTGAGGGTTGACCTCTGCTCCCGACAACTCCAGCCAGAGGGCAGCTGAGTTCTGAACCTCCTTCAGCTGTCTAGAATTCTCTCTACCCAAACATTTCCTGAGATTCAACAAGAAACAAATGTGCCTTCTCCTTTTTTCCAGGTTGAGCTATTTTACAAACAAAGTGGAGGTCTCTCATTACATGTCCACCCTACTGATTTTATAGTTATATTTATTTTGTAGTTAATGAGTAAATAGAAAAGAGAGATCATTCATGGACCCTGGCTCCAAACTCTCGAAAGAAATAGATGCTTAGCTAAAATTAAGCCTCTCTAGAAGAGAAGTTTGGGTTTTTAGTGTGGAGATTATTTCAGCTTTGAGAGTTTTCCAAATTGCTTTGGATCAATGTTACTGCTTTGTTTCAATAAGAACTTTGTGTAGTGAAGTCTTTCTCTGAAGTTTAAAATGGAAGCCCTATACAGCTGTACATGGAAACCAGCATTTCTGCCATCATCTCTAGCCTTTAAATCTGATTGACTGTTGCATTTGGTCAATATGTAGATCTCGAAGGACTAGTTAGATGGATAGGTAGTTAATGGATTTTAGGGGTGGGATTGAGGGCAGTTCTTGGGACTGGAAAAATTATCTTGACTAAACTAAGTATCATATAGAATTTATCCATGACCTGGCCTCATTATCTATATGGAGCCCCTTTTTAGAATTTATTTTGAACTTTATTATTAAAAAGTTGAAAATTTAAAAAATCACACATCAGAATTAACCAGACCCAAAGACCGTACAACTCAATGAACTTCTATACAGTTAGAGTAGCCATTCAAAATGGAAGCCTCAGATTGGTTTTTATCTTTCACTATCGAATATGTTTTTATGGTTTTGCATCACCAAAACAAAACACTGACATATTTAGAACTAGAAAAACAATTAGTCTCATACTTTCATAACTCATGTTCTTTCATTACCTGCATTCAGGTCTTTCTTATGCCCTAATATTTAGCCAGCATTGAACTAAACAACTGTGTGACATTAGGCAACCATCTTTATGTCTCCATGTCTGACATGAAGTAAAATACAGATTATGTGTCTGAGCTTGTGTGTGCGGCATTAGTAGAAGAAACTGACACATGCTGGGGGAAAAATTAGACATCCCAACATCTTTTTAACTAGCTCTGATGTCAGTTCTAATTGCATACGTCCCCCGATCCTTGTATCCACAACCTCAGCATGTTGCTGCTTAGGGCAGGTAGTGCATGTGTGATGGGGATATCCTTTCCTAAGAATATCCTTCCAGAGGTTGTTCAAATTTTCTCAATAAGACTCTCAGGAGAGCATGCGGGAACCGTGTCTGAACCAAGCACATGGTGAGCTATCAGCATATTTCATTTTAAAACATGCCTCCGTCCCTCTGTGCACAATTTAAGATAAATAATCCGAGCACAGTGGATTTGGGTTCATGGAAATAAATACGGAGGGATTAGGAATGCGGCTGAGAGACTGAATAGGAGAATTCTCATGGTTTGGTGGAATTTAACTTTCAATCATTAAAATAACACAGCTTTCACCCATATATGTCTTCAGGAGGCCGACTCTCAGAAAACATGTGAATCTAGGGAAAAAAATAAATAGACTTCTCAAACAGATACAGCATATGCTATTCTTTATATAAAGAATAAGTTGTTTTTATATTGGGATATTGGCATAGCAGGGTATTTTATGCTTTCTACAAAAATATGATTTTAAGTTCATGGATATATGGTCTTCATCAAACATACATATCTGTGTTTTCATTTAAATGTAAATGTGTCTCTGAATGTTAGGAAACAGGTGTGCCCACTCTTTATTCTTTCCACAGAAACACGAAGAACAGTGAGGTTTTCTAATGAATATTTTTCCTTAAATTATTTTTACGTCTCTCAAGATCATCTTAGTAATTAATTTCTTTTATAATTTAAACATCTATCTTTTTTTCCCCACAAAGGGGAAGAAACAAACAACTTCTGAGAAAGAGCTCTGATTGTCAAGACAGCACAATGTGTCGCTAGCTGGGGAGACATTTGCACAACTTACAGAGAGATATAAATATATTAGTTTGGGGATTGTTGCTTTCAAAGCAAATATTACATTGTCACAAACATCACACCCTCAAGCCAAGGTATGTATTAATGGCTTCATTATTAAAATCTGGTTACTGTCTCAGAACCGTAAATCCGTCAGTTATGGTAATTTTATAAAATGTAGCCATACATATTAATACAAGTTTTCAGTTCAATAGAGCATCAACAATAACCACATATTTTAATTCTGGAGAGGTTGGAAAGCAATATATTTTTTAATTTATTAAAAAAATTCCACCTCTTCCCCTCCTCCCATTTCCCTCCCACTCCTCCCTCCCTCTCTAGTCCTAAGAGAAGTCAGGGTGCCCTGCCCTGTGGGAAGCCCAAGGCCCTCCCCGCTCCATCCAGGTCTAGGTAGGTGTGCATCTAAACAGACTAGGCTCCCAAAAAGCCAGTACATGCAGTAGAATCAAAACCCAGTGCCATTATCATTGACTTCTCAGTCAGCCCCCATTATCAGCCACATTCAGAAAGTCCTGTTTGATCACATGCTCGTTCAGTTCCAGTCCAGCTGGCCTTGGTGAGCTTCCATTAGATCAGTCACACTGTCTCAGTGGGTGGACGCACCCCTCGCGGTCCTGACTTCCTTGCTCATGTTCTCATTTTTTAAGTGTGAGAAAATACTCCCCAAATCAGATGGGTGTGTGTGTGTTCCTGTGTGTGTGTGTTCCTGTGTGTGAGCACATGTAGAGGTCAGAGGTCACTGTTGGGTACTATCTTCACTTGATTCCTTGTCTTTTTGAAACAGGATGAGTCATTGAACTGATATTAGACCAAATCAGATATATTGGGTGGCCAGCATGTCCCAGGGATGCTCCCGTCTCTGCCCTCCACCCTGCTGGGATTACGGGGGCTTACATCACCATGTCTGGTTTTACTTGCATTCTGAAGATTGAGCTCAGGTCTTCATGTTAAACCCACGTAGCCACCCTCCTAGCCCTTCAGAATGGAAAACTTCAACTAGAATTTGCCAACATTAACATAGACAAGAAATTTGTCATATGCCCCGCCCAACTGAAACCTGATTGACTAAAAGAAAATCCAGAGCTCTATCTAGAGAACAAAGGCCATGCTTTCCCACCATGTCACAGGAGAGCCTTACTCTCTTGTTCTGTATTAGTTTGACAAATGATTTTCCCAAGCCCACTTTCATGTACAGTGTATCTTCTAATTCAAGTTCATCTTCAAGGCCTGTCTCACTTATGATGTCATATTATCTTTCCATCATGACTTGACTGTTTACGTCTATGCCCTGTTGTATGTAAGCTAAGGTTTCTACATATCTCAGAGAAGTATGTATGCTGAGGCAGAACAAACAGTCCTTACGTATCTTCTGAAAGAGGGTTATCTCTCTCCTCTTTTCCTAAAATGGCTCTTGGCTTGCACAAAATAATTTTCACAAACAGCCAAATTAAATTTAAATTCTTTTTACATACGATATATTTTGATAGTTTATTCATTGCTAAAATCTTCATAAGACAAGTTTCTTTCAGTTTGGATAAGATAGTCATAAGTTTGACAAGGTCAGGGGGGAAAGACTCAAAGAGTTAAAAGACCCCGGAAACTCATTAGGAAAATTTGAACAAAAGAAAATCCAGAGAATGGCTTAGTTTGTTTTATGCCAAAATATTGCTTTTCCTGTTAATCATAAGTCCATCCGTGTACCTGCAAAGCAACCAGGATGTTTAGAAGGGGTTGGCCATTCTGTGCGTTAAAGGCCCTTGAGCGTAACGCACACATCACAGATTGGACTAGGTTGAAATTGACCTACTAGAGGAAAGCAAGACCTATTTTCCTTTTGAAATTGCAGAGGAGCCAATGTTTCTACTATTTATCTCCCTCCTCTTTCTGGTTCTTCTCTTAGCCTCATTTGCCAAGATTACACACAGGAACGTAGCAATACGGCACACCAAATACACCCTGCCTTCATCATAAGTATTTCAAAGTACACTATTAAGGCAAAAAGAAAATCGAATCTTATTAACAGGATTAACTTCTGAACAACAAGTCTCAAAATCCATTAGAAAGAGAATTGACGGTGTCAGCAATAAGGCTCTGAGAAATCATTTCATTAAAAGCCCTTTATTTTTAAAAGCTGATTACTTCTCCATTCTGGCAGGTCTAAGGATTAAAACCTGGCAGGGTGGAGGGTCCACATTGGGCCATAATCCCTTCTTGTTCATTTGCTGGAGATAGTTTCTCCAAGTCACGTAGGATGCTCTATGCATCTCACCCTAGTGGGCTGATTTATCTTTCGGGGAAAACAAATAGAAAACAAATACAAAGGCCATGCACGCAAGAGGAGGAAATGAATACTATAAACCTGTCATGAAGCATTTCGAATCAGAAGGAGATCTTGTGGACATGGAGTCCCTCACTGAGAGAGAGAACCGTGTAGCTCAGTTAGCTCACACCACACAGCTCCAGTTGCTTCCAAGTGTTCAAGCCTTCCCGACAAACAGGAGTTTCCTATGGTTTTGTTTATAGCATCTTCACCCTTCCCACCATATTAAAATCATTCATTTCTTTTTAATTTTACAAGCCTGTGAGCCATGGAAAAAGCTGGAGAACGTGCTAAAGAGCAAGGCAAGGTCCAAGGCCCAGGGATTAGAACTGTTCTCCACAGACAGGTGAACCAGTCTAGCAACCTTTTACCAGGCTAGAGACCCCAGTGACATCTGTGTGGCTGGCTCATCACTGGCTGACTGGTGAGGTAAAACTCTGGGGTTATTATGAAAATTTCCTCTTAGATTGCCTGTCCATTTCATTAATCATTTGTTGGCTAGAAGTTCTGCTTGTTTGCTGCTTCGGTCTCTCAGCACCTACCATGTTCTAAACATTAACCCACTGTCTGAAGCAGAGCTGGCCAAATTCTTCGTCTGCCCGACTCTATATGCTGTCTGTTCACTGTGCTGATGGTTTGTTTGCTGTGAAAGAATTTCTTATTTTTGTGTATGTATTTTGTTAGTTCCTGGGGCTTTTAAGCTGTAAAACTAGAAAAGAGACCTACAGAGGGAAAAGAGATATTGGGTAAGGTTGGGCAAGAGGGTACCAATTGCACATCAGCTGGGGAGGAGGCTCTGTGGGCGTGACGGAAGAGTGCAATGGAGGTCAGGGTGATGAGGAGAAATGGACAAGAATCAACAAGAAAAAATGCTTTAAAAGCCACGAGAACATCTAATACTGTGTACGCTGAATTAAAAATACCCAAACAAACCAACCACTCAAAACAAACAAACCAAACCAAAGAATCAACCAAAAAACCACACACCCCTCCCCCCTGCAAAAAGAAAAAGAAAGCAATAAAACCAAAACCTTACAGCTCTTCTCTGGTAAAATATGTGGTTAAGGGTCAGAGATCCAATCTTGACCGATGATTTCTCAGGGTTTCTCTTCATAAGATATCGGTTTGGTAGAAAATGTTTACTTCATTCATAGACACATATTTAGAGAGAAATCATTGAAACATTACAAATTAACTACATTGTTTGAATAGTATTCGAGTCAGGCTCTTTTGGTCATCTGAGGGGGACAGAGGGACAGCCCACCACATCACTGGTGTGTCTAGAGGCTTCTCACTCAGTGGAGAGCATGGGGAAAGTCTAACATGGCCCTGGGCTTTGTTTTTCACTTGAACAAGCTAAGACTGTGGTGAGAGGACTCTAGACTCAGTTTCTCGCTCCCTCTCCATGTAGCAGGCTTTTTCAGATGCCAGTTCCCAAATCATGATATGGAGACTTCTTATTAGCCTTAGTTTAGGCTTGTCCCATTAGCTCTTTCAACTTACAGTAACCTGTTTCTCTTCCTCTTGTATTACCTTGGGCTGTTTACCTTTCTTTCCTTCGGTATGTCCTGCTCCACTTATAGCTGGCTGGTGGTGGTTGCTTGGCTGGCTGGTCATGGGTGTCTCCCTCTTTTTCTTCCTCATTCTCTCCTGAGTTTACATTCCTCCTTCAACTTATTCTCTCTACCTGCCAGCCCTGCCTATCCCCTCTTTTGCCTAGCAATTGGTTGTTCGGCATTTTATTGGACCAATCAAATGCCTTAGGCAGGCAGGCAGGTAAAGCATATGCAATACAACTTTACATAGTTAAATAAATGCAGCATTAAAAAGTAACACAACTTTGTATAGTTAAAATGATATTCCACAACACCTCCCCTTCCTGCTATGCCACCCAGGAATAAAACTAAATTCTCCTGACACTTGGCAAATTATTTTACTGAGCAACCTTTTAAACTTTTATCTTGAGAGGGTCTTATTAAGTTGCCAGATTCACCAGGTTTCTGAACTGAGAACTGAGGCTCAAGCCTAACTCTCATGGTATTGCCATGTCTGTGTTCCTACACAGACATGTGTTTATTATCTTTCTTAGAAAAAAGTAGGAAAAATGAGGATAAAATGAGAAGAGCTAAAAATAAAATTAGGACCAAATTGATCTCAGCACAATCAAAACCTCAAAACCTCTAGACCACTTTTGCTTGCTGATTTTTTTTTTTTTTTTTTTTTTTTTTTTGAGTCAATGCCTGCTGATGCTACCAGATTGTATGTAGCCCCTGGCTGGACTGCCAAGCTGGTTAACTCAGTGTACCCGGTACTAATTCAAATTGGGTGTTTGCACTGGATACTGATCATAGTAGGCCCTGTATTCTCAGTAGGATCCATGAACTCAGCTTTTGAAGGTAGGAGATCAGAAGGCTGGAGGTAGAATGGCTTTGGGCCACAAGTGGGAATTAACTTCGTGTGAAAAACAAAAAAAAGTAAATCTGACCTTACAAAATGGTTTGGGTGCCAAACATTGCTCTCTTTTGAGCATTTCCCTCAAATTTGATCTTGCTTATTGGGTTTGTGATGAAAGCCTTTTATTGATTAGTACTGAGCACTTGAAGTTAAGTGGCTCTGTGGAAAATAGGGAATTAGATGATCATTATTTTTTATCTTCTCTGAAAAGTGCAATTTCTAGTTAGACATCTGACTAAATAAAGCCCAGGGTGTCTTTGTACCAGCAAGCGAATGGAGACTTGATACACAGAATATCAAATGTAGCACTTCACTGTGATTGGATCTAATTAAATGGTTCACAGGAGCCTGGAAAGAGGAAGCTAGTGCTCACAGGAAATGAAGTGGGCATTTCCTTTTATGAGTCAGTCTGGGATGTAACAGGCAGTCCCATTGACCATTAAAGCTCCCTTTCTTAGAACTCTATCAAACCCCAGTAGAAATTTCAGCTAATTTCTATTGTGGCTCTATGCCTGCTCCCAGATACTCTGTATAGTTTCCCCCAAAGGTTTAAGAATTTCCCCCCAAAGCAAACCTTGGTCCCACTTCATTTTTGATTCTTTTTAAATAAATGTCTACTAAGAGACCTAAGAAAGGGAACTGGAATACCCAATATGGGAATCCTGATCCTATCAAGCTTTCTTAAGAGTCTTCATCTTTTACTCCCTGTTGCTAGGTGTTATCAGTATGATTTGTCACTCAATGCCTTTTGGTGCTAACAGTGGCTGTGGTTCCAGCACATCTGCATTTGTAACAACTGTGTGGCAGAGGCGTCACATATGCAGGATGGGTAAGTGGGTCTCTAGGGCAGTGAAAATGACCTCTTTTTGTTTCCTTAGCCAAACCTTGTAAAATCCTGAACCTGAGCACACACTTCAGATGTGACAAACATATGTGTGATTAAAGACCTCAGCTCTGCTACGGGGACTTTTGCATAAACTTAAAGTGAATTGGAAGGGCAGGGAGGCAACATCAAGGTCCCTCAGAATTCTTCATTCATATCGCAGAGCAAATGAAAGGCTGAGGCCTGGAAAACCGGTGACATTGTTTGGAGCACAAATGGAAACGGTCAGCTTGTTGACACCTCTTGTTTGAAAACAATATTCCTAGAAGAATTTCTTGTTGTACCATTCTCTACCCATGTCTATTTATACATAGAGTTTTTATATTGTAAGTGATTGATAAAGAATGAGAAAAACAATTTGCTATTCTCTCTGTGGTTTTTCATTTTCTGGTTATACAATCTACTTTTACCTGAGAAGCAATCTGGGACTAGTATTTTACCCCTGTCTACCATAAAGGAAACCTTTTGGATATTGACAATAATGGAATCAAGTCCAGGTGTGCTTTCACTGTGGATATTGTGACCCGGTGTGCCAGATTCTTCTTGCTCATTCTGTTGATGCTGGTTAGCTGGTCCTGGGATCTTACACAGTACTTATATCTAGACCAGCAGGAGTAGTATTTCCAAATTACTCTGCTATAGCTAAAATTAAATAGATACTACTATGCCACATCCTTGAATTCTGAAAATATGTTTGCAAATTGTTAGAATAGTAAAAATATACGTAATAAAGAATTCTTGCCCAAAATGCACTAAACGTATCCTGGAAAATGTGTCAATAATTTCAAATGAAATCAAGAACTGCATTGTAACCCCTGTCATCAACATCTCCTCTATCCCAGTCACTTTAGCATATAACATATGACAGGAAAATGACTAGTGTAAATATTTGAGAAAAACAAGCATAAAATTTGTTATTGAAAAGTAATTTGGAAGCTCGGGTTGTATCTCAACTGGTAGAGTACTTGTCTAGAATAAACGAGGCCCTGAGTTCAACCCCTATTGTTGTATAAGCTAAGCGTATGGGTGCATTCCTGGGATGGCAACCCAGCAGCTGGAAAGATCAGGACTTCATGCAAATCTGTGCTTGGCTACATAGAGAATTTGAGGGCAACACAACCTTCATGAAACTTTGTCTCGAGTCACACATCATACATACACACATACACACACACACACAATAAAAAGAAAAAAAGTAATTTAAAATGTTGGAATGAAAACAATAGTAATAAGTTCTTGTGGAAATGTAAATAAAAGACAGCTGAAATGGAAGAAATAATATTTTCTGGATACGCACACATACACACACACACACACATATATATAGAGTATATATATATATATATATATATATATATAGAGAGAGAGAGAGAGAGAGAGAGAGAGAGAGAATGAGAGAATTAAGATATTGGAAGCATCTTACCTTTGGAGCCCTGAATACCTTAGCACACAAAGTGGTCTTATTTGCACCCACTATTCAGATAGAGACCACTCATTTAAGTTTGCACTTGTCAGCATGTGTCATCTGTCACCATCACTATGACCAACAATGCCATGGCTGGTATTTCTCTCCGTGTTCTTAAAAGGGCTCTGTAGGCTAAGGTGGTAATGGAATCTTCCCTAGCTGTATTTATAGTACCAGCTGTTACATACATATTGTTAAACTTCACTACATTTAGTCATTGCATTTCATATTAC
Source organism: Arvicola amphibius (assembly GCF_903992535.2). Lineage (NCBI taxonomy): Eukaryota > Metazoa > Chordata > Mammalia > Rodentia > Cricetidae > Arvicola > Arvicola amphibius. The sequence continues at coordinate 29,721,917 of NC_052061.1, read as the reverse complement.
GCACAGTCTGCCATTTCCATCCCTTTTCTATGATCCGCAGGTTTTCTTTGCCTACACTCGTTCCCATGGCGAACATTATGTAGGGATGCCTTGCTCTCCTGGCTGTAGATTCTCAGGAGTCAGATTGCCATGCAAAGAGTAAAGCATTTTAAAGTTTAATTACTGCTGGCAGATTGCTTTCCAACTGGGTGGTAACTCTTTACATTTATTTTACATAAAGTAAACTTTGTATGTATCAAACAGCTCCTAAATTGGATGTTTTAGTCTGATGGATATAAAGTGATAGTTCATTGTTACCAAATTTGCATTTTATTCACTAGTACTAAATTGGAGCATTTGAAAGGATATTTGCCATCCATTTTGATTTCCTCTCTGTAAACTGTATTTTTGTATTCTTTAGCTATATTAGGCAATATATGTTTTCCTCGTTAATGTGGTCTTTGGTTGTACCACCCTAATGTGCCCAGTGCCATCTCCTTCACACTCTGGGTATTATTGAAACATAGTGAAGTGTCTGCTTTTTGTGATGCAGAGTTTTCCTCCTCAAATATCAAGTATCCCTGGGCTGATTTTTTTCTTTGATTTGTTTATATATCCATCAATTTCACATATCTTCTATATTTTTTGTGTTGATTAAGATGTTTCCTGAACCACAAGTAATGCCAGCACTTGAGGAGAACAAATGCCAGAGCATCTCGTGCCTAGCCTCTCGGGTCTAGGGTAGCCAGGCTACACAGTAAGAGAGCATCTCTAATCAAAGAATGTACTAAAGAAGGAGTAAGTTTTCTTCTTAAAGATAATAGCTAACTTTCTATACTTTCTGTCATGATTTTTACTGCCTTAAATAAATCAATTAGAAATTATCCTCCTGAATAAACTTTGGTTTTGTTTGAACTTCAAAAATTGCAAAAAAAAAAAGTAATAATAATGGGTTAAAGTGATGGTTTAGGAGCTAAGAACACAACACATACAGATCCTACAGAAAACCTGAGTTCAGTTCCCAGAACCCACATGAACTCACGATCAGGACTACCTGCAGCTCCAGAGCCAGGGGAGCTAACATTGTTGGCTGCCTTGGGCACATACACTCACCTGTACACACACTCTACACAATGTGTGCATGCATTCACATACACACACACGAGCACAAAAACACACAGGAATATACACACATATGCACTTGCATGCACTCCCCACACCACAGACACACAATTAGCAATAATAAGACAAATCTTTTAAAGTAATAATATAACTCTTGTTAAATTCTTTCTTGTTCTTTGAAACTTGTTCTTCTTTAAAACATGTGTTTTAAATATTTATTCTTCTGGGTAAAATGTAATATCAGCAATTAGAAGTTTCTAATTCTTTTTCTTTGTTTATATAGATGTATATATCTTATACAATACACATCTATATGAACAAAGAACACACACACACACATACACACACACACACACACACACATCCCTTGTGAAGACTATTAAGTTCTTAGAACCATAGAGATCTGAGGCTTAGAAATGGTGAGTTGATTCAGACTTGTTTTCATCTTTGATAAATGAAATCAGAGCATTTCTGGTTAACGATAAATTACGTGAAGTGTAGAAGAGCCCATCATGGCTTCCTGGCTGAAACTGTGAATATGACTATCAAAGGAAGATACAAATTCCAAACAAAATAACTGTCAATAACCCTGCTCCATTCTCAAAGTGGAATCACTGTGATGGAAGATTGGAACTTTGTTTTTGAAGCCTGGGTGAGATATTGAGTGTTGACTTTGAAACCTTATATTCTGATTCGGACGCCAGTGACTGTGTCACTCCACAACTTAAACGCAAGGAGAAGAATGCGGTCGGCATTGTACCTTGTATTCCAGTGAAAACAGAAGCAAACAAGAGGAGGCATGGCAACTGCAGTCAAAGATTTAGGTTAATAATCTAAACCCTCCCATGAACATCTACCAGTTGCTGAGCCTCTTTGGTCTTCACTCTTATCCATACATAAATGGACACAGACACCCTTGCCCGAAGGAGGTATTGTGAATAAGCAAAGAACCTACATGATGCTGGTGGCACCGAGGGATCAATAGTTTGTATTATTCTTTTGCAGGAAATGTAATGTGCTGAAGGGAAAAAGCATGGGTCTCATATGCCAAGAGTAAATGAGAAAATACAATGTACGATGGAGATACCCAGCAGTCGGTTTGAAAAGGTTCTGATGCCAAAGGACACTAAGTGGCAAACAAAACGTCCTGTCAGCCTTACCCGTGATGCTGGTAAGGGAGTTATGAATTAATCACCAACCAGCCATAAGGTGTTACGGAGCCTGTTACGTTTAAATATGCTTTATTATCTGACATCCGACATATGGCACATGGTTATGGGGTGGATGGCACTAGTTTTAAAGGTCATCACTATCCAAATGAGCATATCGGAGATGGAGAAATTAGTTAATGCTCTCAGCTGCTGATTTAGTGTGAACATATCCAACAGAGTCGAGGCACTCCAGATGGCAGGCAGCAAAAATAGCTAAGAAAGATGATGTGTGTTAACTGTTCCTTAATGACACCAATGGCTCACCGGGGGAGGAGAGGCAAGGAAGAGAGGGAAGGAATCCTTCTTCAAGTACTGATGTAGCTCATGGGCAAAGCAAAGATCTTTTTATCTGCTTCTGAGGAAATTAACTCCCACTAGCAACAGATAGAACAGCCACTCTTGCATCCACAGTGTTAGTATTGCTACGGATGGGTATTCCCACACATTGTTTCCGTTAATATTTGATGAGTCTTTCCATATGCTAGCACTGTTTTGTGTTTAACAATCATAGTTTTAGTTATTTCTCTCAACAACTCACGGAGGCAGTTATGCTGAAGCAGGCTGGCTAGGGAGCCAGGCTTCATGGACTCCAGTTCTATGTCAGTCACTTCAACGAGTGACGTCTCTGAGGCAGTTTGCCGACCATGTCCTGGTGACATTACTACACGCCTTACAGATATTTGGCAAGCTCCCAGTGAGAGCACTTAGCAGAATGTCTAAGTCATAGTGAGTATGCAACAAATTTTAATGCCTCCTCATTAACAGGTAAATTTGTCTTTGTTCAAAGTAAGGAAAAGAAAGATTCTAGATATTAAAGATCATGACCACAGTCATAGGACACAAATTCGAAGTCAGATCTAAGGCTGCCTTCTAAACTAGTATCATTACGCCGATCCACAGGAGAGCATTTGCCACCAATGCAAGTCACTCTCTCAGGTGCAGGGCAAATAGGCCTTCCATGTAAATAAGAAGTTAACTGTAATTCTTCAGTTAACTGCAGTGTCACAGCAAGAAAATTGAGGAGCCCAAGCAGAGCCAGGTCCAAATCATTTGGTCTCCTATTAAAAAGAAAAGCAAAGCAATTTGCTCGGGTTTGTAGTGGGACAGTCAAGATACAAGTGTGGATGTGCACTCACAAACTCTCTCTCTCCTCTCTCTCTCTCTCTCTCTCTCTCTCTCTCTCTCTCACACACACACACACACACACACACACACACACACGGGGAAGGAGAGAAAGACAGGTATGGGGGGATGAGTAGCAATATTAAATATTAAACCATAATTCAAGTTGAATTTTCCTAATCCAATCATCGTCCTCCCAAATCTTCTAAACTCTAAACCTCTCTGATTGTTGATGTAATACATATAGAAATTCCCTACCTGTTCTCTTGGTAGAGACCACAGTCAAAGTTTGGGTGCACTAAAAGTATTGTATACAATCACCTTCACGTTGTAGACATGTTACAAATGAAACATGAATGCATTTCATGATTAAACTTAGATTCCATCCCTATACTATCTCTCTCTATATATATGAATTATAATATTCGCAATCTGAAATACTTTTGCTCCCACACATTTTAGATGAGGGACTATCAATTTATGAAGACAGCATCATTTTAAAAAATCCCTTTATTTAGCGCAAAATGCATTGTTAATATTATTTGAATTTGCCATCCTCAGGGCAGTTAGTCTGTCTTGACTTCATCCTTTCTTGCATGTAAGAAATGAATAGCATCAAGGGGCATGGCCAGGGCTGCACATTTAGAAAGGGGAAAGGCTGGGCTTTGGATTGTGTAGAATACTGTGCCCCTGATCTGATTGTCTAGCTTAGTGATCTTGGGCAATAGTTGTCTCTCAATCCAGAGCAAGGCTTGCAGGCATTGGAAGGTCTTGCTAACCCAAGGATGATCAGAATCCTCACCCAGTGTTTTGTCGTTCAGATGGTTTTGTGGGAAGAGATGGAGAGACCCAAACACTGGCATTTATAACAGTCAGATGATAAGGATGCTGACAGGGTAAGAGTCACTTTTGAAGAATTCGTGATTAATTAGACTTTAAAGCTTTGAGTTAGGGATACAGAAAAGATGTGGGTCCCAGAGCCACCACTAGGCAAGTATGAGACACTGAGCAATCTTTCCTCGGAGCTTTGCATCTCACATTTGCTCAGTGGAGGTGTACCTCATTAGAGTCTTTTTGGCTAAGCAAGCAATCATTAAATGATACAATTATTAAGACCTATCTCCTAGAGCTGGTCTATGGTCTCAATGTTTTCCCACGTTCAAATGCTGAAAACTTAAAAGCCTGTACAATAACGTTAAGAGGAACCTTTGGAAGGCAATGAACAGAGTTTTAGTAAAAGGATTAATGTTGCTATTATGGGTCTCTCCCCACCACATCTCTCCTCCTCTCTCCCTCCTCAGATGCCAGCCCCTTGATTTGGTGCTTTCCAGCCTTCAGAACTATGGAAGATAAATTTCTTTACAAATTACCCATTCCGCAATATCCTGTTATGTCAACACAAAATGGACCAAGACAAGATGTAGTGGATATTAAATATAATGCCACCTATAAAGTAACTAGTAAGTACCCAGGACCTAATAACAGCTCTCACACTGTGATAAATAAAATTGTCACTAAATAATTAAGTTCTTGGTACCTAAAAAAACATGGTTAGGAAGGGCGGAGAGAATAGAGGAGATGGGAGGGGAGTGTAGGGGGAGAGAAGACAAGAGAGAGGGAGATAGTGAGAGTGAGAAAGAGAAGGACAGAGAGAGAGAGAGAGAGAGAGAGAGAGAGAGAGAGAGAGAGAGAGAGAGAGAGAGAAGAAAAGTAGAGAAGAGAGAGCGAGTATCTATAGAGATAGCTCTCGTGACTTGCGTCCTTCAGCGCGTTGCGTAGGCAGTGAGTTGAGGAAGAGAGAAGAAAGAGAGCTTAGCGATTTTCCTGTCTTGGACAAGTACTTAGGAACTGAAAATATTTGAGACAAAACACAAAGGGATGCATTCGCTTCCAAACACACACATCTGTGCACACAGACCTACATGTGAAGCAGCCCAAATGTAAAATAAAATGGAACACTACTTATCCAGGAGCCCACAGAGCATCCAGAAAGCCTTGGAGAGTAAGCACAACTTTGATCTGGCTAGATTTTCATGGAGAGAGGGTAATCTTATCTGGCGTTTAAAGTATCTTATATTTTAGGATGGATAGATCAGGTTGTATGCAGACTGCCAGGCGCTGGGCTTGGCATCTTGCACTTAAATCTCACAAGGTTTGGCTGCCTGCAGTCTGAATGTTGGTATTTTCATGCTTCAGAGATCCCAGCAAGAGTGAAAAGATGGAGCAAGTTGCCTCAAGTATCTCCAAGCGATTGCAATGCACGGGTGCTAGGGTGGGAGGCAGGTGGGCAGGAAGTTGTGTTCCTGTACTAAGCCTCAGGGAGTGATCCTATCCTTCCACCCCACAATTTCCTCTTGCAGAGTCTTGGCAAGCTGAGCTCTGCAGCTTCAAATTCCCAGTGTCCTGGTTTTAAAGCACATTCCCAAAGGATGGCAGAAATAATAGGTTCATGGATAAAAAAAAAAACAAAAAACAAAAAAAAAAAAAAACAAAAAAAAACAAAAAAAACAAGTTCAGAACACCTGGCCAAAGTTTAGAACCTTCTCGAGTGTCTGGATGAAAAATTCCTGGAGTCCAGTTCCGCTCTCCTTTGCTGACTCCTGCCTCAGTTCCACTCAGTAGAAATCTCCCTCTGCAAGCGCTGAGGGATCCATTGCTATTCCTTTGCCATTTGGGATTGCTCTACCAGGATCAATGTGTGGTGATGGGAAAGGAGCTTGTAACTGCTTCACAGTCTCTGAGAGCTCGCCTGTCCTCTGGCTCAGAAGCTCTTGATGAATTTTTCGCCTCTGGAAATAACAATTTTTGTGGGAGCAGGGTGATGATACTCCTTGCCCTAGACATAGAAACAAGTTGATTGGATCCCCCTTGTTCACAAAACACATTCAGAGGGTTACCATGGAGGTGCAGACCAGATGATTCCAAGGGCATTGGCTGTCTCCCTCAGGTTATTCTTTACTCTTCCCCATGTTAGACGGCTAGCAACTTCATCCAAACTGATCTTCAAATTTTAAAAAAGGGAGAATGAACTGGGGACCCAGGCCATCCTGGAGGTGAAGAGAGGCCATCTGAAGGGTCTGTGACACCAGAAGAAGGACTCACCTGGCAGGAGAAAGATGAGCTCTATTTGTAGGGTCCCTTCCTTGAGATTCACCTTGTTCTGGACTTTTAACACTGCTATCTATGAGCAAAGCATTCAGATATTTTGTTTCTTCCGAATTTGACCTTAATCTACTTTTTTTCTGTTTATGAATGTTGTATCATTTTTGCATAATGCAGTCTTCAGCCCCATAACTAGGCCTTATGTCTGGGATTTAACCAACAATTTGAGTTGGAGACAGAATGTTAAGATTCAGGCATTATGCTGGCCCGCCCGCCCCTTGTCAGCGGGCAAGATGCTTTCTGTCTAAAGTAATGGCTTTGTGGGTTGAGGTAATGGTTAGTCCCAAATAAATGACCATGATTGCATGGCAGGTCCCCAAGGGGTGGGGCTAGGTGTGCCTGGATGGTAACACAGAACTGAATCCAAAGTGTGTACAGGAACACACACCCACATGCACATATGTATGCACATATACACATGCACACAAAACACACATTCTACCAGAAGCCATTAGATCTTCTCCCAGCATACATAGACTCTAACTATAGAGTAGTAGTACTATTTTGTAATAGCCTTTTTGTCTTGGTTTTAACCTAGAGAGGAAAACTTAAAAAGGCCATTTACTACTTGGCACACTGACAACAGGGATATGGCAAAGTACCGAGTAACCTGCCAGGCTAATAAAAGAACCCAATTGGCAAGTAGCCAATATGAAAGGTCTGAATAGGAGGCGGTATGGTACAAGAGAATCCACAGTTGATGGTAGCATTAATGGAAGAAAGAAGTTATGGATGGAGGGGTAAATTTTCATAAGACTGGATGCGTTAGTTCTGTCCCACTGTCTCAATGGGTGAATACACCCCTCACGGTCCTGACTTCCTTGCTCCTGATCTCCCTCCTTTTGCTCCTCATCAGGTCCTTGGGAGCTCAGTCCGGTGCTCCAATGTGGGGCTCTGTCATTTTCTCCATCCAACGCCAGGTGAAGGTTCTATGGTGATATGCAAGATATTCATGAGTATGGCAATAGGATCTGGACATTTATGGCTCCCTCTCCTTAGATGCCCAAGGAACCAGCTGGAGGCATCTTCCTGTGGAGGAGGACTGAGAAACCAAGGACAACGGCGATGGGCTTGGACTCTTCAGCATGGACGGGCTCACTGTGAGCCTTGTCAGCTTGGTTGTTCACCTTCCTGGACTTGGGGGGAGTTGGGAGGACCTTGGACTTAACATAGTGAAGGGAACCCTGATGGCTCTTTGACCTGGAGAGGGAGGGAGTGGGGGTATGGGTGGAAGGGAGGGGAGAGAAGAGGGGGGAGGAGGGGAGGAGATGGAAATCTTTAATAAAAAAAATGAGAAAAGAAAAGACTGGATGCGTTTGCAACCCCAGGAGCTTGCAATGTCATCTTGACCTCAAAGGCTCAGATGCACTTTCTCTAAGTATGTAGTTTAGCATTGGATTATCTAATCCCTGAGGAATAAAAGTAGAAACTATCCTCCATGAACAATAAGTTACCTTGGAGTAGGCTGTCTTCACAAGAGGCTACTAAATACTTACTTAACTTGGAAGAATATAAATTAATCCACACTTCCATGGCCATTGCCCTTGGAGAGCATCCTTTGCATGTGTGCTGATCTAACCAAGCAGGTTAAGTAGCGGCCCAAAGTAGCAGCCAGTGTTGTCTTTGTAGTTACTCAGACCTTCTCTTTGTGTGAGTATTCCTCCAAGTGACCCCTTATGCAAACATGCCCATGGCTGCGATGATGTGCCCCTCTATTCCTTGCTATGGGTAAATGATCAAGAACTTTTTTGAGCTTATTTTTGCTGGAACTTTCAGCAGAGATAGCTTAGAATCATGGGGAAGATGGATAGATGGACAGGCCACCCTGGGACTGTATATAGGATGGATGGGTAAGGAGAAATCTACATGTCATTGCTCAGTACAGAGAATGGAATTCTTCCTGGGTGTGAGACTGACTTCCTGGAATCTCGCATTCTGAATTTGGATAGGCTCCAGGTGAAAGAGATCTGTGGGATCAGTGCGAAGGAAATCCGAGCTTCCATGGATTAATTTACTGCCTCCCTCCCCCACATTTTCTAATTTGTTGAAGAAATCAAGAATCATGTAAACAGTCCAGCTTCCTGCTTTGTTATAGCCACTGGAAAGCTCACATGGAAATCCGGGCCAGCTGTTAGATTTTCAAAAGGCCATGTGGAATGCTTTTATGATGACTATGTCTTTTGCCCCTGGATTATCCCTTTCTTTGGCCAGGTAATAGATTTGTCTTAGTTGCCTTGTGTCACTGCGAATAAAATACCTAAGGTAGATGTCACAAGTGAGGAAGAATTTATTTTTGCTCGGGGTTCAGAACCTTTAATTCAGCACAGTGGAGAGGGCTTGGCACAGCAGAGCAAAGCAGTTCACTGCATGGAGGAGAGAAGGCAGAAGACTGAGCAGGATGTAGCCAGGGATACTGTGTTGTCTGGGACTAGACTCCAGTTACCCAGGTCTTCTTGCATATCCTCACTTCCTAAGCTTCCAGAACTTCTCCAAATAGTATCATCCTCTATGGGCCAGCATTTAAATTCTTGTCTTTTGACAGATATTGCCCATCTAAACCATAGCTAGATTCAACTACCCAACTGCAAATAGAGACACCAGAATGTTACAGTCTGGACCACATTATACATCCCTCTAGTAGAGGTCACCTGTATCTTTGTGACATAAGCAGGGCAAATGGGGAGGTCCTAATTCCCAAAGTATAGAGAAATGTAATCTTTCTTATAAGTCAAATCATCCTGCCCTTTGTAATGGGAAGAAGGGTAAAGACCCAGTGCTTAGAGAAACAATATGAGAAGCCTATAGAGGGCCCTAATGGTGTTGAGGCTGCCATGCTGGTCTACCTCAAGGCTCATTTTGGCATGCTTCTTTGCTATAATATTCTACATGCAGTAATGAGTTTCGTGCTTGGTGCTCAGGTGATGTGCAGTTCGATTTCTCTGTGTTCTTATATTTAGGGTACTAAGCAGAATTCTTGCTCCCCTTCCCATTATCTTCTTCGACTTTCATATTTGTTGGGCTGTATTTTGCACTCTCCCTAATTCCTTCTGTCATTTTTTCTTTTCCTTTTGTGTTACATATAATTTATAATCTGCTTCAAATTCTTTGTGAACACTAGTGAAGAGTAAACATCTTTATAGTATCAAATAACTCCAAATACAGTTTCCTCCCCTCTGCCACAGTTGATAATGGCAGCTTCTGACAACAAGAAAAGGTTAAATTGGTGTTTTTATTAAAAAAAAAAGAAAGACCAAAGAGTTATGTGATACTTTAAATCATGGATTCTAGTTTAGAATTTAGGGCAAATAGGAAAATATCTCCATTATTTGGGAAAATCCTCTTATGTGCAAAAGTATAGTCTGTAATTCAGCCAGACACATACAATATCATGTTTTAAAATATGTACAGACAAAATGCTGACAATTGACAAGACAACTAGAAGTGACTTAATCGCTGTTATTTTCATGTTGGTGTTTCCTTTAGAAATGATTCTCCAGGCTACAAAGAATTTCTAAAGGATAATAGTATTTCATCTTAGGCCCCAGTTGCCTAGAAATTTTTGTGCATGATGGTTTTGTGTGTATGCCTCTGTACACTTTGCCTAGTCAAGAAAATACCTCCAGGCAATGATGTCTAACTTGATAGTGCCAAGTAAGTGATAATAGGACAGGTTTCTGTGGTGATCAACAGCTTGAAACACAAAAACATATTCTAGACTTATTTTTTGATATACATTCATTTATAAAAGTATCGTGACAGTATGCTTACTCTGAAGGTACATGTGACATCTAGACTACTAATAAGCATATGGTGATTTTTCTTGTCACAATCCAAGACACTGCCAAGTGTGGTGACAGGGAATATTTTACGGAACTGAAGAAGAAAGGAGGCTTGGATGTCCATACGTGTCTACTGGATACACTGGTTTTGCCGCAGAGAATCTAAAACATATATCCTTAAGTCATAGTGGCTGGAATGGCATTTCCCTTTCTCAATGCATACAGCATCAGCACCATGACCACTGAGGCTGATGGTGTAGAATTGGAGCACACAGGTTGGCAAAACAGACAACTTTCATATAATCTTCAATAAATAGAAATAGTCATAAGCAGGATAAGTTGGAAAAAGGCAGAAATGAATGGAGATGTGTTCCACTGATGTAGAAAGACTCTAAAGTATAACCTAGGGAAGCATGATTTACTTAGAATTCTAGGCAGAGAAACTTCTCTCTCTCTTTTTCTCTCTCACACATTCACACAATTTACAACAGATACAGTGGTCAGCAGAACAGTGGTCATGTGCCTTTCTAAAAGGAGACATGAGACCAACATCAGAACTGGGTGTAAATAGTCTTTTATTTCACTGCACCTATCTTATCCCAGGTGAAAGTTCAGAATGATTTGTATCTATTCACGTGGGTTTTATGAGGACTCAGTTCAATAAAGGACATAGGTTGTGTAATACTCAACATGAAAACCATCAAGGTATGGTGAGGAACATGGCCTCTTCATTTACACTATTCAGGGCGGTCCTTTGCTATGAGACCTTGACGATGACTCTACAGATTTCATATCGTTTGCATTTAAAATAGATATTAACAGTATCAATTAAAGTTGTGTGAATCTATGACAGTATACGTATTAAGGGACTTGGTTCAATGCCAGGTGCATATAAGTATCAGTAAATATTAACTGTGATATTCTATTATGACCACAATCAGTTTCAGTATCATTGTCAACATTACCATATACACATGTTCCTGGAAGGCTCCATCCTTCTAGTCACTTAGCTACAAAGGATGGAAAAATAAACATGGGAGAGATGGTAAACAAGAATGGAGAAAGGATAGACTGAGGAAGAAGAGGTAAAGAAAGGAAGAGGAGGCAGGGAAGGGAAGCAAAAAGGATGAGAGGGTATGAAGGAAAAGAAAGGGAATGAAGGAAGAGATGAAGGAAGAAAGGGGAAATACTCATTTAGAAAATGAGTGTAGGGTGAAGCAGTACTTCTCTATTTTGACTTGTGCTTTGGAACATTCATGTTTGGACACACTGAGCTTAAGACTGGCTCTCAAGGGTTTTGTTCCTAGAGGTTTTGCCAAAATCTGAATGGCTGGTGAAGAAAGAAAGAACGTGGAAACACATCTAGATTCAAAAGCTAATGTACAGTTAAGATCACTCTCCAGCGTATTAAGAAGCTTTCTTACCTGGAGTAATTGTGTGAGATTGCTGCATGTTTTGGAGAAGAGTGAAGAAGAGATATCTACATAAATACTTTGTACAGGATCAGAGGGAAATAAGAGGCAGGCAAATTGAGACCCAGGCACAGCACAGAAAACCTTTGTGGTTAGAGGAGCTGTAATTAACAAAGAGGCAAAAACAAACAAACAAACAAAAACAAAGCAAAAAGTAGCCCAAACAAAAAACAAACAAAACAAACAGAAAACAAAAAAACCATTCCTCTTCATGGGGAACTCTTCTGTAATAGAGAGTTTGGAGAGAGGACTAAGTCTTGCTATTGAGTGACACTGTGGATGAGTTAGATCATGCTAAAGCCCTGCTTATAATCCTTCTTAGACTCCCAGGGTACCCATTCTATTCTGGCTATGAGTGGCAGGTTCCTATCCAATTCCCTTATCCATTCCCCACTTACTTGATCTATCCTAATACTCTCATATTAGGCCTTCTCTTCTCATTGGAAAATGTTTCTGTCCATTTCCACCTTTGCCTTGCCAGTCAGGTTTTAACTCCAATGTCATTTCCATAAAAGATGTTCTTCGCTATAGAGTTATCCTTTACTGTGATATAGTTACTTCCTATAGAACGTGGATCGCTGTGAACACTTGTTTCACTGCTGTCTAGGTTTTCAAAAGCCATCATTGTCCCGCTATCTGCATACTACTATATTCCTCCAGCACCAACCACCTCTTGACACACACACACACACACACACACACGCATGTGCGCACACACGCACGCGTGCACACACACCTACAGCACTTGGCAAAGCAGTTTCTACACCTCACCTCTGCAGCATGATACAGCTGATCCTGTTTGTAGGGCGAGGGCAAGATGGCCCAGAGGGCATGAGAGTGGGTGGACTGGCATGTCTCCCTCGTCTACCAGGTAGGGGCATGGGTGAGGGAAAGATGTTCTCCCCCTTCGTCCCTTGCCACCTGCAACAAGTGAGAGAGCTGCCTCAATCCCCCACCAGGTGCAGTCCTCAGGAAAACAGGTCCTGCTCCTTGCCTGGGCAGCACAGTAGAGCTGACCATATTGACAAGGCCTTGGGAGAGCTGGCCCTACAAACACGAACATCGGAGGTCTGGTTCTACACGTCATCTACCATATGGTGGTGTGGGCAAGGAAGAGGTGCCTACCGCACACCAAACTCCCACCCATCACCACCTGTGGCAGGTGGGAGAATTGGTCCCAAGGTCATGAGAGAAGAAGATCTGTCCCCCTGATGACCCTCACCAGCTGCAGCACTCTGAAGAGTGTCCCCTGCACCTCCTCTGGCCAGCACAGAAAAGCTAGCCCTGATGCTATAGGAGAGGCCAAGTCAGCTCTGAGGGCAAGAAAACAGGAGAAACAGCTCCGCCCCTTGCTCCATGCAAGCACTAGCCAGTTCAGCTAGGGTGAACTACCTGGGGCAATGTTGTTGGAGAGCTTGCCCAGGTGGTGAGGATGGTCTAGAGTTGGCAGGTTGATTCACTCTGCCACCACTCAAATGCAAAACCAGGACTGCGAGTTTTCCCATCCCAAAACCCATTTAGGATCTTCTGGAGCACATGAAGGGGCTGGTCCTGCAGCTCCAAAGCTGCAGGATCTCTATGACACAGGGCAACAATAGGCTATCCAAGATGAGTCCCAGTGAGGGCCCAGTGTAGCAGAAAATGGAGGCCTTGAACCAGACCAATGACCTTTGCCATGAATACTGCAAGTAGACACATGGACTAAAGGATAAACTGTGTGACTCACTGTATCACACAACAGCTTCCACAATGAGCTTTTTCTTTTTCCGTAAGTTTCATATTATTTTATTTTGGAGGGGAGGTTGTAAGAGCAAAGCAGGGTTGGGGGGTGGAGATGAAGAGATGGATAGATAGTGGTATCGAGATGGCATGATCTGAAAACCACAAAGAAGAAATAAAATGTTAAATAAATAAACTGAAAAAAAAAGAAAGAGCTAAAGGTCAGAAGCTACATTAAAAAGTCTTTCGAATATGGCTGTGTAAACTTGCACTGAAGAAGACAATAGCAGACGTGGTTATGTGGATGGGGAAAGCTCACTAGGTCTCAACCTCACAAACAGACTATAGGTAACTAAGGAATGCTGAAAGCAGGAGAAATAGTGTTTCCCCAGATACAAAAACAATTTTAAAGAATTCATTAACACACAGCCGGTCGGTGATGGCGCACGCCTTTAATCTCAGCATTCAGGAGGCAGAGGCAGGCGGATCTCTGTGAGTTCAGGGCCAGCCTGGTTCCAGTACAGGCTCTGAAGCTTTAGAGAAACCCTGTCTCGAAAGGCCATAACAAAATTAAAAAGAAAATAAAAAAGAATTCATTAACACCTCTCTAAATTCATCCTGACACCCCACAATACTCACTAAAGGACATTTACAGCCTGATTTGAATGTTTAATGTCACTTTGTTCACCAGCCTCATTTTGTTTCCAATTCTTAAAAAGGGAGAACGGGAAGGAAAGAAAGGAGGAAGGAAGACATTATTTTATGAAAATTCAGTTTACGAGAATACGGCTTCAGATCCCCTCACCAAGCACAGTGGTGGGAAGGGAAGCGTGTGGGGTGAATAATGCATGCTGCGGACAAGGAAGAAAATATGTGAAGAACTTCTATCTCTACTTTTGTTTTTGCTGTTCAGTTTACACAAATCACTACCTAAGCATTAATATTTATATTCCTAAGCCTTTTCTTCTACTGTGCCCATCAAACTGTCACATAATCAGGGAAGTCAGTATATCACATAACACAGGGGAGAGCAACTTGCCGGCCTTGGTTCCTGTAAATATTTTCCTTTTGTGCTGGATTAAGATTACCCTCATAGTAGGGGTCCTTGCGGAAGGAAAGCTCGCCAACATATTTTAGGGTTTAGAAAAATATAAACACTTCAAGATTCCACAAAGTTGGTGTTTATGTTCAGCATGAAGAGACCTTCCTGACCCAGTCCCTGTAGTTTTGGAAATCTATTCACTCGGAATTTAGTTTTGCGCAAAAGAGAGGTCTACTTTCTGTTGAGCGATGTCACTTGCTTGAAAACACAAATACTAAATCCATGTTTGGGTTTAGCTTATTTGAAGTCTCCTTTCTGCCCCTTAAACTTTCCAGAGTAGGAACATACATACACCAACCACATATAGATAATCTTAGACCTTCTTTATGACCACTAAACACTGGTCCAACAACTTACACGTTTGCTCGCAACCCTCCTTTATGGTGATATTTATTTCTTAGTGTTGTTTTGCTGTGGAAATCATTTGAGAGGTGGGATGAGGAAAACTAGATTTGTGTCTCATTTCAGCTGTGTACTATTTGTCTGGTTGAAATATTTCAGCTCTAAGATTTGGATCATAATGGACAGAAAGAGTTTAAGAGTAACAGTGTGTTTAAGAGTTCTGGCTTCCCAGAAACAGTGTTTGAACAAAAATGCTGGCTCCCTGTGGTTTAGCATGAATGAGTAAACTTTTCTAAAGCTTTAGTTGTTCTTCTTGGTCAAATGAAGTTGAATAATATGGCCTCTCCCATAGTTGGCTGCGAGGAAGATATGGGTGTCAGCTAGCTGTTTCTGAATAACAAACAGGCAAAGCTCATGTTCTTCCTTAAAACAGTGGTCACTTATTAATACTTATGATGTGTGGGCTGTCTGTGGCAGCCTTTCTGTTTCAGCAGGGTTCACTTACATGTATGTAGGTAGCTACCAAATGAGTATGCATCTTTGACTGTATTCGTTGAGATAGCTGGCAATTGACAGGCTCAAGATTATTCAAGAATATTCTTGACTAGAACAACAGGATTTTCTTCTTCATGATATATCTTCACTTCTATAGTGAGCTACCTGATCTCATTCTCCTGGTTGTTGGGCAAAGGATACTCAGAGTGTGAGTGAGAGAGGGGGTGAGATGATAAAAGTTTGGGGTAAAATATGCATGAATATATCTCTTCCACAGAGATGGATATGGGTCCAGAGAGACCAGTGACTATGACAAAATGTCTAACAAATCTGCCAAACTCTGCAAAAATGTCAGCATAAAGATGATAATAAAATACTGCTTAAAGGGAGTTACCCATCATGATAACTAATATAGTAGTCAATAGTATTACTATGAGTATTAAGTTCATAAATGACTATGAGCAAGGTAATAATATGTATTTTGAAATATGCTTATGTGAAGTGGTAGCAGCGATGTTCCCCCTGAGATCTACATCAACACATTACATCCGTTGTTTCTTCAGATGACTTCCTGTAAACTTTTACACACTTTGAGTGAGATATTGGGTGGTTAGTGTCAGCTCCCTAAAATAAGATGTATCCAGAAAGCTTCATGTATAAAAGTATTCTGGTTGAGACTGACATTTGTATTGTTAAAGTGAGCACATCTGTCCTTCCAGTGTGGGTGGGAACTGTTTGTGTCTTGGAAGCTCAAAGAGAACAAAAATGTGGAGGAAGAATGGATTTGATCTCAGCTTGAACTGGGACATCTATCTCCTATTGCCATTGAGTGCTGCTGTTCCTCATTCTCTGGCATTCAGACTCAGATGTGGGCTTGAACCATTGGGTCAGGCTTTGGGGTACAGAACCCTGATTCACTTCCAGCTTTCCTGGGTGACAACTTACATGTGGAAAGTTATTCAGCTTTGCTTCTCTGAATGAGTCATCTCTTCTTAAACAATGTCTTGATGTATCTATCTAACTTACTTATCCCATCTCTCTAGGGAGCAGTGACTAACTCAGCAGCCCTTTCTTCATAGGCTGAACAGTGCCTTACACTATCTTGTTTCTGAATGCTTTTATGCAGCCACCATATCACCCTTCCAATGATCTTTTGTAGCATTGTATCTCTCAGTGTGCCATTCAGTGACAGATCTTAAATACTTAAAGTTGATGGATTTTCTTTCTGCTGAGACAAAGTACACTTCTTGAAAGCAAGTACTATTTAAAAATCATACTTTATTCCCTTCTATATGTGACAAATGCATGCCTATACAGTTATTAGGGAAGTGGGATGTGAAAGAGAGAATGACACAAGAAACTAAACCCATATTTTCCATCCCAATTTAAGGAATAATAGCCAGTCTGTTAATACATTGAATTATTCTCACATTAAGAGCTTAATGGTCTTATTGGAGAGCTAGGAAGACTTACTGGCTTACAACCTGTTTTGTTTTTGATGGGACTGCTGTGATGTTTAGCAGTTCGTCATTGGAGTTTTGTTTCTCATGCTTGCAGATTTGTTCATTAGACAGTTCATCTGCAAATTACATTTTTCACAAGAAATGAAAGTTTCACACTGCTTGTTTTTTATACTAATACATACTTAATAACTCACTAGGATGTCAGCCACCTCTCTATGTGGTGTTGACTCTCAGACTTGACCTGGAGTCATTCTGTGGTTTCCCAAGCCAGATGAGGGACAATAGAGAATTACCCATTTCTGGGATTGCTCTCTTATAGTGTGACAGGAGTAGGGGCACTCCCTAGCCAAATCAGGCTTGGGCTTACACAACAAAGGTCATGTCATGATAAAGTCAGTCAAGCTTCTGACCCACTTCCCTGATCCCCAGGGAGGTAGGCATCTCAGAAACCCTGTGATCAACAGTCTGCTAATGTGACTGATCTACTTGGAGCACCCTGTTCCTGCTACATTGCATCCTCCCTTAACCTCTTCCCTCCTTCTCCCAACTCAAGCTATAAGCTAGACCTACCATTTCAGCAAACAAGCTGTCCTCCAAAATAGTCTCCTGGATGGTTCATACCTACCATACTATACTCACTATTACTCAAAACCATGTTCCCCTACTCCCTCACACAAAGGCTGACAGGGGCCAGGGAACCCATAAAGTCCAGTGATAAATGTGGACATGGAACATTTTTTAACCCCCAATAAATAACTTTTTAGCAGCCAAGACTTAGACTCATCTGTATTTTGCATACCTTCCCTTTATGAGTACGAGATATGGTTTGGTATCCCTTTGAGAGCCACTTTCAAAGCCTTCCTTTGGATGGATTCTGTCTCCTCCATCCACATGGCTGAATTGTTGCATTCAATCTCTCACTCCCAAGTAATAGCCTTGCCTGAACTTTCCTGTGTTTTACTGCCCTTCACCAACTCTACTTTTACAGAGTTGAAATTAAATTAACACTGATCCTGAGGGTACGAGTTTGGAATAGTCACGGGTGACATATGACTTTCTTGTCATTCTATAGGCCAAATGTTCATGCTTTGCAAAGCCATTCATTTCCATGCTGTCAGAAACCCTTGTAGTGCACTTTTATGTTTTTTAGGGTGTGTCATTGGTAGTTAATTCAAGGGTTTATTTTTTAATATTGATGTTAGATTTACTTCACTCTGCCAGTGCCTCCTAAAGAAAGCCAGTGGATAAATACAAAGCATCAATATTAACTATTATTACATTGATGTGTAAAATATAACTATTATTAGTGACAGCTTAGTCTCTTGGAATTATATGGTGTTTAAATATTTCAGTCCAGTTCTCAATACCTGTGATTTTGCCAGGCTTTTGATATTTTCAGCATTTGACGTCCTACATGCAACTACTCTACAGAAGCAGAACACAGTGGTCTGAGAACTGCATGGGCTTATGGGTAAAGATCTTAATTATACTGTTCCAAGCAGTGGATGAAGGCTTGTCTAAGTGGCAAATCCTGCAGAGCAACAGACTCTTTGTTTGGTCTCATGCTTCTACTTACCAATGACATGAAATATCTGGATAAAAAGTGGTTGTGGATATAATTTGACTAATAGAACCAACAGAAGTGGGTAGTCAAGGGTAGAGAAGAAGAGGGGAGAGTATGGGAGGGGAGAGGAGAGGAGTGATAGGTGAGCCATCTTCTTTTAAAAAGACTGCAGCTGTGGTCCTTCTCTGTAATGGAACACTACATTAGAATGGCAGGTAAAGGAATCACCTGTTTCTCCCCATGGGAGTTATCAACTGTACTAGAATATTCAGTGTAGAGAGAAGATCTCAGCAAAGTTCCAATGACAGAAAAGTGACAGCCTTCAATTATGGAAAGGCAGGCACCTAAGAATGATGATAGCACATTCTTTCCCTTTCAAAAAGCCGAGTAGAACCAAATTGAAGATTGTTCTAGAACTGTTAATTTGGGTCCATAAAAAGAAATTCCAAGAGTTAAGAATAGTTCACCTAGGAGCATAGTTTGTCACTGAACATTAAGTGAGAGCAGTAGCATTCCTAATTTTGGAGATAGCTGAAATGAATCTGACCACAGATGATCTAGTCAATGGAGCAGGGCTAAGATTTTGTGGTCACATTGAGGAAGATCTAGAAAGAGTTGAAAGCAAACATGGGGCTCAAAGAAGCTTGGAATAAGAGACATGAGGGAGGAGGGACAGGAAAAGTGAAGCCTATCAGCTTTGTTGAAATGAGCTTGCTTGGAGTACCAAGTTTCAAAAGGAAAAGAAAAGTCTCCACCTACAAAAGGGCTTTGACCAATCAATGGAACTCTAGGGTTAACTATTAATCATATAGGGAATGGAGACCCCAATCATATTTGAATCAGGGGATTTGCAACATGGGAGAGCCACTGCCATCCCATCAGACGGTTGACTACTATCTAGTGCCCCGTATTGCACCATCCCAGTTTTTATGACCCTTCTTCCATTCTCTCAGTTCTTTGTGCTATTCTGTCTTGCTGTCAACAGGTACTTGACCTATGGCTAATGAAAGCAGTTTATTGCAGACGGAAATGAGCAGAGTCTGGCCATCTGGCAAAGACTATAATGAGGGAACACATGGAGAATCAGTTGCATGTTTTGGGACATGTAGTTCTTTTTTTTTTTTTTGGTTTTTCGAGACAGGGTTTCTCTGTAGCTTTGGAGCCTGTCCTGGAACTAGCTCTTGTAGACCAGGCTGGTCTCGAACTCACAGAGATCTGCCTGCCTCTGCCTCCCGAGTGCTGGGATTAAAGGCGTGCGCCACCGCCGCCCGTAGGGACATGTAGTTCTTGCAGAGTCTTATGGTAATTAATTTTCTTTCTCTTTTCTTTTCTTTTTTTTTTTTTTTTTTTTTGCAACAAGGTCTTAGTACGTAGCTCAAACCAGCCTCTAACTCATAATCCTCTTGCCACTACATTCTGAGTGCTGGAATTACAGGTGTGCTCCAGCAACCTTGCGTCCTTGACTATCGTTTATCTTTTCTTAAACAGTTGGATCCTTCCCCTGCTTTCAGAAAGAATCTAAGAGTTTTGTTTTTACAACCTAGCAATGTGGCTAATGTAGGTTGTGACCACAGTTATTTGTTTAGATGAAGTAATACATTTTCCTTCATAGGAAATCATGGTTAGAAAACTAGAACTCTAGTCAAATGTGAACTTGAAATTTGTGTACCAGGTGTGTGGCTAATGTGCCAGATTCTCAAGGCAGGTAGCATGGTTGCTGGTGAAATGGCTTGTTTTACACCTGGACAAGACAGATTCTCTATATAAGTCTAATGACTGCGTTCTCCCTGTGGATTCTTTCAATCTCAAAGACTTTCTGTAGATTAAGACATTTGTTCCTTTGATTGCCATGTGACAATGGGCTTCCCCCAGTGTTTTCGAGAAAACCATAGTTGCCTCATGTGAAATCCTGTTGGGAGACTAGTTCATAGACTGTGTTTCCTTTAGAGTCACTGCCATGTTCAAAGCTGAGTCTA
The DNA here is from genome assembly GCF_903992535.2 of Arvicola amphibius. NCBI lineage: Eukaryota > Metazoa > Chordata > Mammalia > Rodentia > Cricetidae > Arvicola > Arvicola amphibius. The sequence continues at coordinate 29,701,409 of NC_052061.1, read as the reverse complement.
TCTGACCCATTGTATATCATTCAGATAACCATAGCTGGGAGGTTTTATAGGAAAGATGTGGATTTGAAAGCAGAATTTGGGTTTTATTTGCAACTTCACCATTTTGTAACTGTTAAAATGTCTCCTCAGTGTGAGCCAATCAATTAGCCTTCAATTTATGTGTATCTTTAATTCTTCATTATCTTGTTTATATAAAGGTATGGGTATTTTGTCTGCATGTATGTTTATGTACCATGTGCAAGGCTAGTACCGGGGATGATAGAAGAGGCCATCAAATCTCCTGAAACTGGAATTATAGAGGGTTGTGAGTTGCCATGTAGGTACTAAGAAATAAACAATGGCCTACAAGAGTGGCAAGTGCTCTTAACCATTAAGCTATCTCTGGGGACTAAAATACGTACAATTTGAATGTTTAAAATTTATAACATTGCTGATACAAGTGCCGATTGTGTGTAATTGCCAAAATTATTAAGTATTTTCTATTACCATTGCAGTTCATGTGTATGCTTGTAGAGCTTTCTACCATCACAAACGTCTTAGAACTTATGCAGTCTTTCACTATGTTGTTACCCAATTGCCTCTGCATGTTACTTTTAGTCTGTGTGTGATTGACAATCTTCTCCCCTGTAGAAAGATGGTTGCTGTAAAGGAGCCTTTACCAGGAAATCAAATCCAGTTGCCCCTTTTACATAGACATTGAAAGTAAAGTACCAATGACAAACCCAGGCAGCTCAATATATTTGGCATTTCTGGATGTCAAGACCCAGCCAGGACAGTGATTGATGATGTGAGCAAAAAGTTTCTCATTGTATTCATCACTTTCCAAAGCAAGGCCACAAGGGACAATCAAATAAGTTAATTAATAAGCAGAATGAAAAGGAAAGGATGCCCCAGAAGCCCTAAGAATGTAGGGGGTGGGGCAGCTTTGAGACCAAGGCTACTGAGGAGGAGGCTCACTCACAAGCTCACATTCCTAAGGCTCAGGGAGGTGGCTCCTGTTTTTCTGCATCGCTTAAATCACACTAGTGTTTGACAAATCCCTTTATATCTCATACTGAAAAATGATTCATAAACATTGCCCCCTTTGAAGGGAATTTAAAGATAGTCCTTTTTAGTGATCACACATCAAAGCAGGGATGACATTTCTCTTGTTCTTATGTGAACCGTTATTAGCCTACAAACTAAATCTGCAGAGGGTCTTAGAGGAGAAATTAACATTTCATTTCAGAAGGTAAAAAAAAATGACAGCTTTGGCGGTCATATGGGTTTACTGCCTGGAAGGAAAGTGTACCTTGGATCTTTCTTATTACTGATTCTACCAGGACTGAGCAAAACTAATTTTGATACTGAGGGAATCTGGAAAATGTTGCCCTTATTCTAATGGAACCAAACTCTTAAATTACATTAACTGTTCTTCTCTATGAGATCCTATCTCCCAAGGAGAGTATGAAACATCTGGAAACAATTTAATTCAAAAAATGGATATTAGCAGAGTGTCATGCTACAAATCTCTTCACTCTATGACCCAAGGCAAGCAGGTTCACTTCACAGCCTTACTTTTCCTCTAGTTGGATGGAACTGGTGGCACCATCTGTATAATGCCTTGGCAGTCACATTCAATTTCTCCTGACAGTAAGAAAGTTGAACTCCGAGTGCTGTCTCTTTTCAAGTCACACAACGGAGCCTGGAACTTTGGTGTCGAAGAATATGACTTTTTTTGGGGGGGAGAGATTGACTCTACAAATTGCTCTACAGAGGTAATTTCCTTAACATGAAGTCATTAGAGTAGACTTCTGTCCAACATGACTTATATCCTTATTACAAAGCAGCGTGGATTTGAGCAGAAACAAACATGGAGAAAAGATGCTGTGAAGATAAAGCAAAATTGAATGTTAATATGAAGACTCCCATCCATAAGCCAAGGGAGAAGAAGACTTAAAGATGTAAATGGGAACCACCTCTGCTCACCCTTTGGCTTCAAGCTTCCAGGATAGTCAAGCATCAGGCCTTCTGCTTCCAAGTATGGTTTCTTCTTCCCAGTTTGCGGCACCTGAGTACAGTAGCGTTAGGCAACCACTGTAGGAGAAAGGGCAATGCCTTTGAAACCTCCTTCTGAAATGGGTGGCTGTGATGGCAGGAATCAGACCTGAACATGACTCTCCTCCATCAAAACTTTCTTCAAAAGTTGTAGGTCCTTCTAATCACTTAAGGTAGTGTCTGATTGTCTCAGTAACATGGTTGTCATGACAACAGGGCTTTAAAAATTTCACCACCAAATCTGGAACTAAACATGCTAAAATTTCAATGGGATATTTTCTTTCACTAGTAGATTAAGCAAAGCAGGCATACAAATGAGTATACACGCATGTGCTGGTATACACACACACACACACACACACACACAGACAGAGAGAGACAGAGAGACAGACAGTGGGGTGAAGAGAGAGAAAAAGGGAGAGAGTCTTGCTTTCTCTGACTCACATCTCAGTGTCTAGCAGAGGACACATCCATTACCATTACGCATCTACTTCCTAAACTGACATTTTATTTGTTCAATTGGCATTGACTGAGCAACTACAATGTGCCAAACACAGAAGGAAAAATCTTGGCAGATGAACTGCTCACATCAGAGAAAAGCTTGAGGTTGTTTTAATGTCTGTGTAGAAAAATGACATATTTACTTGTGAAGGTTAGGGAACACTTTCAACTTCCCAAGAAGAGACAGCTGTGCTTTGCTTACTCACTGTCACCTCTCAAGGATGTAAAGCAGTTCGCAATGCCTAAAAGATGCTTAAAGGATATGTATTCAACACACAAGTGAATAAATAAATGAAAAAATTTTTAAAAATCCCGCAAATAAATCTGGGATTTGGGAAATACTGAAATGACCACTTGTGTGCAAGAGTTATGTCAGCTAATGTTCATTTGGCACTTGCTAGGTTCCTGTCACCAACCTTAGAACCATGTATAATGGTTTTTGTGGGAGATTCACAGAAGCCTTTGCTATAATGAATTATATGCCCTTTGAAGGAAAAAATGGGGAAAAGATGAAAGAGCTATGGTGGTACAAAAACAAGTAAAATCAGGTAGTTGCAACTTCTGGAAGCCATATGCTACTTAACATTCTTGCCAGCCTGTATTAATCAGGGTTGTCTAAAGAGTCACAACCAATAGAAAGAATGTGTACTAAACATGATTTATTTGGTTAGTTTACAAGATGAAATAATCACACAGAAACTATATTAATGAAATCATTGCTTATCTTATTATTTCTAACTTCTTATTGGCTAGCTCTTACATTTTAATTTAACCCATTTCTAGTAATCAATGTGACTGTGACTTACTGGGTAAAGTTCCGTCTGGCTCCCATGGGACTACATGGCTTCTCTCTGACTCTGCCTTCTTCCTCCCAGCATTAAGCTTAGTTCCCCCCACGCACCTACCTAAGTTCTTCCCTATCTGATGTGGGAGAGTCTTCTGTTTGAGTTGATTTCATTGGCTAATAAAGAAACTGCCTGGCCCATTTGATAGACCGCCCCTTAGGTGGGTGGAGTAGACAGAACAGGAAGAGGAAGTGAGGTAGAAGGATCAGTTAGATGCCACGCCTCTCCTAAGTTAGACAGACTGCCGTGCCTCTCCTCAGAGAGAAGCCAGACGCGATGAAGCTCCAGCCCAAGATGGACGTACGCTAGAATCTACCTGGTAAGGCACCACTTTGTGGTGCTACACAGATTATTAGATATGGGTTAGTCAAGATGTGAGTAAGAGGCTGGAAGTAATGGGCCAGGCAGTATTTAAAAGAATACAATTTGTGAGTTGTGATTTCGGGGCATAAGCTAGCTGGTGGCTGGGAGCCTGGCGGCGGGAAGCCGGCCCGCAGCCCCTCCACTACAGAATGGCACCCAACGTGGATAACTGAATCCAAAGAAAACCTGAGAAAGCTTGGGAAAGAATAGAGTCATGTTTTCTTGGTAGCAGCAATTTCTCGGATCTGAGCAAGCGCTCTCATCTAAGAGAGGCTTCCTGACTCAGCTTTAGCTGCAAAACCCTGCAGCTCTTTTAAGAGGTCCTGCTACGAAACACTTAAATGGCGCTGATAAAAGCTGACTGCATGCTTGTTTGTTTTCAGCCATAGCAGGAAAAAAGTTGTGCTGTTTTAAAATGCTGGTGTTCTGGTCTGTACTGTCAGGACAAACTCTGACTCTTTCAAGCAGGCGGTCCTGACTGTTGTTTGACACTGTTGCAGCTTGCTTGCTGGCAGGGACCTTGAAATGCCATAGAGTTGTGGCGATAAACATGGCTCCTGCGCGTACCTCCACCATGAGGCTAGAAAGCTAAGGCATGGGCTGGATCCAGCCGCCAAAGTTACGGCTTTAGTTCTACCGATTTTGGTGGGTAAATTAAAGACTTATGTGGTCACAAAAAGAGAGATATACAGTAAAAGAAAGATTCAAAGTTGAAGAAAATGTCTAAATGGTTTACAATGTATTAAAAGTATATGCAGGCTAGTTAAAGTTCTTAAAAGTAAAAAAGAAAAAGAAAAAAGGAAGTAGTTTGTTGTGGTGGTACACACCTTTAATCCCAACACTTGGGAGGCAAGGTAGATTGACCTCTGTTACTTCAAGGTGTGGTAGCACACACCTTTAATCCGAATGCCTGGGAGGCAGAGACAGACAGATCTCTGTGAGTTCAAGGTGTGGTAGTACACCTTTAATCCCAGAACTTGGAAGGCAGAGGCTGACGGATCTCTGAGAGTTCAAGGACAGCCTGGTCTGCAGAGTTATTCCAGGACAAAGATATACAAAGAACTTGTCAAAAAATAAAAAAAAAGTAAAAATAAACGAAATAGAGGTTAAAATAAAGCCGTACAAAGATGGAAAATACACAAAGAATCTTGATGCTGTATACTATTATGCTCTCTTTGAATTGTTTGAATGCTGAGGAAGGAGCAACAGCTGCTAAAAGATATTTGTTTACAAATGCTGCTAAACTATTCCAGAATAGATATTTTGAAAATACCTTGACTTTACAATTTGGATCTAAGGACATGATGCTTTGGAAAGGAGTTTCTTTTATTTTTACAGAAAATGAGACCCGTTGGATTGCTTCTATCCCAATATGGTATGATAGACCACGCCCTCCTGAAAGGTTGCTGTGAACACCTTCAGAAAATTACTTCACCCAACTGATGACTGAGATGAACCTGGCACACAGGTTACACCATGAAAGATCTGATTAACAGCGTCCCCATTCAGCAGGAAGCAGTTTGGAGAGAAATAACTACGTCCATATTCCCAAATATTGTTTATAAATGTTCTTTTACATTTAAAGGGGGAGATGATATAGATATGAATAATTTACATTGGTATAAATTTTGCCTTATTGATAGAAATTTAAGGTCTATTTTGTTATATGTATATGTATTTCTAATAACGATTAAGGTATTGTGATTGTGTAGTTCATTTAAAAATGTAATGTATAATTAGGAAATATAGGTTGCTAATGAATAATCATTGATAATAGTTAAGCTTGTAGTCATGTTAGTTAGATTTTCTAGATATATAGAGATATATTTCAGTTAGATAGGCATACTTCATATCTTCCAAAGACTACAGAATATTGCATTTTAAATGTCTTAATAACTTAGGGTTTTTCATGACAATGAGACATGTCTGCTCCTGGCAGCACCAATCTACTTCAAGAGGAAGATGGGCATCGAAGAGGCTCCTTATTGAGTTTGATAGCCATTTGGGCAAGAAACTGCTCTTGCCTGGACTATTGCATAAACTGGACACAGAGAACCCTCAGAGAGAGGACTGCTGAACTTGCCTAGAGGTGAGATGATCTCTTTGGGTTCCTGATTCATGAAAGAGTCTGCGAGACATTCTGCAGGACACAGCAGATAGTGACTGAACTGTCTTTGAAATTTCCTGCTTCATGGGAAACTCTGCTGGATACTGTGGGCCTATAGGCCGAAGATAGATGCCCCAACAATACAAAAGAACTTTGGGTGACTGTCCAGGCAGCGAGATGTCTCTGTCATTTCTAGAGTTTTGTAAGTTGCTTACTTCTTATTTACTTAGGTGATATTATATCCTTCTGGAGTCTTTGATGGAGTTGAAGAATGGATAGATAGTTAAAGTTTTCCTTTGTTATGATAAAGATAAAATGGATATAAGTATTGAACTAATTCTTACTTGATAACTATTTTGTTATATGTAATTTTACTATGTTAAAGTTAAAGCCTTTCTTTTATTGTTTAAACAGAAAAAGGGGAAATGATGTGGGAGAGTCTTCTGTTTGAGTTGATTTCATTGGCTAATAAAGAAACTGCCTGGCCCATTTGATAGACCGCCCCTTAGGTGGGTGGAGTAGACAGAACAGGAAGAGGAAGTGAGGTAGAAGGATCAGTTAGATGCCACGCCTCTCCTAAGTTAGACAGACTGCCGTGCCTCTCCTCAGAGAGAAGCCAGACGCGATGAAGCTCCAGCCCAAGATGGACGTACGCTAGAATCTACCTGGTAAGGCACCACTTTGTGGTGCTACACAGATTATTAGATATGGGTTAGTCAAGATGTGAGTAAGAGGCTGGAAGTAATGGGCCAGGCAGTATTTAAAAGAATACAATTTGTGAGTTGTGATTTCGGGGCATAAGCTAGCTGGTGGCTGGGAGCCTGGCGGCGGGAAGCCGGCCCGCAGCCCCTCCACTACACCTATCAACAAGCCAAGGCAGTTTTGTTATTCACCAATGGTGTTTACAGCACACCGAGGGAAATTTCACACGATATCACTGAACTTCTTCATATCTTCCTCCTGTTATCTCCCTTTGCCTATCATTCTTACTGGCTCATTTTCTCTTTCAAATAGTTTCCTTTCTGTATTCAAGAGAAAACATCAAAGCAAACTCTCATGATCAGCCTATGACACCAACACTTCCTAGAGATTCATTATCTGGCTCCCAGTAATGTTCTTTTTGGCAGAACTTTAATCCAAATTCCAAAAACCATCAAGGAATGTCATTGGTTTGGATTTACATAATTGATATAGTAGAGTATTCATGTTAGTAAACCAGAAGTCTTGAACTTAAGATGGGAGTTAATTGGGGTTAAATGCTGTCATCTTTTGACAGGGAGGAATGCTGGAACCTGCCTCTGTAGGATGCTGCAAATCATTGCTCTGTGCCCAGGAACCATGCAAAGAAGAAGCACCTTCCTTTTGAAATAACTAAGAGTAGAGTCAGACTGGGGAAAGTGGGGCTTAGTGACAGCCTCTGAAATTACAAAAGAGAACTAATAAGAGCAGATCGATTTGACCTTCCTTCCTTCCTGAAGATGCATTGTTATGAATAAAGAGAAATTTGGTTTAGATCTAAGGTGAATGTGTTATCAGGTTGTAAACAGAGGAATGACTGACAAGGATCCATTAACTGTTGGCCCATGTTTCATGCACAATATAAACATCTCTTTGAGTGACTCTCCACGCATCATGAATTTGGCCTGCTTTCGTGATGCATACAGACTTTTATTCATGTATTCATGTTCAAGTCCAACACTGCATCTACTGAGCCTAACTCTGTTCTTGGCAGTCTGCACAGAGCCTGACAATGCTGAACAAGTCATAGCCATCCATGTGTATTGAGACACAGTAACACATACAATCAGCTTAGCTTGGGCGGATGGAATTATATCTTGCATTAAAGAGAAGTGACTCACTCAAGAAACCTTTAAATGTGCCTAGAGTGTCTTAAGATTTGTGGAGTAGGACCATTGTATTTAAGGGGTCAGCATGGATGAGTTCAGCTTGTGTTGGAAATTGGGATTCAGTGTGATTAGTGTAACTAGCCTTCTGCATCTTATAGTGCTATGTCCTTTCCTAGCAATATTGGATCCTTGCATGATAACACATTCCAGTAATCCAATTACTCACAGGATGAGATAAGAGGAGGAGGAGTTCAAGGGGAAGTAGCTAAGCAGGAATAGGCTAAGCAGCAGGACCCTGTCTTCTTAAGAAAAACATGATGTAAGTCGCTCATATGATCGTTTACATTAATACCCTCCCTGAGGTGAATGTTCCAGAGGCTCAGGACTTTGAACTGGCTCGTCTCCAGTTTGTACTCAATGAAATATGCTCAATAATTATGACTTAAGTGTTGAATAAATGAGTGAATGTATATGTACAAATGTTGAGGCCCTAAGAATAAGGCTTCTTTCAGATCATGGTGATACAGCATTGTAGGTACTCATGAGATATTTATCCAGTGAATGAATGAATGATGATTCAAACAAATTTGAAGATGAATATTCACTAAAACAAGCTGGAAATTGAAGTCTATAGTGAAAATCCAGCATCCCAAACAAGGCATAGGTATAGTAAAATTTTGTTTAGCTGAAGATCCCTTTATCAGGATTTGATGATGTTGACTTTCTGGTGTGTTTCATGTCCTTGACTTGAAGACAAATAAAACCTAGGCTTTTAAAGATTCAGCTATAAGCATTTTGAAATACTTTAGAGACTTCTATATAAGGAAATATCTAGAGTTTTTTTTCCTATATAATGTAATGAAGACATTTATCCAAAAGATGTCTTACTGCCTAAGGATGTATTTGTTAGAATAATCTATAGTGAGAAACAGCTCTGAGTATATGCTCCATGTCACAATTCAGAGAAACATAGCAAGAAGGACAAACACAGCCCATCTTGTTTATACACCACTATGAGCCGAGAAGAAGCTTTAAGAATTATTATTTTTTTCTCATTTTTTATTAAAGATTTCCATCTCCTCCCCCTTCCCTCCCCTCCCTTCCACCCATACCCCCACTCCACCCCTCTCCAAGACAAAGAGCCATCAGGGTTCCCTTCACTATGTTAAGTCCAAGGTCCTCCCAGCTCCCCCTAAGTCCAGGAAGGTGAGCAACCAAACTGACAAGGTTCACAGTGAGCCCATCCATGCTGTAGAGTTCATGTTCATTGCCGTTGTCCTTGGTTTCTCAGTCCTCCTCCACCGTCAGCCACATTCAGAGAGGCCGGTTTGTGAGGAGTGCATTTACCCATTGAGACGGTGGGACAGATCTAACGGGAGACCACCAAGTCCAGTTGGAATGGGACTGATGGAACAGGGGACCAAACCAGACTCTTTAAAAATTATTTTTAAAGTGAAAAAAATTAAAAGAGTTTATACCAGGTGAAAGTATACAAAATTAAAAGATTTAATGGAACTAAGACATACCTGTTCCTATGTTGTCTATGGCTGCTTTCCTGCTACCAGGGCAGACATGAGTAGTTGCTACAATATGACAAACCTAAAATAGTTATTATCTGGCCTTTTATGGAAACAGAAAGAAACGTGACTGCTGCTGTAGATTCCATTCAGTTAGCAAGGTTTAAACCAGCATGCAGGTTAATGACATTCTCTTTAAAAATTTCCTTTTCCCAAATCAGTGGCTCCCTGCAAATTCAAATACAACTGCACTGGGGAATTGCATTTCCTCCTTCTCAAAATGTGAACATTGCAAATGGTGATTGATTACACCTTTGATTAGGAAGCGAGGGACACACTGCTTAGTACAAAATGCAAAGCTAATTTAGGCCGAGGTGGCACAATTGAAACAAGAGCAGCTCACACATTCACTATGCCAACGTTTTATCTTGCAAGTTTCTGCAGGTCATCTTCCACATCTGGGCGCCAGACCCCTGAGTTATCAAACCCTGAAAGCCAGAAGTCCTCTGTAAAGATTCCTTCCAGGGAGTAAGAGTTTGTAATTCTGTAAGTACAAACCACTATTTGTGTTCTGTGTTCAGAGATAGGCATTTGACCAAGAAAACACTCACTGGCCACAAGGTACATTTGATTATTTACATGTGTTGAGTTAACAAGACTTTCATGGGAAGGAAACACAGGCTGGAAGTTCCAATCTGCAGGAAACATGGGAACAATTAGGGTTTTGCGTTTTATCTTGAAGCTTCAAGATGCATTTTCTCTCCTCATCTGGATGGAAAGGGACAGGGAAAGAAAGAAGTTTGCAGACTAAGATGGTGAGCTTCCAAAGAGGGGGTATGATTACAGCTTACAGTTCAAATATCCCCACACCATGCCAGTTTCTCTATGATTAAAAAAAAGAAAGCCAAAAAGCCAATCTCTTCCCCTCTTAGCCCTGTAATAATCATACCTTGAGGTTTCTTAACAGTGTATGAGGGCAGAATGATAGCCAGGGCAGATTTTAAACGCTGGGAGTTCTGTAATGGATGGCTGAGCTCTGCTCTGCGGTGGAGTTGAGCCCTCAAGCCATTGCTCACTCTCTTCACTTTGGAGCCTAGATTGTTGGTAGAAATGTTGGAAAGGTGCTTGCAAAATATCAGCGCTTAAGTGACTGTTTCAGTTGTTAAATCATAATACAGTGTGATTTTGCTGAAATGAAGTAATTACAGGGGGAGAGAAGAAAAGTCAAATGATATAAAAACAGGTCCTTTGGATAGTGTAAGTGCTAATGTGCTCTGTGATGCATATGCATTATTCATCTCCGCTTCTGCCTGGAGCACAAGAGTTTCTACTAATTTAAGGGTGGAGGTAGTATTATTTTGGCTCAAGCTCTTATGCCTAAATTTGGATGAAGATGCTATGCTTGTAGGTCCTCAAATATTTCTACAAGTAGCTGTAATTATTCTAAGTCAACAATCTGCCGCTTTCATATTTTGATTTGAAACCAATAATTTAATCTCCCTCCCTTCCACTGCTTATTTTACGCCAATGGGTTCTATTCAGAACTGGCCCCCACCATGTCTTTACTATCGGATCGACATGGATTTGTTCAGAGTTCCTGAAGTCCCAGTTTTCATGTGGATAGGAGGAGGATAATAACATGACACTTTTGAAGGCTTCTGTCATCACTGTGGATGAGAAGCCCCTCCCAGTATCCAGCACACAGGAAACATGCAGCCGATGTAAGCAGTCTCTCTGTCATTTGAAGTCAGATGTTGCTCACTGGGCACCTGTCCATGTCCCCGTGCCTCCTATGGGCTGGTGAGACGCTCTGCCACTTTAACCCTCCGAGTTTTTCTGTCTCCCACCACTGTTTCCCTAGTTCATCAGCATATCCTCCCTTCCCTTTTTTTCTAAACATGGACTCCTTAAGGATTGCAAACTCATCTGATGGTATCCATGTTAGGCTTCCTCTAAGAGTCAACCATAAAGTTCCTGGCAAGAAGCATTGTGTGGTGATTTAAATAAGCAAAAGCCATATGAAGATGAGCAACGTGCATATTTTAAATCAGCCAAACAGTTCAAGCTACCCTTGGAAAGCCATTGCTGTTAGAATATTAATATTTGTAAAATCACCAAGAAACATAGTATGGGACCTGTTGGAATCCTCCTTTAACCTTCAGCATCTTTAAAACCCATTCCCCTGTTCTAGGACTCAGAGATGGCTCAGCACTTCAGAGCCCTGGCTATTCTTTCCGAGGCTCCAGGTTGCATTCCAAGCACTTACACGAATGAGGCCTGCAAGAGGAGGAGGAGACTGTTCAACTGCCTTAAACTCCCGCTCCAGGGAATCTGATAGCGTCTTCTGGTCTCTACAGGCCACAAGAGTGCATGAGGTGTACATACATGCATGTAGGCAAACACTCAATCTGCATTGTACATATTCATAAAAATGCGCCCCTCTTTTCTGTTTCCATCTGTCTTCCATACTCCCTTTCATAGCGTAATTTTTTTTTTTCTGGACTGCTTGTCACAGTGACTTTGCATATGCTCTTCCTTTAGTGTAGAGTTCTCATCTGCCACCCCCCACTTTCTGATCACAACCCAAGCCTTACTTTGCAGGAAATTTTTAATCTCCTTCCTCAGTCAAGGTGAAAGCTGTTTGTTGCCCGAACTCAGAATAATTTGTTTCTTCATTTAAGGTTTCATCTCGGCTTGAGTTAATTATTTAAATTTATGATTATTACATTAATGCCTATCATTCCCTTGGTAGATTGTTAATTTCTTGGGAAAAAAAAACCAAGCCTGTGTTTATTCTCTGGCATCCTCAGTCTCACAGCCAGTCCCTGGCTTACAGTCCACTCTCAGTTTGCCTTCGTCAGTAACTTCAAAAAGGAGGAGTTGATGATTTCCGTTTTAGAAGTAGATGTGAAACAATGTGTTTAACAAGGAAATTTTTTAAAGAAGCTTTTTGCTACATGTTTCCTGGATCATGGGAGGTTTATTCATCCCAAGCATAATCATTTAGCAGTGTCTCTCTTAGTGACAGTCCTGGTTCTTCTACTCTGAATATCTCTGACGTTTTTCCTCCTATATCCGTTCACTTTTTACATAGCGTCTTTCCAAATCAGGCATATGCCATGAGGTTGTGTCCTACAGTAGTAGGATTACTGCCGTTGTCAACGATATCCAAGAGGACACACCACCACCTTTACAATCTAATGGTGTACTCAGAAGGGACTTATTCTGTAGCAGAGAGTGGACTTTTGCGAGCTGCTCAGTCTTCAGGTGATTTGTACTTCCAGTCTTCAGAGCCCTGAGACATAAACATTTCCTCATCTCTTAAAATACTTGATTAATCGTGTTTTCTTGTGGCAACGCAATCCTACTAAAACTCTCATCCTTCTCTAAAACCATCCTAGTTATGTGCTTACCAAGTCTGTGGCCTAGGCTACTTTATCATCTCACCCCACATATTCTATTCATATTGTTCAATGGGACTGTGATTTTTGACCAATCCATTCTAAATTACCTGGGGTACAGCACTAGTTCTCTTGAACTCTTTTGACTTTTAACAAATTCTGCAAAATGTCTCTGTGCAAGCCACCATTCTGTCTAGTCTTCTTATACATTGCTTTATCCTCAGAGGATCTTAGTGACCCTCAGTGTCCTCACCTACCTTCATTCCAGTAAATGGTATTGGCCTTGGTATTTTATTCCAATCAAAGAAGTGCCAAATTCAACCCATACTCATCTTAGACTTACAAAGTGCCATACTTACTCATTGATAATGCAAGGCTCTTAGCAACAGCATCCTGTGGTTTCTTTTGCTTCATCAGCTTCATCTCTTGCTATAGATCTAGTACCTTAGCCATCTGGCAGTTTCAATCTATATGTTGCCCATCCCCAGGCCTTTAGAAGCACCATTAATTTCAGATAAGTCTCCCTGTCTTTCTTACACTGGAAAATTGCCCTTCATTGACTCCTCAAGATTCAGATTCAAATTTATTCTCTCTCTGAAGCCATGTCTAAATTCCCAGCCTCTTACCAAACTATAACTTCTTTCATCCATAATGCTGAAAATATTTAGAAATAATCATTGCTCAGATCTCTCTCCTTCATGGGACGATGAGGTCTATAGGAGTGAGACCTAAATCTCATGGTCCACGAGTTTCCTTTGTGCAGCTAAGCACAGTATCTGGTGTGTCCCATGCATTGTAATGCACTCAGTGAATAAATAGAGGCTAGCTTATAATGCCTGTCCTTTTTCCCTTGATTAGAAGCATTCACTCTACAAAGGAAATGTGTTCTCCCCTTGACACTTAGCTGGTCTTTTACTGAAGCAGTAGACAGTTGAGAAGCATAAAATGTGAGTGGCATCTGCATTCTCATGAGTGCACATCTGTAGTAAATTGTCATTTATGATTATCAAAAGGAAAGGGAGGAGAAGGAGTTTGTAATTTTTAAGAGAGACTATAAAACTAACCTAGATCGTCCCACTGTCATTTTAATTTTTATCTCTGCTTCAAATAAATACTTCCCTCCAAAAGACTTGCCCTCCTAAAGAGAGCCGATAAGCTCTCCAAACAGAACTAACAGGTCTTTGCATTTCCAAACCTTTGATTCTGATTCCTAGAAAATGTTAGGAGATAAGACTAACGGCCCTTGATATTTGTGAGGTTTTTAAAATATTCTTTTCATCTTGTTTTCATTTTCATAGACTTAATATGTGAGGGAATTTTGGAACTTCAAGCCAATGTTTTTTTGCTTGATTCTTATTCATGATTTATTTATTTTATGTGTGTGGGTGTTTTGCCTACAGGTATGTAAGTGTACTTCCTGTGTGCCTGGTGCCCGTGGAGGTCAGAAAAGGGTGCGTCATCCATTGGAGCTACAGTTGCTGGCAATTGTAGCCCATCAGGTGGGTGTTGGGAACCAACCTGGACAATCTGCAAGAACAGCAAGTGCTCTTGACTGCTGGGTGCAAATGTTTTCTGTTGCTTCTTCTGCTTTTTAGTAAAAATTGCAAGTCATTACAATTCCACTAACATCGAGTACTGATGATTCTAAAGTTTTACGTCTAAACTGGAGATTTAAAGAAGTAGGATGTTCGTGCCGATCCTCGCAAAGGAAGTAGGTGGGTGGCAGGGTTTAATTCAATAAGTGTCAGTGTCTGTGCTGGGAATTGAAGTACGAATAGGAGTTTGCCATTATATGGGGGAAAGAAACTGAAACAATTCAATGGTTTTCTAAAATGATATTGCAGCTGATTTCAATCTAGTCCTAACCATGGATATTGCAGAGGAGGGAAAAGGGGAGGGGAGATAAGAGAGATGATGTGATTTGAAAAAAATATCCCCCTCCGGCCTTTTTGCTGTTGTTTCATTGTCTTTGAGGCTGCAGGAAAAGTACTTTGTGAGGGCTGCTTTGATGTGTATGAATTATTCATCATTAAGAAGTCAGGCAGCTGACACTAGTCTTTGTTCAAGCTGTGGAGGGTATTAGAGGGTATTAGAGGCCCTTGAAAAAGCAGAACATTTTGTTCTTCTTTCTGCCCTGTGCAAGGGTCCACTGCAGGGGTGGAGAGGTCTCTGTCAGCTTCTTGCCAATTGATGCGCATCACAGGGTGTCAAGACCTCCTGTGCCACCATCTTTCTCCACTCTGTTTTAGGATGAAACTGTCATTGGAGATACTCCTCTCTCTCTCTCTCTCTCTCTCTCTCTCTCTCTCTCTCTCTCTCTCTCTCTCTCTCTCTCTCTCTCTCTCTCTTTCTCTCTCTCTCTCTCCTCTCTCTCCTCTCTCCTTCCCTCCACCTCCTCTCTGCCCACATCTGTGGACAGCTTGCTTCATTAAAAACCCAGTGCCTAGCCAGATGGAAATACACAACTACCTAGTCCATTAGTGCTCTTGCTCTGACACAAGGAGTCTGACCTGGGAGCAGCCAGAGCTAACAGGATGTCTCATTAAGGCAGCTTTTGTCACAGTCTTTCCCTGCCATTTAACATTCTCCTGAGCAGTATGTGGGTTTATGCTGAGAGTCAGCTGTCTGCGCAGGGCTTGGCAATGGGAAGCCTCGAGCTGCTGAGAGCCCACTGTGTGCTGGTGAAACACATCATTCTTGATTCTGCAATGGCCGGGAGTGCTATGTTTCATGCACATGGACAGAATGAATCAAAGGTCACGGAGCACATCCATGATGGCTCTCTACCACTTTATGAAGGGCTTCAGATAGATGACCACACTTGCCCCTAGAATGTAGGCATTATTGTTGTTTGTGTTTTGGGGATAGGAAATCAGAAGGCCAACACACATTAAGTAATTTACTCAGCTTTGACAAGCAATATACGGGAAAGCCACACTCAATGCTTATGTTCTTCTACTATAATTCTATCTACGTCTTGAATCCAAGGTGCCAAAGTGCCCCCATTCCCCCAATGCTTATGTGTTGAAGACAATGCAGCAGTGATCAGAGGTGAACCATTTGGAAATTCCTTGAATTGCTAGGGCTCCAACCTCATTCAGTTAATCCATTAATGGGTTCACAGGGACACTGGGCTTTGTTAGACGAGCATGATTGCTTGCTTTGGAACTTTTCTCACATGAGGTAAGGTGCTTTGCTCCATTGCATGTGCCTAACGTTATGTGCAGACTCCCCCCAGGCCGGAAATGACAAGGGGAAGCAACCACACACTAAAGTCTCTGCAACTGTGCATGGAAAGGAATGCTTCTTCCTTTAAAGCTGGTCTTACCAGGTGCTGTATCATAGCACCAGAACACGTGTAAATACCATCCTACTTAGAATACATTGCTTTTTTTAATCCAAGCAGCAATAATTAATAACAATAATGAGAAGATGTTATTCTCTCATTACATGCTGACATGCTGACATGTTGCCAGTATTATTATCAAAGCTAGCATTTACACAAAACTAGCTACACAGTAATTATTTGCATATCATATTTAATTTTATTTATACCTTTATGGGATAGCCACTCTGGCCTCATTTCATAGATGGAGAAATATAATCGACTACTAGTTAAATAAAAAAATCACAACAGAACATTGATTTGACTTGCTATGTGATAGTCAAATCTCCCTGATTTCAAATCTGAAGATTTGAAGAAATGATGGTTGCAGGCGAGGGGGATACATGAAGTGGTAAAAACATGTTGGAAGGCAGGCTTGTCTGGCTGTGGATGAGAGAGCATCAACACTTGGTGTTGAAATGACATTCAATTTAATGTTCTGTATTAGGCAAAATGTATTGTATCACCACGGTTATATTCATGTATCATACAGTCTCTGTCTTTATGAAATCATGACCAAAGTCATGACACATTCATATACAAATTATTAATGAGATATACAGAATATGATAATAGTAAGCACACAGTTTTCCCCATTTGGCTGACATACTTTTATTTATGATCCACACATATTAACATACATGTATATGCTAATATTTCTGGGAGCTTTGGATAAAGGTGTCATAGTTAGAGTTTCTATTGCTGCAATGAAACACTATGACCAAGAAGAAAGTTGTGAAGGAAAGGGTTTATTAGGCTTACATTTCAGCATTGCTGTTCATTATTGAAGGAAGTCAGGACAGGAAATCAAACAGGGCAGGGTCCCATAGGCAGGTACTGATATAGAGGCCATGGAGGGGTGCTGCTTACTGGCTTGCTTCCCATGGCTTGCCCAGACCTTCTTATAGAATCCAGGACCACCAGCCCATAGGGATGGCATCACATACCATTGGCTTGGCTCTCCCACAATGATCACTAAATAAGAAAATGTCTCACCGCTAGATCTTGAGGCATTTCCTCAACTGAGGCTCCTTCCTCTGATGGTTTTAGTTAGTGTCAGGTTGACACACAAAACTACCTAGTACAACAGAACCCTTGTTAGCTTGACATACAAACACATCACCATTAATCCATAACACTTCCTTTCTTATTCATCTCCAAGATCTCATATTAAAATAATAAATAATTTTAAATGTCCCATAGTCTTTGCCAATTCAAATCATTAAAATTGTAAAATTGAAGTCTTTTTCTTTGTATCTAATCTCTTTCCAAAGTTCAAATCTTTTAGTGGTGGTTTCTTTAAAAATCAAAATTGAATGCCTTCTTCAAGAGGGAAGAACCAGGGCACTGTCATGACCTGAACTAAACAAAACCAAACTCCAAAAATATAAATACCTCCATGTTCAATTATCTGGGATTCACTCACTATCTTCTGGACTCCTCCAAAGGGCTTGGGTCACTTATTCAGCTCTGCCCTCTGCAGCACACATGGTTTATCTTGTAGGCTCCAGCTGGTTCCACTGCTACTGCTGTTCTTGGTGGTCTTCCCATGATACTGACATCCCCAAATTGCTGTGGTCCATTGATGCAACTGGGATGCAGTTTCCCCAATAGCCTCCCATAGGTTCTCTTTATAGCGCTTAATCCTCAATGTGTTTGCATGACCCCTTCAGTCCTGGGCCTTCACTGGCTCTGAGTCTGCACCTTCACCTGTGGCCTTTCTTGATCCCTCATAATGCCAAGCCACAGCTGCTCTCCATGACTCCTTTGTGCCTTCAAAACCAGAATGACCAGGGTGAACTTCCACATTACCATGTCTGACTGGTAGCATGCAGTACAACCTTGGCTGCCTCTGCAACACAGCTTCTCAGTGATCTCAGAAAAACACTTCCCAGAGTATTTCACCTCAGCGATGCTTGTCTCTTCTTAATTACTGCTAATTTTTAGCTCCGGCCAGCCTGCATCAAGTATAGTAAAGCAGATGTTTGCTTTAGTAGTTCTGGTACCTTGTTAATCACAGCTGATTCTTCAGTCCCAGCTAACCAGAACCACAGGATCTTAATTCAAAATAACAAATGGCCCTGATAGAGTCTTTAAATGTCCCTCTGAAATTTTGCAAGCCAGGCTCTCCTTCCTCTACACGTCTCTCAATGTTTCTCTTTTCCAAGTTGCTACAGAAAATCGCACTGAGGTCTCAACACTCAGTGGCTTTTCTTACCCAAAGTTCCAAAGTCCTTCCACAATCCTTACCCAAACATGGTCAGGTTTGTCACAGTAATTTCCCACTCCCAGTACCAATTTGTCTTAGTTAGGATTTCTATTGCTGTGACAAAACACCATGAAAAACAGCAAGTTTGGGAGGAAAAAAAGGTTTATTTAAGCTTACACTTCAGCATTGTCCACATGGCTTTAGCCTGTGTAAAGCTGACACACAAAACTAGCTAGTACCCAGAAAGTTACTTGAAAGTCCATACTGGCCTGGAACTCAGTATGTAACACAGGTCAGCCTCATATTGAAAGTAATCTTCTTGCCTTAGGTGAGGACAAGTCACCAAACTCAGCTTAAATTTCTTAATAACAAAAAATAGATACATTATCATTCTTATGTTAGTGCTGAGGGAAGAAGATGGGAAGTCAAGGGAAGATCAGCAATTTCTACAAGATCATAGACATAGCCATATTCTCTAAGAACATACACACATACTAACAAGAATTTCCATTTGGCTAGTGACTTATGAAGTTTTTTGAATCATATAGAGAAACGGAATCTGAAGTGGAGGAAGGGAGAGCCACTTTTCTAGTAACAATCAGGAAAATAAGTATTGAAAACAATAGGTGGTTAGAGCGAATTGTCTCCCACTTGCAACAAATTTTTAGACACATTGAGGTTAACACTCAATGGTGCTAAAGAACTGATTTAAATATTTACGTATTTTAACTTTAAGATTCTTTTAAAATCTACATAAAGTTTGCATATTTCATTATCTCTCTGTTCAAGTAAGGGTTAGCATATTTATTTCCTCAAATGTTTAGAATGTATTTGCAGCATTTCCCATGTGTTTTCTTAATGTATAATACAACATCATGTCTGTACTCACCATACTGTATTACAGAGCATCAGAACGCATTCAACCAATACAGATGGAATTCAGTAACACTTCGTAATATGTCTTCATCCTGGGTCTCTTCCTCTTCTTGCCATTCTAGTGTTCTATTCTCAACTTCTATGATAACAACCTTTAGATGCTACATGTGAGTGAGCTCCTGCAATATTTGCATTGCTGTTCCAGCTTTATTTCTCTTATTTCACTGTTTTACAATTCCATCCACACTGCCGCAAATGACAAAATTCCATTATTTTTGTGATTGTGTGGCATTCTAGTGCACATGTGTGTCGTGTTTATTTTAAATCTGTTCATCAAATGATAAAACATCTAGATTGATTCTATACCTTGACTGTTGATTGGGTTTGCTTTGCACAACTTAGCCGTATCTCATTTTCAGTATAAATATGATAGAGAATGGACCAGCCTTAACAGAATCTTCATGTGGCATAGTTGTTCAATAAGTATTAGTGGTAGAGATACTGTGATAAACTTTCCTACTCGCATTAGAAAAGCCCAGGCCAGGCAAAGATATGCAATGTGACATGGATCCAGCTGAGAATCTTGAAGATGATGAAGATGCACAAAGAGCGCCAGCGTGTGGAAAATCAGTTTCATAGAATCCTTGCTGTTTGATAAGAAGGCTTGTATTTGTCTTATGCTGGCTGTCTTAGTGTTTCTTTTCTATTTTGGTGAAGAGACACCATGACCATGGCAACTCTTATAAAGAGAAAATCTTTAATTGGGACTTACATTTCCAGAATTTTAGTCCATTATCATCATGGGGCAACATGGTAGTGTGTAGGCAGACATGATGCAAGAGCTGAGAATCCTACATCTTGATAGGCAGGCAAAAATAAGTGGTCTGAGACATTGAGCGGTATCTTGAGCATATATGAGACTGCAAAGCCTGCCTCCACAGTGACAAACTTCCTCCAGCAAAGCCATACTTACTCCAAGAAAGCCACATCTAATAGTGCCACTCACTTTGGGTGCCATTTTCTTTCAAACTCCCACACTGGCTTATAGGACTCTTCATTTAAAATAGTATTATGCATTGCTTTTGCAAATGAGTGAAATGGGTACCACTGCCCAAGAGAAAAACTGATGAAGGCAAACAGTTGTCAGTACTAGAGACCGCTAGCTCAGTTGTCCTCTTAGGATGAAAGCCTCTCATCATCACAGCCCATGTATGTATTTTCTCCCTGCCTAGAATTCTCTGGGATTGTCATATCTGCAACATCACCATAGTAATCTTGATTTCCTACCTTCCAGAACTTTTAAGACCTGAGGAATGTCTTTTTCACAGTCCAAATTCCATTCTGTCTTTAAGGGCTGTCTGCCAGAGATGGCCCCATAAGTGATGGAGTTTTAAAAGGTTAATTGCCATTAATTATGGTGAGAAGGCAGCTTATTACCAATTCATAAATTCAGAATACATTTATTTTGCTGACAAGCAAAATGTCCTACTTGCCCTGTAACCCTTGTTTCCATTCTGTAAAAAGAATAGGTATTTTCTCTTTTCTACATTATGGCATTTGTATAAACCACCTTGTCTTCCAACACACCATGTGGATAAAAGCTTAATTAAATTCACAAAGTTTGTTAAATTATTCCATACTTAGCAAAAGCCTTTAGGATTACGTTGGTATGAGTATCTCTGAAGACCCAGATGCTCAGACATATGTCTACAAATAGAGATGCATAGAACTTGTTAAGCAACACCTTTAAAGTGTTATACAGGTGACTCATAGATAAATCTTAGCGTAAAAGTTCTTGGAAACTCTTCTTGAATGACGATTTTGGTAAAGAACATGTTTAAGCTTTACAAGTTGTAACCTATAGAACGAAATCTAGCCAGGATCTTTGTAGCAATTAACACATCATTAAAAGACAACTATTCTATAGTCCTCTAGGATTTATTTATTGAGGGCTTATATTTTTATGAAAAGAAGCATAAGGCTTATAAGAGAAAGTGTTCTGCCGGGCAGTGTTAGTGCATGCATTTAATCCCAGCACTACAGAGGCAGAGACAGAGAACTCTCTGAGTTCAAAGGCAGACTGGTCTACAGAGCAAGTTCCAGGATGGGCTTCAAAGGTACAGGGAAACCCTGTCGAGAGAGAGAGAGAGAGAGAGAGAGAGAGAGAGAGAGAGAGAGAGAGAGAGAGAGAGAGAGAGAGAGAGAGAATTCTAAAATACTCAGAATTCTAAAAATCGCTGATATCCATCATTTTTGAACTCATATCTTATGACAAGCATGATCATCCACTGAGATGGCTAATTTTATGTATCATGCAGACTAGGCAATGAAATGGTGAAAATTTACCGAAATATTCTGCGTGTTTCTGTGAAAATAGTTCAGAAAAGATTCACATATAAATTCACAAGTGTATAAAGAAGATTGGCTTCTATCATAGTCATTGTCAACCTGAATAGAGCAAAAGTGACTGTCCATCAGCTGAGCAAGAGAAAATCCTATATACCAGGCGACCTACAGCATGGATGTCATTTTTTTTTTTTAAAAAAATTGATCTCCTTCCTGTCTTTCTCCCTCATGTTCTCGCTCCTTCTGCTCCTCATCGGGACCTTGGGAGCTCAGTCCAGTGCTCCAATGTGGGGCTCAGTCACCTTCCCCATCTGTCGCCAGCTGGAGGTTCCCTCACGGTCCTGACTTTCTTTCTCATGTTCTCTCTCCTTCTGCTCCTCATCAGGACCTTGGGAGCTCAGTCCGGTGCTCCAAGGTGGGGCTCTGTCATTTTCTTCATCTATCGTCAGGTGGAGGTTCTATGGTGATATGCAAGAAATTCATCAGTATGGCTATAGGAACTGGCCTTTTCAGGCTCCCTTTCCTCAGCTGCCCAAGGAACTAACTGGGGGCGTCTCCCTGGAAACCTGGGAACCCCTCTAGGGTCAAGTCTCTTGACAACCCTCAGGTAGCTCCTTAAATTCAGATATATGCTTCCCTTGTGCGTTCACTCATGGAGACGGTGGGACAGAACTAATGGGAGATCACCAACTCCAGTTGGAATGGGACTGATGGATCATGCGACCAAACCCGTCTCTCTGAGTGTGGCCAACAGCGGGGGCTGACTGAGAAGCAAAGGACAATGGCTCTGGGCTCTGATTGTTCTTCATGGACGGGTTCTGTGGGAGCCTTCTCAGCTTGGTCGATCACCTTCCTGGACCTGGGGGGAGTTGGGAGGACCTTGGTCTTAGCATAGAGTGGGGAACCCTGATGGCTCCTTGGCCTTGAGAGGGAGGGAGGGGAGGTATGGGTGGAGGGGAGGGGAGGGAAGGGGGAAAAGGAGGGGAGAGAAAGGGGAGAAGGAGGGGAGGGAGGGGGGAGGAGGAGGGAAGGAGATGGAAATTTTTAAATATAAAAAAAAATAAACCATGAGAAAAAAAAAAAAAATTGATCTCCACACTCAAGCAGAAACAGCTGATCTTCAGTTTGGGGCCTGATAGCCTTCAGGTAAGGACTATAGCCTTCAGTCTTTTTTGTTGTAGAACTGTTGACTCACACTGTAAACACACCCTCTTCAATAGCATTATGATGACTAGACTTGGCTATCTTGGTACACCTGGGTAGAGAAGCATGTTTTCCTCCATCAGGAGGGCACATGTACCTGTGGGCACATCTGTGTAGCATATTCCTAACTGGTGATTGATTCCGGAGGGATTGACCCTGAGTGGTATAAGGAAAATAGCTGACTGTGATCCCAGCAATGAATCAGAAAGCTGTGTTCCTCTGTGAATTCTGTTTCAAGTTCCTTGAGTTACTGTCTCAGCTTCCTTTGATGATGGACTGTAATCTGCAAGAAGAAATAGAACCTTTCCTTCACAAGTTGATTTTGGTCAGTGTGTTTTGTCACAGCAGCAGAAATCAGACTAGGAAAAGTATCATCAAACAATTATCTAATTGTTCTTTTTCTTAGTGAATTCTGATGCATACACTATTTATAAAGCCAAACAGTGTACTGATGTGGTATAACAAGATTTATAATGATATCCTTTATAATGATTTATAATGATCTACGATCCACTCTATAGTTCCTTTGTGTCTAGCAAGTGCTTTAGCTATTCGTGGTGTTTCAGCTGGTGCCATGATCTGAAATTTTATTTCTGAGGACTCTAGACCATTATTTGACCCTCCTGGAATGGACTGGATTTTTCCATAGGCCTTTCTCACAGGGCAAGATAGTATCCAAACACCTAAAGATCTTCTCTGCAGACATGTTCTTCTTGCCATCACTATGAATTAATGGTCTTCTTGCCTCTGATGTTTTGTATCATTTATCACAATCAACCTTGAGACTTCCAAGGCAGCTATATATAGTCTTCTCTTCCTGCCTAATGGGACCATTCTTTTCTCCTAGTTGATGTACTCCCCAGTTTGGATCAAATACCTTTATGCCAATAGAATAAATAGCCATGGAAGAAGGAAGCAAGAATTGACTGTAAAAATACACAATATGTTCTATACAAACCTACTTAGAAGTAACACAGTATCACCTGCCTTGTGTCTAATTTCTTGCTCTGCTAACTGAAAGGCAAGTCAATATGTCATTGAAGGTCTCAAATGGAGACATTTGGCTTTGCTTCCCAGTTGTAATGGTTGATTCTTTAGGTCCTACTAACCACCTTAAATGGTACTTCTTGTCTTTATGCTCAAAAAAGATAGAATAACATCTATCTGGGAAGAAGGAATCTTCCAATGTCTGTACTCAGTCTCCCTCTTAGATTACAAGAAGGTTGGGCATGGTGGTAGGAGTAAGTCCTTACAGTTGATATCTCTTTTCTCTTTTTAAGCCTTGAAGAGGCACAGCTAGCCACTATAACAAGATTTCTATATACATATAACTGGATTAATTTTTCACACCATCAACACATTACAAAGAGTATAAAATGATAGCTCTGCTCTTTCTTCTACCTGACCCCAATCAGGGATGAAAAGCACCATTCCTAGTATTTTTCTGCCTGACAGGTGAGAATAAAATGAGGTTTTGCAACTTCTACTTTCTGCTCATCATCCTATCTATGATTCTTCAGTTCCTCTAGGATTGACAGCTTCCCAGCCACTTATACAACTTTGAAAGTACACACCCTACACTCTTAAGTACAATAGAGAGATTTAAGATTTTAAGTATGCATTAAGTATTAACTAAAGTACGTGTTTTTTAAATGAAGTATTAATATGATTTAGGCAAGACCTGAATGAGTCTGCCAAGAATTCATGAGT
The DNA here is from genome assembly GCF_903992535.2 of Arvicola amphibius. Classification (NCBI taxonomy): domain Eukaryota; kingdom Metazoa; phylum Chordata; class Mammalia; order Rodentia; family Cricetidae; genus Arvicola; species Arvicola amphibius. Next base: position 29,677,062 of record NC_052061.1, on the reverse strand, counting down.
TAGAAGTTTGATCTCTAACAAAGCAATGCTGAGAGGTGGTTGAATCTTAAAAGGTGGGGCCTGCTGAAAAGAGAAGTCATTGGAAACATCATTCTCAGAAATATTAATGATGGCACACAGTGGATCTATTCCAATAGGAGAAGAGCAAGGCGGGCCTCTGCATTCTTCGGCCTTCTGCCTTCCATCTTATCTTTCCCTTGAGATGTGAGACATCTAAGTAGGCCATCACATGAGGCTGCCTGATTTTGGATTTTCCAAAACTGAAATATAAATATTTAAACATTTTCTATGTGCATATAATTTCTATTGTTATGGTATGTCATGAAGTTATAGATTTAGCAATGGACTAGCCCAAATGTTAAGTCAGTATTGCTTTCACATTACAGTGAGGTCATTTGCATATGAATTTAGTGAACTAGTGGGACGGAGAGTCCCAGAATGTGGTAGCATTGGCATGTTTTCTGATGTTGGCATCTGAAGCTCTATGAAGGCCATTTCTCCAGGTGTTTTTAGAGTGTTACCCTGCTTACTTTGGCGGAAGACCTGGTTTAAACCTGCAATAACAACAGGTGTCCTTTCCTACGTTGCCTCACCATCCAGTCCCAACTTTACTTCCTGTGGGGATGCAGGTGCTGGCTTCAGGAGTAATCCTTTTAAAGACTGCACTGAGCTGTCATTTTTCTGGAAGGAAAACACAGTCTCTAGGAAGGAACAAGGAAGATCACTAGGGTTACAGTTCCTCCATGATTCATTCACCTTGTGGTTGTAGGGAAAAAAATTCATTTTTTGAAAGTGAGATTATTAATTCTTTAAAAGAAACACTGTTATTGGAAACTTGAATCCTTAAGTGAATTAAAATTAAATGTCCATGATATCATACACCTGTGCTCCAAATTATGTTTAATGTCATCTTATTTACATATTTCCTTCATTAAGAAATATATTTAAGGAACTTACACTCATAACCTAAAGGAATAATGGGGTCAAATGTAAATGTGTAATAACACATTGAATATTAAAACTGTTTAACCAGATACTAGGGAGCAGATTAGTGGTGGAGCATTTGCCAAGCATGTGCAAAGTTATCAACACACACAAACACAGGCACACACACACAAATGAAAATAGAGGCATCAGCTTCTGGGAGGTAAGGCTCTACATGTTATTTTATTTCTTAACGTTTGCAGGTGTTTTTAGATTCGTCTAAGCTATTGTGTATTCTCATCAGGGGCAATGCTTTCCGAAAGCCACTTTGATTTCTGCGAATTGAATTAAATGAAATTAGCACATCACAGACAGCCTACCATCTTAGCTCCTCTATATGATTTTTTCAAGATCATGTTCACATAAGAAATGTCCTCCACATGTTGAGAGAAGCTTTGTGTGTTCATCATCAGAGGAGTTTGTTTGCAACTATGTAGGAAAACTGCCAATGAAACTGATTTCTGGACTTCTTGAGAAAAACTGAACCTACATGTGAAACCTTGTATAATAACATTTGCGTGACCTCAAATTTAAGGATCCATTCTTCAAAAAATGGATTTCTAAATGTAATTGTCTTAAAATTTATTTTCTGCACAACTTCTCTACTGGAAAACTACCAGCAATTAGCATTGCTTGATGTTTTTTATGGTCATTACCTACCTGCTGGTTTTATGGTGTAATAATACACCTCTCTTCCTACCTTTGGCTATGACTCCAATCTCAACTCTTCCCAGAAAAGTTGAATCATGCCTGATAATGTCTGTATGTGCAGGAAGAAATCTGAGAGAGAGAGAGAGAGAGAGAGAGAGAGAGAGAGAGAGAGAGAGAGAGAGAGAGAGAGAGAGAGAGATTAAGGTCAAAAGAGAATCTTGCTTTGCAAGCCAATTTTTTTTCTTTAAAATATTCCTTTAAATTCATTCCTGTGCTAGTGGAGAAAAATATATTCAGAAGAAGCTGCTAAGGTAATAAGAAAATATAAATCTTCTGGCCGATAGTGGAGATTTTTTAAATGACACAGAGAGATACTGAGCATGGGGTTGCAGGTGTGCTAGGAATTGGGCACACTCTCTGCTTCCTCTCTCGCCTCCCCTTCCTCTGTGAAAGCATTCCATATATAAATAAGCCTCATTTATTCCATTTGTAAAGAAAGCAAATCACTTCTCTTCTTACATTATTAAAATGTGATTAATGACATTATGCTCATGAAGAGTGTTGGGCAAGCCTGTGAGCCAACTAGGAAGCAGCAACCTCAATGGTTTCTGCTCTGTGTCACTGTCTGTGGAGTGATTTCCGTGTGGAGGCAATTCTGTGTGGAACAGCAAGCAGGCTTAACTTCAACTTCCTGCCTTGAGGTCTCTCAATGATGGACTTTGGGCTGGACGTGTAAGCTGAAATAAACTTTTCCTCCTCCCACCACGCCTCCTCCCCCCACCAAAAAAAAGCGCTGGACCAAAGTCCTGTACTGCGGTATCAGGACTGTGATCAATTTTCCTGGCTGAAGCCAGGAAGTAATGTCCCTATTATGCAGGTGTGGACTGAATGATGCAATGTGTCTTATCCATCTTTGCTTAACTGCCCTGGCTACCTGGAAGAGAAGCTATTCACAGGCTAGGAACCTCTAGGGTCTAACCCATGTCCCTGAAGGACGAGGAAAGGTGATTAGCTTAGGTCAGCTACTGTTTCTAGATGTCTGTGTGGGTCCAAATTTCACCTTTCTGGTAAAATTTAACTTTGAGAAAGGCATAGCTGGCAAAGGGACAGTATTCTGAAGTGGGCTTATTTCCAGTTACATCCAGCTGGCTGAAATTTACCCATTAGAGCCCTTTCTCATATGTAGGAGATAAAGTCTACCAACCTAGAGTTCAGTCTTCCCAGCACCAAAGTCCCAGTGTCTTCTATCATTCAGCTTGCTTAGATTGTCAGGAAATTAGGCCCCTCAGTCTTTGTTCTTAATCTGCTTCACCTTAATGGACACTTTCCTGAAATCCATTGTCTCTTCTGATGGGTCCTATATTCACCCGACAGCGCAGCAAGGCTGACTCACTGACTTGTTAGCTACAAGGCACAATTGGTATAGAGAACGCAGCCTTTAAAACACATACTGTAGAACAGATTTCGATGAGCTTGGCAGTTTTCAGTACCTGGGAAGGACGGAGAGCGGCAAGGGATGTGTGAATGACCAGGTACACCTTGGAGACAGAATGAGCTTCCTCTGCCGTTGTAAATGGAGCAAGCTGTTTACTTACTTATTCATTTGCTACACATTCTTTCATTCAATAGACATTTCCTGTCTTCCTTCATTAGGTCAAATGCTCTGTTAAGCAATGCCTCAGTCACAGTCCCTTCCTATAATATGGTCCTAGGCCGACAGACGCAAGCATAGTAAGCTATCAATCTCATGTTGAGTTGCAGGTAGGGTGGGGCAAATGCTCCAAATAGCAAAACATACATCTATTTTCTGTGGGTATCTCTTGACATAGGGGGTACTCTTTATGTGCATACTTGGACGCAAATAGGGGTCAGTAGCCACAGAAAGACAGAAAGGAAATGAAGGCAAAGACAGAACAGTTTACTGTGAAAGCCAGGCCATTCAGGAAGAGCCGAAGGTTGAAGATAAGTAGACATTTACTACAGTAAATAAATAAATGAATAAATAATAAAATATTTCCAATGATATTGAATTTTTTTTTTTTTTTTGGTTTTTTTTTTTTTGGTTTTTCGAGACAGGGTTTCCCCATAGTTTCTAGAGCCTGTCCTGGAACTAGCTCTTGTAGACCAGGCTGGCCTCGAACTCACAGAGATCCGCCTGCCTCTGCCTCCCGAGTGCTGGGATTAAAGGCGTGCGCCACCGCCGCCCGGCTGATATTGAATTTTTAATTTTCAAGGGTAACATACCAGATGAGTTCCTAGTTTTGAGAAATTTATATTAGTGCATTTCTCTGGACAAGGTATGAGAAGAATCAGGGGACACAGAGAGACCCCGGGGGAATGAGGAATTTTTGAGCCTTGCTGGACACGCAGAATACCTGGTATAAAACTTACAGGCAGTGAGGCAGGAAGGTCACCTCGCAGTGTAACCCCACTTCAAAAGATTATTTAGAAGCCTCCCCAGAGATCTGCATGTAATTTTGTTCAATCTTTATTTAAAACTTCTCCTCTATAACAACCAATTTTTACTGGCCCCTTAGGTGATATCTTAAGACACACTTCTCTTTAATAGTTTCATAACAATTTAAGCCTCAAGTTCATTCATCTCATTTTATTTCCCATATCCATAAAAGGAGTTTGGGGTTCTCACCAGGGAAGATACAAGATACTATGTACCTGGGAAGAAACCTTAGTAATTGTGTGTGGCTTTGCCTAGACCTCTGTCTTGACAATGAGGCACTTGAACCTTGGTATACTTCCCATCCTACAAGCAGATTCAATTATTTTACTTAAAGGCTGCATGACCTCGAGATGTCATTAAAAGCATCAGTTTGCCTTTTGACATAATTGGGGTAAATATTTTGGAAGCAGTGCAGGACTTAGTTGAAATGTTTCTGTGAATGTGTCTGGGAATGTGGGTAATTCAGGAAGGACCATGACAGTTACCTGAACAGAGAAACGGCACCATAGCCTACATCCCCTACCTTCCTCTTCTTTCTAGTCAATTATTTTTTTCTTTCTCAAATATTTGTAATTGTATGAAAGAGCCATTTATTCTTTGCTTTAGTCCCAATGTTTTCAAAATAAATTGTTTACAGAGAATCCCACTTTCCAGTCCAGGACTACTCCTTAAACACACTTTAAATAGTGATTTTTTTTGTTTGATTAACCAGTACATTCTTCAGGTGTATACTAATAATAAATTCTGAAAGCTTCACCAGCATACAATCTCTGAAAAAAAGCACACATGCATGTTCAGGAAAGTTGAAGTACCAAGTGAAGAAAATATTAAATTTCTACACTGTTATATAGTTTTCCATTAGAGCATTAGCAGCAGAAAAAATTTCTTCTTCTTTTACCTCTTCTTCTTCTTCTTCTTCTTCTTCTTCTTCTTCTTCTTCTTCTTCTTCTTCTTCTTCTTCTTCTTCTTTCTCCTCCTCCTCCTCTTCCTCCTCCTCCTCCTCCTCCTCCTCCTCCTCCTCCTCTTCTTCTTCCTCCTCCTCTTCTTTCTCCTCCTCCTCCTCCTTCTTCTTCCTTCTTCTCCTTCTACTCTTTACCGCCCTCCATTTTCTTCTTTGTCTATCTATCAAGAGATCCATTATTGGGACTTTTAGACAAATTAGTGTGTTTGTTACATTAACTTGGGGCACAACCTCACTTGAAAATAAAGAGGAAATTAGAGCCAAGTTCAGAGTAGTTGAGAACCTAGAAAAGTGAAAATTAAATGAAAAACTCCTTTAAAAAAACAGTAAATGTTGCTTAAGGCTGAATTTTCAAACTCTTTAAACCCCAGCTAAATATAATTCAGAGACCTGAATTACTATATAATCATATTATATTTATCCATAGGACAAAGGTCACATATTAAGTGCTTTTCCAAACATGGAAAAGGTCCCAGGCAATGAATCCATTCACTTTTCAGCATATTTTGACAATTTTTTAAGCTGTAAACAGTGGTGATATTTCTATTAAAATCATTTTCTAGCTATGTGGCATATCTACTCCAAATATGATCTCATTATCTGCAAGGAGGTAGATTCCCACTGGCCCTCCCAATTAGGCCAGCAGGCTCCCTTGTTTATACCTTTTAAACTCAGTCACAGAGGAACAATGCTACCTTATCCTTTCGAGAGCAGAAATTCAGCAACCATTCTGCAGAAAAACAGAGCAAATATTTCTTTGTCACACCCATATTTAGTACCTCCCCACAACCAGCTCTTCCACTGTCCTCTCTGATGGACGCTAACAGAGCAAATGTGTTTTGTTCCAAGTGCAGTTTACTGTGCCCACAAATAAATCTTCTGGCTGCTATGTATCAAAAACGTCCAGCGGGTCTAGGTAAATTATCCACCACCACTCCAGTTTTGTCTACTAATTATTTAATGTACATGAAATATTCAGGGAGATTTGCGAGGCATGCAGTGCCTCTCATGAATCCATCCTGACACCTCCCTTACTGAAAATGCATTTCTTAAGGCTGCCCACATCTGTGATGCTGGAGCTTTCGAACGAGAGTAAAGATCCTCCAGGATGAACACATAGAAAGATAGAGCACAAGATCCCATGGCCCTGCTACTCTTCCTTTGCTTCCTTCCTGCTGCCAGTAGCTTGGGGAGTCTGTGTAATCTCATGTTTCTCTTCTCTTCTGAGACAGGTTTGTAGAGATGGAAGAATGGAGAATCAGGTGAACGGATAATCATGCTATCTGGAGGACTGTGTACTTATTGATATTCAAGACAATAAAGAGTGAAGTTAGGCCATGGTCTGACAAATTAGGAATTTGAACTGCACCTACCAACATACACTTTAATGTAACTTATGTGATGAGAAGAATAGGTTTGTGTGTTCAGAAACTGGCTTTGGATCCCAGTGTTCCCAATAACTCATGATTAGAACCAATATACTGCCCTTCAATGCTCTGTACTATACTTTCTTTCCAGGGAAACGTTTACCTTCATACTGTTATTCTCTTTCCCTGTGTGTGTGCATGTACATGTATATATGTGTAGGCCAGAGATTGTCATAGGGTGTTTTCCTGTATGGAGCTCCACCTTATCTTTTGAGAAAGGGTCTTAGTGAAATCAGAACTAATCTGATTGGCTAGCCTGGATAGCCATCTAACTCCTGAGATCTGCCTGCCTCTAGCTCCTGAGATCTGTCTTGTCTCTAGCTCCTGAAATCTGCCTGTCTGCCTGTTCCCTGTTGGCAGCAGCAGTGTTATAGATGTGGGTCCATATCTGAGTTTTCCATGACTTCCAGGCAATCTGAACTCAGACCCTCACACTTGTATGTCAGGCAATCTGTTCCTTCGCCCTCATCACAAACTTCTCAGTGAGTTATTCTGAGGATTGAAACAATGAGTACTTGTGTCCAGAGCAGAGATGAATTCCCTTCCCCCTTATTTCCCGGTGGCAAGGATCTTTCCACTGTGCCTCCTTGCTTTGGCATCAGACGAGTTGTCACAGAGGGAGGCAATATGACAGGCCATTTATACCCACTCTTCATAGCTGATGCTCGCAAAAGTGCTCCCCAGTGGAAGCATTAGCACTCTCATTGCAGAGAGTAAATACTGAGGTTAGTTATGGTGGTTAGGACACTTTGCAAAACGCACATCTGTGCATCACATTGCCAGGGTTTTAATGCCAATGCTATAATGCTCCATATCAGCAACTCTCTTCAAATATGCCTCCCATTGTTCTTCAGATTGTTTGACATTTCCCTTACAGGAAGATAAAAATCCCCCTAGGCTAGAATATCTCCCATTCCTGCTGTCTGTTCCCTTTAGGGCTACCTTATTGCTGTGATAGTTTCATAAGTTCCATGTTTTTCAGCAACTGGAGATTTCTCACAATGTTTCCAGTCATTGTCTTTCCTCATTTTTACTATATGTATTCTGTTCTTGCCTTTTTTAAATTTTTTTTTTTTTTAATTTTAGGTCCACATTCTTACGTATGTCCCCACACCTTCTATGACAGCTTAGGATTTTAGTATCTTGCATTATTGGCCACTTATTCTTTGCTTTATTTAGTCATTTATTTTCTTCTCCTTCTATGCCTATTTATCACCAAATGGCTCTCCTCCTTTTCCAGATGCCTTAAGTTATTAACTCCATCCATTTCTTTCCTGTCTTCACCTATACTAATATTACTTCACATATTCATTCCCCTCTAACATTGTCTACTTGAAAGTCAACATCTGTGGCTCATGTTTTCCCTGAGCTGCAGTATGCTCTTATTTTTAGCCTAATTATGAACATAATAAAGTTTTGATTGTAATTTTCTGCATTGCCTTTTTAGTGACTTGACTCATAAACTCTCTAGCTGCCAACTCTGTATGTTCACTCCTTCTCTATATGAGTAAAATATTCAACCAGGAAGCCATCCTTTCCTGTATCATCATATATACTGCCTCTGCTCATACCTTTCTTTATTCTCTAAAATCCGAGCATCTGATGATAATTACAAATGACCTAGTTTGAAGATTTTTCTTTCATTGTTCTGTTTGTAGAAGGACTGACTTTGTGACTTTATGGCAGTTTCTCTTGTTCTGATGGCCACGTTCAACATTAAGTCTTGTGTTGTATAATTAAAGGACATGAGTCCTGGAACGACATTTAGGTATTGTAGTTGGTGTTCAGCTATAACATAGATGAATCAGCATGTGTGAACATGCCCAGTACGAGTCTAGGCAAATGGCATCTTATCAAATAAAGCCAATGAAACCATGTGTGGTAGTACACATCTGTAATTCCAGCATCACTCAGAAGTCAGTAAAAGGAGAAAGGTGATTATAAGGATAGTCTAGGCTACAAGTGAGACCCTGTCTCCATAAAACAAAAACAAACATAGCAAAAACTAAACACACACACATACACATATATATGTGTGTGTGTGTGTGTGTGTGTGTGTGTGTGTATATATATATATATATATATATATATATATATATATATATATAGAGAGAGAGAGAGAGAGAGAGAGAGAGAGAGAGGAGAGAGATAGCACTTTGGGCACAGCTCAATTGATGAAATGCTTACTCGCAGGAGGACCTGAATACAATTCCTAGAACCTAAAATAAAAAGAAGAAGCAAATCTGAAGGGAGCATGAAGGCATGGTGGTGTGTACTGAAGTGCTGGGGAGGAGGAGACCTGTGGATCCCTGAGGCATGCAGGTCAAACAGCCTAGCCTACTAATCAACTTCCAGGCCTGTGAGAGAATCTATCTTAAACAAAATAAAATGAAAGCAAAAGCCTTAAGGCATTTGATGAATGACATACTAATGATATACTAAAGTTTGTCCTCTCACCTCTACAGACATAACTCTCTCTCTCTCTCTCTCTCTCTCTCTCTCTCTCTCTCTCTCTCTCTCTCTCTCAAAAGAGCTACTTCAGTGTGAAGTTAGTAACAGCATATAACTGTATAATTGGTTCTACCAGAACCATATGGTGAGCCCATCTATATTTGACCAATACAAATGGCAGAAACCGCATAAGCTTCCAGCTCTACCCTTTGCACAATCCGATGATGCCAACTCTAACAGTTCTTTCCATCTGGGGGTGAGGCTATCTCATAGTTAGGGATGTTTACTCGGAATTCTTCATCAGACCGAAAGTTGACATTTGACTCCATCCAGATTTCACCCCTCGACTCTTATCTCTCTCTTCTCCTTAGTGTTGACCCTTTCATCACACACATGTAGATCCTTCAGCTTTTGGAATGAATTCGAAGTACTTCCTCAGCATTCTAAACAATACTACATGGTTTCCATCGCTTCCAGTCCTTGTTGGCATCTGGGTCTCCCATCTGAGCTTTATTTAACTCTATCAGATCCCAGGGTCTCAGAGCTGAGTAAAATCTTTTAGGAACAGCCTATACCATACAAAAGTACCACACTCTGTTCTCTGCAGTCTATTTCCCTCTTCAAAGCCCAAGGTCTAAGTCACCTCTTCAGTCATACCCAGCATTAGTTCAGTTTAAGTTGATAGTTTGCCAGGAAAAAACAACAACAACAACAAACCTACCTTTCCCCCACTTCCATCTACTCTCAGGAAGTTGAGGTTAGGAATCCAGGCTCTGACATTGGCTTCAGTTCCAACTCTTTCATCCAAGTACTGCATTACGGCTCCAAGTGTAAATGATCTCTTATGGAACTCATTTCCTCATCTTAAAAATGCTTTTAAAGGACTCAGTTTCAGATACTGCTTCATGCTGAGTATTCCGTGGTTAACAGGAAGGATCTTAGCATGAATTAATGTAACTTAGAACTTAGCAGTGGAGATAATTACTAAACATTTTTCCAATAACAGTGTTAAAAGTGCATCACGAAGACCTGGCTCACACATCTTCATACATATAACTCCTTATGTTTAGGTGATATTGAAATAAATAATTTACAAAACTACACAGAAGTCTTCCATACAATGGAAAGGTATGTGGGAAGGCCTTGAAGGTAGAAGAGGGATAGCTAATCTAAGGGTCTACAATAACCAATTAAGGTAATCAAATCAAAGAGAGGCTCATATGTCAGGTTCTTATCATGAATATGTAGTCACATTAGGAAGTGGATCTCTTTCCTCTGTGTGTGTGTGTAGTTATATATGCATGCAAAAATGTACATGCATGCATATTCACAGACTAGAGAGAACCCTCAAGAACTGTCCACTTTGCCTTTTTTTTGAAAAAATGTCTCTTCATTTCTTTGGAACACACTAAGTAGGTTAGGTTGAATGGTCACTGAGCCTCAGGATTACAAGCATATAGCACCACCCTGGATTTTGAGGATCTAACGCAGGTCCCCATGCTTGTGCGAGAGGCAGAGTAGTGACTGAGCTATCACCCCAGCCTCCAGGGTTGGATTTGTAAAAGTACTAAGAAGCTATTTAAGATTTTAATATCATGGTGCAGGGTAGCAAAAGTGATGAGATTTTCATTTGTAGGGGGATAATTAAGTATCTGTAGTATGAAAGATGGATTAAGGTGGAAACAAGAAGGAAATGTAAGGGCATGCTTTAATTGATGGTTATTTGAGAATTCAGGGCAGTAACAACATGTTGGATAGAGACAGAGGCAATGGAAATAGACAGATTTCTGAATACTCTTCTGAGGAGCTACATCATATAAAGTATAGAAGGAGACTACAACAGACAGAAAGGATTTATGTACAAAAGACATGACTTGTATCATTTACCTTCCTATCACTTACAAAATACCCAAAGTTTCAGTTCAAGGTTGGTAGGCTCCATTGCTTTGGGCCTCTGACAAGGACAACACTTTATGGTAGGAACATTTGCCATATAAGAGTGCTCACCCCTTGTCCCAGGAAATAGCTTGAGAAAGGAAGGGGTCAGAGTTTTGAAGGGCTTCCCCCCAGGGACCCAAGGACCTACCACTAGGCCACACCTCATAAGAAAAGAACCCCTAGTGCTGCTCACAGGCACGACTCTGAGACATAACCTTTAATGGATGGGCCCTTTGGGAGTGCTTATCCCAATTTACCATTACCTGCTAGGGTTTGGGTTTTGAATGTCCCACATAGGTCGCCTGCAAGCTAAAGTCTTCAATATCACCAGTGCTACATTTGGAAGCTGGAGGAACTTCTAAATGATAAGAACTACTGGAAGGTAGCAAGGTCACTGCGCCGTGCCCTGGACTAGGTCTCTCCTTTTACTGTAGTATGAGCAGCACGCTGCGTTCCCAGCATGGCTCCCGGCTGCCTAGCTAGCTTTACACCCGAAATAATTACACAGAAACTGTATTCTTTTAAACACTGCCTGGCCCATTAGTTTCAGCCTCTTATTGGCTAATTCTCACATCTTGCTTTAATCCATATTTAGTAATCTGTGTAGCACCATGAGGGGTGGCTTACCAGAAGAGATCTTAACCTGCGTCTGTCTCGGAGAAGAGAGGCATGGCATCTGCCTGAGGTGTCTGCCTAACTCTGCTTTCTTTCTCCCACAGTTCTGTTCTGTCTTCTCCACCCACCTATGTTCTGACCTATTAGGCCAAGCAGTTTTCTTTATTAATTAACCAATGAGAGTAACACATAGACAGATGACCCTCCTCCATCACTCTTACATTCCTCGTCATGATGGACTTCCTCAAACAAGGCCCAAAGATGAAGGGCTAAGTGATGATGGAATGAGACCTCTAAATTAACAAAAGACAAAACACTTCCCTCTTTTCAAGAATGTAAAATGGGGTGGGGTTGCTGGTGATGGGGAAGCATGGAATGGGGCTGTTTTAGCTGGCATAGCATGGAGACAGTGAACAGATGTTGACTCCTAAGTGCACAGAACCTGTCAGAGTTGAATTGGATCTTCAGTGCACTTTAAAGTTTCCTTTGCTCTGTAAACATGTTATTACTTTTGATCTCTTTATATATCTTAAGGTGCAAGAGCTAGTTATTTTAGCTAAGTAAAGATTATTCATTTTGTGCTAGTCTTTTCAAGAATGAATCTTATACAGACTCTCCTTCAACGTGCAGCATGACAAATGAACTTGAACTCCTGTCTGTCCTAACTCTACCTTCCAAATGCAGGGTGAACAGCCTTCACCACCCAATAGGTTAGTACACTTGATAGGATGTGCTCGTGTGTGTGTGTTTGTGTGTGTGCACGTGTGCGTGCGTGCATGTGGTGTGTAGAATGGATACAAATTGCTTTGCTTCCATTGCATTTTTTTTCTTGAGAAGTTGTCTTATCAACTTTATGCAAGAATCTATTTTACCTGTATTTGCTGTACCTTTTAAAATTCGACTTTAATGACTTTGTGCTGCAAACCATTCATGAGACCCTCACCTGCTGAGCTGGTTTAACTTCAGGTGTCTTGATAAAGTAACTGCCCAATTACTTGATTTTTATAATTGCTACACAGGGGTGTTAAGCCCGGGAAATGTGCATGTTCAAGACCTCAGTGCCTCCTATATTTTTCATCCTTTCATTTTGAGTTTGAAAAATTGGCATGAAAATTGTTTTCTGACACTTCTTTTGAACCCTTAAATTATGTATCTATGACTAATAGCGATGTCTCAGGATGTTCTCTTAGAGAGGAAATCTAGTTTGAAAATCTGTCTTTTGTTTTTCATTCTGCAATTTCCTAAAAAGATCAGCTCAGGGATGTTCTTTGCCCCCTCCTCAGATTCCCAGCAGTGCACGACACCCTCCTCTGCTACAGTGTGCTTCCTTTATATATTCAGACAGGTTATTTTTGTTCGGCATTTCCATGTGTTCAAAATTAAAGCAGCAGCAAGGAAACTGGGAGACGATTCCACGTGGTAAGAATTCACAATGGCGTTTTAAGTCAAACCAAGTGTGTATGCAATCACATTAATACACTATCGCTAGGCATAAGCAAGATAACTGTAAGCACTCTCAGGTGAAGGCTGAGTTTGTCCTGCTCAGAAGAACCTACCGCATGACGCTGTATTAAATGGCTACTCACAAAATATTGAAATGTGACTCGTCCCAGATTCTACTTCCTGCCAGTGATTTGTCTAGGCTTTCCGCAGGCTCACCAGTTTCTCCAGCATCCCATGTCTTATCTCTGGGGACATTATCCGTAAAGCCAGGCTTCCAGGCTTCTCATCCTCACATTTTTTTCTTGAGCTCCATCCTTAAGCAGTCCTGAGATCTGGTAATTACCACAGTTTCTAACCTTGGTGTTCAGCTTCAGATGTTTTGATTTAGCCAGTCTCTGCTGAATCCCAGGCTAGCTCCGCTTCCTTACTTTTCAGAGCCTGCACCTGAATCTGTCAATGCAGACTCTGACACCTGCTTAGAATGTGATTCCTGATATACAGATGGAACCATTCTCTGTAGCCGAGTGTCCCATAACTCTCCAAAGCTCCGGTTATCATGTGGCCTCCATGGTACATGGATGCCTTACCTCCGTGTTTGATCTTCCCTTTTGTAAATACTCAAGTTTGCATCATAGTGACTACAATACTCGGCAGATACAATTTAAGGGAAGGACTGGTGTGGCCTCATGTTTACACAGGGTTTCAGTCCTTAGCGTCAGGTAGAACGTTGCAGGACAGAACCTTCCCTGATCACTTAATTTCACTGCAGCTTCCAGATCCTTGTTGTGCTGGTTTGAATAAGAATGACCACCACAGGCTCCTAGATTCCAGTGCTTCATCAGCAAAGAATGGCACTATTTGAAGGGATTATGAGTTGTGGTGTTGTTGGAGGAAGTGTGTCATTGGGGATTGACTTTGGGGTTTCAGAAGCCTAAGCCAGGCCCAGTAGCACTCTCTCTTCCTGCTGCCTGTGAATCTAGATGTAGAACTTTCAGGTCCTTCTCCAGCACCTTATTAGTATGTGTGTTCGCACCAGATGATAGTGGACTAAACCCCAGAAGGTGAGCAAGCCTCAATTAAATGCTCTTCCTTACAAGATTTGCCATGGCCGTGGTGTCTCTTCACACAATAGAACAATGATAAAGTCACTCTCCAAATCATGCCACTATCTGTGGAATGAGCATTCAAAACATTCGCCTGTGTGTGTGAGGGGTGGGGGGTCATTTCATATTCAAATGAACACCATCTGCCTAAGTCTGATTCTGGCTTCTAGCCACTTCTTGGAGCTGAATACCTCCTTATCTGTTATTCTATCCCAGGTCATTCTTGTCCCTCATATTTGCTGGTCTGTGTAGTACTGTTATTTGGGCAAATAGCATGGTCTTGTTGCTATACATAAACAAAAAACAATCAGGAAACTTGCAAAAGGAATATACAAAAGTTATTTAAGTATCAACTAAAAAGCTAAAGTAAATGATCTCAGATGCCACTTCTAACCCCAATCTTTTGGTTAGATAAAATATACAGCATCAAATATCTGACATGGATGCTACTTATAAACTCAACTAGTGAACCTGAGATCTCATATAAAGTTTATAATGGTAGTTTTTGTCTAATACTGAGTGAAGAAGCTGAGTCACACTGTCCAGAGTGCAGGTTTCTGGTGAGAGTGGCTGTATTTCTGGGCATCAAACAAACCCTTTCTGTTTGTTTTAAAAGGTACTTAATCTGCTCACAGAGTCTCTGGAGGTACTGTTAGAGTCTTGTGTTTATCATATTTTGCAAAATATTTTTGTGGCTTTCTCTTTTCTGTGAAATATCTAAAGTACCAGTTACAATTTCCAAAACATCATGGGATAAGATACTTGGTTCACAGCTCAGCTCACACAATGCTCTCTTTTAGCATGGATTTCAACATCCCAGCTTGGTTGTGACCAGCCAGACTGCCACCTACCTCCTTGGCTTTGCACTAAGATGCCTCTTGTGTTAGATTCTCTTTCTCCAAGTATCTACCCTGGTTCAACATTTAAGTTGAATATCATTGCCTTCCAGCTACCACTTTAAAATGAAACCATTTTTTTTGCATAGATATGAGTGTCTTCATTTCCTAGATCATTAATAGTCTTTTTGGAGTTCATATCAGTAAGTTACTAATATTTTTGTATCTCTTCCCTGAAGGAACACAAACTAGAAATCCAGCTCTCCCTCATTCATAAAGAGTGATTTTATCTTTTAGTGTGTGTGAGTGTGTGTGTGTGTTGGGTGCTTCTGTGCATGTGAAGGCCGAAGGTGTCTTTCTTGATCACTGTTCACTTTACATACTGAAGCAGATCTCCTAAATCTACAGTTCAACTGTTTCTGCTTGCCTATCTAATTGGGTCTCTTTGAAGCTGCCCTGTCTCCATCTCCTGTGTGCTGGAATGATGGACACAATGCCAAATCTTCAGTTTCTTCATTATATTTTTATTGCATATGTGTACTTGGCACAGTGTGATAATTTGATATATCTATATGACATAAAACCATCCAGGCAATGTATTGGGCATTTCCATTTTCTTAAACATTTCTTTGTGTTGGAACTTCTGGATTATTTTCTTCCTGCATTTTATAAATCTTATAATAAATTGTTGCAAACAAACTATAATTGTTCTACTGTGTGGCAAGACACATGTCCTGACTATGCACTATTATCCTGCTTCCCTCCACCCTTCCCCCTTCACCCCTCCCTAGCCCTAATAAGGATTTCACTATCTCCTCCATGAAATTATATTTTTTCAGCTTCTGAGTACAAGTGAGAACAACGGACATCTGACTTTCTGTGTATGTCTCATTTCTCTTAACACAGGATTGTCTAGTTCCACTCACATTGCCATCAATGACAGCAGTTCACTCTTTCTGATGACTAGATACTGGATGTATTTGTATATATTCACAATGTCTATGCCCATTCATCCATTGCTGGATACAGCAGTTGAATCCATAAACTGACTATCGTGAGTGGTCTGTGTTTAACAAGGGAGCCGACGTTCCCCTTTATAGACTGGCACTGTCATTTTGGCTGGATACCAGCAGTAGAATAGCTAAATTATACACTAGTTTTGTTTCTGTCTCCTTATTCTTCCCGATTCCAAGCACAATAAATGTTTACTAGTTAAAACTTGAACAAATGTGTCAATTCCTGAAACAAATGAGATGTGTTAAGAGATAATATATTTATAAAACACAAATTTTACAAATTATTTTCTAACCTCTATAGTTACAATGATACTGAAAATAAATTTTTATGTGTTTAAAGGGACCCCTTTCGGATGTTCAAAGATACCAGTTTATTGTATTTTAAAATAATTAAATATCAGATATTAAATAGATTTTTCCTTAAATCTTTGTTTTAAAACTTACGTCATCAAAGTACTATTGCTTCATCTGCCTCTACTCTATTTCCAGGTTTATTTAATTAAGTACTGAAAATCCCTCTCTCCTTTGCTGATAGTGTCTCCCAAGGTTTGAAAGGCCTCCTGGGGACAAACGAAGCCATCTTGAGGTATAGGGAACTCTCTCTCATTTCTAATGTATAGGATTTTTAAATTAATTGCTTTTTGTATGAGAAGGTCACTAGTTAGTTCCTGGCCACTTAGCCCCGAAATAATCACACAGAAACTTTATTAATTAAAACATTACCTAGCCCATTAGCTCTAGCTTCTTATTGGCTAGCACATATCCTAATTTAACCCATTTCTACTAATCTGTGTATCACCACATGGCTGTGGCTTACCCGCTAAAGTTTCAGAATCTGTCTACAGCAGGGCTACAAGGCTTCTCTCTGACTCTGCCCTTCTTTCTCCCAGCATTCAGTTTAGTTTTCCCTGCCTAACTCTGTTCCCCTATAGCTCTGCTATAGGCCCAAAGCAGTTCCTTTATTAACCAATGATATTCACAGCATACAGAGGGGAATCCCAGATCAACATTTGATTTCATTTTTGACTCACATGACCTACCTGCTCATTAGTGAGATCCAGAGTTACGTGGACACATGTGCACACAGTCAGCAATGATCAAATGTAACCTCCTTCTTTCTACACATACCTTCTCCAGTCTCTGAAGCCACAATCCTACCTTAGTCAGGTTTTTTTTTTTTTCTTTTCTTCTATGTATGAAAAAAAGGTGAAGTACTTGTCTTTCTGTTTCTGGTGCATTTTAATCAACATGATGTTCTTTGATTCCATCCATTTTGCTATTAGTATTTCATTCTTATTTGTGGTTAAATTGCATTCTACCTTTCCTTATCTTGTAGTGCTGAGGGTACAACCTGGGGTCCTGTGTATGCTAGGTAAGTACTGTCACTGAGCTGTTGTGTATACCCAGTAATTTAAATTTATTCCTTCTTCGATTGGTGGGTAAAGTGGTTAATCCATATCTTAACTGTGTGAACAGTCCCTCGATAAACCTGGGGGTGCTGTCGCTCCTTTGATGTGTCTTATTTCCTTTGTTTACCTGCCTAAAAGTGAATCACAGAACAGATTCTTTTTGTTGTTGCTGCTGTTGCTTTATTTTGCTTTAAGAGGGAACTTCGTACTATTGCTCCTAATGGTTGAACTATTTTTAGTTCTGTTAGCTGTGTGTAAGATTCCTTCCACCCCAATATATTGGATGGGCAGGATTCTAGAGAATGAGACAGAATATTGATCTTTATTAGTCATTTTGAACTTTACTTTGCCTAATGTGGTATGTCATTTTCCAGGCTCCAACAAACTCACAACTTCTTCCAAACACTGATACAACAACATCACTCAAGTTTGCTTTCTGTTTTTACCCAGGGAAATGCTGTTTCAGGCTTCATTTAGATTGTAGTTCTGAGACATTCTCTCCACGTCCATTTCCTTTCTCTGTTTTCATTCTTCTCCCTTGTTTCCCTTCAAGTCCCTCATGACTGATCACACATTCCAGATTGGAAGATTCTGAGCAAGTTGCTTCTAGTAAGTTACAGTTATCGAGATCAGGTTCTGGTTAATGAGTGATTCTGGATTTATCCCTCACTTTGGCACTGGCTGAGGGATCTTTGGTGTGTCAGAAAGGTCAGAATGAAGAGTGACATTGCCTAAAATGCCCACGTTCTGGGACCGAGTCAGGACCAACTGCAGGGCTCAGTGTCTGTCACATGGTACACCTATTTACAGTAGATTGGTTATTCAACTTCTAAGATGCTGGCTGGAAGGTCCTTTAAAACACAGACTAGACATTCATGTGGAAATTTGTAAGATCTTGCTGATCTACAAGGATGGCTATACTTCTAGCATTTTATGGTCATTATGGAATACAGTGGGGGAAAGAATTGAAACCCACTAAGTAGCAGGCTCTTTCCCCATCATTTTACATGTTTTTTTTACTTGATTTTCACAGGGCTCCTATACAGTAGTTTTTGTTATCTTTCTTTGTTTCTTTTTCTTTTTTTCTTCTTTTGCAAAAGGTAAAAGCGACTCTGTGAGACCTAAAATAGCTTATGATGTGAGATTTCAGTGCTTGCAAGTGTCAGACAGAAGCTCAGACATGTCTGTTTCCAAATTTATGTTTTATATTTCCAAAGAAATCCGATATTAGGGATAGACAAGGGTTACCATTCATGAAGTATTTCTGCAGGATGACAAAGGGAATTACAAACTGGAAATAGTTTTGATGATGATGTTTGTGTGGGAAATAATGTATCACACAGATAAATAAAATATGTCTCCACATTTGCAAACATTCTCAGAACCCAGAATGTGTAAATGTGGTTCAGTCTAACTCACATTGACCATAGGAAGCTGTGGAATTGTATCTTGTCCCTGCAGAATATCTCAAGAAACCCGTGCCTAGGGAAATGATCTCTGAGTTAGCATCCATCTGTTGTACCAAAGGACCCACTATTTCAAAATAATAATTGAAATTTAGCAATATCCTTGCATTCATAATTGAGCAAATCTAATGAAAGGTGAAATCTGTTCTTTGGATACCTGTCTTTCCAGTTACTAAACCTTGTTTTGAGCCACAGTGCATCTTGGTTAATGTGGAGTTAAAGAAATCAGATCTACACAAAATATGCATTTTCAAATCAAACCCCTCGGTTGGTGATGGTGTGCTTCTTGTGCAGTGAGTGATTCCTGGGTACCGGAGCCCCAGACATCCAGTTGCCATAAATCACCTGAGAAAGGTGATCATTAAACAGATTAAAATGCATGGAAATTACCTACACGTGGACAATTAGATTAAGTGAAGCAACTATAGTAGAATGCCCGGATGGCTGAAGGAACTTTATTTAGATTATCACTGCACCACTGTTGTGCAAATCACACCATTAAGGAGAATATTACAAACCTCACCTCACTCCCCTTCCACGTGGGGTTTGCAACTGAAATTCCTCCCCAGCTTAATAAACAGTTACCTCCAAGAAGGCACTTTGAAGCCGCCTTTCCAGTCAGATCTGTATTTTCACATGGTTCAGAGCCAAGGCTTATCTCTATGTGGCATGTTTGGAGGAATAACAGTGTTTAAATAATGTCTGAAATGGAGCATAAAAATCCTTTGTAACTCAAATGGACACACTGAGAAATTGGGAGCTTCAGCTCACATTACCTTTCTGCTATTTCCTTCAAAGACTGACACTAAGGCTTCGCCCCCTGCAGAAAGCAACTCTCCTAGAGCCCTGTGCTCATTCTCTAGGTATGCCTTGCTCCCATACTCTCCTCCTAATGCTAATAAAAGCCAGTTTGGAGAACAGGGGTGACTAGAGTTCTAAATTTGTCATCAAATTCTATGTAAAACTCAAGTGTCTGTCTCCTTCTTTCTGCCTTCTTACCTGATCACCGGAAAGGAAGTGAAAAGGTAAGTGTCTCCGTGTGTCTTTAAAGATGACTTTTTAATTGCAGACATTTCAGGATTTGGAAGCTATAGATTGGATTTTTTTTGGGGGGGGGGATAAAAACTATGAATCAAGGTGTGCTTTTCTTCCTTATTTCAGGTATTATTCTTATAATTTTATTAGATTGTTATATTTTATAGAGGAATAAAAATGGAGGAAGAATGGGGAGGAGGGAAGGAGAGAAGAAGCAAGGAAAAATGGGAGGGGAAGGGAAAGAGAGAAAGTCAGTAGAGAGGAAGAAAAGAAGGAATGAAGAAAGGGTGGAAGGGAGGAAGAAGGGAGGAAGGGCTTAGGTTGGTTCAGTGTCTTTCCTGTGTGCCAAGGGCTTTGTCTGTTCTTTACCATCTCAGCACTGTTTGTGGAATTTCATCCTCATAGCAACCTACCCAGACAGACGCTACTGACTCATCATGGTTAGTCAAACAGCAATTTGAAAGGATTTACCAACATGTCATCAGGGGAAACCAGATACCGAACCTCCTTTCTTCAGCAAGCCTGTGGTCTTCCAGCTGCATTCTCCTGCTTCGCTGAATGTCACACATGTGCCAATGAGGAGAGCATCAACAGTAAACAAAATCAATAAAGCATAGTGACAGCTGTGCAGTGGGGAGGAGCATCAGTTACAGATGTTAGAAAAGGCAGTTGAGCTTAAGCCTGGATCCCATTTGCAAAACTAAGAAAAATGGAAATAACACAATTAGCAAAATACTTAAATATAGCAGACGATCTGTGAATCACTTTAGATACGCTGTTCATTCCACAATGAAAACCTACAAACAGGCATTCTATGTCCATTTTACAAATGAGAACAGCAAAGGCTCAGAGATATGAGCTGCTAAATGACCCAGGTAGTAAGGGGCTGATCTGTGACCAGAAGTAGATTAAAGGATCTACAACCCACTCCAGTAGTATATTATACAGTTTAAATGCTAAGTAGTAGAAAAGCATCTGTTGAGCTTAATTTTGTTTCTTGCTTGGTCTGTTTACCTGTACATTTAAGCAACATTGTTAAGATACTCACTTTCTATATACAAACATTTAAAGTATGAGATTTAAAACTGTTGAGTAAATTGTTTGACTTATATGACAACTCCAATTGAACTCTTTAACTTTTTTATACTTCTGAAGCTATATAACATACACATTCCTAGGTAATTATTGATTTACTTTGTATCTTTTGATATGTATATTCTCTCTCTCTCTCTCTCTCTATATATATATATATATATATATATATATATATATATATATACACACACACATCAGACTGTTGGAAGCAGTGAACCCCCAGATCCTGAAACAACTTGTTTTCCCCTGATCTGAGTGCCTACAGCTGCTCTGAACACGAGACCCTCAGGAGTTCCTGATGGCGGGAGAGTGGTTTCTGGTGCTTTTGGCTAGGGTATGGCTATCTCTATATAAGCTGCCCCTGAGAACAATAAAGGAGACATTCTTGGAACATGCTGGCATCAAGGATGACCCGTGTCTGGCTGTCTGTGTCTTTGTGTGTTTCAATCTCTAGCTCCTTGCCTGGCTCGCGAACTATGGTCTGCAGCGCATAGAGTGCAGATGGGAGTCGTGCGCTACATCAGACATATGAAAACATATAGTATGTAGCAGTTTGCAAATACTCATTGTCTATTCTTTTGATTTTAGCCATGCTAGGGAGTACAAAATAGTATCTCTATGCAATTTTGGTTTACATATCTATAATAACAAAGGTTGTTACTTATGTTTTCATGTGTTAATTAGCTGTTTGTATATCTCAAGGGAAAATAACTATCAAAGTTTTACTCATTTTATTGCTTTGTCATTATTAACGACTCTTATTATTTTGCATTTTTAAATTAATTTAATTTTTTGAGAAGTCCATTCATGCATATAATATGTTTAGATCAAATATATCTCCTATTCCCTTCCTTCCAATTCGTCACCTATCCCTGCTGCCCTCCCAACGTCATATGCTCTGTTTTTGCACACATTGTGTCTACTTCCTACTACCAGTATATACATATATATAGGCCTATCTTCTGGAGCACGGGTTGCCCCCCAGGGATGGCATCACTGAAGAAACTTACCCTTTCCCTCTGCAGCAGCCATCAATTACCAAAGCTCCTCAAATGAACTGTAGGCCCTCTGGAGGTCCTCCCTCATTCATGCTGGGAGTTTGACTGGCTTGATCTTATGCCAGCCTTGTGCAGTCACCCTGGCAGTCAGTTTAGCTGTGCAACAGCCACTGTTCCGTGTGGTAAGTACTGCTTCCCAGAAGACATCCATGACACCTAGCCAAACTGTCCCTTCCGCCTTTCCATGCATACTGATAATATCTCTTGCAGCAAAGAAATTTGAGTTTTGATGTCATTTTTATTCTTTTTCGGCTTGTGCTTTTAATGCCATGTCTATGAAGTTCTTACCTAAGTCAAGGTCATAAAATTATCAAAAACTAATTCTTTGTTAGATAACCAGTTGTCTCACCATCTTTTGTTGTTAACTACGAGAAAGTTGTGTTATTGGTTTTCCCTTCTACTTTAGTAGTAGTGGGACTCAATCTGTTTCTTATCTGTGAGCCTAATGGTCACCATACATTTCATTGCTGATGAAGTGAAGAATGTAATCCCCAAAATGAATTCCTTACATTATTTCCAGTATGTGTCTTTTATTTGATACATATCTATTAACCTCAAAACTCCAGATCATTTTGTTGAAATCAAATGATTAATTCTACCAATGAGTTTAAATAAATAAGGAACAATTCCATACATCAATCTCCTCAAGGCTCAAATGAAGCAGAAGAGCCATTATCCCTTCTTCAACTGTTTCTTAAAGGATGTTGATGCAGGGGACTAGTCAGTAGAGCTCAGAAACTTAAGTATAACACTTTCAGGAAACAGATTCCTATGTGATAAACAGCACTGCTATTCCATTTGTTATGAAAAAAAATCCAGTTCTCCATACTGCCTATGCAAACAACACACGCAAAAGAAGATGTTGAAAAGATTCTATTTCTTGAGCAGTGTTGAGATTTTTATCTCTATATTGCATTTTTCTCTGGGATTCATTTACTCTGAGTATATTTTGCTTTTTGTTACTTTCTTTCCTTTATATTCTGAAAGAGTTTTCTATTTTGCATTTAAATATTGAACTACATTTTTTTTTCTGATTTCCAAAGCACTTACTCTCCTGGCTATTAAGATGAATTGAATGCACTATTCTTAGACATCATTCTTTAGCCATTGTTAACAAAAGCAGAGAATCACATGATTATTGATGATTCCAGGTCTTGGGACACAGCATGGGTTTCAAACTCACATCAGCTATGGGGGAAGGATGCTTCTTAAAAATGAGAAAGGAACACTTTGTCAAGAAGTATAAGTGGGAGAAAAAAATCTTTCTTGAAAACTATCAGGCCACAGAACCCTGAGCTCTTCCTTCATTGAATTATGCTTCACACATATTTCCCATTCTCTTTCTCTAATGGGATTTTACCACCAGTGACTACTCAGACAATTGTCTCTACAGCTCCTTTTATCAGCACCTAAGGAAGTATTTAATCTCATCCTTGGAGGGAGCAGCCAGGTTTTCTATCTCTTACTTCTCTTGAAGAGATAAATTCCAAAGTCTTATCCTTTAAACACATCACCAGTGGTGGCCATTTTGTTGAAACAAGAGAGGATTAACCTGCAAGGGACAGCAACACGGGATGCTTTAGATTTTAACAACTCCCGCTCATCCTTTGATAACCTCAGAGGTGCCACTGGAAACGGCTCTGATCTCCTTTCTTCTCCAACAGCTGAAGACAGAATTTCCTGAAAACCCTGTTGGCTCCCTTCTCCTTTTAGATGATCCTGCTGGTTTCTAATCTTATACAAACCCGGGCTTCATTACTCACTTGCACACAGGTTTGGATTCACTGTCATAGTCTGTTTTCATTGACACTACTAGGCAATTTGCATACAATAGCAATTTAAATTATGAATTAGGCACGTGGAAAAGCATTATGCCTTCAACTGCTCAGTGCCTGTTGAGAGCTGCCTTACTGTACCCCAACATGGTAAAGGGCATCACGGACAATCAGAGCAGTACCCTAGATCTTATTGGAAAGCTGCTGGTGTCTTGGGGGACTCAGCAGTATCCTTTCATGGAATCTTCCAAACACCAACAACATGTAAGCACCAGGATTGCATTTCCAACACAAAAACTTTGGGGAACACATGCAAGCCATAGCCTTTACTAACACCAAACTGTTAGGAGTTTTCTAACTTGTCATACATTTCCCACTCACGCAGGTTGCCAGTGTGATTCCTGCTTCCTGGGATTCCATATCGACTCCCCTTTTCAAAATTCAAATCCATTCTCTCCCTTTCTTCAAAAGTGACTCAAATTTTAAATATTTAAAAGAGCCTTTCTTGAACAACCTACCATTCATGGCTGTTTTTACTTGCTGCTGTCTCCACACACTTCTTTAGAATTAGATTACTGTTCTACATGACTGTATCTTTGCTATATTTTTGCCTTCCATTCCTATACTCTTTTTTTGATGGGACACTCCAGTTTATTTCTTTCTCTTATGATAGTTTCTACTTCTTGGTATGGAGTAACAGCTAGTTAAGATGTTGTAAACAGGATTAAATAGAAACGAAATGTATAAGGAGGTTATGACTGTATTCATTTTAGAAGAAGATATCCATTGAAATGAGTTAACACAAACATCTGAAACCTCCTTCTGCCTATGCCTTAGAATGTCACTTGTGTACCCATGTAGCTCACTAACACAAACAGTGGCACTGGTGTATGCAGCCTTAAAGAAATGAGCACCCCACAACATTAAGGGTTTGCTGTACAGACTTTATTTGGTAGTCTGTACCATTTCTCAAAGACAAGTTACAGGAATTCCAGGGACCACAAGATTTGTCTGTTGCCCTAGAAGTCTGAAACCATGAAGCATTTTATCTGACTACTTTTTAACTGTGTCCACATAACTGTTTCCCAGGCCACTGTTGTTCCCACTGCAAGTGGTAATGGGTACCTGCTAACTCAGGTGGTATCGCCACACCAGTGGGTACTGAGTCCATTACAATACCACCATGATCCTTAGTGCCATTCTTGGATGTGTTTGAAGACTGGCTTTCTTCAGTGCCTTTTGAACCTAGACACCTCAACAAGTGGCGGTGGTGTTTTCAAACTATTTGTTTGCCTCACCAAAAAGTAGAGACAAATTCCTATGGATCTCTACTGGAATGCAATTGAGTGTTTTTATAAGGCAGGACTGTAAGGAGATTGCTGCTTACTGACGTAGAAGCTAATCTCAGAATACGGTTTTAAAACAAAATCTCTTTCTTTCTTTTTATTTTCTAACTCAGTCCCTAAAATTTTAGGTTTTAGGTTTCAAATATCTAATTTTAGAACTTTATTGGCATTATCTTCAAAGTTTATTCTATATCTCATTGATACCCAGTCTTCCTTTGGTTACCCCACTACAACAGCTCTCTAGATCAGTATAAAGACTGAAGTCTACCGATGTGATCATCTTTGTCTTTCTCTCTCTCTCTCTCTCTCTCTCTCTCTCTCTCTCTCTCTCTTTCTCTCTCTCTCTCTCTTTCTCTCTCTTGTATTTGTAAGATGTAGAGACACAGAAAAACTGAAAGAGACAGGAAGCAGTTGAAAAAGAAAGAAGAAGAAAAGGAAGAGGAAGGGTTAGAAAGAGAAGATTAAAGAAGGATGAGGAGAAGGAAGACAATATGGAAGCCAAGGACACGCTATTCTCTGCCAAAGAATTTGTGAGTTTAGTTAATAATCCAGTGTCTTGCTTCTCTTTTTTGGCTATGTAATGTCAACAAGTAATTCGTATAATTTTTCTTGGCACTGAAACGAGTGCTATATTTTATTACTAGATTTCCCAATGGTTTTGTTCCTGTGAAAAAGGGATGTTGCTCACTGTCTTTGTCCTTTTAAATATGGCTTCAGCAAGCAGGGAAAATAATTCACTGGCTCTTTTCCATGTTTTCCTTCTAACATTCTCTGTGTCTCAGCTTCCTACTACTACTCAGTGGGACCCTGGAATCCTCCAGGGAGAATTACCTTCCCTTAAGCTATTTCCTGTTGTGGAAAAACACCTTTTTCTTCTTATCCTTAAGGAGAAACCTAGTGATAAGAACACTGTTAAGGTCTCTACTAACTCCATTCTCCACCAAGAGATTACTGATTCTCCTCTGACTCTCTCTTATCCCCTCTCTGCTTTTCATTCCTACCGCCCTCCTTCCTCCCTTGCCGCTCCACTCCATCCTCTTTCCTTCCATTTCTTCCCTGCCCTTCTTCCCTCCTTCCTTCCTAGCTGAGAGCTGTTTTAGGCAAGTCACTTCACCTCCCCAAATTTCGTTTCTCTCCGATGAAAATATCACATGTCAGAGTTCAGAGTACCAAAATATTTTTTTTTCTTCTAAAAAAATACCTTCCTATGTTTATTTCCAATTTCCATATCTGCAATGGATCTCTGGATCATTTTAATGAAGAATGTGGTGGTTTCCTTGCTGTCTAGTTTCACTTCTCCCCATTTCCTTTGATACTTTATGAGTGTCATTGTGGTGTGGGACATAATTCTAGTTGCAGCCATCCTGTTGGAGATTGTTCATTATACCTGTGATGCTAACCAAACTGGAAAAGCTCATTATCATTTCCCATTTTTAATCTGCCGTCATTGCTTTCTTCTTTCCTCTTCTTCTTTCTGTGTTGCCTTGTAGCTTCCTAAGGTCCTATTCTCATCACCGCACTACCTCTGCCTCTGTGTTCTTTAGTTTAGCTAACGTTATTGATTCATCTTTATGTTCATTGACCTTTTCTCTGGCTTCTTTCTTCCGCTATTGCAGCCAGTCGGTGAAATTTTAATTTGAGATATTGTATTTTTGTTATAAAATATTATTTGAACAACTATAAACAAATATAAAAATATAACCTGCTAAGTCCATGTTTGCTGTTTATGTGTATATGGCCAGGGAGTGGTGGTACACATCTGTAATCCCAGGACTTAGGAGACAGAGGCAGAGGGATCTCTGTTAGTTCAAGATCATCCTGGGCTACACAAGATTGAATCAGTCTAAAAGATAAACAGAGCTCACGCAAAGGTGACCCCAGCACTTGGGATCCCATACCTTTAACTCCAGCACTAGGGTGGTAGAAACAGGAGTGACATGACTGAGTAGAGAAAGGACTATAAGACAGAAGGAGACAGGAGCTCAGGCCAGTCTGAGGTGTGACTGGAGACAGATCTGGATATGCAGCCTGAGAATAGGATCACCCCTTTGCTCTGAGAATTGCTTAGAGATAGAGAACTCTCTGGTGGCTGACCTCTCTGCTTCTCTGATCTTAAGCATTAATCCCCATATCTGACCTTGGGTTTTTCTTATTAAAACCAACTGGAATTGATGCTACAGAAAGGAAAGGTGGGAAAGTGATGTAATTATTTATTTGTCCTATTCTCATAATTCTTTGTTTCATTTGAGACATTTTCTCTTTCCATTTATTTCAAGAGTGTTAATCCTGCGCCTCCTGCAAAGAACTAGAGTTCCCTTCCTAGTGTGGGCAACTCAGGACCGTGGGTAAGTCCCGCTCCAGGGGATCTGATGAATCTGACCTCCTAGGCCACACACAGGCACATATATACAGACATATACATAATCAAAAATTATGAGAGCTTTTGGCTAGGTCTACACATCCGGGTTGACCTTGAGCCAAAGTGGTGAAAACTGGAGAGAAACAGTGTGGCTTTCCTCCCACCCTCACCAGAGCTCAGTGCTCTGCACTCAGAGAGCAGTTTTCCTCGGGGTCTTCTGTTGTCCACATTGCTACATGCTGTCATCATAGAAGTGCTGTACTATTGCCTTGGGCACGAGAGAGGGGGGGCTGGCTTTCTGGCCCATGAGATTCCCTTTCCATTTGAGAGAATTTTTGTAGAAGTTTTCTGCTCTCTTTGACTTTTTTTTGTAGTTTTGCGCTTGGTTCAAAACTGGGAGCTGAAGGAAAAAAAAAAAACATAAACCCTGCCATATTGGTCACCCCTCAACTTCCTACTCCTCTTCCAAATCAACCTGGAAATTTAACTGTTATTGCAGAGTTCCTTTCTGCAGTCTGATAATAGTTTCTCATCACAGTCATTAGGAGAGAGGGGGTATCAGGAAGTTAGTGCATTTTGGTTGTAACGAGTAGACCTCATCTTCTCCTTCAAATTAATGTGAAACTGTTATAGTATGAACCTTGAGTTCCAGGTGAATCACCAATCAGGAAAATGGGAACTTTTTTATAGGCCAATATTATATAGCCATTTTCTCAATTAATATTTCTTCTTCTCAGACAAGTCTAGGTTTGAGTCAAATTAACAGAAACCAAATAACACAACAGGAGCTGAATATAAAATGCCTGGTCTTTTTTGAAAAGATGGAAGCATGTGGAGATCTCAATAAATATTAAACTTTCTTCTTCCAAGTTCCAGATGCATGCCATCCTCATACACATAGCCAGATACCCACTGTGTCTTAGGCAGAGCTACAATAGTTCATCTTATCTATGGTCCAAGTTCTGCTGTAAACAATGGGACAAAGTTACCTCAAGAAGGTAGTGGTAATAATGGTACAAGCCATGATACTTGTTTATTCTAAGTGTGTGTTTATACGAATACCTGAGTGTGCATTGTTATTTATACATGTGTGCTTTTGTTTCGTTTTATGTATACATGTACTGTATTTATGTAAGACCCTAAGTAGTAGTTAAGAAATTAAAATGTTCAACACCTACTTGGCAACTGAGAAACACTAAGATTTTGGGTAATTTAAATTGTTAATATGTAATACCTCTGACTATGTAGAGTAACATATAACAAATTGTACTAAATTGGAGACATTAATGTCTTCAGGATTATCAAAAAAGATTTCAGGTAAATCAATAATGAAAAATCAGTTATCTAGCCTCATTTTAAATGCTTTTTAATGAATATAATGAAACTTGCATCTCCATAGACAGTAGGGTGCTATGTGTGACCCTATCCTGATGTCTACTCTAATGTGCTTTTGGAATGTCTGATCTGCCCATGTTATATGAATACATTTGTTTGTATTTTTATATTTCCATGCTTAGACAGGAAAGGAATTTTCTCACTGGTTTGCTTCTATAATGACTCAGGCAAAGAAAAAAATTCTAGCGGAAGCAGTCTCTGCATCCCAGAACTAAGTGGAACACTTAAAAAAATGAGGGTTCATTTGGTCTAATGCCCAATTTGATGCAATAATAGGATTATTATCTTATGGCAGAGATAACTGAAGTTTAAGGAGTTAAAATAATAAACTGAAATTTCAAAAATTTTTTTTTTTTTTTGCTATCCAGTTCTAGGACAAAGCGTTTGATTTGTTATCTTTTGTGGGATGATGAACTACCTATATTTATACTGCATTGTAATTCATTTACTCATCATCTTGCATTTTGAGCTAAGTTTAGATGATTTTTTTCTAGACCCTTTTGGTTTTTTTTTTTTTTGGGGGGGGGGTTTCGAGACAGGGTTTCTCTGTGGCTTTGGAGCCTGTCCTGGAACTAGCTCTTGTAGACCAGGCTGGTCTCGAACTCACAGAGATCCGCCTGCCTCTGCCTTCCGAGTGCTGGGATTGAAGGCGTGTGCCACCACCGCCCGGCTTCTAGACCCTTTTGGATACCTATCTATATGTGTGTAGTTACCAGATGGCCCAAGGAAGGCTACCTGCTATCCGCAGGAACTGGCTTTTCCATGTCTAGTAGGCTGCAGTGGGAGTGTGAGGTTGCTCTCTAAACATGCCCTTCCCAACAGAATAGCCCTTGTTTCCTACCATAAAGTGAGAGGGTTTCTAAGAGTCCAAGTTTATCTGCTAGACTTTCTGTGTCATTGACCCAAAGAAATCCATATTGTCAGCTGAAGGTTAATCTGTAGGGCAAAGATGTACAGAGAACAATCTTGACAAAACATGGGTTTTAGGACACATGATTTATTGAAGGTCATTAGTGCAATAATCTATAATAGTGACTTTCAAACCTAGGTCTGTCAGCTTCAAAGCAAAGGCCGCTTGCTCCGATCAAATCAGGCTGATGACACATAGAGCCTCATTTGCATCTTTATAGAGTAGGTGCTTTTGTTGTTCATCTTCTTTCCAGAGCCCAATGCATAAACCAATCACGTAGTTTGAGCAGGAACAAACTTCTGGTTGTTTTCTTTCATTTTAGCTTTATCGCCCTGCCCATTTTAAGTTAGAAACGTGAAGGAGAAATTTCAGTACCGTGTAACAGTAAAAACCTGTTCCATCTCACTGGGAAGATTTTAATCAATGTGTATTTCCATTTACCCATAGCAACCTTATTATTTAGAGAGTAGTCAGCATAGTATAATTTAAACCATATAAACATTGCCTATGAAAACTAACACCCAAAGAACCTACATGTTTAATGGGCTCACCAGACCTGATTTGTACAGAAGATGAAGAGTTTCAACGAATGAGGACATGAAGGGTTGACTGACTACCTGTCAGGTCTGTGTACAATCAGTGTATCTGCAGATCAGAGATGGTAATACAGCATACAAAGAGAAATCTTGTAGGGGCCAATATATAATTTATTTACATTTTGAGCTTATATGTATAAAGATACGTATTTTCCTTATCACCATTTTTAGGAATTTTTAGAATGTCAAAATTTTATTATTTGAAGTCTGTATGTTTGTAATTATCCTAAAAAAGCATTATCCACTGTTTTTTTTTCCTTTTGAGAACATGATTCAGTTGCCTTTTCCTCTGATAAATGCTGTGGCATTTGCAGATGTTTCTTGGACCTAAATATGACCTCACAGATAGATCCTGAATATCTTAGCAGGCACTCTTACCTTGACAGACGGGTTGATTGATTAGATCTTGCCCACTCTGAAGGCAAAGGGCTGGACTCAATGCTCGGGGAAGAGGGTGCTGTCCAACTGAAGGGTTACAACTGACTGCCAATCTTGATGCTGTCAGTGAGGCTCCCCAACCCAGGACCGTTATCCTTATTTAAGACATTGGTTGTCACCAGAACCAAGGCAGCAGCAGACAGCAGAAGCTGATAAAGCTTCCTCCGTTTCTGATAACTTTCTCTTGACACCCAAAAGCTTCTGCTCATACAGGAAAGTACTTTTCTAACCAGAAGCACAAGCTGTGTCAAAGCACATTGTCTGTTCAATTATTAGAGACCATATCTAAACTGTTTGCGTGGAAGGGGATGAATTGGGGCCAGACGGTTCTTTGGGACAAAGGCCTAAGGCCATTTTAGAAAACACGGAGCAGCCAGGAAAAGGATCTAATGATTTTAAAATCATTTATCTATTTTTTAAAAAAATATTATATGTATGAGTGTTTTCCCTGCAAGTACGACTCTACGCTACATGCATAACTGGTGCCCTCAGAATCAGGAAGGACTGGACTAATAGACAGTTATGGTTTCCCATATGTGTGCTAGGACTCAAAGCCGGTCCTCTAGGAGAGTATCTAGTTCTCTTAATGGCTTAGCCATCTCACCTGCTCAGAAAGGATCTAATTTCAGCATTTTTGGAGGGATTAAATTAATCTGTTCTGCCTCTTGTCAAATAGAAATAATCATTTCTCTGTTTTTCTTTCCTTCTTTAAAGGGTCTTCTTAGGTAGACAGAGTTGTCTGGAACTCACTGATATAAGGATTTTATTTTCGAAGAGTAGAAAAAGAACACATGGACAGGAATTGTTAATAAAATTCCTAACAAGTAAGTGCTCAGAATCGTGAGCAATTATTCAGACTCTCAGGGTGGAGGACAGCTTTGGCCTTCCTGAGCGTGGACTCACTTTCTAGACTATCAGTAAGATTCTGTGGAGTTCAAACCATCCTCAGAAAGACCACACCCAGATTCTGTTCCCCTTCTTTATTTTGTAATGAGGATTTATTTTCTTATCCTGTTAATAAAACAATAACATGGAAGGAATAAAAAGAAACATTGAATAAATATTCTCCCCAGAGCCACCTAGATAATAAAAGAGAAAAATATGAAAATGTCACATTTTAAACAGAACTGCATTGAACACCCAGCATCTCTCACAGGGATCCTGCCCTGCTTTTTACCCATGAACACCCTACTAACAGCTGCGCTAAATCTAGCAGCAGGGAACAGGCTTCCTGCTGGCCTACGAGCCCTCTGCTTCCTGTGTCTGAGTTTCTGTTTTTACTGCCGTCCCCACCAAAAGGTTTACCTTGTCCCTTAGACTGCCCAGCCTCTACTCCTTCTGCAGATTTCCCTTAAATATCAGGGTGTCAAGGAGTGGGGCTGACCGGCAGTCTAATTTACTTCCCGTGCTGTTATGCACTCTCGGGGAAACACTGTTATTTTCCTCCTTTATGCTTAGCACTTGTAACAAGTTTTAATTATGCAATTATCTCTGTGTTAAAAAGTCCGTTTGCACCGCTAGGCTGTCAGCTCCACACTGGTAGTACAGGTCTGTGGTGCCCAGCCTCACAGCCAGCTTGCTGGGGAGTCCCTGACCCTCGCCAGGTGCTCAAAGGTTACAGACAATTCAATGAACAAATGAATGAAGAGCAATGTTAGTATAACTGTTTTAACGTTAAGGATAATTTTATTATTCAGGGATATAGTTTGGCAGAATGAGATTTCTGGGTATTAATTCATCAATTAATTAGTTTATTTATTTTTGGGGTGCTGAGGATGGAACCCTAGAGGGGCATTTGGCAATCTGTTCCTCTTCTATCAGTCTAATAAAGCTCATGGCTTATCCTCTTCCACTAGAACTTGTTGATCTGGAATGACAGTGCCCCTCAGCTCTTTAGTAAACTTTGAGGCTTTGTGATGTATGATATGAGAGGAACAGGAAAGTCTTCTCTTCCACCCTCTTCCAAGGAATATCTGCCCAGTATTTTCCTGACATCCCAAACTCAACCAGTGAGACATCTAAGTGTGTGCTCCAGCCCTGTCTCCTCCTCATCCTGTTGGGTTTGTCTTCTTCTGAGGCTCAAAGCTCAGTGCTACTGAGATTCCTTCATTCTCTCCAGCTGGGCCAGCCCAGAGAGTTCCTGGCCTTTCAACACTACTTCCTTCTAGGGATACGAAAGCCCTCATACCTGGCTCTTCCCTAGTCTGCACTGTCTGGAACACCCCTGTTGAGTAATAGATAACTGGAAGGTCAGGTTGTGACTAGGTTTAGATAAGGACCATCTTTTTGTTGACCCACCCATCAACACGGGCTGACGCAATGGTGTAACTTCTGACAACAGTAGAAAGAATGAGCAGAGATAGTTGAGGGATATGGATGAGGAGGAAGCCTTTCTCCTCCACTTTCTGTCCTCCGTAAAAATTCACAAACATTTTACTACCTAAGAAAGAGGCATCGATCTTCCAGGATAGTCAGTTCTAGCTTATGAGGACAGGTGCCAAGACCCATTGAGAAGGATAAAAAGGAGACAGCCTGATAGAAGAATTCAATTCATAGGCTCTTATGAATTGAAGCATTGTCTTGGATGGCTCAAGACAAGTTAGACACTCCTCACACACCAGTGTGGCTTAGAAAGCAGGGCATACTTATGTGTCACAAGGAAAAAAACTATTCCATCCTCTTTGAAATGTTCCTGGTTTATGTTAAGACAGTATCAAAAAATCAGGCAAATCTAAGTAGTTATGATTAGGTTGTAAAGGCCTGTGTGACTTTGTGTGTTTTATCTGTGTGATTTGCTAGGAGACCCATGCTGGAAAAGTCAACTGGACAGCCTAACAAGGAAATCATTGCAGTTATGACTCAAGATGGTTTCTGTCATGTTTAACTAATCTGCAAACACAATCAGGTGGCTTTAAACAAATGAGTAAATCAGAATAACCAATCCTATGGTCTGTGTGTTCTTTTTCTAGTAACAAAAAAATCACACTCTGACCTAAATATCATCTCAAAGGGTATATCCCAGGGAGTTTAATTGGGCTTTTTTTTTTTTTTTTTTTTTTTTTTTTTTTTTTTTTTTTTTTTTTTTTTTTTTTGTTCACCGTGGAATTAGGACTTTCAAATGTGTGATGTATTTATGTAATTATATCTTTCCACATATTGTGCTATCAAAGTAATACACTGTGTTTTTATAAAATGAGAAAGATAAGAATTTGGAAGTAAGTCGAAAGAAGGCTCATTAAGCCCAAGGTTTACTTCTTTCTCTCTGAACAAGAACACCTTCAAAGAACTGGCTCATTCTTCTTAGAGTCCAGTATACTTTATGACCCCAACTTCCTGTCCCTTCCTTTATGCACAGTTACACCCATTTAGGACCATTCTTGGGGACTTAGGAAAATAGAGGGAAATGTGAACAGGGGTCCAGAAAATCTGCTGATTGCCCTGTTTCTTTTCTCGAGCTAGATGTCATTTTCTGCACTAAGTACTCTCTCTGAACCCCTGTGTCAACTGGTATTTCTGGCTACATGGTCTCATAGGAGCTCTTGGAATGTTCTAAACCATATGTCCTGTGCCAACTTTATGAGCCCACAAATGGTTATTCTAGCAACATTTTAAGATCCCAGTGGACTGAAATTTTAGATAAAACTCTGATTTCGCCTAGGCATCTTGAAAATGACCTAGCTTTAAGTTCTAAAAGGAAGCCCGTGAATCATAGGTAGTGTAGTCACATAACTGGCCATGAACATTAACATATTGTCCCTTAATAGATACGATATGTTAATAGGCTGTCAATCTGCTGGGCCTTCCTTGGACATGACTTCGTACTGTGAATCCAGATCCTCTTGGACAGCTCATGGGAGTTATGTGCACAGTCATGGAGAGTCAGTATCGACAGAGGATCAGATTATTCTAATCCATGGCACCTTCCACCAGAAAGAGCAACTAAAATGGCCTCAAAACATGACAAAATGAAGGAGCTATGATTTCTGCCATGGGAAAGGTTTCATGCCGATAGCACATTAAGTTTCATGTAGAATCTGTCGAGTGATTAAAATGAACCACGTTTGGCAATACTGTTTCCTTTTAGTCAGTTTTGTAGATGCCAAGTTCAAGGTTTATAAAAGGTATATGGTATATCTCAGAGAGAATAAGTTACAGTTCACAACCATTTTCGACTTGACGGGATCTAGAACCACCCAGGACACAAACACCTGGGCCTGTCTGTGGCTGATTTCTCTAGGCTGCGGGGAAGACCCCACACAGCACCATTCAATGGGCTGGGGTACTAGACTGAGTAAAAAACTAGGCTAACTGAGCAGCAGCAGCATCCACTTCCCCCTGCTCTCCGAGGATGGTAGAGGCCATGTGACCAGCTGCCTTATATCCTGGATGCTGTGCCTTCCTCACCAGGATGAACTGCATCCTCTTAAACAGTAAACAAAATTAAACCCCATTTGCCGCCAAGTTGCTTTGGTCAGGATTTTTCCCGCAGGACAGAAGGTAAGCTCTGTACTAGCTGATTACATCGAGTCTTTATCTTACAATTTTTTCAACGTTAATTAACTTTAACTTAAGATTTTTTTATATGTTTGTGTAGATATCTACTAATATTAGGATTACGCAAATAGCTTATAGTTACATTTAGACTCAAATCTAGGACACTGATTTCCATGGCAGATTTTTTCTATATTCTTAATCTCTGTGACAAAAAAAATTAAAAAAATCTCTCATCATTTCCCTCAAGACATATGACTCCAATATCACCTTTTTGCACAACATACACAGAGAGAGACATACAGTCACACACAAACACACACACCACCTACAAATACAAAGAATATTCAGCACAGAGCTCTATGACAAATGATTCTGTGGTCTCTAAAATAAGATCCATCCCCTCTCTGTGAAAGAAAAATCCTAAGTAATGCTTCCTAAAAAACTAATGCAAATATTTCCCTGAGTGACACGTCTATTGTCTGGAACTTACATGAGTTTCAGGGAAGCTTTTGTACCAGAGAAATGTAGCACGGAACACATAAGGTAGCTCAGATTTCTGTCTGGAAAAGCCTTCCAGTCATTGTAGCTGATTTTGCCAAAAGGACTTGGCAAGGAACACTGATATTTGCAAATTGTCCAGTGACTCTTTCTTCTTCAGTTTCATTGAGGTGTCAAGTGGATCCTCTGCACAGGGATATGTTCCTTAGACAGTGACAAGTTTTGCATTAAATTAGGAACTGTAACTGAAAATAATAAAAAACTCAAATGTTGCTCTGTGTGTGTTTGTTGAGCTAGAGCCATGGCTAGAAATATAGAGGGGGTGATCCCTGGGATTGTAAATGTTCTCGCTGTGGGGAAGAAAAGACTGGAAATGGCTGTGAAACTGGGCACCAGAGCAGTGGAGCATGGCCAGATGTAACGTGGCTTGCTCCAGGAATGGGAAAAGAGATGGTCCTCTGTGCCAGCTGGCACCTAACCAGCTATCTTCCCCCCACTCCCATTGCCTATGCATTCAGATCTAGTTTTGCAAATGAACGCGGAGCACAGACAGATTCCTCCCAGAGGGCAGGACAGCTCTTCAGAATTTAGGCTCACCTTGCAGGTGATGGCCATTCTGCAC
The DNA here is from genome assembly GCF_903992535.2 of Arvicola amphibius. Classification (NCBI taxonomy): domain Eukaryota; kingdom Metazoa; phylum Chordata; class Mammalia; order Rodentia; family Cricetidae; genus Arvicola; species Arvicola amphibius. The sequence goes on along the minus strand of NC_052061.1, from coordinate 29,640,683 downwards.
TGATTTAACACCTGGATGTCCTTAAGTTTGTCAAGGGTACAGTGAGGAATGCGCAGTGTGATGACGCTAAAACTTTGGAGCCAGATGAGCTTGCCCAGAGCCAAAGTGGGCAGATTTAACTTGGATTGTGGGATGTGACTCCTCTGATCCTCACTTAGATCATCTGTGAAATGAGGAACCCATTTGCCATATTAGGTTACTCTGAGGCCTATCTTATCTTAAACATATAGAGCTAGTAACTGCCAAAAACACCCCTCTTCCTGCACTGGTTTGAATCTAGAACTGATGCTGTCCTTCACTTAATGTAAAAGCCACGCACTAAGAGGGCACACTTGACTAGACACAAAGTATACCCAGAGCCAAAATATTTGAATACCCAGGGAAGTTGCTATTTGATCAGAGTCATCAGCACAAAACTGTAAATAAAGGGACCATTCAAAGAGTGGAAAGAAATACATATTTTTTTAAAAAACGTCATGGATGGGAACTGGATCAGTTGGTGAAGGGCTAGTTGTCTAAGCATAAGAACCTGAGTTTGCTCCCCAAATATATGGGGAAAGATGGGTACGGTGGTATGGTATGTACTTAAAATCAGGAGGCTCCCTGGGCAGCTAGCCTAGACAAACAGCTGAGTCCCAGTTTCCAGTGAGGAACATTGTTTCAAAGACAAAGTCAACAATGCTTGAGGAAGAACACTTGGAGATGACCTCCAGTTTCCACATGAGTGTGTGTACATGTGCGTTTACCCACACTTGGGCACACACACACAGTTTCAGAATTCAGGTTATTGTCTTGGCTAGACTTCCTGGGTCATCTCCCGAAGTAGGCTCAGGGCCTGCAGGTCTTTACAACATAAAGAAACACAACTAGCATCCTGGCTCTGATAGTTTCCCATTTGCTGTAATGCAATGCTCCATCTGGATCCTTGGGATGAATGGAATGCTGGAATATATGACTGATGCCTCCTCGTGATGAACTTCCAAGCAGGCTGGCACTAGATGTGTGCTGAGCAGGAAGGGTGAGAGGGGAAACAGTTCTGCTCAAACTATGAGAAACTGTTTGGCATTAGATTAATTGGACTTATGCAAAAGGCTGACCTTAGCAAGTTCATTAGCACCATGATGCTCAGTTTCCCTATCTAGAAAGTGGACAATTTATCCTATCACGTATTATTTGAGAAATGAGGAATACGAGATGCTTAGCACATGACAAACCTTCCATATAAGGCTATAAATAATCTGGCTATAAATACTTAAACCTTGGGAATGTGACAGCCTACATTCCTTTTAGTATACTTAACCCCCCACACATAATCTCTAAAAGATGATTTTTTTTTTTTACATTTAAAACTTGTGGAAGACAGAATCACTTTTGCCTTGTATTAAAGACACAAAACAATCTTCTACAGCTCTCCACGTCCTCAGGGCCTCAGATCACGCGGCTATTTTTGTAGACAAGAAAGGGAGATAAAGAGATGAAGGAGAGCACTCTGCCTATGTCACAGAGAAACCTCGGGAATATTTTCAGAAAGGCATGGTCAGATACTCTCATGCATAAGTGAGGCATTTTTCTAGCCTGTATCCCACTATGTGACTTATAGGGATGCACCCACTGATGTCCTTTGAAACTGATGCACAGGTACCTCTCGGGTTGTCAGTGCGCTGCTGACTGAGCAGTAATTGTATTGAATGGAATTTCATCATTTTATGGCAGGGTGATAGGAAATTCATCCGTCTAGCATAGTCTGCACTGTTCTCACTGCACTAAAACTTTAAAAGCAAGCTCTGCCCTCGGGACATTGATATATGAGGAGCTACGTCTATATTATACTTAGGGGATCATCAGAGGGGCCCTTTCTCTTTGATTCTTAAGATATTTTTCCTACTCTATCCCCAACGATCAAATCAGGAAATAGAAAACTGCCTGGGTGTGGTTGTATAGGCCTGGATACCCCTTTCCACAGCCCTGATCATTATTGGCTTTGTAGCCTTAGGAACATAATTTAACCTTGCTGAGCTCCGATTACCATTGTTAGGACACCGTGAGGTAGTGCTCTCTACCTGATAGCACTGCAGTGACGGTCAAAGGAGACTAGGAATTGCTTAACGAGGTGCCCAGCACATAGTGCCGCATGATAAATAACAACCATGGTGATTAGCATTATGAATTTCTCACGAAATGCTTGGCACCTTTCTGATTCTAAAACGCTGTCAGGGATAACTGATGGAACAAAGTGAAATCATTTGGTGAATTCAATATCTAGGAAACCATTTAATGCCAGGAAAATTGGCTTGCTGTTGATGCCTGTGTGAAACATGATTCATTTTCAAAACTTTGAACTATTTTGAGAAGTTAGCTATATCAGACATTTGAAAATCAACTATAGCAACACAGTTCTTTTCCTAAAGAATGGAATAATTTGGCTTTGAATAAAAGATGGAGACGTAGAGATATCAGTGAAGAAGAGAAGAAAAAACTTTACATCAAAAAGGCAAAGAAAAGTTTTATTTCTTTTAAATTCTTTTATATTTTATTAATTTTGTGAAATTATCACAAACTTGCATGTTTCTTTATGACATTTTCAAGCATTCTGTGTTTTTTTATTTGTCCTCCTCCAGCCCTCCCCTGCTCCACTGCCCCTTCCATAGGTCTTCCTTTTTCCTGAAAGAGTACCCTTGATCTTTTTCTGTCTCATCTACTCTTTTATTCTCTATTTTTTCACTCTTTCTGCCTTGTTTAAGATCTCTTTGTCACCCTGTCATGGTCTCCTTTCTAATTTCATCATGTACACATGCACACACGCACACACGGACACACACACACACGGGGGGGGGGGGCAGGAAGGGAGAGAGAGAGGGAGAGAGAGAGAGAAGCACATGCACACATGCATGCACATGTGATTCAGAATCTACACTCTACATATAGGAGAAAGTATGTAGTATTGCCCTTTCTTAATCTGATTCTGACTAATTTTGCTTAACATAATTTCCAGTGCTATTAAGTACAAAGTTTAACAAATCTATGATTTTTATAATAACCAGGTTCCCCGCCCATGTTTTAATCTCTATTTCCCCCCATTTCACATTCTGCAGCAAAGTATATAAGAGCTGGTCTTCTTGTTAGCTGCAAATATGTAAACCACTTAATAGTTCTATACCGTCACCTCTGCATCTATAATTGGAACAAAATATTGTTTACTTGTATAGTACTTAGTAACATCTTGTAAAAGAGACTATAAAAAGACAGCAGTGAATGTTTTCAAGTCTTATTTGGAAAAGAATTAAGACAAGTAATAGTTAGAATAGTTAATTATCTTTCCTCCTAGATTTTCAAGTTCAAAAGAGAACAAAGGAAAGTTCAGTCTGCCCTCTTGGCTTGATCAGGAGAATAGAGGACAGAGACAGAAAATTTGGGCTTGAACGTCTGGAGACTATGGGAAGTGATTATGGGAGAGGGGAGGAGACTGAAGGTGGGTTTTGTACACGCATAGAGGAGAGCAAATGAGAAGCTCTTGAGACAGCGGACAGCTTCATAATTGTAAGGAAGTAGGGGGAGGACACAGATCCTCTTGCTCCTCTGCTATGGTAGAAATTCCTCAGAGATACTAGGCATCTCTCAAGACTGCCAGGACATTAGCAAACTGCATGAAATTTACTGTCAGTTTTTCCAGCAATTACTTGCCACAGGCAACAATGTTAATTCTTTTTGTATTGCTGTCTCTACCTGAGACCAGCTGAACAGAATTTTATTGATTTATCATTGCAGATAACAGGTAGTCTTATCAAGAATCATGTATCCAAAAGGGGCTGAGAAAATTAGGGGGCTAACCTAGTTTTTCTATAAGGGTGTAGTCTTTATGACCTAATCATCTCTTTTTTATTTTTATTAAAAATTTCCGCCTCCTCCCTACCTCCCATTTACCCCCCTCCCCCCTCCACTCACCCTCCCTCTCCTGTCCAGAGAGCAGTAAGGGTTCCCTGCCCTGTGGGAAGTTCAAGTTCCTCCCCCCTCCATCCGGGTCCAGGAAGGTGAGCATCCAAACAGGCCAGCCCCCCCCCCCCCCCCCCCCCCCCCCCCCCGCCAAAGCCAGTATGCGTAGTAGGATCCAAATCCAGTGTCATTGTCCTTGGCTTCTCAGCAGCCCTCATTGTCCGCCATGTTCAGGGAATCCGGCTTTATCCCATGCTTTTTCAGTCCCAGTCCAGCTGGGCTTGGTAAGCTCCGAATGGACCAGCCCCACCATCTCAGTGGGTGGGAGCATTCCTCGCAGTCCAGACTTCCTTGCTCATGTTTTCCCTCCTTCTGCTCCTCATTTGGTCCTTGGGAGCTCAGTCCAGTGCACCAGTGTGTGGCTCTGTCTCTATCTCCATCCATCGCCAGATGAAGTTTCCCTCATGGTCCTGACTTTCTTTCTCATGTTCTCCCTCCTTCTGCTCCTCATCAGGACCTTGGGAGCTCAGTCCGGTGCTCCAATGTGGGGCTGTGTCTCTAGCTCCATCCGTCGGCCGATGAAGATTCTATGGTGATATGCAAGATAATCATCAGTATGGCTATAGGATCTGGCCTTTTCCGACTCCCTCTCCTAACCATCTCTTAAAAGCACATCTTTTAATATTGATGAGATGGTAATATTAGCAGTCATGGATGAGAGAAGTATCAAAACACAGTAACAAACACTTAATGCATTACCTCACAGGAGAGCACAAAGTTGTGGGGGCATTCTTATAAGTATGTACCAGATAGAATCTTAATGGTGCATAAATCTGCACCACACAAACCAGCACTTCTGCAAGTTCATGTACACACATGTGCAGAAAGTGATTATTAAAAGAATCTGAATCTGGTCTCATCATTTTCTCTAAATGCATCAGGCTTCCAGACAAGAGAATTTCACTCATAACATTGTCAGTAGATAAGAAATACACTCAAACATTACAACCTGTCTACACCCAAGTCAGCTACAAGTTCCTATCTCAGAGCGTTGAATCACAAAAGTCATGCCCTCCTATTATGCTATTGAAGATGCCAATACTTCAGACAAGTCTTTGCATGTCACTTCCTTTCCAAACATCCCTGGGGTTGTTCCTAAATTTCTCCTTATAGATAATGAACTTAGAGGCTAACTCATCTTAGGAGCTGTTAAAACTCTGGGATTGTAGCCATCCACTGAATGTTTAGGAGTAGATGGGAAGTAAAGATGGCAGGACAGGAGAGAGGACAATTAGAGATATCAACCTGAAGTTTTGAATGCTAATAGCTGAAATATTATACCCAAATTGTTCTCTCTAATTAGCTCATGCCTTTAAAGATCGGCTACATAATTAGCTCATGCCTATGATAATCATTAAACACCACAAAGTGTAGAGGTGTATCGTGGTGTAAAAGTGTATCATGGTGTAGGGTGTATCGCGGTTTGGAAGTATATCATGGTGTAAGAGTATATCATATTGCTTGCTAGCCTTACTGACCATCTCTGAAGGTGATGATCTCTTCTTTACCACACTGATGTAATCACAGGTCATTGAAAATGAAAAACCAGAGTCCTAGAAAATCATCAGATCAGATTCAGTAGAATCTGATGCCCTAGAATGTAATATTTTATCATATTTTATCCCACTTTATGGAGGTTGTAGCATATAATGCATCTATGCCTGTCTTAGGTTTCCTATAAATAGTTGAATGAATCATGGTAGCAAAATTACCTCTGAGGCTGGAAAACCTGTTGTTATGACATGTTTATCCTATGAAGGCATTCAAGGGGTAGCTACAGCCTCCCTGATGATAATGAAAAAGCAATTAGCTAGGTTACAAGTGCGGTGATATTTCTACCACATCAGTCAAAGGCAAAGGAATGTGTCAGCCTGTGACTGATGTTGTGAACTAGGATACCAAGAAGAGGAAGTGTGGACTGGGAGCTGTGGCTTAGATAAAATACTTTCAAGATCTCACATTGCATATTCATCATGCGAAGTCTTGGTTTAACCCTAATAAATATGAGCACATGACAGTGAACCCCAAAGCTCTTATTTTTTCCTGTTTCTAAACGTGATGGTGTCACCTTTAGCATGAACCTTCACCTTCTCATTTCTGTAAAATAGGACTGGTGGGAATCAATGATCTTTTTAATCTCTCAGTTGCTCCAGTGCTCCAACTCTATAGTCCAACTCCACATTTTCGTCTTCTGTGATCCTCTCTGCCTGAGCTGCTTCAGAAACAACCAATCTTTACTCAGAACAAATATTTTACCACATTATACAGAAAGCATTGGCATTACTGGTTTGATATTAGTATCTAACCATTATAAAGCAACCAAGAAGACAGAGATGTTCAGCAAATAGCCAGACTATTCTCAGTGCCAGCAAAAACTTCTAACAAAAAAAAAATGTTGTAAAACCAAAGCAGGAGATTCATGATGCTGGCAGATGGAAGAGTGGGAGAAAGGCTTTCAGTTATCCCAAACAAAACACTGGGGACTAGAAGACTGGTGCCTAGTTTTTTTTTTGTTTGTTCTTCACTCCTGTGGGGGTTTTCTGCTCTGGCTTGATGTGGTTGTTTTCCCTAAGAGAGAGTGCAGCTGTCGCTAGATGTCTGGGGGGTAAATATCCATCATCCAGAAATACCACAAACTATTAATAATGAATCACCACAGATCTACCTTGTCTCAATAAACACCCTGTCTCCAAGTACAGATAAAAGGTCCAGCAGGCAGATGCTGGAATTTATTATCCCTACAATTCCCATTTTCCTTTGCTCTAAGGGAGATACCCAGTGAATGAGATCTCCTGTGAGCGGTGTTGCAGGGTACTAGCATTTACTGAGCAGCTTCTCTGTGTTAGTTGGTTACTGAGAGTCATAGAGACAGCCCTAAGAGCAGGACCTTTTTGATGCCATTTTGTAAACTGAGAAACTGAGGTAGAAATGACTTGTCCAGGGATGCTCACTTTTTGAGGGGCAGGGACGAGGTAAACCTACCTTCTGGAGGTCTTCCTGCACTGACATTTCCTACCACCTATAACAAGTGTCACTTGGAGCTTCTGAATTCTACTGTTTTTCTCCTATTACACTCAGAATAGCCCTGGATACTGTAGATATCAGAGCACACTTATCCCAGGGGAATGTTTGAGACATGATCTTGGGGAACAGATTCCTATGTAGAAATAACCTGCAGGGCTGCCCTGCCATGTGAACAGATTCCTATACAGGAATAGGAATATGAGTCTCGAGAGTGCAAAATGGTCTCGCTGAGAGCTGGGTCATTTCTAAAGCTGCTTCATTGTCTTCTTCCTGATTCTCAGATCACACAGACCATTTGTGATGGAGTGGTTTAAAACGTGCCCTTTCTCACCCTTGATTACACAACTGAGCAAGGTACTCTCACACTTGTCTGCATCGATCCATGTGTCTCTTCTACCTGGTCTAGAACAGGGTGCATTTTAGCCTTGAATATAAGTGATGGGAAAAAAAAACAAACAAATCAATATTTTTAATGCTCGGAGGTCCCTTCCTTCTTTCCTATCATGGTATCTGCAACTTTGAGGGTGAAATGTGGGGTTGCTGACATGTTAGTGGACCATACCATGCTGAAAAGTAAAGAATATTAGACTACTGTTTGGAATGGGGGGAATTTGTCACATGACTTGAGTCATCCATGCTGTTGCTCTGGGGAAGTGCCCCCCCCCCCCCAGTATCCACATTACAGATTCAACTCTCATGGACTCTGAGATATGATGAAAGAGCCATAGCAAATCCTGAGTCTCTTCCTAAGATATTTTTGACCTGCAGCTACAGACTGGTCCCTGACATAATGCTATAAATAGTATTACAGTTTCTCTATTATTATTGCTTCAACTTCATAGGTTTAAAATTCCAGAATGAGAGGTACTGGGAGGTGGATTTGTACATAAGAAAATCCACTTCAGTCTTTAGCTATGATCACAGGCCTCTACCCCCTTAAAGGCAACAACAATGCTGATATTCATACCATGGTTATTTTTTCCATTATACATAAGGTCTAGAATATGTGGATATGTGTAAAACTGAAATTTCCTTTGATGCTGAAAATTACATCTGCTATCACACTTATACCTTCAGTATGAGAGTTTGGGTTATTATTATTATCTTTGCTTTAAGATTATTTCTAAGCTTATATTTTAGCCCCATTATATAGGTAGGAAAACTAAGGCTTGAAAAGTAATCCTGTAACTTCCCAACTTATCCAACTGAGAGCATCTGACGATGGCCATGAGAAAAATTAGCAGTGAGATTTAGCTGTAGATTTTAGACGAAAGTAGCATATATTCTCATCCTTACATGAAATAAAAGCTGAAACTCAAATCCCCAGGTACCCAGAGGTGTCCTTGAAAGAAATCACTCATCCATTTCCCCTTGAAGCAGCTCCCAGAGACAGCCTGAGTTTTGTGCGAGGGAGTTTCATAAAAATAGGAATTGCTCACCAGGCTCCATTTCAGCAGCCACTGGAGAATGAAAAACCCAAGTAGTCATAAGTAAACTGAACCATTTTACTGACAAATTAAAGGTTTGGGAGGCAGCAGGAGAAACTGGCTAGCTTCAACATCAGAGAAAGCCCCTACGAACATTTCAAAGACTCCACTTCAATTACGAAGGGAGAAGCTGAGGTCTGGGAAGTGGTCCCTGATGGGTGTGCGCCCAGCATTAAACATGCCCTCTTATACTCAGCAGGGTTCCTGGCCTTTTAAGGCAGAGGCATGGACAGCAAGATAGGGAGGAATGGGAAAACGTGAGAGAGCGGTGCCAGGGAAGCCTTGCCCTGTTCATCAAATTGTAGAGCAAGAGAATGGGATTTTAGAGAGTAACAGATTGCAATTCAAAGACCAGAGCTGGTGAGGAACTGGCAATAACCGCTTGGCAATAAAGCCTGGCATCGGCTGAGAAAGGTAATGAGCGATAAACTTTGATGAAGCATCTTTATATTTCATAAGCACAATTGTCCCTCACTATCCTGAGGGCACTCATTCCAGGATGATCCTTAGCTATCAAACCCCGGGAATACTCGAGTCACTTACAGAAGTAACAGTAGCTGCATATATCATATGTAGTCCTCCAGTACAGTTCTTTAAATCACTTTTATATTGCTTATAACACTAAATAGGATGATGCTATCATAATCGCCCTTGGACTGTAGTATTTGGGGAGTGATAAAAAACAACCTCCTTGTAAGTTCAATATATATGCATTTTAAAAATCTTTATTGTTGTTTGCATGCGTGCATTGTATGTAGGGAGATGGGGACACCAGTCACACACTGCATTGTGGAGGTCGGAGGACAACCACGTAGAGTCCGTTCTTCCTTTCCACCTCTATCAAACTCAGGTTTCCAGATTTGCTGAACCATCTCACTGCTGCAAAATGCAAATAGTTTTTACTGTTTTCAATTGTAGTTGGCCGAATTCATGCATGTATGGTCTATAGATAGGGAGGACCACCCATGTACTATAAGTACTGTATATCAACATATCCCATACTCTATTTTCCTCATATTCCCGAAAGAAAGACCAAAGCTCAGAACATTTAAGCAAGATGGGCCACAGTTCATGAATGGTAGCAATTGCCATCTAAGTCTCTCATACTCTGTGAGGACCCAGAAGATGTGTTTCCTACCAAGAAGCTATCTTTTCTTGTCTCATGGTACGGTAAAGTTCCACCATCCCTGAGCTTCTGTCCTATCTAGCTAGTCTCAGTCCCACAAATTGAAAGGGTTCATTTCAAGCTTTTCTCCTTGTTTAGCCCTTGAGGTCCCTATGTCAGCTACCAGCTGAAGTTTATTTATAGCTTCACTTTATCCACAGGATAGATCAATGATTGCAAGAATGTGAAGTCCTGGCCCTCCTGGGTCTTCTTTTCCATTTTTGCAGAGAATGGACCCTGCTCAGATTTGCTGTCTCACACAAAGTCCAGATTCTGAACATTTATCTTCACTTCCTTCCTCTCCATCATCTTTCCTGTCTACTTCCCCACTAACTCTCCCAGTTAACATTCCTCTCAGTACAGGACATCACACCCAGACATAAGCAATGGAAAAAGTATCGCTTGTTTTCCACCCCAGTGATGCTGGTAGTTTCGATAACAGAAACAATTGTCGTATATTGAGATGCAAATGGTAATAGCCACAGTGCTGAGGATAATAGCTAGTGTCACCTGGAAACTTACTATGTTCCCCTCCTTGCGTGGGATTTCCTCAAATAATACACAATGGTTATGCAGTCCAAGTAGTATCTCTATCTGTATTTTATAAATGAGTGACAGAAGCCATGTAGTGGTCATCTACTAAGTGCCACGACTATTATGCACATAATGTAGGCAAAATCTCTTCCAGGTTCGTGTGTGAAGACCTAACCTCAATGTCTTTTCTACAGAGGCATGTGAAAGGGCCTTATGGAGTTCTGCCTAGTTAGAGAGGCTAAGGCAAGCAACTGGACTAAGTGACCTTCAGATTTCATTGCATGACTTACAGACAAAATTCTAAAGATAAATCAGGATGAATGGCAAATCAACAAGGAAAATATACAAGTCTTTAAGAGCCATGTGATCACACAGTGAAAGCAAGAACTAACACTTCAGCCTTTTTCTTCGGTTTCATGGGCCTCTAGGGAGCATGACCCCTTCATAGTATCATTCTGCTTCTTATGGCTAATGGGCCATGACTCAACACAATCTCTTTGTGTTTGGGATAGAATAGTAATTATTTAAAATCGGCTCAGGTCTGCATACTCCACTGGACTCTTTTTTTAATCCCACTTTAAGTATTTCCCTTGGGACAGCTTAAACAGCTCTATCTTTTTAATGACAAACTATCCATCCATAGGACCGGAAACAAAATCAAACTTTTGTCTAGCAACCAGTCTGTTTATTTATTTTCCAAGTTCGTGAGTTTATATGCATACTGATTTTAATGGCCAGTACATAAAAATGTCTTCTTTTATTTTCTTTTCATTTACATTGTGCTGATAATGGCTATTATCAAGTCATTAGAGGCAAGAAAGTACATTTTTTTTCCTTCTAAGATGGGCTGCAATTGTGGATGTGTGCTCTGTGAGGATTGGACAAAATTGTTAAACTTGCTCTTTTGCTTCTTCCTCTGATATAGATGGCTGCATATCAGTCATGCATTTCTCACTGCCCCAAATAATTATGTGCATAGATTAAATATAATATAAATGCTGTTATCATATATGTATGCACACTACCAAGTAGAAGCATACATGCACAAACATATGTGCACACATATATTCGTCTTTTAAAAAATCAAAATGGAAATTCTATTTCAGGAATGGAAAATGAAGTCTACCCCACATCAAATTTGGAGGCATTATTATGCAAATCTGTGACATCATAGTCTTGTTTAGAACAAAAGAATTGATGGACTCAGTCCACACAGCCTATTCAAACTGTCACAGTCAACAAAATCATTTTTTAGGTTGTATCTGAGAAACACAAAACATATGGGTAAAGATAAAGGAACATAATTCTTGGTCCAGTTGTTCCCAAATGTCTACTTGATACATACAGGCAAAATTGTCCCATTCTGGAACAGGCTCCTTTTAGATTTCTAATAGGTATGTGGAACAAATCTGTACAAAGTTCTTGGATGACCTTTTTCCTATAGTCAGAATCAGGAAAGAGATCTGTTTGGACCATTTTAGTCTTATGATGGGCAAGATGAGAGAGACTGGGATTTCTTGAGTATCAACTTGTTTTGGGTCTCTTAGTCCATCTTATTTGGTGTTGTTGTGTATGAGGAAATGCTTGAAAAATCACGTTAGTTCTGGGAAGCAGCATCTTTGTTTTGTTGTGGATCTAACTGTGACATAGAGTGATCACTGACATCTAACAAAGGTCAGACTGAAAAGGATTTGGTGGCAGAAAGGTGAAGTAGCTAATGGAAGGTTAAGCTCAGTCATACAGTTGAAATCAGGGTCTAGGGTGACAGAGTGCATACAAGCCATGGCGCCTCAAAAAGGTGATTTTGTCTCCAGGGGACAGTTAGTAAGGTCTGGGGACATTTGAAGCATCACTGTACAGAGGTGAGAGTGTTATTGATATGTAAGAAGTATAGCTGGCATTCTGTAAAACCTCCTACTGTGTCTCTTGTGCACAAGAGCATCTGGCTTACCATGCCAGTAGTACAGAGCTGGAAGAACACTCTATTTTCCATTGGAGTGTTTTTCTGCATGCTCAAGTCTCGGACACTTTTGTGGATCAACATTGAAATCAAGGTCCAGGAAACAGACAAACATGACATCGCATTTGGGAGTAAAGCACCAGGTAGAAAAGCTGAGTCCTGAATATTTAATTCCTGCATCTTGGCAAAACAATGTCTCCTTTGGAGCCTCAGACTGTCCTTCTACAAATGTTTGTGGTGCATGAGATGCAAAGTAAATGTTCCACCATTGAGTTATTATTATTCTTGCACATGTCCGTGGTATGCATCTACGTGAGTGTATATGCGCTGGTGAATGCACTGTGTATGTTTACTGAGGCCAGGGGTAGGTATTGAGTGTTTTCTTCTTTCACATTCCAGCTTGTTTCCCTGGGAATGTTGTTAATTAAAAAGTATTATTTGTGGAGCAGTGCTAAGCTCATAGCAAGTACATAGAGTTCTCACATAGCTTTTAACCCTACACATGCACAATTTGCTGTCCCCTCCTACAGCTACTTATGGTCTATACGGCTGTGAACTTTTAACAGCTGATGAAAGGACACTGAGAACATGACCGGCGTCCACAACTCAGACAAGAGTTCACGGCTGGCTCTTGTACCTTCCTGCCATTTGTGTTGAATCTTTTAGCTTACCTTGGAAAAAGGCTTCAATTTTAGTGCCGTTTTTAGCTTTTAGTTCTATTGATTTTTGCATCTTAGATTTCATTGGTTTGTCCTATATTCCTTAATACTTCTTTGATCTGGATTTTAATTTGCTTTTATTTTTCTAGTCTTTTAAGACAGAAATTTAGATGATTGATTTTCCAATCTCCATCCTTTTCTGGATGCATTCAGTGTGCAGAGTTCACACTAAGTGCTCATTGTTTCGGAGGTAAGTTCTGATTCTATATTCCATTTTAGTGTAATTTAAATATTTTAATTTCTCTTGAGACTTCTTTGTTGATTCACATGGTAGTAGAAATGCACTGTCAAATTTTTAAATGTTTTGGAATTTTTCTACTGTTTTTTTTTTTCAATTTCTTACGAATTCCTTTGTGATGTGAGTGTGGGTATTCAGAGTTATTCTTCTTTGGGAGTTGCTAAAGAGTCCTTACAGCAAATAATGTAGTTAGTATTGGATGTGCCAGATGAGCTTCAAAGAACGAAGAACTTTGCCTTTTTGAATGCAGTGGTCTATAGGCCACATATACCAGTTACACATGACTGGTGCTGTTGAGTTTAACTATGTCCTCATGGTTTTAGGCCCACAAGATCTGTTCTGTTTTTGATAGTAGACAATTAGGTATCTGATTTTTAACAGTAAAACCATCTACTTGCTCTGAAAGTTCTATTAGTATCTGTCTCATTTATTTTGACATTACATAGTAAGGCACATATACAGTAAGGAGTTTTGTTTCTTTTTTGGTGTGTTGACTTCTTTGTTTTTATACAATGCTCCTCTTTTGTCACGTCCTTCTTCTGAAGTCTTCATTTTTCCAAGATGAATGTAGATACTTTTCTATGCCCTTACAGTCTACTTCCTATTCAATGTGGCTTTTATAGACAACATATATCTGAGTTCTGGTTTTGGTTCACTCTCTTCATTTTCATTAGAATATTTGGATCATTAACATTTAACATGCTTGTTTCTATACCTAAATTCTTATTTACTATATTTATTTTTCCATAATTGTTGGTTTAAAACTTTCTGCTTTTATCTTCCAAAATTTCATTGGCAATGATATTAATTGAATGTTTTATAACTCCAGTCTTTCTTCTTTTCATTATATTGTGTTTGATTTTTGTCTTGTTTAGTAATTCCCTTAGAGTTTGAAATATATATTCACTAACAACTAGAGCAAGTCTCTTTCAGAAAATAGAGCATCATAGGCAGTGAAAGCTTTTTATAGTTATTAACAACCTTAATACTTTCTTATTATCATTTGTATCATAATTTTCGCTCATTTCAATTACATATAGTACAATATGTATATATATGAATTATTCCTATTATGCTTAGTTTTTTTCATTGTAAGAGCTCTTAAAGAATGAGAAAAATCTATCACGCCTTTAATCCCAGCATTTTGGAGGCAGAGGCAGGTAAATCTTTGGGAGTTCAAGGCCAGCCTGGTTTACAGAGTGAGTTCTAGGACAGCCAAGGCTACATAGTGATACTCTGTCTCACAAAACAACAACAAAAGAAATAAGAGAAAACTAAGGGCCAGGGAAAGGCTCAATTGACCAAGTATGTTTTGTGCACTCAAATAAGAGGCCAACTGTGGTCCAAGCCTGTTACCTCAGCTCTAGTCAGAGAGGCACACTATGGATGCTCATTTGTCCAGCCAGCAGAGTTGAGTGAACTTCATGTTCTTCGAAAGCAGTTGAGAGAAAAGCCCTTTGTTGACCTTTGGCCCCTACACATGCTTGCGCACTCATGTACCTGCACAAACAGGTGTACATACACGCCCTAGGAAGCACATACACCACATACAAACAAGCACTGTGTATAAACAAGTTTGTTTTTAAATAGTCAAAACTAGAGGTCTCAAACAAGACAAATGACTCCTTGCAATGAACAGTTGCAAGTAAAGATAAATAGCAATGGCATTTACTATATGACTCACTGAGTTACACTGTAGCTTCTAGGGCAATATTTTCAATTTCTTCCCTTTCTCTCTCTTTTTTTTCTCTCAAAATTTGATTTATATTTTAGGGGTGGTGCAAGGGTAAAAGACAGGTGGATGCAAAAGGATGGGATCAAGATACATGATTATAAAAGATACACAGAATAAGTAAAAAGAAAGAAAAAAGAGGCAAAACCTATTTTATTATGTTTTTATATTTATTGTCTGAAACTCTTGTTTTGTTTTTAAAGTAAGTCTCTGTGTGATCAATCTCATGTTACCTTTCTCTGAGTGTGCGAGCTATCTCATGTTACCTTTCTCTGAGTGTGCGAGCTATCTCATGTTACCTTTCTCTGAGTGTGCGAGCTATCTCATGTTACCTTTCTCTGAGTGTGCGAGCTATCTCATGTTACCTTTCTCTGAGTGTGTGAGCTATCTCATGTTACCTTTCTCTGAGTGTGTGAGCTATCTCATGTTACCTTTCTCTGAAGAGCTTTATCATTCTTTACAAGGTATGTTCCTGGAAATGAATCCTACAAGTTTATTTGTTTGAGAAACTGAGTTTCCTTTCAAACAGGGATGTCATTTCTGTAAATATTTCATTTTTGTTTATATGATTTCTGTAGGGAAATAGACATCATTTTGCTAATTTGCTTCTCTACTCAGAATATTCTTTTTCCTTCTTTTTTCAATATTCTTATTTTATTTTTGATTTTTAGAAGTTTTAATGTGAAGTGACTAAGTGTAGTTGTTTTGGCATTTTCTCTGCTTGGTGGTGTCCTACTTTTCTATGGTTTGCTAACAGAGTAATTCAGAGAAATCTGGTCATTAGTGGCTCTCCAATAGCTTTATGTCTTTCCTCTCTTTCTAGGGTTCCTATTATGCATATATTGATGTTTTGAAATTGCTACACAACGTAGGTTTTTAACTTCTTTCCTCTTTACTGTTAAGTTTAGAAGTGTCTAGTGTTATAATCTCAACTTCTGTGATTCTCTCCTCAGTCATAACCAACCTACACATGACCCTTCGGGGTTCTGCTTTACTTCTTTTGTATACTTCTGTGGCTTTTTTTTTAAAAAAAGTTTTTCCCCACTTGCACTGCTCATACGATCCCGCATAAATTTTACCTCCTCCATTAGAGCCCTTAGCATATTAATCACAGTTATTTAAAGTTCTAGGTCAGATAATCTAAATCCTTATCACATTTGAATTTGCTTCAGATGCTGGTTCAATTCCTCCAGACAGTGGTTTTTGCCTCGTAATTTATCTTAAATATTTTGGTTGCAATGGTACATGACAAACTATGCCAAATTAAGCATGCTAAAAGTAGATGTTGTGATGTAGGAGGAGAGGTGAGAAGGGAGACAAGGCACTCCATGGCTCTATAGTCAGTCTCTATCTTCCCCTGTGCCTTGGGACCATGGACTTCACCCATGCATCACCATGTTTACTCCTTAATCCCTGGAGTGCATCAGTATGGTTAGAGAGGGCGGAGTTAATACTCCTCACCTAGGTCACTCACCTCTGATCAAACGGTCTCAGAGTAGGTTCTGTTTAAACAGTTTCTCCTATGCATAGACTTTGATTAAAAAAAAAAACAACAACAGACAATCTGACATGTTTCAAATTGGCTGTTTTCTCTTCCTGATGCAGGCAGCATAAAAGAATCATTCTTTTATCATTCTTTTGTATTCACCAGCATACAAAATCTGTATTCTAGATCTGTAGAGATCTAGGAAATAAAACTAACAAAAGACTGGAGCCTTTCTAGGACTTCCTTACACCAGAGAGACTGACTCTAAGAGTTATGTACACTGAGCCTCCAGTAACTCACTAGTTGGAGCTTATGACATTGTTCAGTGACATTTGTTTCTCCAGAGAGCTCTGCTATGAAATTTTTGCTTTGATATGTATTTCTACCTGTCTCAACAAGTTTAGAGGTCATGCTTTTCCTTGTGACCTCAGTTCTTTGATGCATCTGAAAAACATTGTCCATTTTACATCCTGTTCAGCTTTAAAAATGAATTTTCATTTATTTATTTTTATGTATATATGCATATTTTATATAAGTACATATGCATGTATTCTCTGTGTGTATGTGTATGCATGTGTGTGTGTATATCCTTCTGTGCTAACATGGATGTTGTAAGACAACTTGTGGAAGTCAGTTCTCTCTTTCCTCCATATTAGTACTGGAGGTTAAACTTTAAATTTCATGGCAAATATCCTTACCTACTGTGTAATTCCATGAGCATTTGTTCAGATTTGTGGTTATGATGGAGTTGAGACTTCTAAATCTCATATATGCCATCTAGGAAGCCCCTTGTCTCTTCTTTTTAAAGAATACCTTTATCTGATGGTTGAGACCTGCTTTCATTCCTATTTGGTTATAGACTACAAGACAATCACAGTGGAAGGTAGGATGGAAATCTTTAAGCTTTTCTCAATAGGCTGCAGAGACCACAGCATAGACAAGGGGATGCCACAACAATGCTCTGTAACTTAAAATCCTTGTCATCATGCACGAGAAACAGTAGACCATAAAAGAAAGGAATGGTGATAGAGGACAGCGGTATATGTCCTAAAATGGGTGTTATTGAACTCAATTGGCTCAAGAAAATTGCCCAAGGCCACATTGCAAATCTGTGGGGAAGCCAACAGTTAAACTTCAGAAATCTCTTTTTCAAGCCTTCTGATATTTTTTCTTTAGACAGAAAGGAATCCCCTGACTGTAGAGGCTATAAACAGGATCCTGATCTCAGGTACTTACAAGAAAGCAGAGAGAGGCAATCTTGTTATTGATAAGACATAGAAAGGAATGAAATGGAATGTGTTGTTTACTGCCGACTACAGAAAACAAAGAAATAAGAAAGATCCATCAATTCTTTCACACTGGAAATAAACTTTCTGTTGAAAAACAGGAAAGAATTCTTGTATTGGATATCCAGCCCATTCTGTAACTGTTCCTCCCACCCCCATGGGCATTCAGGTGGTTCTCTTCTCCAGCAGGACTAGTATATAACCTTCTTGCCATTTTAGCAACTCTATCCCAGCCTTTGGGCTCTTAGGAGAAGCTAGACAATTTCTCGCACAATTTATCATTATAATTAATGTACTTAATTTCTGCAAAGGGAGAATTGAGTAAGTATAAACATATTAAGATGGTAAAGGTTATTGATGATTTGTCAAAGTTTGCCACTCAATATTCATTAAAGCTTATCTTTATCACCACTACCGCCAAAATCATTTTTTCTTATACTACTTACCGTATTCAAATTCATCACCTTCATAATACCAACACTATCACCTTCATCATCATTATTCTCATGGCCAATATCATTGTTTTTATCGTCATTATCATCGATTATCATCACCACGGCCGTAACCATTGCCATAGTTACTACCTCCTTCTCATCATCATTGCATATCTCAGTCAGCGTGCTGTGCCTACGAAAGACAGCCTCATCACGGCAACTCTTAAAACAGTGAACACTTAATTGATGCTTGCTTACAGTTTCAGAGGTGTATTCCGTTATCACGGCAAGAAGCATGGTGGCACACAGGCAGACATGGTGCTAAGAAAGTAACTGCGGATTTTGTATCTGGATCTTCTTATAGGCAGCAGGAATAGAGACCCTGGGCTTGACTTGGCCATCTGAAATCTCAAAGCCTCCTCCCAGTGACATGCTTCCTCCCATAATGGCTCATTCCTAATCCCGTTCAAATAGTACCACATCCTGACAACTAAGCCATCAAATATAGGAGCCTATGGGCCATTGTAATACAAAACATGACATTACCTCATCATCATCATCATCATCATCATCATCATCATCACTATTATCATTATCACCCTTACATCACATTGTCCCTCTCATTGCTACCACCACCACTGTGATCATTATCACTATACACTATAACCTAGCTCTATTACGTCATTTCTATTAGTTCCAACTTCATGAGGCATGGAGATCGTACAAAATGTTGCTTTCTTTGCCACTGGGTTAACTCAGGCTCAGATGTATGAACTAGTATACCTGCAATCATAATTGACAGGACAGTCTCCAATATTGAGATTGCACTGACATCCTAAGCATTTATTCAAATTCGATGCAAATGTGTGTTCTTCAGGAGGTTCCTGAACCCCTGTTATCAGCAGATTTCTTTGGGATAACATTTCCAAGTTGTTTTGTATCCACTAGTATGAATTAATTGGACCTTGAAACTTACTAAAAAATGGGAGAGTAGTGGGGATTATTATTTCTCAGCACAATACACTCAACATATTAATGTGAAAGAAGAGGATTGCAAGAAGTTTTACAGACTTGTGTATCTTTTTTTACTGGACCCAAATTAAAGCAGTAAAATAAAGATTTCCTATCTAATAAGGTTGTACTTAAGAAAAACCCAAGTTTTTCAATTGTGTAAGATAGAGAAAAAGAAACATGTTTAACTCCAGCACTGACAAATTTAGGTGCTTCTACAACAACTATACATTCTGTTAAAGACTGCCGTGCACTGCGGGCCCCTGTCTGCTCTCTATGCGCTAGACCCCAGTTCGTGAGCTTCGGGCAAGGGGCTGGAGGTTGAAAATACACACGCAAAGACAGACTGACACACAGACCTTTTGAACACTGATATTAAAGCCCCCCTTTATTAGCACCATGTAGGCTTAAATACACTGCAGTCAATGGCCAACAGGTGAAAATCCCATCCTCTGATCCTCTAAGCTAGGCACAGCTTTTAGTAACTTCAATTAGAAGGTTCTAGGAGGGAAGAGCAGCTGAAGGCCAGGACTCATTATTCCCAACATCCAGCTGAAGGCCAGGACTCAATAGTCCCAACAAAAGACAAATCTTTAGATTTAGTCTTGAAAGGGACCTTGGCCCCCGAAAGAGTCCACTCTGGCCTCCCTCCCTCTGAACTATTAGACTTATGCAATGTTAGAATCCCTCAAGGCTATGGTTAACTCACTCATGTGCCAGGCAGGCAGTGATCCCCAACATAAAGTTCTTTACTGGTTTTATCTCTGCTCTCCTCTTTTAGTTTAAAACTTAGTACACAATGGGTCCTTCGCACCAACTTTTTAGATGAAAGAAAGAACTTGTTTGCTCTATCAGTTTTCCAAGAACAAGTACGGGATGTAAGGTTTTACTCAGTGATCTTCAGGACACTCTAGAAAAGGGCGTGGGGTCTTAACGTGACCAGTTCTGGATCAGACACAAATGTATTGAGGATTTTGCTCTTTCAGTTTCACAAAAGGTAGAAGGATAAGGAAATGGAAGAGGAAGAGAAGGAATGTGGCTTAATCAGACTGACACAACACCCCATTAATTTCTTGTTATTTCTGTAAATATAATCAACTACCGATTAGGAAAGAATCCAGTGAAGTCTCCACTTCCTCTTTCCATGCACTTCAATTCAATTTCAGGTCAAGACCAACTGCCTTGCTACCACAAACCCTGTAGTTCAGTGCTGCAGCAGAGAGGAGAAAAGAATGCTAAAATTGGACAGGGGTTAAGAAGGAGGAAGGGAAAAGAGAAAGAGGGAAAAGAATAAGGAAAAGATGGAGAAGCTGTCAAGCTCTATTTCTCAGTTTTGAATCTGAGAGCAAACCAGACTGATGGTGAAGAAATGTCTGCACTCTACCCAAGATACAGAGAAGTCAGGAAATCTTGCCTCCCCTTGTCAAAGTCCATGAATAGACCTTCTTCCTCCAGTCCTGGACAGTTTTTCCTTAATTTGTTAACTAAGAATGAGGTATGAAAAAAGTCACACAGGAGGTTGTTATTGATTGATGTCTCATAGGTATGACATGAAATAATGAATTATTGGATTCTAGTACCCACCCCCAATCTTTAGTCAGTTTTCATTTGACATGGATCTGAAAAGACAAGCACAGCTTTCCTCCACATTAGGTGTCTTTGAAGGACAACTGACAAAGTTGTGTAGCATAAAATTAAGAAATAATTCTTGTAATTTATCAGTTTATGACCCAGATTGGAAGACCAAACTTTCTTCTTTCCATACACAGAGATCAGGGTAGATTTCATTTACACTTTACTGATTGTTCTCGTATGTTTTAACCATTTTCTCAGATTATCCTTGAGATTTGTTACTGCTCTAACCAAACCTGTCCTTACTGCTTTCCAAAGCATTCTTCTTATATCCCACAGAGGCCTTCGGATGGTCAGGTCATTAGGTAGCTTTAGATTCTGATTCTAAAGTGAGTAATTTGGTTATTGGGTATGACATCATCTCTTTGGGCTGTCTATTCTTTATTTTATAGTTGACAGGCCACCCTAAACTGATTATAAGAAGTCCTACTGTGTGAAGCTAGCTTAGATGTTTGATAAAGGCAGAAGGTAAGACGCTCCATATTAGCACAGAGGACCCTTCTTAGATAGCTAAAGTCTTTAAAATTTACAGGGCAAATGTAATTTGTGAAAAGACCAAGAAAAATTGTGGGAACAATAGAAGGAAAGAACTTGACAGTATTCTTGGGAGGTGTTAGGAATAGCTATCCTGACCAGACTACTTTGAGAATTAAGTTAAAGAATGAAGTCACCTCCCACACACAATATGGTAATGGACACCAGTCCTAGGTCCAGAAAGTATTGACTGGAAACCCTATTCCACTTCTCATCACCTGCAGTGAGATATCAAATCAACCCTTGGGGTCATTTTTCTCATCTTTGAAATTGATGTGATATCTTTTCCTTTGAGACTTAGGGGTGTGATTGAAATAGAACGTGAAAATTTCCTCATATTCCATGGTCTGACTCAAAAGCAGTGCTCAGTTCTCAACTGTTGAGTGCATTCTCCTCACCCAGTCCCATCTTACCTTTTGTCAGGTTTTTATGGTTTATTATATCTCTGTGGGGAGTGATTTAACTAACACATGAAGGACAACTCAAGAAAGATAAATGCTTCCTTCTGAAAAGGTTTCTCTTAAGGCATTGTCAAAGGGTCCCTGAATATTATCTTCCTTGCAATTCCAGGAAATGACAGGATGCTACAGTGTAAACCAGCCTCTGGGTGTAGACGAAGAAGATGGGTAAGGTAAGGATTTAAGTCTAGGAAGGCAGTGTACTAGGCCTTGGGTCTTTAATTTCTGGATCTCTCTCATGGACCGTCTTGACCCTTTGGGGAAGAGTGGGTTGACAAATAATGCAGAAACTATGAACTATTTAGGGGAAGAAACAAGAAATACACCTCTGTTGACCACCAGAAAGTGTACATAAGATTTCAAATACATTTACATGTTTAGGCTCAAATTTCTGAATGATTCGATGAAATGAAGATTTGGCCTTGGGGATGCCTGTTTTAAAATACCTCAGTCTCTCAGCTCTGCCTCTGAGCTCCAGACTCATCACAACATCTGTAAAATGCCTTCTCTTCTCTCTTGGATTATATGAACCTAGTTTTTTTTCCATCTATTGACCTATGAGCTCATAATTTTGTCACCATTACACTGAATAAAAACTCATAACAGATCACACTTCCATTTGTCTAAGGTTGTTCTATTTGTATCCATAATGCAAACACTTGCCTTGCCCTGAGTTAAATGTATCTATCCTTCAAGCCTTCCTTTTCAGTCTTAAACCCTGCGAGTAGTTTTCAGGTCACGTCATAAAGCTCAATCTTCCTTTAGAAGCCGAATGTAACAGACCAATTCCAATTATCTAGTAAGGTTGAAATATCTTTTTCTTTCCTAAGCTGGTTAAAATATTTTTTAGTTTCAGAAAACCATGTAACCAAATGTCTTTTCTTCCAAGGGGCCTGATTTTTTTTCCCATTAATTTGTTAACTAGGAGTGGGGTTTGAAAAAGCACATAACGAAGTTGTTATTGATTGGTATCTTCTAGGTTATGTTATGAAATATCTTATTAGGAACTCACTTTCCCTACTGATCTTTAGTCAGATAGATTGTGTCTCTGTTTTGGTTGGAAACAGACTTATTCTCTAGATTCAAATGTCTGCCTTTCTGCTCAGCATTCCCAGAAACTCCAGTTAGAAACCAACTATAATTTCTTTCAGGTGTTTCTTCAGTGTTATAAGTATGCAAAAATATTTTTTCTTTCTTTCTGTCTGTCTGTCTGTCTGTCTGTCTGTCTTCCTGCCTTTCTTTATATTTTTTGCCTCATACATGTTAGGGAAACTACTACAGAGCTAGCACCTCAGTCCCCCCTCCTTTTTATATTTTGAATTTGAGTACAATTAGGTTGCCCAGGGTGATCTTGAACCCATTCTGTAGTTCTGACTGGCCTTGAACTTGTGATCTTCCTGCCTACATCTCCCAAACAGCTGAGATCATAGGTCTGTGCACGTGCAGCATCTTCAGAGACAGCTCAAAGAGCCCAAACCAAGCAACACACAGTTCCCACTCTTGTTCCACTGAGAAGCCTTCGAGCCGGCCTTTCTCCTGTAGATCTTATTGTTCCTTTAGAGATGGATGTCAGAAGCCTTAATTCTATGCAAACAAAATTTTAAGAGATTTATAGAAAATCAGAAAAATTTCTACCAAATATTTTATACTTATAAGAAGAAATCCTGCCAGGTGGTGGTGGCACACGCCTTTAATCCCAGCACTTGGGAGGCAGAGGCAGGCGGATCTTTGTGAGTTTGAGACCAGCCGGTCTACAAGAGCTAGTTCCAGGACAGGCTCTAACACTAAGGAGAAACCCTGTCTCAAAAGAAGGAGGAAGAGGAGGAGGAGGAGGAGGAGGAGGAGGAGGAGGAGGAGGAGGAAGAAATCCCTTCTATTTTCCCATCTTACACAGTTCAGTAGACTCATAGTACACTATTAACTTTTATTCAAAAGTGGCCTCCTTTAATTTCCCATGACTTTAGGCAGGATGGGGGTCATTAAACAATTTCCATCACAATTTCCCAACTCTGCAATATCTTGAAGCTTCAGTGAAGCTTCCATTTTAACATTCTCTTTTGACATGATTAATGATTGACTTGCGATTACTCAACAGCAATGGGACCCCCATTATGAGGGTCTGTAGTATCTGAGTTTGAACTTGTAACCAACTTCCAAGTTTCTCAAACCAAAGAATACACAGATTTTTGCTTCTTCAGAGGAGAAGAAAAATAAAAGAAAGAGAAAGTCCAGGGACTAGAGTTTTAAATAAATAAAACTGGGAAGTGATTTAAGAAATACACTCAAAAATTTTGTTAAATGTACATTTGAAAGTGTCCTAATTACCCAGTAGCTCTGAGACCCTATTTGTCCAAGCCTGTAATAATCAACTGTGCTCCATATAATCAAAGTGAAACAGACACTTGTCTGGTGGACCACATGCTCTCTTTAATCTTCTTCCTAAGCACGCCATCAGGAGCAAAGCAACATCAATTTAAAAGCATCTCAGCAGCTGTGTAAGCAGAAAATAAATGCCCAGTTAAGTCCTAAGGAGGGACAAATAATGTAGATACCACCCTTTCTACTTAGTTTTTTCTCTTAAATGTGCAGCCTTATACATGAAGCACCCATCATTAACCTACTGGCATGAACGATGGGAATTCTGGGGACATGAGATTTACTTACAGCATCCTCTGTTGGCTCCTTATTTGTTTGTGTTCATAGCACTTGTAAAACATTATCCTACTGTAAAATTGCCGGGTAAGTGATAAAGAACAAATGAGTGAATGGATCTCCATGCCGGGCACAGTGATTCATGCTCACGATATCAGTTCACGTGACTGCAACAGAATGGAAAAGGACACAGAAGTTTTTCTTAGTTCTGGAATTTGTAAGTTGAGATCTGGATGACAGCACAGTTTGGTGAGGATCTTCTTTGTGGCAGTTAGACAGCTACCTGGCTTTTACTTTATCTTTTACAAAAAGTTTTACTATGTACCCCTGACTGAACCAATATCTGGCTATGTAAACCAGAGTAGTCTTGAACTCACAGAAATCTAACTCCCTCTGTCTCTGTAGTGCTAGGAGACATAGCCATAAAGGCATGTATGGCTATACTTTATGGCAGTTAGCTTCTTAACGTGTCTTCTAATGATAAAAAAGAGTTCAGTATTTTCATTCCTTTATGAAGACACTGATCTCATTATGTGTCTCCATCCTTAGATCTAAACCTAAGCATTCCCAAAGGACTCACTTTCAAATAACATCATACTGTTATTTATGGATTCGGTGTATGATTTTAGAAGGGATACAAATGTTCAAGCTGCAGCAAATACCTAAATACAAGAATTCAGTGTCAGGGTGGAGAGATACAAAAGCTTTAGAATGATGGAAAGATAGTTACATGAAAAGTAAGGCCTTGCTGAAGGGGCCTCTCTCTCTTTCTTCTCTACCCCTCCCTCTCTTCCTCTCCCACTCTTTATTTCTTTCTCTTCCTTATGTCTTCCTCCATCCCCTCTCTCTCCCCATTTCTTTTGTTTTTTCTCCCTCCTCCTCCTTGTCGTTTTTCTCCTCTTGCTCTTCTCTTCCTCCTCCTCCTCCTCCTCCTTTTCCTCCTCCTCCTCCTCCTCCTCTTCTTCCTCCTCCTCCTCCTCATCCTCCTCCTCCTCCTCCTTCTCCTCCTCTTCTTCTTCTTCCTCCTCTTCTTCT
Organism: Arvicola amphibius; assembly: GCF_903992535.2. Lineage (NCBI taxonomy): Eukaryota > Metazoa > Chordata > Mammalia > Rodentia > Cricetidae > Arvicola > Arvicola amphibius. Next base: position 29,615,306 of record NC_052061.1, on the reverse strand, counting down.
TCTTTTTCCTCTTCTTCTTCTTCTTTCTAATTCTTTATTTATTAGTGGGTACTTAGGCTTGTTCATTATTTTTTTTTTGCATTTCACCTGGATTTGTTTTTTGAGATTATATCTGGTCCTTGACCTACAACAGCTGAGCAAAATAAAGACTGGCAAGACTGACTCCATGTGTAAGTGAAGACCCAAATAAGTCTCATCCCATTGTGTTTATCTTGAAAATACTGTGGTGTTATGAAAGAGTGGTCAGACTCTGAGCTGGTCAGCACAGACAAGAGGAGAAATAAAGGTACCAGCATAGGCACACTGACATGAGGACAGACGATACAGCCCTTCAAACAGTGGGTAAACATCTTTTATGTACCACACACAGTTCTAACTTACAGGGGTAAAAAATAAACACTGTCTACCTAGTGAAAATAACAGATACTAATTAAATATAAATTTAAAAGTAAAATTGCCACTGAAATAAATACTGTAAAATAAGTTATCAGAGGACAGAAGGGAATGCCTAAGTGAGTACCTTGGAATTAGCCAGAGATGACAGACAGTGGCAGTGGAGGTGGAGATCAATTTTATGACTCCAAATCTGAACCTTGTATCTAAAGTTTAATTTGCCAAGATGGTCGCAGCTATGAACAGAGTATGAAGGATTTTCCCCAGTTATAGCCCTAGGAGAGAATGCAGAAGAAGAGCAGAGAATGGAGACCAGCAAACAAGCCTGGCAGTACATTTCCAAGTCACCTTATGATCCCTCCTGAGTTTACCTCTGCTCTAGGACATCCTGAGTCTATTTCTTTCCATGAGAAAGAGGAAGGGATGTAGGAAGAAAAGAGGCAGAGATACTGGGGTGGAGAGAGTAAAATTTAACATTACCCTTCTGGGATAAGGAATGAATAGTATTATAACTTTAGGGACTGGAGATGAGCAGAGAGTGTGATTAGGAAAAGTTGAGAGCTAGCCTCCCTCTATGGGCTAATTCGTGACCTCCCTGGGCCAGTAATGTCAGGCATTTCATCAATTGAGAGTTGATTTAGTCAATGAAAAAAAAAATCTATAGTTAACTTTTCAGGGTCCTTAATAATATACCTAATATATTTGTTTAGAAACATAATATAACATTGGAAAATAGAATTTAACTTTGAAAAATAATTATACACTGTTTCAAAGGTAATGTATTATTATTAAGAACAATATGGCAATATCAAAAATATTGATAAAATGAATTACATGTATAACTATACCCACATATATAAAATGTGAAAATATGCAATTTTTATTGTATTATGAGACAGTAAAAATTTATTTCTATATGTATATAGCTTTGACATAGTCATTATGGATAAACATGGTTTGAAAAGTCATAAATACATTTTTTATAGATTATCACTTTGTTTATTCCCATTAGACAATATATTGAGTGCATTCTCTCCTGACATAGAATTTTCTTAGAATATAATATTATTGATTAATGATAGTATGCTTTATTAAAATGTTTATTGAAATTATCACAGTTAATAAAGATCTAGGTTACTACCAAAAATTTTCTGTTGTGAATAGCTCCATGCAGAAGTAACTGTCTTGTACATGGGGCTCTGTCTGCAATTCATTCTCTGGGTAGATTCCAAATAGATTAATCAATCAAAATATATAGACCCTTTACAGATTTTGATACTTGTTGCTAAATTATATTTCGCAAAATTTTATTTTCATTGTGAGCATTAGGAATATCTTCTCATCAGACCCTAGTCTATTGTGTGTGTGTATGTGTGTGTGTGTATCTGTCTATCAGTCTAACTGATTATTAAACACCTTTAATCAATGATCCAAATGCTCAGTCGTTCTTATGCACTTTTTCTATTCGTGTGATACTTTCTCTTTTGAATTGTCTTTTAATCAACCATGTTCATTTGTGACACATTCTTAACCACTTATTTTTTTGACACATATCTCTTACTCTCTATGTAATTTCAGAAGAATTTTAAATAGCTTATAGGAAAATAAAATAGCAAAGGGAGGGAAACAGAGCTAGAAAGAAAAATAAAGAATGGGAGATAACGGATGGTAGAAACAGACACTATTGTACTCTGTGATTTTTCCCCCTCTGGTACACACAGGAAAGTTCTCCTTTTAAACCAGGCAAGAGCTGCTTAATGAAGACAGGGAGGGAATTAGATGGATTCAAACTATCACTGGCTCACTACTCCCATGGTGTCATGCAGTCAAAAGGTGTTTAGAAGTCAGAAGTGAAATTGTACAAATCCATCATGAGCACTGCCTGCAAGGTGACCCCTCAGGGGGAACAGAATGCAAGTTGGATGTCTGACAGTGGGGACAGAAACTCACGGGGGAGTGGCAAGTAACTGTGATTGTCTCTGTGGGAAGCCTGGGAGGAATACAGCAGAGGAAGATGAGCCTGCAGAGGAACCACTACCCTCTTCAAGAGTTCAATGTCATCTCACAAACACAGGCAACATTTCCCATTGCTCTTCATGTGAAGTGGCAGCCTTTCCTCATGCTTTGTCCTTTGTGTGACTTTGATTAGAACCATGGCCAATGGAGCCCCAAGGAATCACTACAGAGCTCAAGAGTCAAGGTAAAAGAAAGAGCTGGCGCCACAGAAACAAAATTCATTAACTTAGCATGAAAGAAGAGTACAAAGAGGTACAAAAAATTAAATTCATTTGTGTCTCTGTCTGATCCAGAGCTGTATCTACAGGCTATGAGATGATGTCTGGATATGGTGACTGGTTTTCTAGCAATGCCTTGGACATGGGATACAGTGAAAACTGATCTTTATGGTGAAAGATGGGGATATCCCCAAGGAGTGCAGCACAGTCGACTAGAATCCTTTTAGAACATAGGCTTGCCATCTAGTCCCTACTGTGCAAACTGCACAACTTCGCTGGGTCTGAATCATATGAGATCAGAGAGTTGAGTTTTGTTTTTGAAGGCTGAACTAGTTTGTGACTCTTATGGATGGTAAGTCCTCCAAGTCACTGTTACAAACCTAAAACTCTAATATTGTAAGATGCTGCTCACATTAACTGAGTTCGTCTTAGATGCTGTGTATTGTGTAGAACACTGCAAATACAAAAGTACACACCATAGGTTAGTGAGAAAAGTGACTTCAGCAGGGGCATCATTATAGCTATGGTCATGGTCCTTAAGTTCACAGGCCTCTATCTGCATGTATGCACACACACACACACACACACACACACACAGAGAGAGAGAGAGAGAGAGAGAGAGAGAGAGAGAGAGAGAGACAGACAGACAGACAGAGACAGACACAGACACATACACATACACACACACAGAGAGAGAGAGAGAGAGAGAGAGAGAGAGAGAGAGAGAGAGAGAGAGAGAGAGAGAGAGACAAGGCTTAGCTAGGAGGTCACAGGCCCTGGGGAGACCTATCTCTGTTTTGCTAAATGGACATGTTCTTAAGTGGCTTCTAAAACTTATATGTGTAACTGTAGGTGTAGATTCATGCTGTACCCAGTCTGAGTTGGAGAAGCTCCTCTTTGCAGTGGATGAAGGTTAATGCAGACCCTGTGAATTGATCAAAGTGCTGCAAATAAGTGACCATTGAGTGTTCCTGCCTAAATGGGACTTCTATGTCACATGCCCCAAGCCCAGAAAACATAGAGGAAGAGGGAGGAGGAAAGATTGTAAAGCAGGAGGGTAGGAAGGGGTTCTGTGAAAGGCTGATTTCTGGATATGCTGTATCTGCTATGACCATGAACAGATGGCAGCTGTGTCTACCTGTACAAGATCATCAAACACACACACACACACACACACACACACTCATAAACATGCATACTCAGACATATACACATGCTTATGCATTCATATATTCATATGCCCCCAAACACATACAAACAAAATACACAGATGTATTCACACACACACACACACACACACGCACATATGCACTCACACGGAGAGACATATACAGAGACACTCATAGGTAGGAAAGTGGAAGGAGAGTTAACTAGAAAAAGAAGGGATCAACAGGAGCTAGGGAGCAGATTAAATAGTACTGGGGGTGTGTAAATGATCACAATTCATTGTCTACAGTTAGGAAATTGTCAAAAATCTTCTAAAGTTGAAAGTGGAGATGGCTTTACCATCCTCTAAATGTGTTTTCCCTAGCTTGCAGCCATCAAATTGTGCAAATGGGCAAGTTCTATGCTTTGTGATTTATGAATGAAACTTTCACATTTTTTTGTACAGTAAGAGACTTGGATTTGCCCATGCCTTAGAAAACAGGAAAGGATGAAAGGAGCTAGAGCCCTGGGACCTTCCCAGCCATGCCTGTCTCTTCTAATGCTATCATCTTAACCACCAACTACAACTCATTTCTCCCAGGATATCTGATTCAGGTTCTTGACTGCAGTTGGCTCTTCTGGAGCAGGAGACTCACTGATATCATTTGTGGGGCTATCAAATGCTGCCATCCTACATGTCAGGATGGGAATGCAGCATCCCATCAGTTAGATAAAGTCACTTTCAAGTTGAGAAAGTCAGTGTTGTAAGTGTCTCTTTAAAATAATTCTCACGGGGGCTGGAGAGATGGTTCAGAGTCCTGAGTTCAATTCCCAGCAACCACATGGTGGCTCACAACCATCTGTACTGAGATCTGGCACCCTCCTCTGGCATGCGAGCATACATTGAGGCAGAATATTGTATACATAATAAATAAATAAATCTTTTAAAAAATAAAATAATTCTCACCTCTGCCCTACAGAAGAGCTTGGTGGCAGCCAGAGCCCCTGGGAGTGGCAAATACCTGAAAATGTCTTTGAGCAGAGATGCAAATAAATAAGGAGAGTAAGAATGAGATGAGAGAGGAGGGACTGCACAAGCCTCCTCTAGGATGTCTGTTTCAATGATGTCAGATCGCAGTCCATTATTTCCAATGCAAAATTCCTGGCGATGGCCCAGTCCCCTGAGCTGTTTGCTTAGCACAGGCCGGAATGCCTCCAAGCCTCTTCCAGGGTTGCTGCCCTCGCTCTGGTCTCCTCCTCAGCCTGGCAGATGACTTTTCCAATGCACATGGGAAGCTGGATTCTAAATCTCATCACGATAAAAAAGCATGCGGTTCCTTTAGCCTGATTTCTACCTACATCAGAGAGAAAAGGCTGACAATGGAACCTGAGCCATTAAAGCAGCAGAAGTGGGTGGTGAATGAAGGCAGATGGTCCCTGTGGAGCCTCGCTGTGGGGCCCTTTGTTTGTTTGTGAACAAAGATAAGGGAAGGCTCAGGGCTGCCAGGCCCCCAACAGCAGCTGAGCAGCTGCCAAGGAAGGCTCAGTCTAGTCCCTCAGTCCACCTACTTCTGGTGTCTCTGCTGGGTTTCTGCTTCCCAAATCCCCATATTCCCACTTTTCTTTTCACACAAGGACACAATAAACGATACCATTATACATTCTTGCTAAACACCATTTGTTTCAACCTTTGCTGCATTTTTATGTTGGAGACATTATCAGTGTGTTTATTTTCACGGGAGGAACTTCAGAGTTAGGAAGCAGAGCACCTGAAGCTACAAACACAAACACAGCTTTGCCTCAGAAAGAAAAGGACAGTGCATTCTGCAGCTAAATACGAGTGACCATGTACCAGGAACAGAGATTCAGCTTGCCCAAATACCATGTTCCAATGAGGTAACAATTTTATGGCATTTTTACAGTTACAGAACAGAAGAAACTCATATTTTGACTCACTTTTCGAATAGATCCGTGGGACTATCAGGCAGGCCAGTTGCAACAAAGTTGAGAAATTCCTGTTGTTGGTTTCATATGCTATCTGATAATATTCTGAGTCCGGGAGGTTGGTTGAAGCTAGTGTTCTGTTAATATATTTCAAAAGGCTTTTCTGATAGTCTGAGGACATTAGGTCAGACACCGAGACGAGCAGTGAAAGGCTATTGAGACAGCTAAAGGTGCTAAGGTGGCATGGCTTTAGGTCTGTCACATTGTGACTCTCACAATGAGGAAGTCCTGTTGCTCTATCAGCCTTATAGACTCTTTATCATATGGATGACTTATTTTCTGTAACTTCAGCTCATATTCTAACATCCCAGAATGGTAGGCAACAGAGTCAGGATTCTGTCTCAAGGCTGAGGCCATGCTCAAGACTAGGCAGAAATGTCATTGTTTATAATAAAATATTTAAAAATATAATTCAGAGATTAAACTCAATATAATGATGCATTTCTTCCTATTCGGTTTTGCATAGTTGATATCTGTTCATTTATATATTGACATATAATTTCACATTTGCTTTTTAATATTCAATTTAAGATGTTGACATCATAAATTGTTGGTATTGCAACTATAAATGATTTGCCTGTCTGAATCACACTGTTTACAATATGCATATAATATCATAGTTCACACCTATGAACTTTGACTATGTGCTTGTATACTGCTTGTGTTGTGTTACATTGAGACAATGCATGATGGTTCCATGACTATTGCTTTCTACACAATGTGTGTTACTTTTCTTATTGTTGTGACAAAATCCATGAGAGAAGCTACTTAAGGGAGGAAGAATTTCTTGTAGCCCACTGTTGAAGAGATTATAACCTGTCAGAGCAGGAAGGACATGTAAGCTGAGACCAGCTTGGTTCCTGCAGCAGGAACTTGGGGTGTGGCTTCCTTACCTCTCTATGCATCAGGAAACAGAAGACAACTCCGGCAAGAACTGGATCCCAACATTAATTCATTAGCCCATTGCCCCTGGTATCCCACTTTCTCCAGTGAGGAGGTTCTGCCTCTTAAAGGATCCACCACCTCCACAAACAGCATCATTCCCCGGGGAAACAGTTGTTCAAACAGGAGCCAGTGGGCACAGTTTGCATTTAAACCACCACAACAACACTGTGTACTTACCAGTTTCCAAGAGTAACAGTGGGAACTGGCTTTCAAAAAAAAGGCTTCATTTACTTCTTAGTAAGATCCTCATCTTAGCAATTGTTTCCTTAAAGGGTGACATATATAGCTTATACATTTTATTATTATAGGTCTAGCAATGCACATGCGTGCATGTATGTGTGTTTGCAAATTTTAATGTTTGTATAAGTTCATTTATTTGCATCTGTGTATACTGTCACAAAATACAGCTGTACATACAACCACACAGAGCCATCTGCTGTAATAATTATGTGACACAAGTCATGCAGCAGGGACCACCCAGCTCTCCACTCCTCTTTGCCTAGGACGTGACGGAAACTACAGACATTTGCAGTAAAAGAGCCTCTTTCTGCACAGGACCTGGAATGTGTCCTGGACACATCAGCTTCTTGATCCCTCTCTAGGACTTGAAAGGGACTCCCTTGGAGAGAATGAAATTCCCACTGGGACTTGTCCACGATTGTACAGTCAGACTATAAGAAGATGGACATATGGATTCGAGGCCTGAATTCAAAAGCCCACTTTCCTCCTACCACCCTACCGAGAAGTCTATTCCCAACAAAAGCGTAACATTTGAGTTGCATGTACACAGCATCAATACACCGGAGGACATGTTATGTAATACACTTCCATCTTCCATGACAAGTTTGACGGAATTCTTTCTGCGTGGCTTTTCTCAAGTTTATTTTCATGCCATGCCAAGCGCATGCCCTCTTAGCAGCCTGTATTCTTGGCTTGTGTGCACTTTAAGAGCCTCCTCCCCCACTTCACACTTCTCATTCCCCTTGCAGAGGTGTAGAAAGGGGTCTGCAGCATGCTGTGTCTGGCTGAGGTTTATGAGGAGGAAGGTTAAGCTGAGAGGCGCCAGGCACTGCTTCAATTACACTTTGCTTATTCTGGGGGCTTTAATCATGACCCCTTTCTCAAGGGATCCTTTCAGAAAGGCTGGGGGAGGGGGTAGAATAAGCCATTGGAAAATCCTCATAGTAACCAGGGTTCCAGATCTCCAACTCCATTGAGAAACATACTTGGGACATAAGATTCATCAAAGAAAAACTCAGAATGAAAGACTAGCCATTCTGAAAGGAATTCATGGATGTGGGGGACTGAGAACATGTATGGGGAGTGTGCTCTGCATGGCAATCATAAACAATAAATGGAAAGCTTAGATGACAATAATTATGCTGTGGTTTTAAAAGGTCTCTTGGGCCAGATGTTCACTGAAAAAAATTAAAACGCCTCCTGGGATGTGTAATGAAATTTACACCCCCACAGCTGGGGGGAGAGCAGAGATGGGGAAAAGGATGCATTGCAGACTTATGGGCCCCACACCTGAAACTTCCTGTGATAGAAAATGGAAGAGGACAGCGATCTGTGGTCTGGGTGGGGAGCTGCGACCTACTCCCCAGGCTACGGCATTTATATTTGCTCCTGAGCAGCCTGTTTAGCAGAGAATGCTTGCTTCTGATTATCACAAAGAGGACAGCCAGTGACTGAGGGCTTGACTGGTCTGGCTGGCTCAGGATTCTCTGTGCTATCTGGAACTCATTGTCCCGAGGAAGGAACCAGTGGAAGCACCCTGAGTCCACCCTGGGGCTTCTAGCCAGTAACTCCTGCTCCCTAAAGGTGTAGTCCATGGCTGGTTTTAGCACTGGGATAAACGGAGAGGACTGTGGTCTATTTAGCCAACTTACTTACTCTCCAACGTCTTCCTGTTCAATAATTTTTCAGCACGGGCTTGCAATTTGTTGCCCCTTGATCTTATAAATGCCAAAATTCTAAATAATGAGCTTGAAGGTAGACACTTTCCAAGAAGGGTGAATGGAGAAAAGATCAGCCATTATAACACTAACTTCCACTGAGTACTTCCTAATCCGGTTCCATGGAGTACCCCATGCCACCCCGAGGAGAACACTAGGAAGTAGCCTGTTTGATCTCCTTTCCAGCAAAAACTCAAGTTTGAGTAATGTTTGGAGCTTGCCAAAGCTTAAACCATAAGGAACTGGTAGAGCAGAGTGGGACTCCAGACATCCTATGTTTGCAGATTGGTCTCTAAATCCTCATAAAAGGAATCAAGAGGAAAAGAAATTGAGAAAAGATAAGAAGGGGAGAAAGAACCTAGGTATTAGAAGTAGAAAGAACAGTTCATCTCCTGTGGACCAGAGTTAATTTTTGTTGTCAAGAGCCAGGTAGTAAGGAGGCGATGCTCTGATTTGCACACACTCAGTTTCATAATCCATCCAACCTTGCTGTTGTAGCTGTTGTAGAGCAAAGGCAAACACGGACGACATGTGCTTTAGAGAGTGTAATTGTCTTCTACTAAACCACTATTTTACCAAAATATGTAGACTTGATTGATAGGATTTGGCTTTCCAATTCTTGTTTGGTGCCATCATCAAAATATGATCTAGTGAGGGGCCTTGAAAGAAAATAGACTTCAATAGTTTCATTTATAGATTTATTGAGGTTCTCAGAATTTGAGGTTCAACATCCCAGTAGCAGTACCTTTTTCTTTCATTCATAAACTTGCCTAAGACCTCACCCTTGGCACAAGCTACATTCTTGAGTGAAATTTGTAAGTTCAACTATGAAACTGTTTTCTTTGCCAGCTTGATTTTATTGATCCTCTTAATACAACTAATTGAAGTGAATGTCTGGAGAAGTCCTTGTACCCAGTGTTCCATTCTGGGCACAGAATTCTCAATGACAAATGATGCTATTAAGTATCTCCCAGTGGCCTTGTGTCCTTCTTTGAGTCAATGCTCCCCTATTGTTACTATGTATGTGAACACAATCAGTGACTGTGTTCAGACAGATCTTCTGACTTTGGGACTGACATTTTTAGCGTCTTGGTGACTATGATTTTTTTTTTTTTTAGAGATTTCATTGTACCCCTTTCTGCTCAGACCAAGTTAAACTTTGTCTTCCACCTCCGGTCTGAACATATTGGAGGCCAAGGACCTTCACCTCAAGCAGTTTTCAGATCTCTCAACCAAGCTCTTTGGACCTAGTCTACAGGCACCTGAGACCTGAAACTCAATGGAGCAGATCAGTTTCTGACAAATGCAACTGAGGATCTACCCTCAGCATTGTTAGCTGAGTCTTACTAATGAAAGAGAAGTAGAGGATTCTGCAGGGAATCCTGCAGCCTCTTGTCATTTGGACTCATTTGATTCCATCTTTGAGGACCAAATATGTCCTAAGTTATTTCCTCTGCAATACAAAAGTGATTATTACCAGCTTGTCATAAGTAGAAAACAAAGGTAAAAGGAGACAAAAGGACAGACTGAGTAAAAACACAGTTACTATAGGAATAGGTCTTTTTTTTCTATTATCCATTGGTTTTGAAATAATGCCCGAGACCCTGTTTTCAGGAAACGAGGCATGCCAGCCATGTTGGAATCACAAACACAGCCCAAGGAATCGATCAAAGAATATGTGAAAGCTATCATGAGATTGTACCAGAGTCCTCCACCAGCCTTACTGATGGATAACCCCTTGAAAAAGGCACACTTCCAGCAAGGTGTCTGACATGTTACATTGCCTTCATTGTGTAGGAGCACCTAGCTTACTAATGTGCTAAACCTGGGGATTTGTTATTATTTCTTCTAATGTTATACTATGCTCTTCCTGCAAGATTCACCATGGCTCCAGGAATTAAGTTCTGAAGGCCTAAAGAACTACATACTGGAAATACTTAAAACAAATACATAAGTTATATAAATTGGCCTTACATGCCACTGATGAAAATCATAAAAATATTGCTATCTATTTTGCGTGTTCTCACATTTGGTCCAACATTTCTTTCTAATTCTTAAAGGCATCAGTGCTTGAAGATGGATATATTGGGAACCAAGGGTAGCCCACACTTCTTTGTGCTATTCATCTACCACTAAAACCATCTTCAAATCCTTCCATTGCTTCTCATGAGATAGAATACTTTTCTCTGGATTCCATCCCACTTATGAATGCCAAGGGGAACCTGAAACTCAGCACAAATACAGTAGTCAACCTGTGATTTCATCACAATTATCATCTTTATTTATTCGCCTCCTGCACTTGCCCATGCCCAGATGATGTGGGAGAGAGAAGTTCTCCCAACACAATGCTTCATCCCTATGCTTCCACATGGTTGTATTAGTAGCTGAACAACAGCATGTCAACACAGAGAGCCTTTATCTTAACAACCATACCAGGAAACCTGTGCCTGCTGTATTATTATAAACAGACTTGTTGGCATGATGCCCATTAGGCCTCCTTTTGAATTGCCTTCATTCATCTTTTTGCATCTCAGCTTCTTCAACAGTCTTATGGCTTTCATTCTGTCCCAACACTGGGTATTTGCCATTGCTCAGACACAAACTAGCGGTCAAGAAATACCTGAAATTATTTTAGCTCACATTTCAAGTCCCTTAATGATACTCCCCACCTCCAATATTTCAGAAGAGATTTCAGCTTTTTAAACACTGATTTTGTTATTATTGTCAAAACTGCCCACCTCTGTGTCCTAAACTTATTATTTTAATGACGGTATCAGCATCAAACAACTATAATAAAAAGCTCCCAATCAGAAGAGGTGTTAAGTCATAGTAACAGAGAAAAACCACACTACTGATGAGTCCGCATTTGACACTTACTGTGGTCCAAAAGGGAACATGCCTTTCCACTGGGAGAGATTTATGAAGGGCTTGTAAATAAATTCAAACAATTTATTTACACACATGTATCTGACTGTGTTAATGTATTACATATGTGTGTATAAGTGTACACACTTATGCACACATGTAGAAGAGGACATTGAAAATCTTCCTTTCAATCTATTCCTTAGAGTCAGGGTTTCTCCCTAGACTTGGGCCCAGATGGAGAGCAGAAGGAGAGAGAACACGAGCAACGAAGTCAGGTCCACGAGGGGTGAGTCCACCCACAGAGATGGTGAGACTGATCTAATGGGAGCTCACCAAGGCCAGCTGGAATGGGACTGAACGAGCATGTGATCAAATCAGACTCTCTGAATGTGGTTGACAATGAGGGCGGACTGAGAAGTCAATGATAATAATACCAGATTTGATTCTACTGCATGTACTGGCTTTTTGGGAGCCTAATCTGTTTGGATGCACACCTTCCTAGACCTTAATGGAGGGGGGAGGGCCTTGGACTTTCCACAGGGCAGAGCACCCTGACTTCTTTTAGGACTGGAGAGCGAGGGGGAGGGAGAGAGGGAGGAGAGGGAAATGGGAGGATGGGAGGAGGTGGAAATTTTTAATAAATAAATAAATAACTGACCACTGCGGGGGGGGGGGGAATATATCTCTTGTCTAAGCTTGAAATGGCAGATCTCAGCAATTTCCTTTCTCCATCTTGTCCTGCTCCCTCAGAGCTAGGGTTTCTGGGTGCTAAACCCCCGTCTTAATGATTTTACGGTAAGTGTTCTTAACTTCTGAGTCATCTGTCCATCCTCCTTGTATCTTTATTTAAAATTTCTTTAACTAAGAACTACTAATTGTGTATATTTATAGGGTACAATGTTATACACTGGTCTATGTATATGTTATATAAAGATTATATCAAGCTGGTCAATGTATCTATTGATAATATTTCATAGTGTTTGTTTATTAAGTGTAGTGGAGGTGGCAGAAATACAGCCTTTCACCTAGTATAAAATCTGGAAGTCAAAGGCCTATATCACAAAGACTGCATGGATGGTAGAACGTGATTCATGCTCAATGTTCATGAACTCAGGAAGTCAAGACAAAAATTTGGTTGCCTCGATGTGTTTTGCAACCTTCTGCATCTTTGCATCTCAACACCTGCAGCCACTGAACCAGATAACACCAAGTTGAGCCATGTGCAAAATCATTTCATCGGCATTTGTTTTCATTGGGAAGAACTCAATCTTGCAATGCTTTTGTACAGGAGATCCTGTTTCTCTTTTCTTAAACAACTATAACTTTAGCTAAAGGGAAATAGAGGGCACTGGAAAACTCCTGGAGAGTCATGTCAGGAGTTATTCCAAGTGAGAGAAACACTGGGCTACCAGATGTTAGCATGCATCCCATCACATGCCGGGCTTGTTAAAGTACCGAGACTTTAGCAATTCTGTGGGGAGGCCTGAGGAATTACAGAAATAGACCATTTCTAGAGGAGACACTGAGACACCTACTATATAGATCATACCAAAACTCACTGGTATAAAAGAAAGAAGGTAGTTTAGGGTCAAAGTTACTAGAGTTTGAGTCTTCTCTTTACTCCTTATATTCATGGGGTTTTAGGCAAGCCACTTTATTTGGCATTGAGGGTTATTGTTATTGCTGGGACTTTATGTAAAGTGTTGAAATAGCCCTGATCAAATGTTTTACCTGAGAACAGATACAACAGAGGTATCAAAGAATAATTATATGCACATTACAGCTTCATCTTGTGTATATATCTACATAGGGATCAAGGAGCAAAAAACATGATTTTGTTTTACAACTGTTTTCTCTGATGTTGCACTCTGAAGGAAACATCCACATTCTCTACCACTGGGGAGAACTCCCAAACCACTGGCCGGTCCGGCGGAGACAGGATGTCCCTGTTGTCTCGACATCTGGCCACTCCAGTACAAACCTCTAATTTTCTGTGGTTCTTTCTTGGCCTTCCTTCAGTGTGGGAGGGTGGTGTGGATAACGAGCCCCATCTGTGGGGCAGCTGGGTTCCGGAGGCCCCCCCCTTCTCTGTGCCTTTGAAGAGGCCATCTATGTTCTGCCTGGAGGTCTCCCATTGAGGCCAGCACCGCTGTTACATATTAGCAGTTGGGGAGAGTGCTGAGACGCTAAAAGGAGGAAGTATATTGACATCCTATTCTAGGATGTGCTGAAACATACCAGTGTCGAGGAAATCACTGTAGAAGAGTGTTTGGGGCACAAATAGTACTGTCATCACATCCAAAATGTTGTACATTTTCCTTACAATACTGCAAAATCTGTTAGGGGGTAGATGTAAAGACTATTGTTTTAGAATCAACTTGGGGCAGGGTTAAATTTAATTTCTCTGTGTATAAACCTTAAACTTCAGGGTAAGTACAGCAGTTAGAGTCTACAGAGGAGTTTGAGTAGTACCACCGCACTAAAGAACCTTTACTGTTTTTTTTTTTATGAACAGAAGGAAATAGTTAAACTTAACGTTTGCATTAAGATTTTAAAACCAACTGACCTTTGTAGACCTATTTGCTCCAGCATTAGACAATGAAGTATACATAGTAATTTCCTTTTGTAACCTCTACTTTGAAATATAAATTTATTTTAAAGGATAATAAAACACCAACACTTGGCATAGTGAGACATCATAAGATCTTTAAATACAAAAATGTACTATGAACTGTCCCTGTGTCTACTGTTAGCATTTATTTCTGGAAAGAACATTCATCATCCTCCCTTCCCATCTTTCTATTTACCTGTGGAGTGACTTTTCTGAATCTCATGACACTTGTTTCATATCCTCCAAGAAATCAGTCCTCTGGGTTTATGCAATTCTGACCTGTTGCCAACTAACTGTTCTTAGGTGGATTCTGTGTGCATGTGAGGACGTGTTCTATACTTTCCTCATGTGCTGAATGTATCAGAACCATAAATGATGCTGGATTTACAGGATAATATTAAGCAATGAAATTCTGCCACTTATTGATTCTGCAAGTTACTCAAACTGCTTATTTTTGCTGAGTCTCCATTTTCTTATATCCAAAATGGGGATTGGAAAGTAGAATTATTCCTGCTAAAGCATGTAATACATTCCCTCATCTACCTATATTCTTTCCTTGAGTGTTTTCCCCAAGTACTAAATTAGATGAACTCTTTCAAAACTAATTAATATGAGTGTGTGTTTGTGTGTGTGTGTGTGTGTGTGATTGTGCGTGCGCACACACACATTTGGACACACATTTAGCTTAGTTTGCCTGTGACTATAATAACTTGGTAGTCAGGCTAATAACTTTTTCTAAAAGTAGGGACAGTGAGTTGTAAATGCTTATCAGTTAGTCCTGCAGATTGGAATGGGAGGAAAGAGCTCTGACTTGTTACTTGTGCCAGGTTCTATGGTTTAAATTCTTCCTTGAAGACTGATTTCAAGCTACCTAGAAAACTGATTACAGAGTCAGAAAGAAATGTGCCCAACTGGTTTTTCCAATCTAGTAGGGGGCAGGCTCCATAGAACATGGATGGGCCATGTGAAGACAGTTATGGAGGAAGCCGAGAAGGGGGAAAGGACAGTGGCAGAGCACATGTAAATGCATAAAAGAATAAGTAGGAAAAAGCAATAACATTGCTTAGGTGTCATTTCTTTCAATTACTGCATTTTGCTGACAGGCAGAACAAAGAAGAGGACAAGCAGCCCTCTCTTGCCAAACCTAGAATCTATAGTGGGCTTGGACGCAAAGCCAAGGACTTAAAAGATATGTGATTAGGGACCAGGAATTTTAGAGAGGAATTAGAATAAGTGAGTAGAACTGCACAAATAATGCAATCGTTTGAACCAAATGAAACATTCCCCTATTGTTGATCGACAATGTGGTTGCGATGCCTCCCGAGAAGGGCTCTGTTCAGTCACTTTAGACTCAACTGGCCAAAAAAGCTAGAAGCCAAGGCTTGGGCAGCCTATGCAGTCAGAGAATGGGCAGTATGTCCTGGCAGGCATCCCCAGCACCTCATGTCGGCAGTTCTGTGGTTGAAGGGGCTGCTATTCAGTACTTAGCTGCCACGTGGGACTGGCAGCACTAACCTGCAGCTACAACCAATTAACATGCACAGTCTTGTGAGAACTGCGAGAAATTTGGCAAAATTACTCTGTGATTTTTCCCTCTAGCATTTGTTTTGCAAAGGGAATAATTTCTGTTGTGTTTCAGGTTTTATTCCTTGTGATGTCAACATGCATTTCGAACAGATGGTTCGACTGCCATTGGAAACTTGGTGTTGCACATCCTCTCTTCTAAACTGAAAAGCTCAGCATCCCAGTTAATGACACCCCACTCCTGTCTGTCATTAAAGTACGCGATTATTTAAGAGGCCAAAAAAGGAGGTGAGTCTTAGGGGTCCTCAAGAGTCAGACTTCCCCTTTGGGCTCAACTTCACAGTAGTCAAGACTGTCACACACAAACTAGATAAGCATTTGCACATCCTGTAAGTTTCCTAAACTTTCCTTGTTCGTTAAATGATGATATTGAATTAATTTCATCGTAGTTCAGGGCTTTTGTTGTTTGTTTGTTTTATGACGTGGTTTCCTGTATCCCACACTAGTATTAAAAAACTTTCTATGCTGCCAATGATAATCTTTGTATTTGGTTTTGTTTGTTTGTTTGGAGACAGGGTCAATTATGTAGCTCTGACTGTCCTGGAACTCAATGTGTAGACCAGGATGGCCTCAAACTCACCTAGATCCACCTGCCTCTGCCTTTTAAGTGCTGGGATTAAGGTGTGCACCACCATGCCCTGTCCTTCTCTGGAGCCTAAGGTGATCTTGAACTCCCGATTCTCCTGTCTCAATTTCCTGAGTGCTAGGACTGCAAGCTTGACCATTACTCTCAGTTGATACAGTGCTGGAATCAGGCCTAGGGATTTTGGCTGCTATGTAACCATTCTACCAACTGAGCTCCATGCCCCATGCCTAAAACTGCCCAGTTCTATCTCTTTGTTGTGGTTGGTTGGTTTTTGCAATGCTGAGGATTGAATTCAGAGCCCTCTTGCATTGTAGCTCAAAAGCTTTCCCACTGAGGGAACCTCATGCCACACTCCAAACTCTCCATGGTTTAAGACAAACATTCCAGAGAAAGAATATGAAACTTTGAATCCTGTCTCTTACAGCATCACTGCCTTCAGTAAAGGCTTTGACATCTCTAATTTTCAGGTTTTTTTCTCCCTAAATAATAAAATGGAAAAAAAAAAACAATTTAAGATATTTTTGGGAAGATACAATGAGATGGTGCATGTTAAGTATTTTGCATCATGCCTAAAAGAGAGTAAGCAGGTAGCATAGGGTGCCCTCAAAGTGTGTCACTGATTTCAAAAGTAAAGTAAGAATTTGTGATTGCTTTACATACATTGGCTCTTGGAAATAAACAGCTTGCATAATGACACACAGTGCAAATCCATATGGCTCTAAATACTTTATAAGAGTCACTTCAATGAGAACAGAGCAGCTTGTGTTAATAATTTTAAAAAATACCTCTTTTTCTGTGTCTTTGTGGCTGAGAATTCCTGACACACAGGTAGTGAATGGCTGGAGAGAAAGAACTTTGCAAACTTTGAGACAAGTCACTTAAACATTGTCCAAGTTATAAGGATTGCAAGGATACAGGGACAGTTTCATCATCGCTATTTTTGTCCTTCTTAAAGGAAAAGAACATTAGATATGAACTGAAGAGAATTCTCAAGCTTCAGTGGCTTTCTTGTCTTCAAATGATGAGTCATATGCTCTGGGCAACTGGAGAAAACGCTAATAAACATTTGGAGAAACCATGTTGTACTATCTGCCTCCCATGGTCTGTAATCGATTTCTAACTAGCCTGAGAAATTTATTGATAGGGGTGGAAATATATTCTGATGAGAATTGTTCTCTATGACAATGTCATTTTATGTTACTCGATCTACTCGAAAGCCTCCCAGGAAATCTACTCTGCATTTGACTTCTTTCTATGTCATCCTGTGAGCTATTAAATGCCTAATTTGCTTCATGAGATACACCAATATGAGAGGCACTTGGCTCACGTTCGGAATCGAATTTCACCAGTCCATGGTCAGGTCTTTTATGATTAAGATAGAAGAGCAATCCAAACATAGCAGCCAATGACCATTCTCCAGACACCTGTAATCACTGCTCTTGGGTTTCTAATGGAAGTGCTCTCACTTAGCCCTGACCAGGCAGCTATAATTTATCCTAACACCAATAATGTGCTTTGCTTTGAAAACTGAGACAATGAGAATATCTCTCTCTCTCTCTCTCTCTCTCTCTCTCTCTCTCTCTCTCTCTCTTGCATTTCAATGTCTGCGTCTCCATTACCAAACAAAATAAAGAAATCAAATTGAGGTAGACCATAAAACAGCAGCATGAAAAAAACTAAAACCTTCGTTTCTAAGGACATTGACTCAAGCTTAGCTGTCAGACAGCCAGGGGTTCTAAGATCCGGACTTCTTATTAGCCACACAGTTTCGAACTCTTTAATAAACTTATTCAAATCTTTGTGAACTCCTGTATCAAATGATGATCCTCAATGTTTTCATAGAGAACGGCTGAAAATTTGAACGAATAGTACTGCAAACAAGGGTAACAGCTAGCAAATTCCCGAGGAAGAATACCGCCTTCAGTAGTGTGCAGGTAAACTGAAGAGACACGGGACAAGAAAAATGTTAATTAAAGTGGGATTCATTTTAATATAATGACATCTTTGGAACCTTTTAATATGTTAGGTTGTTATTTAAGAACAAGCATTAGCCGGGTGGTGGTGGCGCACGCCTTTAATCCCAGCACTCGGGAGGCAGAGTCAGGTGGATCTCTGTGAGTTCGAGACCAGCCTGGTCTACAAGAGCTAGCTCCAGGACAGGCTCTAAAGCTGCAGAGAAACCCTGTCTCAAAAAAAACAAACCCCAAAAAGAACCAGTATTAACGTGGGTATGGTAGCATCATATGACTCTAATCCCTGCACCCAGGAGACAGAGAAAGAGACAGGCAGATACCGTGAGTTCAAGGTCAGTCTGGTCTTCAGAGAGAGTTCCAGGACAGCCAGGGCTACACCAAGAAATCTTGTCTTGAAAAGCCCCAAAGAAAATAAAAAGTAACTAGTATTAACAATAGTAGACCAAACATCAACTTCACTCTAATCATCGAATTATAAAAATGTGCATGTGTGCATGTGTGTGTGCATGTGTGTGTACATGTGTGTGTTGTCTATTGTGCATACATCTGTGCCTATAAAGGGGAAAATACCTAGTAAAATTATATTTTGTTCTAACTTGTTCCAAAGCTGAGGTTGCCTAAGAAAGTAAATAAATACACACACACACACACACACACACACACACACCACAATGAACATATACATTTCAAGTACTGAAATTACACAAATCTTTGGACAAGCTAGATGAATTGTTTAACTGTAGGCAGATTCTAGTTCTATGAAGTAAAATAAGAAATTACATGTCCTTCTCAACTTTTGTACTATATACTGACCTTTCCCTGGCTAGATGTCTTATATTATTAATACTGATTCCAGACTCCACTTGAAGGTTCCCACCAATGAATGTCACAGGTTATCCTTAGCCTTGATTAGTCCTAGTCCAAAAAGGAGGATTGGAAATACCCTGAAATCAAAGTCTTTTATTCTGAAACCAAGTTAGGGTTGTTGGGCTAAAAGGCCTTTGACAAAATAAATATACCTTGAAAGGTAACTCCATGGATGCCCCAAGACAATTACTAGACTAGAGAAAAAGAAAAGAGGAGAAATAAGAACAGTCTGGAACAATGGCTTTGCAAAGAAGAGCCATGCAATCAGCTGTGTGTATATTTTATCTGTGCAACCTATGCCTGGATGGGAACTAGACAGCAGTCTAGAGATGGCAAGTGAACACCCACCTGTGAAGTTTCCAAAGAAGCTACAAGGCAAATCCTGATGACAGGGTCCACCCCACTCTGAGCATTAAGAATCTGAGGACAATAAATAGATGAGTGTCATTTCAAAGGTTCTCGCTTTCTCTATTCAGCTGCATAATGCAATTATTTAGTAGTTTAGGATTCTTTTAATTCTGTTTGAAGAACTTAAGAGGTTAAAGGCTGGAAATGATAAATGCATTATTAATGCCGCCTCATAGAAACATCCAGGAAAAAAAAAGACTAATAGGTTTTTATTCACTTTTACCCCCCCTGGTAAATTAACCTACAGGACCTGTGAGAAATATATAAATTAGACATTATTAGAGAAAGCAATCATGAACCAAAGCTATCATCTGAACGTTGGGTTCATTAGTGAGAATCATTCATATGTTTGGAGTCCATTTTGTCCCAAACCCTGTGCATCTAGGTGAAAGGCATGAACCAAGAAAAGGGAAACCCTAGATGGGATCACACAAGGTACAGTCTTCAGTGTGGCTTTATACAATCCCCACAAGTCCATGGGACAGTTACAGAAGTCAGAATGCACATGGAAAAGGATAGGGAATCTCACAGAACAGGGTTCAGATATCAGCTCTACCAGTTACGATTTGTGTGGCTCCAGCCACCTGATGCTACATTTCAAACAGGTGTAATCGCTCAGTATTTTTACATGACATAATAGATATCATGAATACAAAGTTAAGCATGGGCTCTGCAAACTGTATACATTCAATGTCTTAAACCTTACCAGTGTTATTATTGGCATTGAAATCAAAATGACTATTCAAAAGTTTCACAGCTTCTCTAACTCAACAACAGCAGCAAAAATTACAACAAGTTTTTAAAATGAACAATCTATATATACTTCTCTGAAGAACACGTCCAAACGATTCATAAACAGAAGAAAAATGATCAACCTCTTTTGCCACTAGGAAGATACAAGTCAGCATTTGAATGCTACTCACATCCTTTAGGACAGCCATAAGGGAGGTGAAATCTGAAATTTTATATACTGCTGCTGGGAACACAAAATACCATACTTATTTGGGGAAGCAACTTGGCAGAGCTTTAGTAAGATGTGTCCAGAAGAGATAAGAAGTCATCAAACAATTTAAATATTGACATACTTATTAAATATAAAGAGGAAGGTAGGGTAACAGTAATCTAGTCCTAGGAATGTCAAAACGGAAGGAAAGGCAGTGGTTGTGATAAAGAAAGCATTTACTAGAATTAGTGCTTTTCATTTCAAGGATGTGAATAAACTAAAAACTACTCAAACATGTACCCCTGCAAAATGCACTGCATCATGTAAATCAGAATATAAACAAGTCGTTCATGTAAACAAATACAACCAGCAGGAATTTGTTAAAACATTTGATACTGTGACATAGTTCATTAATAATGGCAGAAGAGAGATAATAAGGCAGAAAAAAATAAAGAAAAATGGTGGAAATTTCTCCAATTCTATGAAAATGAACTTATACATACAAAGTCTGATACAAAAAGAGCAGCACCTAAGGGCATTCTATGCTGAAATCCTAATTGAGGAGGGACGTCTTAAAGGGCTAGAGAAGAAAGACAAAGTACACGAAGGAGATCTGTGCGCCAGTGATGGTTCATCAGAAAGAAAAGAAACCAGGAAAGAGTGGATCGGGCTCTTTAAAATGTGCTATATGTATCAACATTGCTTACCACATCCACAAAAGCGTGTTTCCAAAATGAAGATTCAAATAAACAGAAGGTGAAAATGACTATCCTAAGTTGTTCTGCATCATACTGACCAAGAAAGCACTTGAGGATGAACAAAAATGCTAGGAATAGAATTTCAGAGGTTTTTATTTTTTTTGACAATACTGGAAATGGTAAATATGTGGTTGAAGACATTATTAATTTGTGCTGTTTCCCTTAATTTTCGAAGGACTATTGATTACATAGACAGTGATAATAGCATTTTGAAGGATGTATAGAATAGGTATGCATGAATGTTGAACAACAATAGCACAAATTATGAGGTGAGAAATAAATTTCATGGTCAAGGATTTCTTGTATTTCTTATGAGTATTAAAATATTAATTATTTATAAGCTTGGGAGAATAAAAGATATCTATTGTTTTTAAAGCAACCACAGAGAAACAAGGGAACATGGTTTAAAATCAATTGGGCAATTAAGAACAATATAAAAAAGGCGAAGCCAGATATGTTGGCACACATTTAGAATCTCATCCTTTGGGAGGCTGAGACAGGAAGAAATTCAAATCCACCCTGAGAGAATGATGCGCTATGCCCAAATTTTGTCATAAGATTTAAGTAATAATAATGAATTGATTAGTCCCTGGCAGATACAAATGGAGGACCAGAATACAAAACAGAAACTATAACCAAATATTCCCCTCCATTAATAATTATAGTAAGTACAAATGAAGTAATAGTACCAATTAAAAGGCTGAGATTGCCAGGGTAGATGTGTGATTAAACTAACTTTATACTGTTTCAGTAGAAGGCCTTTAAATATAAAGGCTGTGCTTAAAAATAAAAGGGTGAGTAAAGGTGTGAGAAAGAGCAGGAATTATAAGAGTACTATATAAGCTGTGTTAAAACAAAAATGTCAAGACAGTAAAGATGGTCAGAGCTGGAGACATGTGAAAACATCTTTTTGTTGTATTTATCTTATCACCACATCACAATTCTTCCATAATTTAAGATACTGAATATCTACTAAAAAGTCTGCCTCATGAACTAATGAGATGTTTCGCAGGTACAGCGTTTGCCACACTGGCACATGGGCCAAAATGCAGATTCTAGTACTCTGGTGATTGTGGGCAGTCCCAACATCCTGTCTGTACTGTCTGTAATTCTTTTTTTTTTTTTTTTTTTTTTGGTTTTTCGAGACAGGGTTTCTCTGCAGCTTTAGAGCCTGTCCTGGAGCTAGCTCTTGCACAGAGATCCGCCTGCCTTTGCTTCCCAAGTGCTGGGATTAAAGGTGTGTGCCACCACCGCCCGGCTCTGTCTGTAATTGTTGTCCTTGAAAAGAAGAAACAATAAATCTGCAGAGCCATCTAGGGATGTTAGACCAGGTAAATTTTTAGGATCAAGAGAGATCCTGTTAGGATCTGAGTTCAAGAGAAACCCTATCTCAACATGCAAAGTGGAGAGTGATTGAGGAAGATGCCTGAGATCTCTAGCGTGTGTGTGTGTGTGTGTGCGTGCGTGCACGCACACACATACACACACCACAACTTGCATACACATGCAAAAATATGAGCAAAAACTCTAGATTACTCTATTCCTACTGTAAGGTACACTGTATGAGACTGTTCGTGGTATACGACTTATGCCTGAAACTCAGCTACAATAAGGGACCTCCTTCAAAATTTTTTTCAGGTGGGTGGACATAAGAACATCACAAGATTTAAAGTTGTATCTAAGCATGACTGGATTATTTGATATACTCCTTAATTATTTCATCTTTAAACACTCTTTGAAGTCTGTATAATAGATGTTGAGGTGGATCCTGTGGATACAGACATATTTGATTATCATTACCTTCAGATAGCATCTGATCTACACAATGTGGTTATATTAAAGCATGACATGTTTTGCAGTGAAGTTGTAGGTCCAGGTGAGGAAGTTTTCCTTGGGATATTGATAAAATAAAAGTTTCCCTGAATTGGTGTAGATAAGTTTCTTGATTTTGAGGTGGAAATGTTTTGATCCAAATCCAATTGTGTTTTGAGTTTTAGGCAGAATCTTGACTTAACACTCTTACAATATGATTATCAAATGCTACCAACAACTTCATACAGAGTAAAACCCGTCACAGTTTGATTCCTGTTTCATTCTATCTATACTTCCTTCTCTTCTATTCTAATCATAATTCTTCAAGACTACCAAGCTTGAGTCCACTGTCACTGATCAACATTGAGAATGTCCACATCACCATGTAAATGGGTTCCAACTGCAATTGCTTACAAATCTTGGGTCCAGTGCTTTTTCCAGTCTCTAATATTTAATAAGCAAGCCAGAATTGCTGGATGATTAACCACTCAAGTAAACATTCTTCAGCCCATGGTTTATAGGATTTAATGGAAAAACCCAAGCTTATTTGCTCCTTGTGTTAATAACATAGTAGGCCACCCTCTGCATGTCTAGAATTATTCTAAATGCATGATCCCTCGCTTCCTTCAGCATTAAACAGTGGCGTAATAATCAATGAGCAAGGAGAAAATGTGTTCTTTATTCCCTTCCTTTGTTCTCTGATAGACTTGCTTTTTTGAAAGCTTATACATCCTGAATCTACTACTTCATTGACTGTACCAGGGCTCATGAGTAAATGTACTTGCCATCATCCCTGACAACTAAGTTAAATCCCTGCAGGCCACAAAATATATAGAGAGAATAGGTACCTACAAACTATCATCTGGACTCCACATATATCTTGTGGCATAAATACCTTCTCCACAAACACATGCATCCATACACATACAAACATACAATAATTAGCTGGGTGCATAAATAAGTAAGTAAGTAAGTAAATAAATAAATAATAAGCATACATTTTTTTTTTTAAAAAGTGAGTACTCTTATGATACAGAGAATATGATCAGGCTGTTATCAATGTTACAGGAGGGCTCAGAAGCTGGAGTCACTAAGCAAGGACATCAAGGGCTAACCCTTCCAAGCGACTCACACAAGGATCAGTGGAGACTTCCAGAGCACTCAATTCCTTAACCAGTGTAATCTACAAAGGCAACTTTTTGTATCTGTGGAGAAGTCCCAGGCCTAAGTCAGACCTAGAATGCAAGGTATCTTAGATGAATCTGTCAATAGTGGTGTTAATCAAGATGCCCTGGATGTCATCGATTCATAAGATCTTGTGACTACAAGACCACAAACATGGACCCAATATTTTCCTTTTGGGACAGTAGTCAGATATTTTCACTGGAGAAATGTAACTTTAATAATTCATATTCAGAGCCACTAACAATTGTTCTTCATTCTAAATTTATATTAAAGGGCTTATCTCTCTTTGTCAAACAAATTTAGATTAGAGCCTAGCTCTCCCTTTTATTATCTTATGCTAAGATCTGTGTCTCAATAATCTTACACAAATCAATGACTACAAGTTACAGTTATTTCTAAAGATTTTTATATTACAACTATAAATGATTATCACCCAGTATCACCAGTTTTTGACCCAAACCAGGATTTATTTACTCCCATCTCCATGAATTTAAAGCGTTTTATACAGTATCACATATATCTAGATTCAACCATTCAACATTGACTCTTACTCATATTTTTGTTTTGGTATCCCATTTGTTAATTCTGGTTATTTGGACTGAGTACAAAATTTGGACTGAGTACAAAAACCAGGATGGTACACAGAATGTTTAGATTTAACTATTCTCTAAGAGCCTAGCACCTGCAGAGGACAGAGTACCTGTTCTCAAATGATTTTCATGAAACTTTGAATTTTAGGCAAAAGCTTGAGTTGAACATTGACTTGGGAAGGAAGCTTTCTATTTTTAACCATCTTGGCTCACACCTGTGCTCCCAATAGCCACTGTAATAGGATGGGAACCACACAAATTACATGAGCTATGAATTGATATGGGATTCCCCTCTGTATGCTGTGATTACCATTAATGAATAAAGAAACTGCTTTGGACCTATAGCAGGGCAGAATGTAGCTAGGCAGGGAAAACTAAACTGAATGTTGGGAGAAAGAAGGGAAGAATTGAAGAGAAGCCATGAAGCTGCTGTCGGAGACAGATGTGCTGATACTTTGCTGGTAGGCCATGACCTCGTGGTGATGCACAGATTAATGGAGATGGGTTAAATTAAGATGTAAGAGTTAGCCAATAAGAATCTAGAGCTAATGATTTAAATAATACAGTTTCTGTGTGGTTATTTCAGGGTTGAGCAGCAGGGAACCAACCAGCAGCCCTCTTGCAACAATGAATGAAGGAAAAGAGCCATCCTTTCTTAAGAGAACTGAGCAGGCTCTGAAAGCAGGTGACCTCTGAAGGTTGAGATGAGACAGCCACTCAGGCTTTGAGAACAGGCAGAGGCTCTGCACTCAACCAGCCATCTCTATCTTCATGGTCAATCATACAGAAGAGAGCTTAATTTTCTTACTTGTCATACATATATGGAAAGGCAGACCTTGGAGGATTTCTGGTACAATTTTAATGAAAAACTTCATGGCTTGTTTTCTTTCTTCTAACTCTTTCTAATTCTGTATGACCTGGAGCCTCCACTTCCCATCAGAAGATTTTATTTGCTAATGTATTTTTGTACGTCCACATGAATAAATAAATAAGGATAGCCTCAAAATGAAGGGTCACTATTGTTTATAATGGGCCTACTTGCTCAGGAGTTTGTTAGCTCTGATAGGAATCCATTTAGAAGTTGTTCCTCCTGTCATCTACAATGTAAAGCTGGGATGCTTAGGGAAGTAGAACTGAACCCACATTATAGACTCTATGACAGCAGCTTGTTTTCTGTGAATTGAGATTTTCTTCATAAGCCCAAATAGAGGTACATGGAAAGGCTAGAAGAAGGGGTGAACATACAGTTTCTCAGTGCAAGTATTGAAGAACACAAGATTGTTGTTCTTCTCCAGCCCCTGTGAACACTCACTCAGCATCGGCATCTTAGATTCAGTTGCCCAGTAGCATTACAATGAGAAAAGAGACTATTGTATTCTGACTTTTTCTTTAAAAAGCAAGCTACATCAAGTAGGCATTTAATTTTCATTACATGAAGGAAGTACAATCATATCAGAGAATTCAAGCAATCATCTACAGCAAACAAGAAAGGACAGTATGAATTGTGGGTTTTGAGGATGCATTTGCTATCTTCTTGTACTGTGATGAGATTAATTTTATTCTGGCACAGAAAGCTCCATTGACGGAATCATTTCACCTTATGCTTAATGGGACACAGTGGAACACAAAAAAAAAAATCCATATAAGATGTAGAATTTCTTCATGGTTGTCTCCTTACTCTGAATTCAATGCCCTTTTATTCTGATCACATTTTACTACATTTTACAAACTTCCTTACTAAGAGCATCACAAATACTGTAAAATGATTTCAGATAGGAAGCTTACAAAATAAGCATATATCTATCCCATTGTAATTTAGTAAAATGTAAATAATGAAATAGTAGCTTCTATGGGGTAAGGTATATTTCCTTCCAAATAAATAGATTGAAATTCCTACTCTTCACTAGTTTAGATATGACTGCATTTGGAAGTAGGGTCCTTTAAGAAATAATTATACTAAACTAAAATCACTGTGAGTGTATCCTCATTTGACAAGACAGCTCTACACAAAGAATGTTAACGGGAGTTTATACACATACAAGAAATGAACAATTAGGGGCACAATATGAAGGTGGCCATGTGCAAATGAAATACAGAAGCCTCAGAAAAAATTAGATCTGTCAATACTTTGATTTTAGATTTATGGTCTTCAGAAATGTGAAAATATTTTCAGTTAAGGCTCCAACTCTACTAAGGTAGAAGAGTTAATATAACATAGTAGCTACTGATTGCTTATCTCTTACAGGTCTAGTCATGTTAGGAAATACTGCTATAGAAATCATTTAAATACAATTCAGCCCCAGGATTAGCAAAAACTCATATATATATATATATATATATATATATATATATATATATATGAGCTATATATATATATATATATTTACATGTACAAGCTGGATTTGAGAATATTTAAGCAACTCATTGTAGGTCATGGTGACAGTGAGTGTCCAATTTATGTTCTCTTATTATTATTATTTTGTTTCTAATCTTTGTTGTTTGCTTTTTGTTTATTTTGAGTCAGGGTTTCTCTGTGTAGTCTTAGATATCCTGGAACTTGTCCCATAAATCAGGCTGAAATCCAATTTAGAGATTCCTCTGCCTTCTGGATGCTAGGATTAAAGGTGTACACCACTTCTGCTGTATAATGGGTTCTCTTAGTACTTGTTTGAAATCTCTTTTGGAGCATCTGGTTATAATAGACGGAAGTCAAGGTCTATTCACTAAATGTGGTCTGTCATCAAACACCCTGCCCCTTGAGCATGAGGACCCTTTGCTTAAGTTCTCCTCTCACATTTTAAAAAGACGACTCTACCTATCCCTGAATTTTAAAGCACTGTAGGATCTTGATTATTTGACTTTGGCCTCTTACAGATGAACAGTCACACATAGTAAATGATTAATTTTATGGAGGTAGAATTGATAGGCTGAGAAATGGACTAGATAAGTTTCATGGTAATTACAAGGAGGATCAAAGATTAAGCCAAAATTTTAATTCGTGGCATAAAAGAAAGTCTGAGAAAATCTAATGAGATCATCTTTAAAGGAAGTCATTGATTGACACCTTTCTTCCTCTATTCCTATCCTGGCTGCTCTGTGTCCTCCAAGTTCACTGGCCAGATGTTCAGTTTCACCTGGGTTAGTGTCAAAGTCTCTTTGGGCTCTTCTCACTTGCTCTAAAAAGCTGATCATTCTAGACAAGTGGTTCTCAACCTATGGGCTGTGACCTCCTTGACAAACTTCTATCATAAAAAATATTTACATTATGATTCAGAACAGTACCAAACCTACAGTTATGAAGTAGCAAAAAATATGTTATAGTTTAGAGGCCAGTACAAGAGGAACCATATTAAAGAGTCACGGCATTAGGAAGGACATAAACCGCTGATCTTGAACAAATAATCAGCCTAATTCCCTCTAAAATACTTCCTGGACTGTCTGGATTCCAGGATTAATGACGAGCAGATGACCTCCTCCGTGATCTCATTGACTCCACACTCTTGCTCTGCTTCATGTCTTGTCAGATGATGGGCAAAGAACTTTGTTAATTTCCTAAGCTCCCTCCTCAGTCATAACTTTAGGAACAAATCTACAGGTTGTTCTTTTTTTTTCTGCCTCACTATTCTTGTGTAATAGAATGCAACACCCAGGATTCATGTCCTTCACCTAGGTGTGTGGTCTAGGTAGGACTCTCAGAAGATGTGCTGACCCAACAATACTGAATATATTTTAGCTTTCATGTTGCATCTCTGTCTGTCTGTCTGTCTATTTACTTATCTATCTATTTCTTATCTATATTTATGTGCTTATGGGTCTATTGGTGTGTGTGTATCTCTCTCTCTCTCTCTCTCTCTCTCTCTCTCTCTCTCTCTCTTTCTCTGTGTGTGTGTGTGTGTGTGTGTGTGTGGTATATGTGCAGGTCAGAAGACAACTTATAAGTGCATGATTTCTTCGTCCTCTATATGTAATGCAAAGATCAAACTCAGGATATTAAGCTTGGCAGCAAGCACTTTGATCCACTGCGCCATCTTACGGAATCCCAACCACTGAGTTTAAGGCAAGTCACGTCTTTCTATCTT
Source organism: Arvicola amphibius (assembly GCF_903992535.2). NCBI lineage: Eukaryota > Metazoa > Chordata > Mammalia > Rodentia > Cricetidae > Arvicola > Arvicola amphibius. The sequence continues at coordinate 29,586,365 of NC_052061.1, read as the reverse complement.
GAGTCCCTCACCTGTAAATTTTCACAGCTAGGAGTATTGATCTCTTGTGAAGTTCTCATGTGTCATAAAAATGGTAAAATAACTTGGACATATTGAGAAGAAACAAGATTCCAAGTCTTAAGCAGAAAATTTAGTCCTGCCATGGACAATGTGGAATAAACACCGAGGCTGAAGATGAAATGTGCACACGCACTGCCTTAGAAACCAGTGATTACGTACACTGGGGGCTTTTCCCACCCTCGGTGTTTTCTCCACACTTCCTCAAAGGAGGCCAAAAATAAGAGTTGAATTTTCTCCAGGAACAACAGGATACAAGGACAGAAACCAGACTCCAGACACACCTCTTCCCATCCATGAGCCTGTAGTCAGGAAGTTTACACAGTGGGAACCAGAGCCCTTCCTTTTCTGTAAGCAAGACTGTTCTCTGAAATCTTTCAAAATGGGGATGGTTCAAAAGAACCTTTCTGAAAAAATAGTATCAAATTCTAAAAGCTATAAATTAATTTTAAATGCAGCTAGAAAACACATTTGTTTTTAAATAACTATTCAAATTTGGACATTGAGGCTCAGGAACATTAGATAATTCTATCAAGGTCACCCAGCCAGGAAGAAATATTTAGTTCCTGGTCATCTTTCTCCAATGTCTGCATCACTACTATGATATTTCTCTCTAACATGGGACAATATCTGGAAGCTTGGTTGATAAATGTGACCTTAGAATACAGATAAATCTCACTTGTGGGTTTCATGAGGATATCGGTGACGTCACTAGTTAAGCACTGAGTGAGTAATAGAAAAAGTAATAAAAACCAATCATTTAAGTAGTCATGTATACCCTTTATGTTCCTTAAAGGGCTGGGGAGACATTTTAGTGGGTAACATTTGCTGTGTTAAGTTTGAGAACTGAATTTGGGGTCCCCACTATCCACGTAAAAAGCCAGGTATGGAAGCATGGGTCTGTGTTATCAATACTGGATGGTGGAAACACAAATATCCTGGGGGCTTCCTGGGTAGCCAACTAATTAGCTTCAGGTTCAGTAAGAGACCCTATCTAAAAATGAAGATAGATTGTGATAGAGGAAGATATGAAATATCTACCTCTAGATTCCACACATGTATTCACAGGGGCATGCACCTGTAGACATACATACACTCACATACATATACCACATGTATATTTTTTTGCCTTTCCCCATGAAATATAAACTTACTTCTCTGAATAAGTACTGATATCCAGCAAGTCCCAGGGTCCTGCTGTGTCCCCAGAGCTGAGATTGCTTCCACACCTGGATTTTTATGGGCATGCTGGAATTAGACTGATATTCATGCTTATGCAACAAGTACTTTACCAACTCAGCCATATCCCCAGACCCTTCATGGACTGCTTTTGAAATTTCTGTCTTCTAAAATGACCTTAAGCAACTTTGGAGTCAAAAGAGCCTCTCATCATGAAAGGACTATTTTTGTGCCTATTGCATTATCTATTAAAATTTCACATATTGATTTTGCTGTATTTCCAGATCATCATGTTTTCTGATTTGTTACTTTTTTCACATCTGCACTTTTCATTTGTAACTATGCAAGAGTAGCACTAACCAAGCCAGGCCTTTAATGGATGAAGTCAGGTCACATAGACTGACAACTATCATTGCTAGAGAGATAGAAGTTCAGGCCTTCAAACCACTGGCTGGATTACCTCCAAGAGGATAGGATGGAAGAAGCCAGAAGAATAGATCCTGGAAAGCCACAGGTGACAACATGGATCCAATTCTTATAGGTATAATTTAAATGATGACTTCTTCAATCCCAATATTCTCAAGGAGAAAGAGAAAGAAATATTTAACTTACGATTAATTATTTATAATTATGTTGCATGGCCATCCTTAGTTCAAAGGGAGGAAGGAAATTAGGTACACAATCTATGAAGTCAATAATGGAGAGGAAAATTTGAGGGAGTTTTGAACGAACTGAACTGAATCTCTTGCTCTTCTCATTGACAAATGCCTTGATAAGATCCTGGAATATCGAGAGCTATCACCCATGTGTAAACAAAGTGGAGACAAAGACAAAACAAGAAAAGGGAGGCAAAAGGATAGTGGGAAGGTATATACTTTTCAAGATGACCAAGGGGTATCTGACAATGACATATTTGTGTTGACACCTCCCAAAGAGGAGTGCATGCTTCAGATGATCCATCACTGGAAATGGATTCCTAACTCAGTCAGTGACATTAAGAAAGGTCAAGAGAAATTGACATGTTTTTTCATTGTTTCACATTCATTCTCTCACTTCCTGGAACAAATAGGAACTGATTGACATTCAAGTATAACGGGGGTATTCTGAGAGTGTATATTGTGGTTCCTTTCTGTGGACATGGTATTGACTTGCAGGACTTACCTAGTCTCTGAACAGTATCTTTCTTTTTTTAAAATTGTTTTTATTGAGCTATACATCTTCCTCCAATCTACTCTCTTCCTCCCGTCTCCTCTTCTACCCTGTCTCCTGATCCTCATGCTCCCAATTTATTCAGAAAATCTTGTCTTTTTCTACTTTCCATGTAGATTAGATCCATCTATGTTTCTCTTAGGGTCCTCTTTGTTGTCAAGGTTCTTTGGGATTGTGAATTGTAGGCTGTTTTTTCTTTGCTTTATATCTAAAAACCATTTATGAGTGAGTACATATTATATTTGTCTTTCTGGGTCTGGGTTACCTTACTCAATATGTTTTCTAGATTTACCCAGAAATTTCAAGATGGCATTATTTTTTTTCCACTGTGTTGTACTCCATTGTATAAATGTACCACATCTTCTTTATCCATTTTCATCTATTATCCATTTATCCAGTTGAGAGATATTTATGTTGTTTCCACATCTGACTATGACAAATAATGCTGCTAGGAACATAGTTGAGCACTTGTCCTTGTGGTATGATTAAGCATTCTTTGGGTAGATACCCAAAAGTGGTATTGCTGGAACTTGAGGGAGGTTGTTTTTTAATTTTCTGAGATATCACCATACTGACATCCAAAGTGGCTGTACCAGCTCGCACTCCCACCTGCAATGCAGGAGTGTTCCCTTTACCCCACATCCTCTCCAGCATAAGTTGTCATCAGTGTTTTTGTTCTTGGCAATTCTTACAGGTGTAAGATGAAATCTCATAGTTGTTTTGATTTGCATTTCTCTCATCGCTAAAGATGTTGAGCATTTTCTTAAATGTCTTTTAGCCATAATAGATTCATCTGTTGAGAGTTCTCTGCTTAGGTCTGTACCCATTTTTTATCGGATTATTTGTTCTTTTATGATCAATTTCTTGAGTTCTTTGTATATTTTGGAGATCAATCCTCTGTCTTATGTGGGGTTGGGGAAGATCTTTTTTTTTCATTCTGTAGGCTGCCGTTCTGTTTTGTTGACTATGTTTAGTGCTTTACAGAAGCTCAGCAGTTTAAGGAGGTCCAATTTATTAATTGTTTCTCTCAGTGTCTGTGCTACTGGGGTTATATTTAGGAAGTGATCTCTTGTGCCAAAGCGTTCATGTGTACTTCCCACTTTCTCTTCTATGAGGTTAAATGTGGTTGGTTTTATGTTGAGATCTTTGATTCATTTGGACTTAAGTTTTGTGCATGGTGATACATATGGATGTATTTTCATTCTTCTACATGTTGATATCTAGTTATGCCAGTGCCATTTGTTGAATATTCTTTCCATTTTTCCATATTATATTTTTTGTCAAAAATCAGATGTTCGTAGGTGTGTGGATTGGTATCTGGGTCTTCAGTTTGGTTCCACTGATCCCCTTGTCTGTTTTAATATTTCAGTACTGTAGCTCTGTAGTAAAGTTTGAAGTCAGGGATTGTGGTGCCCCTAGAAGTTCCTTTATTGTACAGGAATGTTTTTTAGCTATCCTGGGTTTTTTGTTTGTTTTTCCATATGAAGTTGAGTGTTGCTGAGCAGTACCTTTTAGCATAACCCAGAACTGTTCAAGAGTCTCTGTCTTACTCTGCTACCTTCTGAAATTCATGTAAGAGCCCACATGCCTGGCAAAGTGGATAATGCATCTTTCTTGGGTAAAAATAAGGTTCTACTTATGATATGATTGAATTATTATTTGGTTTATGTCATAGTATTACATAAACATGGTTGGTATGAAAGAATTTCCTCTATCTGGCCAACCAATCTCAAAGTTAATATTGTGTCTTTGGACCTTGCTGCTCCATTCGATGGTCATTTTCTCCTATGCATCAAAGTGTATTCTCTCTCTCTCTCTCTCTCTCTCTCTCTCTCTCACACACACACACACACACACACACACTCACACTGGTTTAATTGTGGCCTCTGAACAAGAAGTCCACCACCTCAATCAAGTTGTCTTACATTTTAGGTCTCTATGAAATTCAGGTTTATTAACAGAAAGAAAACCTCCTTATATAAGATATTGCCTAGAGATGCAATGTGTTGCACGGGAAGCTCTGAGTTCTCCATCCTTCAATATAGGCATCCATTGGTAGGATAGTAAATAAAGATTCTCTTAAGGAACATATTTTAAAATCCTTCTGTCTCTGAAATTCTATGGGGTCTCTTTTGCCCTCCCTCCCTCTCTTCCTTCTTTCCTCCCTCCCTTTATACTCTGAGACGATGTAAATCTAGTAATGGTTTGAGAAGAATAAGGGGTATGCTTTTATTCATGGACACATTCAGCTTTCCTTTTATTTTTCCCATGTATAATTTGCATAAAATTTACTATGGAAATAATTATGTAGGCACGTTCTTTTATTGATTCATGGGAATCCTTAATGGAGCTATGTAGTAAGCAGTCAAATGTGTGAAAACCACATGAACACACTCTGCTAGATTATGGAGGGAGTTGCTAATGGAAAGTTTCTAAATTTAAAAGAATAAGAATGTGTGTATAATCTGAGTATGTCAAGGTATTTAAGAAAACTTACCAGAACTTTTTGTTCTAAACAATATAAACGTTATTGTTGTCTTATTGTTGGTACAACGGCTACTGACTGAGGCTCTATACTCATTGCCCCACTGCTTTGGCTGAGGCCTGGTAGGGACTTCTGTGTCCCGCTGGAACTGCTCCTGCTTCTGCCGCCAAATGTACTCTTTTAATTAAGTCTCTGTCATTCTATCTTACCAAAAAATTTTGGGATTCATATACTCAAATGAAAACCTGCTAGCTCAGAAAGGCCAAGAAGAAACCAGCAGACCTTCCTCCTTAGCCAGTGCTGAAGCAAGAAGGTATCTGTTCCACTCCCAAAACCAAAAAAGACCTCCACAATCAAAGTTCTTCGCTACTATTTCCTATGGGTTTCTCCATCCATTTTCACCCTTTAATTCTCTATGATTACTTCCGAAGGTCTTATTTAATTAAAGCATACTTGAGGTTCACAGTGTAATTAACTGTATTACAACAACAGGCTGTTCCTCAGATCAAGGTTGGTACATGTTTTGATCAGTCTTTTTCAAGGAAACTTGTCCTGGTTCAATTCCTATGTTTGCTTACATATCTTATATACAGCATAGACAAGTTATGTAATTTTTTTCATGTATCATAGAGGCAGCTAAAATGAGAGAAGGTCTAGTTCCCGGTCCAAAGTTCACTCTCTCTCTCTGTCTTCCAGTCTCTGTCTCTCTCTCTCTCTCTCTTTGATATTTAAGGTAGGAATCATGAGCTAGTTCTGTCTGTCTTATATGATATCACAGATAATTGTTTAAATACAGGTTAATTTAATTCAGAATGTTATTAATTTAGGAGCACATATCATTGAATCTCCAGATATGCTTCAATGCTCATTACAGTCTTCATTTATAGAACTAAAGGAAAAAGAAGCTATTTTATAAACACCCCAAGCCACAAAGTGTCAGAAGCAGGACATGAATCCAAGTTTGTCCAAAAGCTACAAAGAGGACTTAAACCTCATAACCATCTAGTCTTTTCTGATTTATTACTGATTTGTTCTCACCATCAGGGTCTTGAAAAATGAAACAAGAATTCTCATCCCTCCGTTCACTGGAGGCCAATGTTTGTCCACGGAGTCCTGATGGGAGGAGAAAAACTGGTGCTCATTCCCTCCTTCCTCCTCTAGTGATGAGAATGGCCTACTGCCAACCGCAACAACAACGAGAAAAAAACAGAGATAACTAATCTAAGGACAACACCTACCCCACTGGAGATACTGACAGTGTTGCCATAACAAGAGTGGGAGCTGTGATAAGTCGCTGGGAAAATGTCTGTTGAAGGATACACCCAGATCCGACACTAGACATAGACCAGAGCCTGCCTTGGAAATCCAACAGTGCAGAAAGGCAGATGCTCAGGGTACAACCTGCAAAGAGATGCTGAAATCTGAATAAAGCTTCGTCCTTGGGAAACCATCTACTCAGTTGTAGAAGTGGCTAGGATTTTTTGGCTATGTCACCCACCAAATGACAACCTGTAGTTCTGCCTCTCAGAATCTTCTTGATACATCATAGACCCAGAAAACTACATTTATACATCTTAGAGAAGTCAACATGATTTCTTAGCACTAGGGAAAAGCAAATGTGCCCTTTCACTTTCTACATCGTTTCTCCTTCTCCTCCTCCTCCTTCTTCCTCTACTACTACTAAAGGCTGTCTAGTCACTCCTCCTTCCTCTACTACTACTACTAAAGGCTGTCTAGTCACTCCTAAGACTGATTAAATCTGGCATTTTACCTAAGAAAACTTCTATAATTCATGATCTGTACCCCGCAGGCATTCAGCCGAACACCTTTAGTTTCTTTCCTAGGGGCAATCACTTCACCTTGGGAATATGTCTATTCACATACTCTCTATATTATATTAAAATTGTTTTTGTTTCCTCAGAGGATTGTTCTCTTTCTGAGAGCAGGGGACTCTGCTGTAGAGCTCTTTATATTTACAAGGTGTAGTGACATAAACATACTGCAGATGCTAATAAATACTGAATGGATGCTTATAAAAGTACATCATAAGCAAACTAATGGACCCCGGTTAATTTCAGAAAGAAATCCTGACTCAATAGACAGATTCAGAAAAAATTCATCTTCCATGGGATTAGGCATAGAAAAAGAGTTTTTAAACCAGGCAGATTCCTCAGGGAGGTACATGAAGCCTATACAATTCACCTTCATTATATACAATGAAACCCTAATGTTTTGAGAAATGAGGTGACTTGCTAGTCATCCTTGATCTCAGGCATACAAGACTTTCGAGTGTTTCAAGGCTTTAGGTTCATCCCCTTTCAATTTATCAAGGAAGTAATGTTTTCATCATTTTATAAATAAAGGAAGGGTTTTTTTTTCCCCTAGATGTCTGCTTAACATTTTTAAAGGATCAGTGTCTTGATTAGAATTACTATTGCTATGATGAAATACCATGACAAAAAGAAAGTTGGGGCAGGAAGGTTCATTTGGCTTACACTTCCACACTGCTGTTCATCATTGAAGGAAGTCAGGACAGGAGCCCCAATAAAGCAGAAACCCCAGGGCAGGAACTGATGCAGAAGCCATGGAGAGGAGCTGTTTACTGACATGCTCATCGTGGCTTGTTCAACCTGCTTTCTTATAAAACCCAGGCCCACCAGCCCAGGGATAGCACCACCTATAGTGGTCTGGGTTCTCTCTATCAATCACTCACACAGAAAATGCTCTACAAGCTTATCTACAGCCAGATCTTATGGAGGCATTTTCTTAATTGAGGCTCCCTCCTCCCAAATGACTTTAGTTTGTGTAAAGTTGACAGAAAACTATCCAGCATGATCAGGCTCTGTGCTTTATTTGTATAATATAAGACAGCCCAGCTCCCTAGTATTCACAGTCTAGACTAGAGGAAAGAGGGATGAGTAAGCAGAAGTGTGGAGCATATACCGAAGGGCCACTCGCATGCAGCTCAGACTAGACTTCATTGGAGATTTATCTTTGACTATTGTGATCATGACTGGATTTAGCAATGGCTGCCGCTTTTTGTTATCCAATTTATACGTCCATGGTTTCTGATCTGCTCACTATGAGACTTGTTGTAGTATTTAATATAATTTGCATTTTGAAACACCTGACTGATAGTAAGTTTCATCATTCCCACCGGACACATGAGAAGACTGAAGCCCTAACCAAAGACTAATAACAATTAAAACAACCACTTTGAAAGGGATTATGTCCTGTACTCTTTAATACTTCCCCATATAATCTTCCATGGCCTGTTTTTAATCTGACTTAGAGGTGGTGGTGTTGAAATACAGCATCTCTAAGATCTCCATGAAATATCTGTTTTTCCAGCAGTTACAGAATGTGTATGTGGAGACATTGATAATGAACTCCAGGAAGAACTTTGGAGGCCATCAAGAAGAACTTAAACTACAGAAATGGAGAGAAGACAGCGAGAGAAAAAAAGAGAAGGAGAGAGAGAGAGAGAGAGAGAGAGAGAGAGAGAGAGAGAGAGAGAGAGAGAGAGAGAGAGAGAGAGAGAGGAAAGTCAAAAATATCAACAAATTAAAGGTACTCATGCCATGAGAGATGCCCCAAGCACTGTGGGAAAAAGCAGGAAGTAACTCACTTTTCCTAATGAGGTCATGAAGGTGAATTCTATCATGATGTTCTAGATATTTAATTTAGCATAATGATGATGTTGCCTGGGTGAGCATAGAGTCACAAGGCACAAGCTTGGACTGGGGTAAGTTTGAAAAGATTAAGATATTGTCAACCCCTATATTTTCAAAGCCTTCTACCCCTAACAGGTACATTTTCATAGAGCTGGATGAATTAACCACTTAGTGCCTTGGTGGTGGGTGATGCTCTCAAACCCATCTGACAACTGAAGGTTCTGGGGCACTTTGAAAAAAAAATGTTACTGCCCAAGCTCAATTTGGACCAATCCAGCTTGAGTCTTGGGTGAAGGAGTCAAAGTCTAGACATTATGTGTACATCTGTTACTCTGCAGTCAGAACAGAGAGCCATTATCATGTGGATTGGTGTTCAATATCAGCAATGAAGCAATAAAGAGACTTAAGGAAAACAAATCCCTAAAATTAGAAGCAGGCAGTGGCTGTTATTTGCCTGCTTCTCGTTTTTTGGATACTCTGGATCATCTTCCTCAGTGCCCATCCTTTCATTAATTGCCCCTTCGCATCATACATTCTCTTGTCCCTAGAGAGGGCACCGAGTTAGACCCCTTTGCCATCTGTCCTCACCAGACTTGCTCCCTTTCTATACAGCTCTTGTCTTAGTCAATAATTTTAAAAGCAGCAGTGTTCGTGTGTAGCTAAAATTCATTATCAGCTATGACAGTGGAAACTTCCAGGAGCAGGGACCAAGAAAATTGTGATTTGCTTTTATCTTAACCCCTAACTCAGTGAATGGCACTAAGGGAGCATTCGATGTGTAATTACTGAATTATATAACAGATGAATAAATGTACTTATAAGTGGATAAATGAATAGAGGTAAGAATTCACCCACCTTCCTAGCCACAAAGCAAAGCCAAATAAAAATTTGGGTGCTATTTTTTTCTGGCCTTCCGACCTTTGCTTCTCCTATTTTATTCTCTGTGGGAATACTGAAGAGTCTTTTACATAGTCCTCCATGTTTCAAGCCCTTTTAGCTTTCAATGCCTTATTCCTGAATCTCACTAAACATCACACCTCTTCCATACCCGAAATCCCCAATTGCAATTCACATTCAAATGCAGGAGAGTGGATGGAAGAAACTTGAGGTTGGGACCAGCTTATTTTGTGTCTATCTGTTCCTTCACTGTGCCTAGCACAGAGCCTCTGGCTGAACAGATACCTTGCAATTATTGTTTGAATTCTTCTATTAACGGATGAGTACAAATCACAGACGAGTGGGCAATAGACTTCTACATTCATTTATCACACACACAGATTTCTCAGCTCATATGTATTCCAAGGGTTTAGTGCAGTAAAAATAAATACTGATCCGTCTGCTTTTCTTTTTTACTTCAAAGACCACACTCCAATATCCTCTTCTCACTGTGAGGGAGAATGAAGATAAGAGAGGGCTCTGGATAGGTTTGGATAATTATATTTTCCACATTGCTTAGCATTTAGGATTGACAACTACTAATTATCTAAGGCACCGTGTGTCTTTAAAAATAATTCACAGCACAAAAGAAATAATTGGATATAATTGCAAAACCAGTTGATATGGTCACAACACATTTTCGTGTTTATGGGCCCTAGTTTCTCCATCCATCAAATAGAGGAGGTAGAACAGATTAGACTTTCTCAGAATGTCTTCCCCTGAGAAGACATCATAGCTCATGCAGGGCTTTTTCACTGGTGCTAAGCATATGAAGGATGCTTCCAAGATGAGTCAAAACTCCCTTTTTTGAGAAAGAGGTAGATATTTTCAGTGATCATGCAAATGTGTGTGCAGTTTCTGTGCCTGGTGAGCCGAGGCATTTTGACAGAGTGTAGTGTGGAGATTCAGGAAGGTCAGAGGTGGAGTGGGAAGTAACTTATAAAGGGGAAAAACTCCTTCGACTGTGGGCTTACATTAAGTAGGAGTCTCTAGAGATACAGAAGCAATGGGGTGTGTAAAGGAGGTAATTACTTCAAGAAATTAATCATGCAGTTACCAGAAAAGGCAAGTCTAAAATCAGCAGGTAGGTTGGCAGTCTGGACAGCCAGAGCAAAGCAGGTCAAGTTCAAATGCAGTCTAGAGTAGAATTCTTTTTTTTTTTTCTTTAGAAAACCTACAGGTCTTTCTTTCTTTCTTTCTTTCTTTCTTTCTTTCTTTCTTTCTTTCTTTCTTTCTTTCTGTCTTTCTTTCTTTCTTTCATCCTCCTTCCTTCCTTCCTTTCTTCCTTCCTTCCTTCCTTCCTTCCTTCCTTCCTTCCTTCCTTCCTTTCCTTCTTTCTTTCTTTCTTTCTTTCTTTCTTTCTTTCTTTCTTTCTTCCTTCCTTTCTTTCTTTCCTTTTCTCTTAAATTCTTTCACTGACTAAATGTGGCCCACCATATTATGGATCTATTGATTTATGTTAATCCCTTCTAAAGGATACTTTTTAAACCAACTTTGACACAGGTGTTTCAGTAAATACCTGGATATTGTGAATTAGCCAGCTTGCTATACAGTCTTGATCATAGCAGGACATATAAAAGCCAAAAGAGGACTGTGAGGATGACTCAGAGTGATCGGGGAGATGTACTCTAGGCAAGGATGTGACCAAAAGGGTCTCTAGGACCATGTCATGCATGTGTACCTTTATTGTACAAGTAGTGTGAAGTCCTCCATGGGGTGTCATGATCTGATATGCTCTTCAAAGCAAACACTGTCATTGCCCTTTAAGGAGAAAGATTATATTAATCTGAATGAGACAGGAGATGTGTTTGACAGGTAGGACAGCCATGAATAATGTATATACAAGTCCTATGAGAAACTCTCAGTTCTAGAAATTTGGTAGTAGTTAACTGTGGAGGAGTCATCCTTGATGAGACAGAAGTTTCTGCATATATCAATATATCAGAATTCCATCATTTTCTAAGTTCCATGTTACATAGAGAAAAACATGTAGGATGAACTCACAGTTTAGGTACGGACTACTTTGCTGAACAAAATGTTGTGCTATTTGTTTTAACTCAACTTCTAGCATTCCAGGTTTACGTTTATGTTTTTAATCTAGATCATCTAACAATGTCTGCATCTTCCATCTTCTGCTGGAAAACTAGGAGCCTCAGCACTCACAGGTCCTCCATCTGAGTACAAACCGTAACTTCCCTCAAATTCACCAAACTTTGCATTATCTGTATCTACAGAGTCATTAACTAGTATTACAAGAGACATTTGATTTATCTATTTCAGATGTAGACAGTGTTCTGAAATTATTAAGGACATTATATCTTGCCTTCACTCATTGTCTCTCAAATATAAGAGTGATATTCAGTACTAGTAGGAGGCTACCATTTAATTTAGTCTTGCTCAAATTCTATTATTATTTTCAATAACCTCATTTACATGACTACTCTTCCCCTGCTACCTCCAGGATTCATAGAACTTTATGTGTATGGTAATTTATACATTCATTTACCATTGATTTGTACATTTCAAGAAATTTTTATTAAGTCTGTTGTAGTCAGAAAAGAATGAGAAAGACAGAGATGGGAAAGAAGCATGAACTCACTAGGGCTCAAGGGAAATTTTATTCCATTCCTTGTTGTAAATATTTTCATAAATCAGTGCACTCCACAATCCTATATACAGGCAACACTGAATATATTGGTTATTCAAACTAATATTTGGGTTTGTTTCTTTCAACATTATAACAGTAATATTTCCTGAGTTGTGTCAATATTTTCTAATAGAGCCTTTAATCTTCATTTGACAACTCAGAAAATGTGTTACACGATTTATATAACCGTTGGCCATTGATGATCATTCACGCTTTTCTATTTAGTTTACAAGTGTGACAATTAACATATTTGTGCATAAAGCTATTTTGTACTTTTGTTGATTTCTTTAGGCTATATTTCCAGAACTGGGCTTTCTGGGTCAAAGGGTATTAGCAGTTTAACACTCCTGAATTTTATATTATTGAATTTACTTCCAGAAGGGCTGTTTCTGTAAACAACGTACAGGAGTACCTTTACATTACGTGTACATCTAGACAAGAGGGTGATATGATTAGATGGAATTATAGGAGGGACGTCTCTCTTGTCTAGGCTAAGACAGAGCATCAGCATTTTTTTTTCCACTCAGAGAAATCTTGCCAGGTAAACATCATTTGAGAATAATTCCTAAAAGAGATAGTCATGACAGTAATGACAGTAACTGGGATCAACAACATGCCTCATGGAATCTTTGAATCTTTTGATTCCTTGTGTAAGCTTTTTTGTGGAATTTATTTTCTTTTATAGTAGACTATCATCAGCTTTTTAAAAGTGTCTATAGATAGTTCTGTACTTTTATTTTTAAGTCTGGTTTTCCTGGTAATTAAGTGTTAAGGGTTTTCTTTGGTAAAGTCATTCTTCACATTTAGCCCATTGGTACCAAAAGAGTTAAAATCCCCTGGAGAGAAGACACTGATTTGTCTAAGGAAATTGGTGGTTTCCATTTTCCAAGACCTAGTGACTAGACAAGACTGGCCAGATAGCCCCATTGGAACCAATGGAATTCATGTATAAAGTACTGAGGAAGAGAAGCCTTTTAAAATATCTTTCCTGACTGTTTTGTGCCTCTGGTGTTCATCGTGCTACCCTACAGGTGTTAGAACAGAACCTTATCCATTTTTAAATGGACTGATTGGTAACTTGGAGAAACTGAAAGCTAACAACATCAACTTCAGTCACTTGACTAGCCGTGTCTGAAACTACTGGATATTTCTTTATCTGGACTTCTTCATTCATTGGACTGAATACTGTGTGTTTCACTTAAGCTTAAGTAAGAAATTCTGTCAATCTCTAATATTTGGATGCCAAGTCATTTCAGATGCACGAAGATAAAATTAAGACATACCAAATTTCAACTTCCTTATTTTTTAACTGGTGATACTTAGGCCCAAGGAGTGAAGTAAGCAGGATACAGTGTCTCCTTACAGCACAATACTTCATTCTTTTGGACTATTGATAGTTTTATGGAAAATAAAATTGCTTGTCTCCTAGTCATTGTTGAAGACTTTAGAGCTAGAAAAGATAGTAAATACATAAAATATTGGGAATGACATATTTAAGTTTTCCTTAAAAGAGCAGGTGATATGCATGAAAGCAGGCATAGTTGATAAAAGCAAATTGTTTGAAGACCCAAATTCAGACCTCCAGAATACATGTAAAAGTTGGGCTCAGCATCTAACGGCTACAGTCCAAGAGATGGACTGGGGTAGGGGAGACTGAAGGATCCCTGGATCTTGCTGGTTGCCAGCTGAGCCAGTATAATTGTAAGTCAAGTGAGAGACTTTGTCTGGACAAACAGGATAGTTAAGTGATGAAGAGAGGTGCTTGATGTTTATATCTTTCCTCATGTGCATGTGCATATATACACAGGTACGCCCACACACATATTTTTGTATACACACACATATACCAGGTACACTGAAAAGAAAGCATGACTCAGTGGTTAAGGGCTCTTGCTGCTCTTGCAGAGGACAGGAGAGGTTCCCAGCACATACATGATGGCTCACAACCATCTGTAACTTTATCTTGTTTGAATCTGACACCCTCTCATATCCTCTGTGGTTACCAGGTATACACATCATGTACATGGGTATATTCAGACCAACATCCACACAAAGAATGGAAAGAAGGAATTCTTCCAATTATTTACAGTCCAATCTGTGTAACTGCTTTTGGGTCTGTATTTCAGACTTAAAAATATGTTTAAGGGAAACCTCATATTTTCACACATCTTGTAAAGAAGCATTTGTAGGCAACTGGCTTGGCCATGAGTAGAGATTTAGCCCTTAGGAGCCCTAAGTCTCAACCTGATTCTTTGGGATAACTTTCAACCAATGACATAGGTCAGAAGTACTTCTTATTTGGGGAAGCCATGGCGTCATGCTTAGTATGAGGATTCTAATTGCAGTGTGAATCAGAAACCCTCATCAGTTGTATAATTCAGGATGACTTATTGGAAGCACTTTCAATGATCTAAAACTTGATGGTATTTATCTTTCTTTTGGTTGGTGTGTACTTGTTATACATAAGGTTGAATTTTAGAGGACATTGTTATACAAAGACATAATGTACTTCACTATCTTCTTCCTCTACCATCCTTTCTTTCTCCCTGCTCCAATTCCAGATTGACTGTGTTTTCTAACACAGGTAATCCACATCTTTTCAAACTGGTAGATGTTTAGAATTACAAGACCTGGGAGAACTCATAGAATATAAGCAATTAATTTTTTTTTCAGAAGAAATGTTCTAAAGTACCACATCAAGACTCATAAGGAGGAATTGCCTGGGTGGCTGTGTTCTCTTCTTAGCTCTGAGTAAGAGGCTGGCTTATGGCCATAGGAAGATTGAGGGGCACTGAGTGAAGGAGTTTCCCTGTGCTGTTTTACCTTGGAAGCACAAAGTTTATGTTGCTGCATCATTTTCATTTCTAACATCTCTGCAAGGGCTTTCATAAGTAACTGGGCTTCAACAACATTTCTGTCCACGCGTTTCTTTTTCACTTCGTTTCATTGACTCTGGGCAGTAGCTGCTGTAGGCTCACCTTTCTTAGATATTCTACAAAGGAGAGACACATCAAAGACCAACCATCTTAGAAAAATGTACATTTGAGCAATGAACCACAGACCCTCAGAATCCCATCCTCTTTGCCCCCTAATACAACCTTGAACCTAGTGCGTCCCTCCCAGCATGGAACAATAGTGCCAACTGTTGCAAGTTGCCATCTCTGCTGTCCTAGGCACTGTGCTGTTCAGAGAAGTATCTTTAGACAACTAGAAAATTCCTCTCTAATTTTTACTAGTAGGAAAGCATAATCAAAAAAAGAACTTAGTCCATGTAAAATTATTTTTCTCATGTTAATATATTCAAGATATTTAATGTAGGCCCAAACATGTATCTTCCCCTTAATAAAGAGTGATGATTTCTCTCTGTAAAAAAAAAAAAAAAAAAAAAAAAAAAAAAAAAAAGACTCATAAGGATGCATAGAGAGATATTCCCTGGGGTGCTCCTACCCAAATCCAGTACTCTTCCATGGATCTGGCTACCATCGGTGACTTTTTGCTGTGTGAGTTTGATATAGAGAGGACTGTCTTCCATTTCTGAAAATGTTTCTAGGCATTTAACTGTCATAAAATCTTGAGCAATTCCTTTATGAATAGTAGTTCTGCTCATGACAAGGTCTTGTACCAAGATTCCTCTCTTAGGACACAATAACCAGCTTTGCAACCTTATGCTACTAAGGCAATAGGATGCTGTATGGAGTGGGGTAAATCTCAGTCATCCACCAAGATTCCCACTACCCAGTCTCAGCAGGTGGACCTTACCTGTTGTGAGCTAGCCAAATATGGACTTCCTGTTTGCTTACTCACTTCCTAGAGGCAGTTTCAGGACATTCTCTGCTTCCCTAACTAAAGTCCTCCTTTCTCCTCTGCTGTTAAACTGCAGGGTTGCAAATTCGAGCCCTGTCTCACAAATACTATGTCTATGGGTCTTCCGTTATTTGCCTACTTATGTTTGAGATTGATTAAAAACATGTGCACACCGTGACAGGAGTGGCAGGTGATAATTTGAACATGCAAATTTTATTTACTTAGCACTAAAGTAGCTTTGCTTAGGCATTTCCTTCTGGGGAAACTGATTCTCAGTATGCCAGTATGGTAGTAGACCTGGAATTCAGGAAAATAAATAATGTCTTAACCTCTTCCTCCTTGCAGGTTCCACTCTCCTTATAGAATCAGTGATATGGGTGTGGCTGTCATGAATGTCAGCAGCTCCTTCCAGCTATTCTTCCCAGGAGTGTTGATCAGATGCTAGAACATGGGTGTGGGTGGTAACTACAAATAGAAAGAACTTAACAGTGTCTGCAGGCACCTTAAAGGTTTGAGTACATAAGCAGGTATTAACTGGCAACTTCAAAAGCCAAGGTCCTCCATTTCTTTGAATGTCCACTTATCCAATTCCAGTGAGGTGGTTTAAATTATTTTTTATGTGCATGGGTGTTTTGATCCCATGCCTGTCAGTGTACTATATGTGTGTTCTGGTGCCCATGGAAGCCTTAAGAGAACATTATATTCTCTGGAACTAGAATTACAGACTGTTGTGAGCTGCCCTTTGGGTTCTTGGGATCAAATTCCCATTCTTGGGAAGAGCAACCATTGCTCTTACCCACTGTGCCATCTCTCTAGCACCTACAATGAGGAGTTTCGCAGGTTTTGTTGATTTCACAGCTGAAGTTTTTTTGAATTTTATTGTCCCCCTCCCCAAAAAATCAAGGGATCAAGCTCATATTTCACTTCCCCAAACTGCAGGGAAATGTCGTTTTAAGTAGTAACAAATAAAAAAGATCCAAATATAATCACAGCCAGGCGATAGTGGTGCACGCCTTTAATCCCAACACTCAGGAAGCAGAGGCAGGCGGATCTCTGTGAGTTCGAAGTCAGCCTACAGATAGAGTTTTAAGACAAGTAGGGCAACACAGAGAAAATTTGTATCAAAAAAACAAAGTGGGTAGGGAAGAGCATCAGTTTATTTTTGACTGACCAAGAAGAGCAAGACTAGGGTCTATACATCCTGAAGCAAAGTAAGAGGTAGCAAGAGTCTTAATTAGAGAGATGTGTCTCTCAGTCTGCTTGCTACCTCCTCAGCAAAACCCACATTTCCACAGCCCCCAATGTATTTATTTGTTTATGTGTTGCTATAACAAAATACATGACAGGAACAATGTCAAGGAGGAGGTACGGAGGTACTTGCTCTGGACCATAGTTTTAGAGGACTCAGTCCATTGTGGCTTAAAGGGAATAGAAAAGCAGCCCACGTGACTGCAGGAGAGGGAGCAGAGAAGCAGGTACTTTGCTTCTCAGTTGCCTTTCTTCTCCCCCTTTTACAAGTTCCTGGATCTCCAATCAAGGCTATGATAGTTCCCATATTCAGAGTGAAATCTTTCTTCATAGTTAATTTTCCCTAGAACTGCCTTCTGTGCTGCATCCAGAGTTGTATCCCTCTTCTCTCTCTTCAGGGATTCTAAATCCAGCTTAGCTGAAAGCAAAGACTAAGTGTCACATGGTGATTCATTCACCTCATCTCTTCAGATACAAACAGGGAGTGATTCTGAATCATACAAGGGTGGAGGAGACTCTGTGTGCACCTGTTTGAGAGAAGAGGAAACGAGAGCTCAGATCTGATGGGCGCAATTCACATGGGTGATGGACATGTTTCTGTCATCATCACAATGGCCCAGGTACTGGTGGGTCATTGAGTTTCCAAAGCCCGAGAGGCAGAAAGGCTCTTAACCACTCAGCATAAGATAGGGCTGTTAGACAAACCAAAAGCCCCTTGAAATGAGTGGTCAATCAGAAACAGAAGGGAAAAAAAAAATCCATTTCAGCTGGTTTGAAGAGCCTGATTGTGACGCTTGCTGGCAAGGGGCAGCTATTGCAGGATGTCTTTCTCCATTCCCAGTTGGTTCAGTTTAGATGTTATGTTCCTGGACACTTGGCCATTGTGTGGTTCTTTCCCATCCAGAAGAAATCCCTTTGCCTTCCACCCTTCTCCCCTGTATGCCTGGTATCCCCTCCCTTCTCAGTCAGCACTTCCAGCTCTTAAGGGTTTGATTGCCCTGTGATTAAGGAGGTTTGTTGGGGCCTAGCACGCTGGGAGAAGGGTGGGAGAAGGCAATAAATATTTAATGAGAATTTTGCTTCTGGGCCTTCCTCTTAGAGAGGGAAATGGAAATCAAAAGTCTTCATTGGAACCCCTGTTGTTGGAGGACAAAGAAATGTTCCCTCACTGCTGCGAAAATGAGCCTCTGGCACCTCAGCAAGAGGCAGCCTGAGAGGGGGGCGTCTTTAATGAATCACAGAGCAAAGAGCTCCTTCCTGGAAGGAATTATCCCCAGTGCTTTCACTAATAACACTCCCAGGCCTCAGACTGATGGATGTGGAGTTATGGTTTTAGAGTGGAGGCTCCTGGGTTATAAGGCTGAGATTTATGTCTCATAGCCTACCAGTGTTCTTCCTTCCTTCCCAAAGGCAGAACCCGCATGCTGGGTGCCACAGCTCACTGGGCCACATAGCAGAAGACTAAACACAGGATGGGCCCAGAACAATCCAGTTCTCAAAGGAACGTCTTGGGAATTATGATAGGCTGGATCTGTGGCTTTGGCCAAAGCAGTGTGTTTTCTCTGTACTTTCGATGCTTAAGCCTGTAAAACAGATACAGGAACAGTTTGTTTTTATCTGATGGGATTGACTTTGAAGATTTAATGAGATATTCTACAGTATTAGAATGATTGGCTTTGACTAATTGCGGCTGTTAGCTATTGTTTTTATGCTGTTTGCTATGGTTGTGGTGACTGTGTTTGTTGGTTTTCTGAAGAAGTTTGAGTGTCAAACTGAAGGACTGGGAAGGAGCTGTCGTGTAGCAAGGCGGAGGCTAGGCAGATGGCTTGGTACACAAAACCACTATCCGTGAAAGAGTGAAGGCCTGTGTTAGAATTCCCAGAACCCACGGGAAGGCTCAGCAAAGCGTTTGTAATCCCCAGTGCTTCTACCAAGGGGTGGGAACCAGACAGGAGACTCCTTAGAAGACCCACCAGACAGTTAGCCTAGTGCACACCCTGCAAAACAAAAAACACCCATACAGACATGGACCTTGAAGAAGGTAGAAGGCCCAGGGAAGATGCCTGAGGTTGTCCTAGATATCTGAAATTCTGTCTTGGCATACATTTACATACATGAATGACCAAGAACATATGTATGTATACACACACTACACACATACACACGTGCACACACACACACACACACACACACACATATACACACACAATTGCTTGTCTAGCTCTGTGTGTAACTGTGACCTAGATCCTTGTGCCTAACTGATGAAACCCTTTGACGTATATTAACTCAGCAGACTAAGTGTCGCCAACTAAATGCAAACTGTTTTCTCTGCTTTACTTTAACCCGCCTGACTAATGTTTCTACCACTAAATTTGAAAAGTGCCTTAATTTATGATTTTCCTTGTTATATTACTATAGAAAACGTTATCAAATGGTTACCAAATTGGACTATGGAATTTAGGATAACCTGGCTCTTGGTCATTCACAATTTGTTACAGATAAACTGCTTCTTATCCCTCGTGAGGTGAGAGTGTGTGCGTTTGTATGTACACATGCATGCAGGTGCCCATGGAAGCCAGAAGTGGGTGTTGAATCCTCTGAAGCTGAAGTTACAGATGGTTATGAGCTGCTGAATATGGGTGCTGGGAACTGAACATCCATCTTCTGAAGGAAAAGTGTATGCTGTAAACTGCCTAACCATATATATCACCAGCCTCGAGGAATGGCTATTAAAAACGCTGAAGACACCCCAGGAGAAAATTTAATTTAGACTTTGAACCTGCAAAATTCCACCCCCACCTCAGTCATTGATGTCTAGTCAGTTCAGCAGCCAGAAGACGGATTAGTGGGTGTGCAGCTCCTTTCAGGGAATCTCATGTATTTTACTAACCCACATAGGGGTTATTCTGATGTGGCTTTGAAATTCCCGCCACAGGCTCCCGTCTTTGAACACTTGAGTTTCCACCAGAGATGTTGTTACAGGGGGTGGCGGGAACCTGTCAAGAGGGATGCCTAGCTGGAGAAGAAAGAGGACCTTGGAGGGGTGGGTTGCCTATAACCTGGATGGGTTGTCTCACCCGGCTTCTGCCTCCTGATCCATGCAGATGTAAACAGATACCAACAGTTCCTGCCACCAGGATTTCAGCTGTCATTTAGGTTTCCTATGCTGCTGTGGTGGACTTACATCTCCTCAGTCCATGAGCCAAAATTAATCCTTCTTCTTCAAAGATTGGATTATTATGACAAGAAAAGTAAATAAAAAACAAAATGGTGAGGAATTGAAGTGGGGTTGTGGCTGTTCCCCTGAGATCCCTAGCCACGTGGGTCTCAGGTGTTGAGAAATGGGTTTGTGAAAAGAATGCAGAAGACGTAGGGGTGGCAGGCAAGGGGACCAAAACACCGTAAACAGAGCTCAACAGTCCATTCTGGAGTCAGCTCAGGAGGCCAGGATGCTGATGCAGGTGCAGTGGGAGCCAGGGCAGGATGCTTCAGAGGAGCACCAGGACTTTATCAGTCATTCGTGTAACATTACACAAAAGTAGCCAGTGTTCCTTTCATACCCTGAAAGCTAGAGGGATACTGAATTCATGAGTAACAGTCTGATTTATCTGGTGGGGGAAATTTCAAAACATTCCGAATAATATGCAGGATTTGGACTGGTTATCACTCACTAGATTTGTCCAGATTTATATTGAGAAAGATCAGGATGATATGGAAAATGTGCAGTATTGTGGGGGATGAACAGGAAGCCGTTAAAGTTCGTAGACAGAAATGTGCAATTAGATAAGGGAAAGGCTTTGCATCTGGATAAAGCTGAGGGATGGATGAGTGGGAATAAAGTAGCCACAGTGGCTAAGGAGATTTGTTTCATTAGTGGAAAAACCCACACATTTTCCTCAGGTATCAAGAAAGGTGCCTGAGAGTAACACTCTACTCATTTGAAAGGAAATGCCTGGAAAGACAGAACCTTCAAGGTATCCTACTGAAAATGTCACCCTAGGGAAGCACATCTCCAGTTTCAGCTTTGAAGGCATACAGCGGCTGCTGAAGCTGTAGACTAAGGCAGACAGGCTACATCTCAACTTGAACTGGAAGCAGAATTTGTCATGTATTGGTTTTTTAATCATATAAAGTTTAAGAGTTACAGATATTGGAGGTGTGTGTGTCAAAGTTCCCATAGTATAGGCCAGGAAATGTGCAATAGGGTCAGATTTCCTGACTGGAGCTACTGAGTGGTGTTGGGGGTGAGGCACATTAAGCTATGAAAATGAAGCATATACTTTGGTAAAGAATCCTGGATCTTCAATCTTGGAGATTTCTCATGTGTGGAATGTCTGCTTGCTGAGGAATGCCTTAGTAACCATAGTGAGAAGAAGTCGCATATGCCTAAAGACTATAGTAGTCTTTATGTCAGAATGTAGGGCTATCTAATATTAACTGCAGCCAAATGACTTACACACTCTCAACTGTGAGCCAAAGTCAATTTTCTCTCTTAAATTTCTTGATGTCCAGTATTTGGTTACAGTAATAATAAAAGTAACTAATACAGTTCCAAGCGGTTAAATTCATCACTATCATTATAACCATAGTCATTCATCTTTGATTAAAGACAAACACAAGTTTGATTACTTCCAAGTCAATATTTGTTCTTTTTTTCCCCAGAACTATTGCTGCTCTCTCCCTCAAGACATTTGTGTATTCCAACCATGAAAGTCAGTGTTGCATCCTTTTATGGTTTTGTTTTCTGTCTATACTCACTCTCTGTTCCATTGACTGCTGCCCCTGCTGATGTTAACTTATAGTCTTGATTCTGCCCTTCCACTGGGATCCTTCTGTTCTACTCATCAACAGAATAGATGCATATCAGGTGTCTTTACTGACAAGGCTTAGGGTAAACTCTGGTCAGCACATCTTCTCTTGTAACTCTCTGTGTTGTTCAAGGGTGCAATCATCTCTAATCTCTTGCCTCAATTTCCTTCCTTAGAAATTCTTTACATTTCAAGTCTTTTCCTCTTAATGAGACCCTAGGTGTCAGATTTATGCTCATATAAAACCTAGTGTACACCTGCCATCCAGCTCCTAATCTTCCGAAATGATTGTTCTATCAATATTTTTTTTTAAATTTTGTGCAGAGACACCACTGGGTCTTGTGAATGCTAAAATGATCCATTGACAGTCCATACCTTAGGCCACTGTAAGTAAGATTTCTTGAATAGCAATGCTTACCCTTCAGTCTACTGCCTCCAAGGAATCCATCTACAAATGAAACAATGTATCAGTTTACCAGCTTTCTCTCTATTTTTCATATTGAGGATGAAGACATAGTGTTTATTGACAGAAAATGGGATATTCAACTCATGGAAGACAGAAGTAAAGGGCAAGAAGGAACTGAACACAAGATAGAACGTTGAAAGTCTGTGCTATAATAACCTACTTCCTGAGCTAAGACATTTTCCCCCAATCTAATATCAAGAAGCTGCCAAAAATATTACAACCAAACTGAGGACGCCAGCAATCAACCATGAACTCTCAGGTCATGTTTTATATCCTAACCCTCTTCAGGTATCTCTAGTGTTAGACTCTTTACTGCTATGTTGGGAAAATAAACAGCAGATCTGGAAAGTTATATTCATGCATGTGCCCTGGCATTTCCTCTTTGCTTTTTTCATTGTCTGTCCTTTTTCATGAGAGATGCTGAGTTGTGGGTTACATTGGTTGTGTTGGGTGTCTTAGAGAATCTAGATTTTTCCCCCATCCTTGTTGTCATCTCTGTGAAGACACTTTAATAGAGTGACCATGCACTGAACTAGAACCTGCCTTGAGAAACCCATAGTCATTGATGTGTTCAACATTGTATTCTCAGCACTAAGACAAGTGCCCAGTATGCTTTAGGTATCTCTATTATTCCTGAGTCCTATTAATCTCTTGGGAGAAGAGTGACTGTCACATTAGCTGACCTGATAATGTTAAGTTTTCCAGGCATCAAAATGGTTCAATTATAATTGTTCTTGTTTTGTCACCTCCTAACTACTCACAGGTTGGTTCTTACATAGGATTAGGAGTTCTATTGAGAACACCCCCCCTCTACAGTGTACCTTTCTTCCCCAGCTAGAACACCACATTGCCAAAATTAGAATTTTGCCGTAACACTGAAATAATGAACCAATAAATGAGTCACAAGTGATCGCATGAGTAACTGCAAATGCTGAAATAGCTCTCATCGCTTCAACGGTGTCTCAGGGGTACACCTGAAGGTCATACCTTGGGGAGGGATAACATATTGAAGGTCTCATGAGTGATGACAGATGGGAGATTTGGGGGGTAACAGATGCAAGGGCCAAAAAGATCAAAAGTAAGAGGGTTAAATCCTCTTGGACTGCTGCTGGTTTCTGGGTGGTAGTTGCAGTTCTCTTCCCCTGGTGCACAGCTTCTGTAAAATAACAGGGCACAAAACTGAGCGACCCCTCTTCTTTTCCTTAGCGCTCATTTCCAGCCTCTCTGAAGGCACCCCTGGATCATGTCCAGAGGCATTGGAAGCTGGCATTGTTTTCACCTGTCTTTCCCCTGCAACAGCTGGCTGATTACTCTGTGTTGAAGGGGTTTACAGTGACCCTGATAATTGAAGCACAAAACAAACCATTAAAAGGTAAACTGATCTCATTACTCTAGGAGGCAAGAAGAAACTGTATCCTTTTCGGCTTACCTTCTGCTGTCTGCCCTGCTACCCAAGGCCACACTTTCCCCAGCAAGCATCAGGAGGAAACATTTTAAGTGTTGCGTGGTGCATTTCACTTCAGGAGGGCCGGCCCAGTGTGAGTGGATGCTCCATCGTCATTTGCCATCCTCAAATTGCTCATAAGAAACCCTACCATCTAGATGTGATGTTAGAAGAGGCTGGTTGTGTTTTCAGATCTAGGTTGGGGCAGGAAATCTGAGTAAAGGCATTAGTATAAATGTCATAATTGGAGAGACGAAAGAAGGAGGTATTTCTCAAAGACTGTTTTTGTTTGGATTAACTTTTTTTTTTTTTAAAGTAAAAAGCTTTATATTATGGGGAAGGAGAAAAAAGAAAAAATTAAATGTGGTTTTGAATTATACTTTTTTAAAAACACCATTACCCCACACTCAAGAAAATGATCTTTCTGTGTCTGGGAAGCTGGTCTTGGATGTCACTCATAGGGAAAACAAAAAGCATTAGGAATGTTGTGGGTTTTCAGTCAACCAATTGACCTGCAAGACCCAGTTCTGAGACTTTAGAAAAAAAAAAAAAAACAATTAGCGGCTTCAATTCCAAGGAAGAATCCTCAAAGTAAATATTATAATATCATTGTAGAAGGAGAAAAGAAGTTTGGAAACTGAGATTGCTATATGTGCTCATGAGATCAGCACTTTGGAGTGGGTTTCTGGACCAGGACTGATTTAACCCAAGTCCTTGGTGAGGCAGAAGAGAGAGAGAGTTATGAACAAGGACATTAAATGACCAACCCAGTGGTTTCTTGCCACTACCACATACCAGTTCATTAATGTTGGGCAATTTATATAATCTTTCCCATGGCTTAGTTCTCTCTTCTATAAAATAGAGATAATGAAAACACCTACCCTGCAGAGTTTTCTGATTATTAAATATGGCAATATAGGCAGTACACTAAGTCAGGGGCCTCACACAAAGAAAATACTTCATAGCTGGCAGTTTTTATGAATCCAACTACTTTGCCAAGATATCTGGAATCTCCTCTGCTAACAGAGTACTCTCTCTGGATCTCATGCTGGAAAGTCTGAAGCAGGAGGTAGCTAGTTAGGAGACTCTGAAAGATTTCGCTGAGGGACATCGTCATGCAAAGTAATAAGAAATGAATCAAAAGGATGCCATGCAAGGAAGCTTAGGCAGAAAGCAGGAAAGATCCATGGTCTGCATTGGGAAGTGTATTATTGGGGGTGGATTTTAGAGCAACTGATGCATTATTGGTTGGATCAAGATGTTGGCTGGTTTTTCCATTAACAAAGACCCTACAATGATTGCAGGGAGGAACAATAGCACCCTGTCCATCGAGACTTGTCTAGGAGGGCATATATCCAAGGACCTATCATTTTGTGGCAATGTTAATCCATTAATCTTATCCCTAAATGAACTTATATTTTGTTCTAAAATAGGGAACAATTAGAATCTGGCATCCATCCCACAGAAGAAATTGCTCTCAGAATTAAATACTAGGGAGAAAATAACCATGAGTCATAGAAATTACTTCCTTCCCCTTCTCTTTGTTCATGCAACTATAGGCTCTGGATTCTTATTTGGCAAGAAATGAAATTTACCTGAAGATCTTGAGGTGCCAGGTTACAAAGTCCCCATGCCATTAAATTAGCTTGCTTTTTGCCCTGCAAATTGAAGGCAGAATAAGACCAGCATGTAATGGGGCCAGATCATAGTCTGATCAGAGTACTTAATAATAAAAAAAAACCAGAAATTTCATCTCTGACATCTTGTGTAGTTGTGAATATGAATCAATAGCCCATTTTCAACTAGAAAGTTACAAATGATTGCTGAAGTCTAAGCGGGTTAAAGAATACTAAGGAAACACATGGCACTTGTTTGTTTGGTCCCATGTCTTGAGTTTCTTCATTGCATGTTTTAATAAAAATATCTGTTTATCAGGTTTTCATGTGAGATGTTTGATTTCCACCTTTCGAGTTAGTGTGTCCTATTGTGAAATGTCCTTGGCCAGTAAACAATATTCTACAACAGTCATCACAGCGTGGTCCACAGAGCTGCAAAGTAGTGTGATCTCCTGAAGAACAGGAGGCTAAATGGACATTACTGTGGCGGCCACACCTACACTTCGCCATTACAAGATGGCGCCGAGGGCTGAAGTAAACAAGTATGTGGCGCGAACTTCTCGCGCCACATCTACCTAGCAACAGGCTTCCACCAATCCTTTTCTGCCTCATCGCCTGATCAGTAGACAAGCCCCGTCCTCCTGTATATAAGCCGCCACCCAGCCCGGCTCGGGGGGGCCCCCTGCTTCCAGCTCTCCCTCAACCAAGCAGTGCTTCAATAAAGTGATTAGAGAAGGATCCTGTGTCGGTGGTGATCTTTCCCTGCTGGTCGGGGCTCGCTCGCCGCAATTGGTGCCGAAACCCGGGAACTTCGGCGGACACACACGGGGGGCTGAAGAGGATTCAGAACTCTACACACGAAGCGGTCGGCGCCGAATCGGCCAGATCCGGTGTGGATCCCTACCAGACTGACAAGGATCGTGACAACACTGGAACAGCCTGACGAAGAGCAAGGAGATGTTGCTGCTCCTGATCCTGTTGGTGAACCTGCCGGTTCCAGTTGAATCTGAAGAATCTTATTTCTGGGCTGTGGCCCGTACATGGCCCATTCCAATTCCTGTTCACAATGAGTCCACAATATTGCCACAATTTTTTGTTGATAGTTGCCAATTGAACTTAGTTTGCAAAAAGGTGGATGCACAGGAACAAAAATTTAATCAAACTGTAGTGCCCCTAGCAGGAACTTTATGTTTTACCACAAATCAGAGCACTTCTTTCTCAGACTGCATCTTGCTAGATGCCATGAATCTTACTGTAGCTAGAGATCCATTTTTAGAAGATACCCCCAATTTTTTGAGAAAGGCCATTAGCGTAGCCCTGCCTCAGGTTAGATCTGGAGCTAAATCTGGATCTGGCTCCTATTCCGGTTCTAATGATACTGTTAATGTTACCACTTATGGGATCAGTTGCAACCTTACAACGCTCAATTGGGTACAGGTTAGCAAGGTTAATAATAGTGATTCACAGGTTGGCAATAGTAATCATACTAGTAATAATATTTTTTCTTGGTCTGTCCCTAGATGCTCTGGTAATGATTTGAGCTATCCCCCTGAATTTGTGGATTGCAGAGGACGATATGATAAGTTTTACAATAATTCTGGATGGGTTCTTAGGAATCTTAACCATTTTAAGGTTAAAAGAAAACTTATGATAAAGGTTGGATCACCCTTTACTCCGTGGATACTTATGAATTCCAGAGGAGCTATAACTGAGTTGTCTCCATTTGCTACATTTGTTCGCTCTGGAATAATTATGTTAAATAATTATACAGGGATTATGAACTCACACTTCTAAAGGAAATTAATATAACTAGTGTAGAGAAAAAACATAATACTACTCTACGGCAAACCAGAGTTTTGCCTGAGATCCTCCCTTTGTCGGCTTTTGTTTAATACTACAGGGAGTTCAAATAATACTGCAGTGATTGCAAGAAGGATATTGCTCTCTGTCACAATGTTGGAATTTTCTACCATTCAGGTGCGGTTGTTATGCGCCATCCCTACCTTTGTGTTTTGCCTGTAAAAGCCAATCCTAAGAACTTCCCATTAGCCACCCTGGTTCGCCGGAAAAGGGATTTTGGCATTACAGCAACTATTGTGACGGCTATTGCAGTGTCTGCTGCGGCGGCTGTTACTGCAGGAGTAGCTATGGCCAATCAAGTTCAGACAGTTACTATTATCAATTCCGTGGTACAAAAAACCTCGGACGCTATGTATATACAAGAAAAGATTAACCATCAATTAATGTCAGGTATTTTATTGTTAAATAAGAGAGTTGATTTGCTGGAAAGAAATATGTTAGAAATGTTTGATATAGTTACCTTTGGTTGTGTGGATCGTACTAAGCACTTGTGTGTTACCCCCTATACTGCTACCCTTAATGAATCCCGAGCGATTTCTCAATATCTAAATGGCAATTGGACAAGGGAATTGGAACAATTGCAAGCCAATTTTAGTTTGAAGATTTTGGCTTTGAATCAAACCCAGGCGACTATGGTTTCGCTGGGGGAATTTACAGATTGGCTGGTAGATATCTTTTCATATATTAAGGAATGGGCAGGGGTTGGCGTGCTAGGATTAATATTAACTTCCGGGAGTGATATTGGCGTTGTTTCTGATTCTAAGGCTGATTCGGGTAAGGAAACGGGAAAAGGTAGCCATTGCACGTGCCTTCGCAGCCTTGGAGGCCGGCAACTCCCCCCAAGCTTGGATCAGCATCTTACAGGACTCCTGACCCTGATCCCTGCTTTTGCACCCGAAGGCCATTGAGCCATTGCACTCGGAAAGAGGGATCGATGAGGTTCCCCTGAATCTGGGGACGTTTTGTCCTGGACAGGAGGTTTTGCACCTAAGAGTGCACTGAGTAGATCCACTCAGGAGGTCATGACCTTATGCACATGGGTAGTCCTATAATACTTTTCCCATCCCTGAGAAAACTAGGACACTTCATTTTTCAGGGTAAGGTCTTCTGGCCTCAACCTTGACTGTCTCTGCGCTAAAACAAAAAAAAAAAAAGGGGAAACTGTGGCGGCCACACCTACACTTCGCCATTACAAGATGGCGGCCGAGGGGCTGAAGTAAACAAGTATGTGGCGCGAACTTCTCGCGCACATCTACCTAGCAACAGGCTTCCACCAATCCTTTTTCTGCCTCATCGCCTGATCAGTAGACACGCCCCGTCCTCCTGTATATAAGCCGCCACCCAGCCCGGCTCGGGGCCCCCTGCTTCCAGCTCTCCCTCAACCAAGCAGTGCTTCAATAAAGTGATTAGAGAAGGATCCTGTGTCGGTGGTGATCTTTCCCTGCTGGTCGGGGCTCACTCGCCGCACATTACCCAACCACCTGCCAAGCAGACACCGGTGCCATGCTCAGAGGTTCATTTTATCAGCAGTGTTTACTGAACCTTTTTAAAAAGTCAGGCACTGTTCCTTGCACTGTGGCACAGTTCCCTGCTCTCATGAAACATGGATTCTATGAGGGAAAATAGCCTTGCCTGAGAATGCAGACCACAGTCCCCCAGGGCTTGGGGAATGCTGGGGAATTTTGGTAAGAGCAATGAGATTATCAAACTTCATGAGTGAGGGTACATGGTTTGGAATTTTATATCAATCGTCTAGCTGTTTAATACCACTTTCTTGCTAAGCAGTCCTGCATAGTTTAACTTAATCCTTTAGATTTCAGGACTCACATCTATTGAAATGATATCGTCCTGTTCATTGGAAGTGGTTACAGGGATTGAAGCTATAATAATAACTAAGCATGTTTATAAGCAGTACAGGACATATCACATGCTTAGAGGTACCAATATTATTAAATGAAGCCTCAAGCAATAAATATATTTGAACATTCTGACCCCAGTGTTCTCACCTGGGAAGGGGAATGAGAGATGACACTTCCTGCAGGACACGTTAAACTTTGTGCTTTCTGTAAGTTGGAGGCCACAGTGTAAGAATTTGTGTACATTTTACTGATACACCAACATGCCCTGTTTGAGTTTACAGCCTTGAGAAGTGAGGATGACTCCTCCTTCAGACTCAGTAGTGTTTTTGTTAAGCGCCCTTCCTGACCCCCTATCTGGGGTGTGATAGCTGTCTAAATCTGTAATAGGGAGAGAAAAGAGCAGTAAGAGAACCCGCGAGTGGCAACATGGTGTCCTTAAGAATGGCTAGGTGAACCACTCCCACATGAGCTCACGGTAGTTTATCCCGCGATATAGAAGTTTCTATGATGGAAAGAAAACCTGGAACTTCACCAGTGGGAAACTCATTCATGGAGAGAAAGTTCAATCAGGAACTTCAGCTGATTGCCTCAACCTCTCCAGTCAGCTATGCTGGATATTGTGAGCACCTATTTTGATGAACCCTCTGTCTTATTTGCTCTTTCTACTTGAAAACCTTGTCCCTGAGGGGCACTGTGCTCTGTCCAGGATGCTCTCCATCAGAACTCCAGATGTCTACTGCAGTGGGGCTTCCCCAGTTGGTTTTCTAGTTATTGACAATGTTTGTCTGCTTGTCTACCTATGTCTGTCTGTCTATCTATCTACTATCTATCTATCTATCTATCTATCTATCTATCTATCTATCTATCTATCTATCATCTATCTACCTACCTATCTATCATCTATAATTTACCTGTCTGTAATTTTTTACTTATTCTTTTACTTTGACTTGATATATACTTAATAAACTCATCCAAAACTGCAAGTATGACTATCATAGATCATTCTCTGATTCTCTGGGCTGTCCATAGTAGAGTTCAATAAAGAGTAAATCTTTTTCTAAGTATTAAATGAAGTACAAAATGTCTTGAAATAAATCTCCAGAGTCAATACTCATAGCCTCCTCTACAGACATCACAAAGTTTAGGAGGAGATTTTTTTAAAAGTCTACACACCAGAAAGCTCTTTGAAAAAAATCTACTTCTAGGGTATCATTAAAGATATATATTTGATGAACACATAAACAATTCACAGATACAGATCCAAACAAACTGTATTTCCCTTGCGGTAAAGTGTTATCCAAAAATCTAATAGGAAAAGAATTGCTACAGACATTCAGAACATGTCCACTCAGCAAGCAGTGAGTTACAATAATAATAATAAAAAAATTCCATTTGAGGGAGAAAATGTAGCTTTCTGTTAGAGAACAGAAAGAGCCATTTTTGACATATATACCTGTTTCTACAAAAATGCAATATCAAGTAACTCCCGCTTCCATTTCCAAGAAAGCAAAAGAGGCCCTGTTAGCAGATAACGTTTACGAGCTGGAGATTTTTCATTAAGGGGATCCTGTTACGGCAGACCCACAGGGGCCATTGCCTGCTCAAGCATACCCAGCTCAGGTCTCAGGGTTGCTGGCCCAGAGGACCTGTTGAACACCAGCACTGTTGTCCTGGTTACTGTGGGCTGATTTGGGTCCCTTTGTGCATCTCTTCTTGCTTATACCTGTCTGCACCCATCAATCTGCATCTCTCCCCTCGTCTGTGACTTTTCTGTTGTTCTCTCTACTATTACTTGCTTGCTTATCGCTTCCAAGAGCTATCTGAAGCGTTTCTTTGCTTCTTCACGGGGTTTATTTTATTTTGTCTCTGATATACTGCCAGCATTTCTGACTGTGGCTTTTCTTCTCTGTTAATGAAGATTCCACTGGATCTCTGTGAAATGATTTTACCTTCTCTTTGGTTCGTGGTTTCCTTACTTCCGAGTATGCTCTGTCTGTTTTTTCCCCCTCTCTTTGCTTTTCTCCAGGTCTTCTCTTTGGTTAACTCAGCTTTTATTTCAATTTATTATCTTCCCCTTTCTAACTCTATTCACTGTCTCATTTCTTCTCTTCACCTCCCCGTTTCTGTCTTACTTTTTATTTTTGTCTTTATGGCAAACTCTTCACTCTTTCCAGTCTTTTTCTATGTCCTTTCCCTTGATCACTATATAGCTTACTCCTGATGCATTTGACATATTTCTGGTTCTTTATGTTTCTAGAAGCTTTGCCACATCTCCCTGTAGGTTTTTATTCAAATCTCTCTCTCTCTCTCTCTCTCTCTCTCTCTCTCTCTCTCTCTCTCTCTCTCTCTCTCTCTCTTCCCCCCACACACGCACATGCATGAACACTCCCAGACACACACCCCACCCCCACCCCCATGCAGGTAGACACATGCATGTGCATGTATGTACACAAGCACGTACACGTATACATGCACACACACTTTCCTCCACTGCCTCTTGACCTGTAACACATGTTCACAGAACAGGCTGTAGATTTGAAGGGGTTTCTTTGGTTTATGGTGCCATGTTGAAATCATAGACACATAATTTAGTCTAGCAAGAATCCTCTGGTTTAGCTGACATAGCACTTGGTACCCAGTTGCGCCCTGCCACTGCCACCCCTATTTCTAAGGCTCCTAGGCCCAACATACTGAAGGGACCCTCTATCTACTGGAGCTATTTACTGCCCCAGATTCTGCTCCACAGGTTCTTAGTGAAACTCAACTCAGAAGGTTTCAGAACAGGTAGGGCTGGGTAAAGCCAGGGTGAAGGAATGAAAGAAAAGTAAGAAGTCTTAATTTCAATACAAATTGGCATAAAGATTTGCTCCAAGAAAGTTGAGCTGCTCCTGAGATGGGACTCTCTGGCAGCTGGAAAAAATGCAGACTGAAGCCAGGAGGCCTTGTGTTGGACCAGGTGCAACTCGATCTCAATCAGTCCCTCTGACCCTCTGCCAGGCAGGCCGCAGTGGTGGCAGAAGAGGTGAGGACACGAGCCTCAAGAGCCTGAGCTAGAGCCTTCCTTTGACTCCCTTTCTAAGCCATTAAGCCTGGACAATTCCCTGGATGAATTCTAAGTGTGCGTTTGCTTAGCTTTAGAGTAAGACTCAGATTCCAGCCCTTTTACTGAGCCGCCTCTGGGCACGAGGAGAGATGCTCATATGTAACCCTGTGGGGCCGTCCTACCGCAGTCTGCACTGTAGAGCATCTTCCCTGACAGGTGCTGCTCCCTCCATCAAATCTCGGTTTTAATATCGTCTCTCATGCCGAGAGAGCCTCACAGAATAGATTGCTTCCCTCTTTAATCTCCATCACAGCATTCCATTTATTATCGCTTTAGCACTTTGCCAATTTATAATTATATATTTATGCATTTGCTTACTTATTTATGACTCCTCTGCCCTCAGTAGACTTTGAGCTTTTTGTGAGAGGAAACCATATCTGCTAAATCTCCCTCGATACCCAGTGCCTATGGTGCCGACATGGAAACTGAGGCATAGACCTGGGACATGTCTCAGTCTGTTCCACTATCCAAATTTCACTTCTCTATGCCTGACATCTGCCATCCTTGTTCCTAACAAGAATAGATGAAGTATTGTACATGCCAGGGGCTGCGCACATTGTGACAGACTAGACATTCACTGACTCTCAACCACAACCGAACCAAGAGTGTTAAGTTTTATCTCGGTGAATATGAAATGGGCCAATTAAATAAATTTAACTCCAGATATCCTGAGTGGAAAGACTCTTCTCGACTGCCCAGGTAGGCTCAGGGGGACCTTGACTTTTGAACTTTCTGAGTCCCAGATGAACTTGCTTCATGCCGTACACTGCAGCTGAAAGGGATCTTGTAATTCTAAGAAAGTATCTTCTACACCCACATTTCTGTTAAACAGCTACATTTAGATGTGATTACTGAAAAGATTTTTTTTTTTTTTGGTTTTTCGAGACAGGGTTTCTCTGCAGCTTTTTTAGAGCCTGGCCTGGAACTAGCTCTTGTAGACCAGGCTGGCCTCGAACTCACAGAGATCCGCCTGCCTCTGCCTCCCGAGTGCTGGGATTAAAGGTGTGCGCCACCACCGCCCGGCTTGAAAAGATTATTTTGACTCTCATCCTTGAGATGGTTATAATTACTTGATACTGAAAGTATCTCTTGGGGACTCTAACTCTATTCTTCACTCTCTTTTCAAAGGCCTCAAGTATCCCCTCTGTCTTTCTGTTTCTGTTATTGTAACCCCTATGTCTCCTATGAAGCATAACTCAGTCTGGTGGATTATGGGCACTTCCAAGTCTTACTCAATATTTGCCAAAAAAGAAAGTCGTCAGCCACTGTGTTCCAGAAGGTTTGCTCTTAATTATGGTATATTTGAAATATTAAGGGTGAGATAGTATTCAAGACACAATTAGTATTACAATCGCTGCTATTTACCAATTGTCAAATAATTTGCTGTATCTCCTAAGACACGTAGTAGTCCCCACAATATATGTATTGATAATCCTGCTATAGGAAAGAGAAGTGTAAGATTTAGGGGGACATGCATGAGCTTTACAAGGATTTAACATCTGCAAAAATGAGATGGGACTTAAGATGTGTCCACACCAGTCCAAGCCTGCTACAGAAGTGTTGTTAGCAAGAACAAACCTACCATGTTTATATAAAAATGTGCTGAGTTAAGTTTTCGATTACTCTGATAGAATACTTGAGTTACTAGCTTAAAGGAAGGAGGTTGCCCCGTCCTTGCAAGAATGTGATGAACCAGAACATCATGACTATAAAAGAATGTGTGCAAATATAACAGCAATGTTCTACACCTTGTTGTATACAGGAAGTAGGGGTGGGGGTGGAGCAGAGGACAAGTTACCTTACAAAGGTATGCTTGTATTGTTCTACATCTTCTAACCAGGCCTTTCCTCTCAGTGTATCCTAGTAATGCAATTTAATTATGCGTACCTTTACTGGTCCAATAACCTTACAACATTGAATCTACACTCCAGGCAGCAAGACTTTGACACGAGTATTTCGAGGAGAATTTCATATCCAAACCACAATACATACGATGGTTGAAAACATGCTGGGATGTACTGCGGACAGTGGGGTGTGTCCTACATGCACTACAGTCTCCAATTTTTATAAGAAGTTTGGAATTACCTTGTACACTGTTAGACTAAAATGCAGAATATAATCCTCACCTCTGAGTGTTTGTCACAGAGGTCAGAATACTACCTGACTTGCCTTTCAGCTGTGTGTCTAAGTCAAATACAGAACTGTTCTGTGGAAAACTAGTTGAGAATGGGGTTAATGTGTGTAGCACATGAGATGAAGACTTGGACTTACTGAGCTGTGTGACATCAGGTTATCTGTATTCTTTTTTAAAAAAGCAGGCCCCACATGTCCTTTTCCATTTCAACTACACATTACAATTCCCACGATTTCTACAATTATTCTTCTTATTCCAAGTACTAAGTGTACCTTTATGCTCAATCCTTGTACAAAAATCCTTTTGCTTAATCCTTGTACAAAAATACTGCAATGTACATGACTATCACACACTATATATTTCAATGAGCTGGAGAGGTGGCTCAGAGGTTAAGGTCATTGCCTGCTCTTCCAAAGGTCCTGAGTTCAATTCCCAGCAACCACACTATATATTTGAAAATTGAGTCTTGGATAATATCAGATCATTCGAAGTCACATAACCAGAGCCAAATTATAGCCCAGATGTGTTGCCTAGTGAGACTATTTCTTTTCCTTGAAATTCTTTAAGGCAGCACCTTTTCCCTCCTGTTCCTGATGCCTTTCTATAAAAAAAATGCAAATTGGTTCTGAGACATCCCAACAGGAGCTTTGGTCTCTGATCAAGGTGAACTCTAATGACTTCAGTTCAAATCTGGGTTTTGCTACTATAAGAATGTGAAACTTCCAGAAATCTTGGAATTTAGATTCCATTGACCATTTTTTTGAACAATGACTATAAGAGTGTCTCCATTCAGTCATTACAAGGGACCCCTGAAAAAGATTTTTCATTACAATTTTATAAGTCAAATAAAATGAGAATAACTAGATGGCAGTTATGAAAGAAAGGAACTCTGCCTTTCAGTACTGCTGTTTCTGCTATGAAATAATATACAGGGATATGTTTTACAAAAGGAGAAGGAAGGTAGACATTTCTGTTACACAGAAAATGCAATTCAAAGAGTGGATACTTGTGACCTTAAATTGACTATTCAATATCATAACCAGAATTTAGCATCATGATGTCTGTCATTTGTAATCCCAGGGTATTCAAGACATGAGCCCGTGGATGTGTGTAGGTGTGGACTCTAGGGATGCTATTTCGACAGACATGGCATTGGCTTCTATTACCTGGTCTATGAGCCAGCAGTCTATTTGAACCACCAATCAGAGACAATGAGCGTCAGAGCAGGGGTCACTAACCCTACTTTACTATCTCCAGCACAAGAATGGATCAAGGCAAATAGGCATTTCATGAAGCTCTCTAGAATTCCATGTTGTCACATACATAAGCATGGGAAATCAATGAATCTTTCAATAGGTTTCTTTCCTAGCAGATTTTCA
This sequence comes from Arvicola amphibius, assembly GCF_903992535.2. Taxonomy (NCBI): domain Eukaryota; kingdom Metazoa; phylum Chordata; class Mammalia; order Rodentia; family Cricetidae; genus Arvicola; species Arvicola amphibius. The sequence continues at coordinate 29,550,457 of NC_052061.1, read as the reverse complement.
GCCTGGCTATTGGTTTCCTATCACTTTGTTCAGGCCTGATTAACACTACATAGAATTGGGGATTTTTACGTGTTCTTAAAAAGGAGGAGTCAGTGTCTTTATTACCACTTAAGAAATAGGCATTTGCATTACCTCTATATGAATGGTGATTGGGGATATATAGAGAAGAAATCAATGTGAAATTAGAAGGGAGGCAAGAACTGATTGATGAAGCATTCTGTTCAGGTTGAATTGCTGAGTCTTAGAATCAAAGGATGATTAGAGAAGCTAATGCTTTGTTTCTAGGCATCTTGGGGGAAGGGGAAATGTGGACAGAAATAATAATAATAATAATAAATAATAATAATAATAATATATTGAGTACTTATTATGTTCTATGCTATGTGTATAATGTGACTATCTCCTAATAGTCATAAAAGCCTTATGCAATAGGTAGAATCAGTATCACCCCTTAGAGATGGTGGAACCATCCATAGTTCAGAGAGATTAAAGAGTTTCTTCAGGTTGCACTACTGGCAAGTGATGGAACCACATTAAATCCTAGAATATTTTCAACCAGTACTCCTCCCCTGATCAACACACTCTAATGCATCCCGGGTGGGAGCCAGAGGAGCTTTCTAATTGGGGCCATTAGCTGAGTCTATCATTCTAGAAGACAGATGGAGGAAATCTCGGAGACCCAATAAAAGTAGATTCCTTTGGGGCTAAGAAGTAGTCTCTTGCACTGATGAAAGTCTAAATTCAGAAGTTCCCACAGGGCTTAGCATGGATAGCAGAAGCAGACTAGGAAGATGGAGGACTCAATTTGAATCCCAGCTTCTTTTGCTGGCTGGGGGACTATGAGCCAATCACTTGATATCTCAGAGCCCAAGTTTCCTGATCTTGAAAATGAGGATGGTAATATCTATCTTTGAACAAAGTACCTGGCCCATTAAAGTTGATTAATATTTGCTGATGTTCTTCTCACTTTCTGAGGGCCTAGATCCTCTGAGAAGCCAGGACAAATTCTTGAGTCTGACCCCTGCTTTCCATTTTTCATAAAGCTTGTCTTCAGTTATACACTTACACAAACAAAATGTCAATATACACTCCAAGCGGAGGTTCCTTATTTGGGATTGGGATGATATCAGTGATTTTATCCTATGAAGAAGGAACTTTTCTTAGCAGATGGGAGGTCATATGACTAGCTTTTTCTTTTTCTTTTATTTTAGGGTTTATTTTTTTTTATATTTAAAAATTTCCATCTCCTTCCCTCCTCCTCCCCCCTCCCTCCCCTCCTCCTCCCCCTTCCCTCCCCTCCTCCTCCCCCTTCCCTCCTCTCCTTCTCCCCCTTCCCTCCCCTCCCCTCCACCCATACCTCCCCTCCCTCCCTCTCAAGGCCAAGGAGCCAACAGGGTTCCCCATTCTATGCTAAGACCAGGGTCCTCCCAACTCCCCCCTGGTCCAGGAAGGTGATCGACCAAGCTGAGAAGGCTCCCACAGAGCCCGTCCATGCAGAAGAATCAGAGCCCAGAGCCATTGTCCTTTGCTTCTCAGTCAGCCCCCGCTGTTGGCCACATTCAGAGAGACGGGTTTGGTCGCATGATCCATCAGTCCCATTCCAACTGGAGTTGGTGATCTCCCATTAGTTCTGTCCCACCGTCTCCATGAGTGAACGCACCCCTCTCGTTCCTGACTTTCTCCCTCATGTTCTCGCTCCTTCTGCTCCTCATCAGGACCTTGGGAGCTCAGTCCAGTGCTCCAATGTGGGGCTCAGTCACCTTCCCCATCTGTCACCAGCTGGAGGTTCCCTCACTGTCCTGACTTTCTTTCTCATGTTCTCTCTCCTTCTGCTCCTCATCAGGACCTTGGGAGCTCAGTCCAGTGTTCCAATGTGGGGCTCTGTCATTTTCTTCATCTATCGTCAGGTGGAGGTTCTATGGTGATATGCAAGAAATTAATCAGTATGGCTATAGGAACTGGCCTTTTCAGGCTCCCTCTCCTCAGCTGCCCAAGGAACTAACTGGGGGCATCTCCCTGGAAACCTGGGAACCCCTCTAGGGTCAAGTCTCTTGACAACCCTCAGGTAGCTCTTTAAATTAGGATATATGCTTCCCTGCTCCCATATCCACCCTTCCTATATCCCAAGCACCCCATTCCTCCGAGCTCCCCCCGTTCTTCCCTTCACACTTTTCTCTCCCCATCTTCCCTTGGCCCAGTCTTGCCCAACCCTCAAGTTCCCAATTTTGCCTGGCGATCGTGTCTACTTCCAATATCCAGGAGGATTACTATATCTTTTTTTGGGAGTTCACCTTCTTATTATCTTCTCAAGGATCCCAAATTTATAGGCTCGATGTCCTTTAATTATGGCTAGAAACCGATTATGAGTGAGTACATCCCATGTTCATCTTTTTGGGTCTGGGTTACCTCACTCAGAATAGTGTTTTCTATTTCCATCCATTTGCCTGCAAAATTCAAGATGTCATTGTTTTTTACCGCTGAGTAGTATTCTAGCATGTATATATTCCACAGTTTCTTCATCCATTCTTCCACTGAAGGGCATCTAGGTTGTTTCCAGGATCTGGCTATTACAAATAATGCTGCTATGAACATAGATGAGCATATGCTTTTGTTGTATGATTGGGCATCTCTTGGGTAGATTCCCAATAGTGGAATTGCTGGGTCCTGGGGTAGGTTGATCCCGAATTTCCTGAGAAACCGCCACACTGCTTTCCAAAGTGGTTGCACAAGTGTGCATTTCCACCAGCAATGGATGAGTGTACCCCTTACCCCACAACCTCTCCAGCAAAGGTTATTATTGGTGTTTTGGATTTTAGCCAGTCTGACAGGTGTAAGATGATATCTCAAAGTTGTTTTGATTTGCATTTCCCTGATAGCTAGGGAGGTTGAGCATGACCTTAAGTGTCTTTTGGCCATTCGAACTTCTTCTGTTGAGAATTCTCTGTTCAGTTCAGTGCCCCATTTTTTAATTGGGTTAATTGGCATTTTACCGTCTAGTCTCTTGAGTTCCTTATATATTTTAGAGATCAGACCTTTGTCAGTTGCAGGGTTGGTGAAAATCTTTTCCCAGTCAGTAGGCTGCCTTTGTGTCTTAGTGACAATGTCCTTTGCTTTACAGAAGCTGCTCAACTTCAGGAGGTCCCATTTGTTCAATGTTGCCCTTAAAGTCTGTGCAGCTGGGGTTATGCGTAGGAAACGGTTCCCTGTGCCCATTTGTTGTAGAGTACTTCCCACTTTCTCCTCTATCAAGCTCAATGTGTTCAAACTAATATTGAGGTCTTTAATCCATTTGGACTTGAGTTTTGTGCATGGTGATAGATATGGATCTACTTTCATTCTTCTACAGGTTGACATCCAGTTATGCCAGCACCATTTGTTGAAGATGCCCTCTTTCTTCCATTGTTACTTTTGGCTCCTTTATCAAAAATCAGGTGTTCATAGGTTTGTGGTTTAAGATCCGGGTCTTCTATACGATTCCATTGGTCAACTTCTCTGTTTTTATGCCAATACCAAGCTGTTTTCAATACTGTAGCTTTGTAATAGAGTTTGAAGTCAGGGATGGTAATGCCTCCAGAAGTACCTTTATTGTATAAGATTTTTTTGGCTATCTTGGGTTTCTTGTTTTTCCATATAAAGTTGATTATTGTCCTCTCAATCTCTGTGAAGAATTTTAATGGGACCTTGATTGGGATTGCATTGAATCTATAGATTGCTTTTGGTAGAATTGCCATTTTTACTATGTTGATCCTCCCAATCCACGAGCAGGGGAGATCCTTCCATTTTCTGGTATCCTCTTCAATTTCTTTCTTCAAAGACTTAAAGTTCTTGTCAAATAAATCCTTCACTTCCTTGGTTAGAGATACTCCCAGATATCTTATGCTATTTGTGGCTATTGTGAAAGGTGATACTTCTTTGATTTCCCTCTCTGCTTCCTTATCCTTTGTGTATAGGAGGGCGACTGATTTTTTGGAGTTGATCTTGTAACCTGCCACGTTACTGAAGGAGTTTATCAGCTGTAAGAGTTCTTTGGTGGAGTTTTTGGAGTCGCTTATGTATACTATCATATCATCTGCAAATAATGAAAGTTTAACTTCTTCCTTTCCAAATTGAATCCCCTTGATTCCCTTATGTTGTCTTATTGCTATTGCTAGAACTTCAAGCACTATATTGAAGAGATAAGGAAAGAGTGGACAGCCTTGTCGTGTTCCTGAATTTAGTGGGATAGCCTTGAGTTTCTCTCCGTTTAGTTTGATGTTAGCTGTCGGCTTGCTGTAAATAGCTTTTATTATATTTAGGAATGACCCTTGTATCCCTAATCTCTCCAAGACCTTTATCATAAAAGGGTGCTGAATTTTGTCAAATGCTTTTTCAGCATCTAATGAGATGACCATATGATTTTTTTCCTTCAGTTTATTTATATGATAGATTACATTGATAGATTTTCGTATGTTGAACCAGCCCTGCATCTCTGGGATGAAGCCTACTTGATCGTAATGGATAATTTTTCTAATGTGTTCTTGGATTCGGTTTGCCAGTATTTTATTGAGAATTTTTGCGTCAATGTTCATGAGTGAGATTGGCCTGTAATTCTTTTTCTTGGTTGAGTCTTTGTGTGGTTTAGGTATCAGGGTGACTGTAGCTTCATAGAAGGAATTTGGCAGTTACTCTTGTGTTTCTATATTATGAAATACCTTAAGGAGTATAGGTATTAGGTCTTCTTGGACGTTCTGGTAGAATTCCGCATTGAAACCATCTGGTCCTGGGCTCTTTTTGGTAGGGAGGTTTCTGATAACAGTTTCTAATTCTTCGTAACTAACAGGACTATTTAGAGCATTTATCTGGTCCTGGTTTATCTTTGGTATATGGTATTTATCTAAAAAACTGTCCATTTCTTTTACATTTTCCAATTTTGTGGCATACAGGCTTTTGTAGTAAGATCTAATGATTCTCTGAATTTCCTCTGTGTCTGTGGTTATGTCCCCCTTTTCATTTCTGATCTTATTAATTTGCGTGTTCTCCCTCTGCCGTTTGATTATTTTGGCTAAGGGTTTGTCAATCTTGTTGATTTTCTCCAAGAACCAGCTTCTTGTTTCATTGATTCTTCGGATTGTTTTCTGTGTTTCTATTTTGTTGATTTCTGCCCTCAGTTTGATTATTTCCAGTCTTCTACTTCTCCTAGGTGAGTCTGCTTCTTTTTTTTCCAGAGCTTTCAGGTGTGCTGTTAAGTCACCAATGAGTGCTTTCTCCGTTTTCTTTAAGTGGGCACTTAGTGCTATGAACTTTCCTCTTAGCACTGCTTTCATTGTGTCCCATAGGTTTGAGTATGTTGTGTCTTTGTTTTCATTAAATTCAAGAAAGACTTTAATTTCTTTCTTTATTTCTTCCTTGACCCAGGTGTGGGTCAGTAGTTGACTGTTCAGTTTCCATGAGTTTGTGGGCTTTCTGGGGGTAGCATTGTTGTTGAATTCTAATTTTAATGCATGGTGATCCGATAAGACACAGGTGGTTACTAATATTTTTTTGTAACTGTGGAAGTTTGCTTTGTTACCAAGTATATGGTCAATTTTCGAAAAGGTTCCATGAGCCGCTGAGAAGAAGGTATATTCTTTCCTATTTGGGTGGAATGTTCTATAGATGTCTGTTAAGTCCATTTGGTTCATTACCTCCATTAAGTCTTTCAATTCTCTGTTAGGTTTCTGTCTGATTGACCTGTCCATTGGTGAGAGAGGAGTGTTGAAGTCTCCAACTATTAGTGTGTGTGGTTTGATGGCTGCCTTGAGTTCTAGAAGTGTTTCTTTTACATAAGTGGGAGCTTTTATATTAGGGGCATAGATATTCAGGATTGAGACTTCATTCTGATGGATTTTTCCTGTTATGAGTATAAAGTGTCCCTTTCCATCTCTTCTGATTGATTTTAGTTTAAAATCAACTTTGCTGGAAATTAGTATGGCCACACCGGCTTGTTTCTTAGGGCCATTTGCTTGATAAACCTTTTCCCAACCCTTTACTCTGAGTAGGTGTCTGTCTTTGTGGTTGAGGTGTGTTTCTTGTAAACAGCAAAATGTTGGATTCTGTTTTCGTATCCAGTCTCTTATCCTGTGCCTTTTTATAGATGAATTGAATCCATTGATATTAAGTGATATTAATGACCAGTGGTTGTTAACTTCAGTCATTTTTAGTAGTAGAGTTTGTGTGTTTCCCTTCTTCTAGTTGTGCTGGTGAAGGGTCGCTAGAAGCCTGAGTTATTGTGGGCGTTGTTGGACTCCTTGGTTTGTGATTTTCCTTCTATTACTTTCTGCAAGGCTGGATTTGTGGCTGCGCATTGTTTAAATCTGTTTTTGTCCTGGAATATCTTGTTTTCTCCATCAATGGTGAATGCAAGCTTTGCTGGGTATAATAGTCTAGGCTTGCATCCATGTTCCCTTAGTGTCTGTAGCACATCTATCCAAGCTCTTCTGGCTTTCATGGTTTCCATTGAGAAATCAGGTGTAATTCTGATAGGTTTCCCTTTATATGTTACTTGACCTTTTTCCTTTGCAGCTCTTAATATCTGTTCTTTATTCTGTATGTTTTGTGTTTTGATTATTATATGGCGTGGGGATGCTTTCTTTTGATCCAGTCTATTTGGTGTTCTGTAGGCTTCTTGTACCTTCATAGGAACATCCTTCTTTAGGTTGGGGAAGTTTTCTTCTATAATTTTGTTGAATATGTTTTCTGGGCCTTTGAGTTGTAATTCTTCTCCTTCTTCTACCCCAATTATTCTTAGGTTTGGTCTTTTCATGGTGTCCCATATTTCCTGAATGTTTTGTGTTAAGAATTTGTTAGATTTGTTTAGTTCTTTAATCTGTGAGTTTATTTCCTCTATTGTATCTTCAGAGTCCGAGATTCTTTCTTCCATCTCTTGTATTCGGTTGGAAATACTTGTCTCTGAAGTTTCTGTTCGTTTACTCAGAGTTTCCATTTCCAGTCGTCCCTCAGATTGTGTTTTCTTCAATACCTCCATTTCATTTATCAGGTCTTGTACTGTTTCCCTTACCTGCTTGATTGCTTTTTCTTGTCCTTCTTGTTTTTCTTGGGTATCTTTGAGAGATTTATTTATTTCCTCTACCTTTTTGTTTGTCATATCCATTTCTTTATGGCAGTTTTTTACCTCCTGCTTAAGGTCCTCTATTATTTTCATAAAGTACTGTTTAAGGTCGGTTTCTTCTATATCTTCTGGGGTAGGGTATTCAATTCTTGTTGTTTCGGGATGTCTGGCTTGTGGTGATGTCATGTTGCCTTTCATGTTGTTGGAGGAGCTCCTGCATTGGCGCCTGCCCATCTCTTCCTTCAAAAGGAGCCTGGAGGCGTTTGGTGTCCTAGACCAATCTTTGCTGTGACTGAAACTGGTTGGATCTCCCCAGTGCCAGAGGAGGACCTATTCCTTGCTTCACAATCTGAAGAAGCCCGCACTCCCTTGCAGGAATCCTCAGACCTGCCTGGAGGCCAGAGTCTGAGTCCTCTGGTTGGATGGCCTTAGAACAGGAGCAGGACACCTGAGAACACTAGGGAAAGCTTGGGAGACACAAGCCTGCAGAGGGAAGTGGGGGTAGGGGGTCTGTGCTCTCTTCCAGGGCAGGTTGCCCCAGGGTCCGCATTCACTCACCAGTTCAGATGGAATGTCAGGGCACAGGATCAGGGATTCCAGGCAGCCCAGGGTCGCAGCCCAGACAAAAGGGCCAAGGTGGGGGCAGGGCGGGATGGAATACCACACAGCGAACCTGGCAGCACAATCTGAAGGAGCCCGCACCCCTCCGCAGGAATCCTCAGACCTGCCTGGAGGCCAGAGTCTGACCCCTTTGGGTGGATGGCCTTAGAACAGGAGCAGGACACCTGAGAACACTAGGGAAAGCTTGGGAGACACAAGCCTGCAGAGGGAAGTGGGGGTAGGGGGTCTGTGCTCTCTTCCAGGGCAGGTTGCCCCAGGGTCCGCATTCACTCACCAGTTCAGATGGAATGTCAGGGCACAGGATGACTAGCTTTTTCTATTCTTTCAGTTTCTGTGCTTTTGTTATAAAAGAAATTTTCCAAAATCACATGTATACAGAAGGTAGTTGAAAAAGTAAGTTTCCGGTCAGACATTATGAGTTACTGTATTTGTAATTTCTCATCTTTTTCACTCATCAATATACTTTTGCTTCTTTCATTTTCCCCAGGATACCCATCTCTTCTTTCCATACTGCCCTCTGGAGACACCTGTGTTAGACACTAGATAGCTGTGGTGTCTTTATCATGAAGTAGTTTAGTCATTTTGCCTCTCAGAACAGTAAGCAAGAACCTATGATGTAAATGACTCAAAATTTCTGTGATTTAACTACTGTCAAACAGACCGTTGTATATACAAGGATAAGATCACAGCATACAACCAGATTGAGGCGAGGCTGAATTCATTTTTTTTTTTCATAAAGACTGGCAAAGCAGACAAGATAGAAACAGTCCTAAAACAGTTGATCTCTATCCCCAAGCCTAAGTTGGTCATCACTATTACATCCATATCTGCAATGGGTATTGTCAGTACATGAGGGTCATCTGGTGTCTTTGAAAAGTCCCAAACCTTTCCCTAGATCTGTGAATTGAAATCTTTAAGGCTATATCTCAGGCATCAACTTATTTTATTCAACTCCTGTGCAGTCAAGATTGAGAAATTATGTTTTATAAAGAAAATCCATATAATCCAGAGGTAAAAAAGAAACCACACACATGTCTTATAACCTACAACACACTCCGTCCTTGTGGAGTAGTAATTAAATTCTCTGCGGACTGAGACTTCCCAAAGAGGCTGATAGTGTTTTCACTGGATTCACCTCTGAATTCCTGCACATTGCGAACTGGTGGACGCGTGATGTGTGAGCTCACCGACAGCAGCCCAACAGCTTCCTTTGGCATGCTTGTGCTAAAAGAGCTGAGAGAGAAAGACCTCACATTAAACTAAAGGGTCTTGCTGCCTCCTCTTACCTCCCTGAGCTGATAAATAATGGATCATGAAGAGCACTACCATTACATGCAGAAAGCACTTGGCATTCGCCTCTAAGGCAGCGTTTTTCTATCTAATCTGAGGTCCAGTTCAGCATACGATCTGTTTGTTGGTAAGGCCAAGTCCTTCTGAGGAGCTCTTCAATGCCTCCACATATTCAATGGAAAAAAAGGAAATAATTCAACTCTGGGATCAATCTCAGTATTTGTTTCTAAAAGGCCAAAGGAGCAGGAGCAACATGCCTGGAGTTTCTCTTTCACTTCAGAGCATGATATCGTGGGCAACCTCTCTTTGAAGAGCACAGTTCCTCAAAGGCCCAGGTGAAAATGAGTCCCTGAGGAATCTTTTTTGTCTTTTTCCCTTTCTAGCAATCGTTACAACCATGGAAGTCTATAGAACTTTCTATTTATTTCGTGGGTTTAATTGTTCTCTGCTCTTCTGATCATTTGGACTTTGCATAGGAGATACCACATCTATTCTGCATCCTTCAGGCCTAACATAGCACATGAATACCAGCAGGCACTCAGTAAGTTCCGTGAGATGGGTGCTAAACGTGCAACCACTAAAGGGAAAACAGTCTGGCAAAACTGAGGCAAGGTTTTAATATATATATTAACATATATTATATATTAATTATAATATATATATGACCACCTCTCTGGGTCTTACCTTCATTTGTAAAAGAACCAGTTTTGAGTGAGAATCTTCTAAGTGCAATAAGTGCAAGACTTTTCAAGGTATCTTTTCAAAGAGAACTAATCTCACCAAATGAATGAAGACAGTAGAATCTGTTTTTAAAGAAGATTAAGACTGTGGTGCACCCTGTCCTTCTCAACATGGTCAAGATCCCACCACACTTATACACGAGGCACTTGGTAAAAGTCATGAGCCAGAAGACACAGAACAGGAGAGACATAAATGTCTAGGGTGAGACAGATAATAAACAACATAATAAATACAGAGGATGCCAAGGAGAGAAACAGAGCAAAGAGAATGTTTCAGATGATGGGAAAAGATCCAGGCAATGTCACCATTTCTTGTCATTTCTGTAGAATCCCAAGGGAGATTCTTGTTGCCTGTGTGGTTCTTTTTTGTGTGGCAAATTGCTGTTGAAGAATTGGTATGGACTTTATGGTGGAACATGGCTCATCACAGGCTTTCCTTTGGTGTTAAGGTACAGGATCTGTCTTACGAACATGGATTTGCAGAGGCAGCTAGGAGTGCTCAGTGGTACAGCACTTGTCTGGCATCCATGAGAATTAGCTGCAACCTCACCAAAGGGGGAAACTGGGCAGAAAATGTAAAGTTCTACCATGCAGCATTAATGGGATATGAATTACTTTGTGATAAAAAATATTATGGAATTCTGTGGTAGGTAGATATGCAAAATTATTGTCACAGTTTCTAATTGTATATGATAACCTATTTTTTGTGTGTACCACCATTAACAGTAAAAAGACCACTCATTGAAACTTGGCTACAGATTCATAATTTCATTATTGCTTAGTTTACTCAGCATTAGTTAATCTGAATTTTGGATGAATTCTTCCCTTTCTAAGGGACTTTCTAGACATGTTTATCACTCCCTTATATCACTGCCTTATTTCTTAATAAATATGTGTCTTAGAATAAGTAAGTATTTCTTAGAAGGTAATGTAAAGTTGAAAGAAATTAGCTGCTTATGGAGAGTGACCACCTCACCTCAGGGTTAGCATTTACTACACAAAGGATAAACACAGACTCAAATGGGGGAGGACCTGGTTGAGATGCAGAAAGAAGTTTTCTAAACCACAAGTTGTCCCAGTCAAATTAGTGTACTTTAATAAGAATCTTGCCTGTTTTATAGAAATGTTTGCAAAATCACAACCCTGTAAAATGTCATGTCGTATTCCTTGTGACTTTGGAAAATGTCATGAAGTAAGCTGCGCCAGTAGGGAGCTTAATGCTTCCAATAAAAGTCTCTCCTGGAGAGGGGAGCACACATTTACAATTGCAGAGGAAGCACAGGTCACAAAGTATAAAACAGCTGGCTGAGAGCCAGAAGCAGAAGACCCCAAAATATTCACAGCAGTTGTCAACATTCATGGGTAGAGTCCAGAACTGACCTCATTACCAAGGCATTTTCTCATCCTGGTGACTCCAGGGGCTCTGGGTTCCCTCTCCCTGGGTGCTGGGATAATTGTGACAAACTCCCGAGGTTTCAGTGAAAGAGGTTAGTGATTTTTGACAACTAAGGGACCTCATAACATTCTTCTTCAGACAAGTTTTCCCACTTAGTGATTCTAGCTTTTATTGAGGTTGACTTGCAATGCAAACCAATGTAAAGTATTTTAAAATATGATTAAAGCAATGCAGCTACTTCTTCGGTCTGTAAATAACAACTGGTAACGTTTCAGTGCAGAGTTAACTTTATGTTTTCTTTCCATGTGTTTGTGTAAAAGTACGACAGGGTAAATTCTGGGTGTTAACTTGTAAACACACCCTTCTATATGTTGATTCACTGGTTAGCAAGGTATTTTTCCGTTAAGTGTACACACACACACACACACACACACACAGACGTGTGTGTGTGCGCGCGCGCGCAATACATTCATACACACGCGTGCACACATACATTCCACATTCACAAGTCACAGAATGCTTATAGCCTACTTGGAGGAGGAGTTGTTCTCTTCTATCATGTGAATTCCAGGAATCAAAGGCAATCATATTTGGTGCATGTGTTTTTGCCCCCTAATCTATCTTTTAAATCCTGATTATTGTGTGTTACAGAAAAATGCCATACTATCAGAAAATCTTAAAATACAAAATTTCAAGACTACATAATACTTGGTCTATTAAGTGTTATAACTTATAATTCTACAGTACCTAGAAATTCTAGGCTACACCTCACAATGCAACTGTCCCTATGAATACTAGACTGTACATAGTCACTTCTACATCTTTTTCCCTTTATTGAAAATATTCTTTTCTCATACAATGTATCCTAATTATAGTTTCATCTCTCTCTACCCATTCCAGTGACTTCCCACCTCTCCTCTCTTCCAGATCTATGTCCTTCCTCTCTCTCATTATAAAAGAACTGTTTTCTAAGAGATAAAAACCAAACATGACAAAATTAAATATAGTAAGATGAAGCAAAAAGCTATCAAAAGTTGGACAAACAGAACAGAAAGAAAAGAGTCAGAGACCCAATCAATCTTGTAGTCAGGAACTCATAAAAACACTAATCTAATAGCTATACTATATATCCAAAGGACCTGGTGTAGGCTCACGTAGGTCCTGTGTTTCTTGCATCAGTCTCTGAGCTCATATGCATCTTGCTTAATTGATTCAGAGGCCCTTGTTCTCCTGGCACCCTCCCTCCCAGCTGTTTCTTATACTCTTTCTGCCTTCTCTTCTGTGGAATTCCCTGAGGGGTGGGATTTGATAGAAACCTCCCATTTAGACTCCATCCCAAAATGTGTGACTGTGAGTCTGTATCTACTCCCTCTGTTGCTGAAGGAAGCCTCTCTGATGGTGACTAGATAAGGCCCTGATCTATGAGTATAGTATAATACCATTAGGAATCATTTTATTGATACTTTTTAAAGACCAATCGTGTTTAGTTCTTGGTGACTCAATCAGTATGGGTTCCTTTGCATGGAGTGAGCCTTAAATCAAATCAGATGTTGATTGGCTAATCCCATAAACTCTGTACTGTTGTTGCCCTAGCATATTTTACATGCCGGACACATTATAAGTGGAAGGCTTTGTGGTTGGGTTGGTGTCATGTTTCTTTCTCAGTGCTTTCAGAGTTCCTTTCCATAACAGAGAAACTAGAATGTCTCTAGCATCAGCTCAACTTCAACATGTTCAATCAGTTATGTGGACATTTTCCTCAGCAATGGGGTCCTGCTGTTAATTTGCAGAGAACAACCTTTTGTCATAGAACAGTCTTACTCTTTGGAGATTTCCATGTGACCCCTTTAGCCAATAACTCAATTGAGTGCAACCCAGTCCTGCCACTGGAAGCCTCATCTGACTCCAAGAGCTGGCGAGTTGAGTCTCTGAATCCCTCATCACTAGGAGTCCTTCATACATTCCAGAAAGTTTCCATACAATCCTCCAAATGTTGCCCAATTCCAGCCATTTGTCCCTTGACTCTCTTGCTTCACCACATCTCTGCCTATATCTGATGCCCCAGTTCCCTTCTCCACCCCTGACTACCTGGAAAATCTATTCTATAACCCACCCCCATGGAGATACATTTTTCTCTTTAGACCACTCCTCTTTACTTAACCTCTCTGGGTCTACAAATTATAGCTTGGTTATTTACTTAATGGATAATATCCACTTATAAGCAAATACATACCATTTATGTCTTTCTGTGACTGGGTTAATTCACTCAGGATGATTTTTTCTAGTTCCATCTAATTGCCTGCAAATTTCATGGTGTCACTTTTTTTAATGCTAAGTAATTCTCCATTGTGTAAATGCACCATGTTTTCTTTATTCGTTCTCCTGTTGAAGAACATCTATGTTGTTTCCAGTTTCTGGCTATTATGAATACTGCCACAATGAACATGGTTAAGCAAGCATCCTTGTGATAGGATAGATTGTCCTTTAGATATATGACCAAGAATGATGTAGTTGGATCTTGAGAGAGATCTATTTCCAACTTTTTGAAGAAGCATCATATTGGTTTCCAAAGTGACTCTAAAAGTCTGTACTACCACCAGCAATGGAAGAGTATTCTCCTTGCTCCATGTCCTTGCCAACGTGAGCTATTACTTGTCTTGTTGATTTAACCATCCTGAAAAGTGTTAGATGGAATCTCAAAGTAATTTTGGTTTGCATTTTCCTGGTGGCTAAGGATGCTGAACATTTTTAAAAATGTTTTTCAGCCATTTGAGATTTCTTTATTGAGACTTCTGTTTAGATCTGCATCCCATTTTAATTGTATTGTTTATATATAATATAATATATAATATTCAAACAAGAAACTATATTTATTGAGTTATCTATTTACATTGGACATTCCTCTATCTAATGTGGAGTTGTCAAAACTTTTTTCCCATTTTGTAGGCTGCTGTTTTGTCTAAATGACACTGTCCTTTGCCTTACAGCAACTTTTCAGTCTCATGAAGTACTGTTGATTAATTGTCGTTATTAGTGCCAGTGCTATTGATATACTTTTTATAAAGTTGTTTCCTGTGCCAATGTGTTCAAGGATATTCCCCACTTTCTCTTCTATCAGGTTAAGTGTATCAGGTTTAATGTTGAAGTCTTTGTTCCACTTGAACTTGAGTTTCATGTAGTATGGAAATATGAACCTATTTGCATTCTTCTACATCCAGTTTGACAAGCTCCATTAGTTAAAGAGGCTATCTTGCTTTTGTGTATATTTCTGGCTCCTTTATCAAAAATTAGGTGTCCATAAATGTAAGGATTTGTGTCTGGTTGCATAATTTTATTCCCTTGACCAACCTGTCTATTTTTGTGCCAATACCATATGGTATTTTTTGCTATGGCTCTGTAGTACCACTTCAATTGGGATATAGTGGAGGCTCCAGCAGTTCTTTTTTGTTCAAGATTGTTTTAACTATTCTTAGTTTTTTGATTTTTTATGAAGTTAATATCCCAGACTTTTCCACAAAGCAGGAAATTTCAAAGACAGTTCTACCTATATTGACAGTTTGTCAGTCACTTTCTTCTGTGTCCTACAGAATGTCTGGAAGATTCTTTAATGAAGCAGGAACCCAGAATGATGGTCTCACCTTTAGACAAGATCAGCAGTCATTTCTCTATGGATCCTGCATGTCTAGTTCATACAGTATATCATCAAGCAGTCCAGGTAAGAACAGTTTCTTGGAAACTCCATAAGGAGCCTCTTCAGTGCCCATCTTCCTCTTGAAGTAGATTGGTGCTGCCAGGAGCTGATGGTTCTCACTGTCATGAAAAGTCCTAAGTCCTTAAAACATTTTAAATGCCATATTCTTTGAAGAAGGTCTTTGAAAGATTTGAAGAATCCCTATCCATCTGAAATGTACATCTAGAAAACCTAACTCACCTGACTACAAACTTGACTGTTATAGATGACTATCTATTAACCTGTATTTCTTAAAAATACATTACATTTTTAAATGAGCTTCATAAATACAATACCTTAATCAAGAGCAGAAATATACATATAACAAAATTGATCGTAAATTTATATCAATAAACCAAGGTCCATACCAATGTAAATATCTATAGAATATTCTCCTTTAAATGTAAACAAACATTTATAAACAATATTTGGGAATTTGGGCTTAGTTATTTCCAAACTGCTTTCTGCTTTTTGTTGGGCAAATTATTTTGGGGGTTATCATGGCAACCTTTCAGGGAGTCTTGGTCCATCAAACCACATTAGTCTGGAATTAATCCACAGGTTCTCATCATCTGTGAAAACAAAAGAAGAACTTCTTTTCCAAAGCAACATATCCTTAGATGCATATTTTGAAATCAAGATACCTTTAAAGTATATATGTTGGCTTAGTTTACAAGTCCCTAGAATGAAATGTCTCTCTGCAGTCAAAATATTCAAAGAAAACTCAATAATATACATAATCCAGACTCTTTGTGTATATTCCATCTTTAGGTGGCTTATTTTTTCTTTACTCCTTTTAATCAATGACTGTCAGTACTCTGTCTCTTTAAAGACTTTACCTTTGAAAAAAACATTTACTTCTTTTGATAACTGTCTATATTCTTTTTCTTCTCTCTCCCAAGCCTACGTATATTTATCCAACACTGACCCATTTAGAAGTCTTTTTCATCTGGATTTGTCTTTATTGCATATCTGTAATTATTTTCTGACGAGAAGCACTTCTTAAAATGCCAAGCATCCTTACTAAGGCTGCTTTTTCTTTTTGGCTCTGCCCAGTCCAACATGGTGGGGTGGAGGTCTGTTTAGTGTGAGCTGTGCTCACAGCCCCAGATTGCCATTAAGCAAGTCATAGCACTCTGCTCACAGAACCCATTTAAATGCTCCATAGCCAGACCTTGTCAGAGTTCATGTTGGCAGCATACCCCAGGAATGTGGTGAGGTAAATTTCTTCTCTGGTTCAGTCTATTTGGTATTTTGCTTGTTTCTTATACCCTTGTAGGCAGGCAACTCTTTCTTTAGCTTAGGAAATTTTTCTTCTATAATTTTGAAATTAAAAAACCACATTTTTGGCCCTTTAGCTGGGTTTCTTCCAATTCCTTCATACCTATTATTTTAGATTTTTTTTCATATTGTCCCATATTTCCTAGATGTTTTATGTAAGGAATTTAAACATTTCCTTTATCTCCATTTTTTATGGTATCTTAAATGCCTGAGGTTGTCTTTTCAATCTCTTGTATTTTACTGGCAATACTTGACTCTGTAGTTCCTATTCACATTTCCAAATATTTATCTTGACAGTTTCTTTGAGTTTTCTTTATTAATTCTATTTTTAATTGATGGTCTTCAACAGTTTTACTTCCTTGCACTGTTTGTGTTTTCCTGGATTTCTTTAATATTTTAAATCATTTCTTCTGTAAGGTTTTCTATTTCATTCACGGAGGCTTTAAAGGTTTTTTTCTTGTAGTTCAGATCTTTTGCAATATTCAGGGCCTGCTGTGGTAGGATAGCTGGGATCCATTGGAGATGCATTGTGCTGGCTGATTTTGATTATGTTTTTACCCTGGCATCTTGGATCTGGGTTTGGGATAAATATATATCTAGGTGCTCGTTTCAGGATTTGTCTTTGTTGGGTGGAGACTTTGCTCCCTCATTCTATTTCCTCTCTAGGTTTTTAGAGTGTTTGATGGATGTCTGTTTTCCTGGATTGTTCAGCTGGTATGTTCACAGGGAACGATGCTGGTGCTAAAAGCTGGGATACTGGGATGAACTGGGGGAAGAAAGGGTAGAGGAGACTCTCTTTGTGATTCATTGGAAATGTGGATAAAGAGGAAAGGGATCCACAGTACATTTTTAGCTATACAGCTAAAGATGAGATTGTGGTAGATCCCAGGAAGAGTAGCAAAGAGTTACTCTGCCTTTAGTCTACCTATTATCCTTGAAGGAGCTGCTCTTTGAGGTCTTGGACAAAGCAACATGTGTATGTGGGGGAATCCGCCAAAGATGGGAGCAGGGGGAAGGGAGGTCTGCCATGGGTGCTCTTCCACAGAACTAGGGGTAGTCTTGGGGAAGAGAGAGAGGAGGGAGTCTGTAGGCAGACTTTCTAAGAGGTTGGACTTGTATACTTCTTTTTTAAATTTATTTTATTGAGCTATACCTTTTTCTCTGCTCCCCTCCCTGCATCTCCCTTCCCCTCCAACTCTCTCCCATGGTCTCCATGCTCCCAATTTACTCAGGAGATCTTGACTTTTACTACTTCCCATGTAGATTAGATTCATTTATGTATCTCTTAGGGTCCTTATTGTTGTCTATGATCTCTGGGATTGTGAGTGGTAGGCTGTTTTTTTTTTCTTTTGCTTTATGTTTAAAAAGCTCTTATGAGTGAGTACATGTGATAATTGTCTTTCTGGGTCTGGGTTACTGATGTGAGATTCCCCTCTGTGTGTTGCTTTTATTGGTTAATGAATAAAGAAGTTGCCTTGGCCTGATAGGGCAGAACTTAGGTAGGCAGAGAAGACAGAACTGAATTCTGGGAGGAAGAAAGCTGAGTCAGAGAGAGATGCCATGGATCCACTGGAAATGGATGCTGGGAATTTTCCCCATAAGCCACTGCCATCTGGCAATACATAGATTAATAGAAATTGGTTAAATTAAGATGTTAGAATTAGCCAATAAGAAACTAGAGCTAATGGGCCAAGCAGTGATTTTAATTAATACAGTTTTTGTGTGGTTATTTTGGGGCTAGCTAGCAAGGCTTCTGGGTCGAACAAGCAGGCCGCTCCTTGCAACAGGTTATCTCACTAAAATTGATGTTTTCTAGCTCCATCCATTTGCCTGCAAATTTTAAGATGTCATTATTTTTCTCTACTGTGTAGTACTCCATTGCATAAATGTACCATATTTTCCTTATCCATTCTTCAGTCGAGGGGCATTTAGGTTGTTTCCAGGTTCTGACTATGACAAACAATACTGCTATGAACATAGTTGAACACATGTCCTCATGGTACAATTGAGCATCCTTTGCATATATACCCAAAAGTAGCATTGTTGGGTCTTGAGGAAGGTTGTTTCCTAATTTTTTGAGAAATCACCATACAGATATCCAATGTGGCTCTACCGGCTTGTACTCCCACCAGTAATGCAGGAGTGTTCCTTTATCCTACAACCTCTCCAGCATAAGTTATCATTAGTATTTTTGATCTTGGTCATTCTTATAGATGTAAGATGAAATCTCAAAGTTGTTTTGATTTGCATTTCTCTGATGACTAAGGATGTTGAGCATTTCCTTAACTATTCAATATAGTTCTTGATATCCTAGATAGAGCAATGGGACCAGTCCCCTTCTAAGTCTTATTTTTCCTCAATAAACTTGTAGTATTACTTTCATAATGACATAACTGTATTTTCTTTGTTCACTATGCAAGCATATCAATTGTGCTAACCCCAATAGTAATATAAGCTTGTCTCAAGGATCAAATCCTAGCAAGTTGGCAGCCCCAAAGCAGCATGCCAGGAAGCACATAAGGAAGGTGGCCTTTGGTAAAACTTCACTGAAGTAGATTATAAAAGTTGTTTTTCAGGCACGTGAAGCTTGTTCAGTTAGCTTCTTTGTTCTGAACGTAGTCTGTCTTATCATGGAGACGATCATACATTCATTCATCCTATGCATTAAAAAAATTCCATTGCACACAGTTGCTTGGGCATCAGCAAAAGGGGACTGCTCAGTGCAATTGTGGAAAATGTGGCAAGAGACAGGCAAACTGTTTCACAATTGCTTCTCCAACATTACCTTTCCAGTGTAGCTGGAGCATCAGCTAGTCATCATGGAGTGACAACTTCAGGTACTTGTTTTCAGGAAGAGCACTTTTTGCACTCGGCTCAAGGTCACCATTCAGCGAGCACTGAACTCTGGCTTTATTCCCTTTTGTGGAGGTAACATAAGCTCCACTTCTCTGCTCTGAGGATGTGGGTGAGGCAGAAAAGTGGCAACTCGGCCATTTTCCCATTGATCCCATCCTCTTCAACAGGACAGGATGGGGAGACAGAACTGACCTATGGAAACCTCTGGATCTGTGCCCTCAAAAGTCAGGGTGTCAGTTTTCAGGCTCTGCCAGACACTGTGGCCCAGGCCAAGGGTGCTCCGTCAAATCTATCCATTTCAATTAAAGGCTAGCAAGTTGGGAAGTAAAATAATCAATTTTGTAGGCTAAACTCAATCATCCTGTCAGCACTTTATCTTTGCTCCGGATATACTGTTGCAGGATATGTTTCATACAACTCTTGTGGCATTTTTCACCAGTGACACTTCTGGTTAGAGATTGATCAAAGTGTCTCTGTGAAAGTTATCAAGCAAAGAAAAGTGTGTATGTGTGTGTGTGTGTGTGTGCGTGTGTGTGTGTGTGAATACATATCTTCTAACATATCATGCACACATATCATTTACGTATATATACATAAATATGTATGTATGTATATATATATGTATATATATATGAATTACTTCTTTGTTGAGGCATTCTTTGTCTTAAGAAGTTCTCCATGACTAAATGCTAAATTCTATATGAGTTTGCTAAACTTCTTCCTAATATATACACAGACCATGCTTCAACCACATTTGTTAATTGCTGTCCTTCCCAAACATTTTAAATTCTATTGCTACAAAAATTGGAAATATGGAATTTTACCAATATACGTTCACTCCACAATTACACTTCCAGACATTTACTACCTCCCTCCCAGGGCAAGATTTTTGATATTTATTGGACATTTTTTTGTGGTGGGCAAATGTTTACATTTGATATGTTTAGATTTCTTGATTCTCTGGTGTAAATTCTATTTCTAGTAGATACTTGTGATCATGTTTTTAGTTATCTGACTTACTTTAGAGTCATTGTCTCTATTGGGAGGTGAAATATTTAGCAAAGTTGATGATTGAGTATAGATCACCATTCTGTTTAGCATTTAGCATATATATGAGTTCTCATTATATGTCATATATATTAGTGAAATATATTATTATTCCCTTGTATAAATTAACCACCTTTTAATTAGTGAAGCTAATTTACTAAAGATCATGTGACTTTTATTTTTAGTCCATCTACTCTGTTTAAGCCCATCAGTGACAGATCTCTGTAACATGTTTACATAACAGATGACTCAACTTAGAGACTCTTTCTGTCCCTAGGAGTACATTTCTGAAGACTCTACACTCCCAAACAAAACAACATTCTTCCAGTGAAGAAGGTTAGAGGTAGAGGAATGGATATTGCATAGAGAGTCAATAATACCTGTCACGAAAAATGAGTAATGAAATGGTTCATGGGTGTGAAAGAATATGAAGGTATGGTATAGCTTAGCATTATTTTTTAACTGAGATTATTTTTTCCATTCAATATATTCTGATAACAGTTTATTCTCCCTTATCTCCTTCCAGATCCTCCCAAGCTTTATGTCTGTCCAACTTCATGCCTTCTTTTTCTCTCTCTTTGAAAATGAACAAATAAATAACAATCAAAGCATAAGAAAACAAAATAAACAGAGAATAAAACAAAGAAAAAGCACAAGGGATGTATACACAGCAGAGACTTATACATATGTACACAAACAAAACCCACAAAGATCCATAATCAGAATCCATAATATAAAAGCAAAAGACCTATAAGGCAAACATGCAAACAAAGCATTACGAGATCTCCCAAAGTACCACTGAGTTCATTTTGTGTTTGCCATCCTCTGTTGGACATGGGACCTGCCCTTAACTGTTGCTTGTATAAACAGTGAGAGTTAACGGGAAAAACTTACTTTGCCTTTTCAAGAGGTTGTTTTTTGGCAATAGCTCCTGATTTAAGGATGCAGGCTGGTGCTCAGTTACTCTCTCAGTGTTGGGACCCCAGCTTGATCGGATCTATGCACACTTGGCGTGACTTTAATTCTCACAACAACCGGTCACTTGATTCCTCTGTACCCAACAATCCTATATACTGATTTTCTATCTTATAGGATCAAAGGCATGTCAACCAAAGAAGTCCCATATTGCACGATCATCTTCTCAATACTTACTCTCGCCTTTGTGGCTACTTTTCCCTTGGGTCCCTGGCAATCTTCTAAGGGTTAATCTAGAGTTTAGGGATAGGTGTTTTCTTAAAAATCTTTCCTTTTAGTCAGGCGGTTGTGGCACAAACCTTTAATCCCAGCACTAGGGAGGCAGAGGCAGGTGGATCTCTGTGAGTTCGAGACTCTACCATGGTTCCATTTCTTTCACTATCAGTCTGCTCAGAACTCATCAAAGTGTCTTAATTAACACCATTCCTAAAAAGATATTTGCTGTATGTCTTCCACTCAGGTATTTAGCCTTCTCTCTTGCTCTTTTCCCCATTTCATTTTAATAAAAACAAAATCAAAACATCTCCACTACACAAATTCCAACAGCAAATGAAAGATGAGTTATGGTTCCAGCTAACCTTATACATTTAAAAAAAAAAACAAGACAAAAATACATGAAACCTTAGTCATCAGATGCTGGGCAAAAGGCACCTCAAAGGAGGGCCTATGAGAAAAAAACAAAAAAAACAAACAAACAAGGGTTAACCTTAGAGGTATCAGGAAACTCAAATACCTGCAGAACTTTCAGGATACAGTGTGCATTTTCAGGTTGAGGACGGTTATCAACCATGAAGTTATAGCCAATGAATGCATCTTTTGAAACTGAAGGAAGAAAATTTAGACAGAAAAATCTATCTGAAATAATCCACCCAGAGTAAATCTGCACTACATGGTATCTTAAAGAAATACCTCTGAACAGAAAAGAGCGTGAGGGGAAACAGGAATTGGAATAAATGAAAGAAATAAAAGAGTCCAGGAAATTGGCATTTTGTTTTTAAAGTAAAAACTATGTGTGGCTTATAAAAGTGTAAGAATAAAATAAATACACAATAAAAACACCAATGCAAGAGAGGAGAGGGGAAAAAACACTTTGTAAGAGAAAAGGTAACTGCTGTGCCAACTGGGGCTGGCACCCCCGTGATCGCCTAATGTCTGCATTCTGATCACTTGTGGATCTCTTCAGTAGTCTCCCTATGCAGCAAAAGGAGATTTCTTTGATGAAGGGTGAGAGCTGCACTCATTTGTGTTTATAAGGATAAACGTTTAGAATATACAGCTAGGAATTATACTGGTTTAGAAAGATGGCAGTGGTAGGTTCTCTGCTAGGTTCTATGACTCCTCTATCCCATCACAGGATGCATCAAATAAGAGGGTAGCAGAAAGGCAGTAAGAGGCAGAGGACCAGGATACCTGCTGTTAGTTCCTGCTATTCATGACAAGAATGCTGCACCAGTGAAATTGGAACAGGATAATTGCCTAAACATAACCTGGAGAATAACAATATCAGTCAAAAAGCCAACATATTTGGGGGGCATTTCATAAGATTCCTCCCTTAGATGAAGCTCTATGGACAATCCATGGGAGAGAGAAAATCAGTTTTCTACAAAGACTATCCCCCAGACAGATTATCAAATTCTAAGTTGTCAGTCAAAAACACTTATCCATAAGAACAACAGACCCAGCTGTGGATAAATAAACGTGTGTGTGAAATAATAGTAATTGCAGAAGTCATTAATTCCTAAGTGAGTAGGATACATACAAGAGGAATTGGAAAGGGGGAAAGAAGGGATAGAAATGATGTAAATTCAGTACACGTTAATAAAATTTTCAATAAATTCATTTAAAAAGGTAACTATTATCAACACAAATTCAACCAACAAAATAAAAGTGCAAATGATATTGCCAATAAGAAAACAAAAGAGATAATTTGCGCACTAAGTAGACACGCAAGCCAACAACATTATGCTTTCCTCATTCCTTCTAATAGTATATACATTCCTCAACTATTCCCACTCTAGGACAATTGGCAAATTCTTACTCACCATCAAAGAACACATTAACTAACACCTTCACTGAAGAGTATCCTATAAAATTGAGCTATGCATACATTCATAAAAGCATGCTATGACCTTACTATTGTTTTTGTTTCTGTGGATGATCCATCACCCCAAATTTATGAGAGAAGGTTTAAAGACTGTCATATCTCTATCTTCAGCAAATAGTATAACCACAAACTGCAATTGGTCTCTAGTAAATGCTTGCTGCATTGGGTAAAAAGCATTATCCATGGCTTTAATGAATAATAGGTTACCTATAGCTTTTACAATTCTAGGTAACACCATATTGGGATGACATTATTACTCTAAACTAATCTGTCAGAGGAATAACATCTTAGTTTAAATAATCTTTTACTTTGTATTGCTGAACTCATGAAGTACAGATATTTCAATAGTAGTAAGAGCAGCTTCAAAAGAGCTCATGCTCTTATTATTGTATTTCCAGAAAAAACCAGAATATCTTTGAGAATTCCTATTATGAGCATTATTTATTAATTCCTTTCATGTCCCTTTTATCTGTTTTCACTCAAAGCATTGGTCCATTTTATAAAGTTTGACCAGTCCTTTAATGCAGAAATCACCCATTACTTTTTCTAAACTTCCACATCTCTGTGCATATCTGCTTAGACATTTTGACATAACATTTTGTGCTTGTTATTAATCAACCTAGAGTATAAACTCCTTTAATTTTCTGTGTATTTTCACCCTCTCTGGGGACATATTGTCAAATTTAGCATATGTTTGTTTTTTTACTAAGAAATGAATGGAGCATTTAGATTACGTTCTGCACAATTTTGTAAAGTTTGTTGCAATTAGATAATATGATAGGGTGTTGGTAATACTAACAGGACCGTGACGGGTGCACCCACCCACTGAGATGGTGGGGCTGATCTAATGGGAGCTCACTAAGGCCAGCTGGACTGGGACTGAAAAAACATGGGATAAAACCGGACTCCCTGAACATGGCGGACAATGAGGGCTGCTGAGAAGCCAAGGACAATGGCACTGGGTTTTGATCCTACTGCATGTACTGGCTTTGGGAGGACCTAGCCTGTTTGGATGCTCACCTTCCTAGACCTGGATGGAGGGGGGAGAACCTTGGACTTCCCATAGGGCAGGGAACCCTTACTGCTCTTTGGACTGGAGAGGGAGGTGGAGGGGAGTGGGGGGACGTGGAGGGAAATGGGAGGCGGGGAGGGGCAAAAAATTTTAATAAAAAATAATAATATAAAAAATAATAAACTATGGCTTGAAGAGAGAAAATTACTGTTGGATACATAGCTCTGTTCTTAGTGTGCCAGTCAGTCCACAGCACCTCATAAGCCAGGTGCGTTGGACAAACTTATAATTCCAGCCCCCCCAGGAGGTGGATGCTAGAGGATTAGAAATTCAAGGTCATCCTCATCCTCATCTGTGTGGTGAATTAGAGATCATCTTGTGCTATAGGAAATTCTGGAGGGAGGGAGGGAGAGAGGGAGGGAGGGAGACAGAGAGAGAGAGAGACAGAGAGAGAGACAGAGAGAGAGACAGCACAAAGAGTTTCTAATCATACATTTATTATTACATTTGCAATTCCACACTATGGAAATGGATGGGAACACATTTTATTTAAGATATGTCGATGAAAGATTGAACTTCTGTCTTGACTTTTGTTTCATTTTTTCTACTAAAGGATGGAGATACCAAGAAAGGTGAAAAAAATCATAGTTCCTGCTAAACTTTGGCTCCATGCTATAGAAAAGACTAATTACAAAGAAAATATGAAGCATCACCATACTTGAGAAATAGAGTACTGCTCAAAAAAAAAAAAAAAAAAGGACAATGACTTTGAAAATTGGAGAGAGTAGAAAACTCAAGGAGAATAAAACCAAGACCTAGGCCAGGTTGGCATGGCAAAAACCAAGTGTGCAGGAGAAGAATAAATGCAATGGGAGAACATAATGTGTATCCCCAAAAACCTACAGAGAGGACAAGAGTGGAGAACGTTCTGTCCACAGTAACAAAATTCAACTTTGCTACGATGTTTGTGTTTGTCAACCTTCACTCATGTAGCAATGATCTGAGACAGGTCTACTTACGGAGACAAAAGGTTTATTTGGCTTCACAATTGCAGGCGTTGGTGAGTTTATTAGATTCATTAATTTGATCCTGTAACAAGGCAGCATATCATAGCAGCCTCCATATCCTAGTGGTGTGGAACATTAGTTTAAGATGTGTGGCATTCAATTATGCGGTGGAATATTTGCTTAATGATACAAAGATGTGTTGCATTCTTTTATATTGCATTTAACTCTGTAAAGCTGTATTACCTTGCCTGCCAAACAATCTGATTGGTCTAAGCAAAAGCTGAATGGCCAATAGCTAGTCAGGAGGGAGAGATAGGCAGGGCTGCCAGACAGAGAGACTAAATAGGAGGAGAAGTCTAGGTTCCAGGGAGAAGATTAAGGACAGAGATAAAGAGAAGGAAAGGAAGACGTCGGGGGCCAGTCACCCAGCCACACAGCCAGCCAAGGAGTAAGAAGGAAAGAAAGATATATAGAATAAGCAAAGGCAAAATGTAGTTAAAGAGAAATGGGAAAAATTTAAGCTAGAAAAGCTGGCCAGAAACAAGACAAAGTAAGGCTGGGCATTCATAAATAAGAATAAGACTCAGTGTATTTATTTGAGAGCTGGGTAGTGGACCCCCAAAGAGTAAAATCAAAACTAAACTAAAACAACAACAACAACAAAAAACTGCATTCTAGTTGACTTTCAGTGAGCTCCACTCTTAAATACTTTGCCACCTCTCGGGAATCTCACACAGACCTTAGGAGGACCGTTATCTCAACCACAGTTAACAACAGAGAACCTTTGAAGTGTATTCAGTGAGCAGGCATGTGTTTTCATTGAGAAAATCAATGGCGAGTATGTGATGGTAGGAGCAAGATCTTAGTAAGAAACCAATTAGCTTGTGTTGGGATTATGTTCCTATTTAGAGACTGAGAGCAAAGAACAGGTGATTCCGATGCTAATAGTCTCTGCTTTTCCAAACACCTCGTGTGTCTCTTCAGTGACACAGTGAGGGCTCTCTGGTGTGATGCCTGCCTTCTCTCTGCTTCTAACCTTCATCATCACCGAAGTGCAAAATTCAGGCAAAACATTCCCTAAGGCCTCCTTCCATGTGGACTGGCTGCCATCCTAACGCCATTTTATTCTCTCAAGTAACAATAAAGGCGTTAGAGGATGCAGAGCGACGTTCAGTAATTTCACAATTAGGAAAATCTAGGAATATTGTACTCAGATGCCTACTCAATTCTAGCAATTAGAAGGTAATGATGTTGCAAGTTTTTAAAAAGTCTCCCCAAATTTGATATCTCAGCAAAAAATATTAATTGAAACTAAAAATAAATGTATAGCCCTCTTTGTGTTCACTTTCCCTTTTGCCCTGATTCTACATCCCCAGTGAGCCCCTCCCTCACTTTATCAAGTAAAAAGCTATGCAGTAGCCCCCGTGTTATTGATTCTTTATTAGAATCATGAGTCTTGTTCCAACCGCAGACTCTGCGGGTGACTGAAGGCTCCAGCTGCCCTTTGGGTAATTAAGCCTAGGATTATGGTCGGTGGAATTGCTTACTCCTGCCCTGGATCTCTTGGAAAGCCACAGCAGCTGACCTAGCGCTGTGCTTACTCTATTTTCCTAAATGCTACGGCATCATTTGCCAATGGCTCATAATATATTACTAAGAATTCTGGAAATGCAAGGCTCTGGACCTTTTCAGGTTCGCTGGGTCTGATGCATCCCCATTTCTTACTAGTTGGTCTTGTCCAGTCCATCTACCTGAAAATGCAGAATAAAATGACAAGATGCAGACCATTTTGTGAATGGAAAGTAAGCTACTTGTCCATTTAATTCTGCAGAGCTCTCTGCTCTACAATTGCATCCTTCTCACTTTGCTCAACTCTCTTTCTCTACTCAAAAAAATTTTTTAGCGCATTCTGGCACACCTTCTAAAAGTTTTTTCCCCTTTATTTTTATACTGCATTACCCCTACAAAGGAAATTAGATTCACGTGGGCACATTTATTTTATGCAAAAAATGTATTCTAAATGCCTAGAAAAATATCAGGGTACGTAGTAGGCTAACAATACACGGCTATGTATTACTGAGTAAAATGATAGTAACTTTGAAATTAGCTATTAGCATCAAGTGGGTGTTTGATTAGATTTTGGTTACCCACTGAATTAACTTCTACATCATCTTGCTGAAACCCCGTGGAATTTAGTATTTTCTGTGATTGTTACGAATGACCTTATTGTTCTTCTACCATGCACAGCACACACATTCAGGTTGCCTTTATAAGAAATGACAAACTCAAATGCAGTTTTATATCTTCTGGACACAGCACGGTTGTTGTCTGCTGTGTCCGGCATTCTCCCACATGCCAGGAGAACAAAGACAAGGGAACCTAAGCCCCAGACTTAGAAACTCACACGATAGTAATTGTTTTCTTACAATTAATGAGCTAAACCCTAAGGGTCTAATGATTTTATCCCTTATCTAATTAAATCACCTGTGATCCTTACACATATAGATGAATGGCTGTCTACTCTTTCTCTTCCCCATCCTCAACTCAGATACCCCAAGGAGACCCTTTAACAATATCCATGATTGTGATGGCCGTAGATGTAAAAAGCAAGAAAGGTCACGGGCTTGAGAATCATCTAGGAAACTCCTTCAATAGGAAACATCTGGACTCAAACATTCTCACTCACCTGGCGCTATAGATTCAGTCTGGAAATTACCTAAGGACGACGGAAGGAAGGAGTAGCACTATTGGGGAGGTGTAGAACTTTCAAAATGTAGGACCAATTAGAAGGGAGTTCTGAAAGGAAATGATCTCGAAATAACAGTGACCTCTCTTTCCTTTTGTGTTTCTTAACTGGTTGCACAGCTTTGCTTCCTCACATACTCTGCCCTAATGCACCTCAACACAGATCCCAAAGCCACAGAGTCAGTCAATATGAACTGAAGTCTATGAAACCGTGAAGCAGAATCAAACTTTTCTCCGGAAAGTTGACTACCTTGGGTATCTGTTGTGTGAAAGAAAGACAAGGAACATAGATCCGAGTTGTAGCCGAGAGATTGAATTTTAACTATTTTTCAGGTACCTGTGTTTCCTAGCAAATACTTCTCAGGGTCCCTAGGATGTCTGCATTCCTGTTAGAACCATCTCCATTTCTTAAAAGTATGTTTTAGATGAAACACACCCTGTAAATCAATGCTTCTCCATGTGTAGCCTGTAATCTGTCTGGAACATTCTGACCTAGGCAAGCAAGGAAGTCATCAACATTTTTTTTTCCATCTTTAAAATGGACAAAGATCTCGATTTCAACAGTGAGTTGCCATTTATTCCAGAAATATATTTCTCTGAAGAGAGGACCAGGTGGCTTCATGAAGCCTATCTTTTTGGCAAGCTTCTAAAAACAACTCATCCAAAATAACAAAAGACTATACTTGTTGCATTTATCTTAATTACAATTAATGTTATAATTTCTAAAATGTACATATTCAAATACCAAATATATCATAAAATATGTATAGAGCATAGCGAAATATTTAAATCCTCAGCATTGCCACCATGTAAAACTGTTTTTGCCCATCCATCATTCCTTAAATATTTACTATGTTCTCACTATGTGACAGTATTATCATATACTCTAGGGGTGGACTCTTTTTTAGTTAAATTTATTTCCTTTACATTCCAACTTCAATTTCCCCTTTCTCTTCTCCTTCCATTCTCTCACTGCAACCTCCCTCTGCCCACTCCCAAACAATCCTTCTCTGTTCCTGTTCAGAAAGAGCCAGGCCTCCCATCAGTATCAACAAAGCGTGGCATATCAAACTGCAGTAAAACTAAGCTCCTCCCCTTGTATTAAAGCTGTGCAAAGATATCCAGGAGGACGAATGGGTTCCCAAAAGCCAGCCAAAGCATTAGGAACAGCCCCTGTTCCCACTGTTGTGAATCCAACAGGTAGACCAAGCTAAACAACTGTTACATATATGTAGAAAGCCTAGGTCAGTTCCATGCAGGCTCGCTGGCTGTTGACTCAGATTCTGTGAGGCCCTATGAGCCCAGATTAGTTGTTTCTGTGGGTTTCTCATGATATCCTTGACCCCTCTGGGACCTATGGTCTTTCCTCCCTCTCTTCAGCAGGATTCCCTGAGCTTGGGCTAATGTTCGACTGTGGGTCTCTGCATCTGTTTCTATCAGTTACTGGAACAAGGTTCTGTGATGACAAGTGGGGTAACCACAAATCAATGAGTATAGCAGAATATTGATAGGCATCTCTACATTGACATTTTTTTCTCTAGTTTTGTTTGGTTCTATTCTGGGTCTCTTGGTAATCCAGCCTCTGGGTCCTATCACTCCAGGCAGTCTCAGGGGTGGGCTCACTCTTGGGGCATGAGTCTCAGGCTGGACAAATCAATGGTTAACCTTATGCTACTCTTAAGCCAGCAAATTCCATAGGCTGGAAAGATGGTAGATCAAAGCTTCTATGACTGGTCGGTGTCCCAGTTCCTCCACTGGCACTTTTGCCAGGTCACAGGAGATAGCCAGTTCTTGCTACTTATCCACTGTTGCTAGGAGTCTTAGCTAAGTTCTTCCTTGTAGATTCCTGGGAGTTTCCCTGGCACCAGGTTTCTATCTGACCCAAAATGTCCTCCTCCTTTCCAGTCATCCCTTTCAGTACTGTACCCCTCCAACAACTCCCCCAACCTGATCCTTCATGTTCCAATTCCCACCTGCGCCAAGTCAGTCCATCAGATCTCGTCTATTTCCCCTTCCCTCTGACATCCTTCGTGCTACCTAGCCTCTTTGGGTCTGTGGATTGTAGCATGGTTATCCTTTACTTAACAACTAATATTAGGGTCAGACCATTAAAAATATAAAGTATGTCTTCTGTCTTAGTTAGTGTTACTGCTGCTGTGATGAAACACTATGACCAAAAGCAACTTGGGGCAGGAAGGGCTCATTTCACTTACTGTTTCATATAACAGGTCCTTATCAGAAGCACCAAGGACAGGGAATCAAGCAGGGCAGGAATGGGGAGGCAGGGCGTGATGAAAAGGTCATAGAGGAATGCAGAGTACTGGCTTGCTCCCTCTGTTTGCTTTCTTATAGAACCCAGGACCACCTGCCCGGGGTGGCCCCACCCACAATGTGCTTGTTTCTCCATCAATCACTAATTAAGAAAATTTTCTACAGCTGGATCTTACGGTGGCATTTTCTCAATTGCAGGTCCCCTCTTTCATATGACTACATGTGACAAGTTGACATAAAGCTAGCCAGCATACCTTAATTTTATATTGTTAGAAGAGATAGACAATAAAGACGCAAGCAAATTAATAACATGGTTCCAGGAGATAATGTTGACTGAAAAATAAAGCAAAAATAAGGGAGCTAGAATACAGCCAAGGCATGCAATACCAGGTCAGCTCAGGGACTCAGAGTCCTTAAAAAACATGCTTTAAAAAACATGTTTGTTTGTTTATTTTTTCAGGGAAATACCCAGCATCTCCTCTTCTGTTGTCAAACTGTGATCAATCACTTTATGGAGGAAAGATTAAACAAGGCCTGCTTACACCCAAGAGCAGTGACAGCTGATCTATCCTTGAGGTGACTTATAAGGGAAAAGCCATTATTGACTATCTCCTATGTTTGCACGTCATGAAAAATAGATGTTTATAATTTGGGAGGCTAAAGATACGACTTATCAATTAAAAGCACTTTCTGCTTTTCTAGAGAGCCTGAATTAGTTCCCAGCATTTTGGCTTCTGATGTTCTCCTCTGGGCACCAGTAGCATCAGATATACATGTGGTGTATATACTTACATTCAAGCAAACTCTTAGATGCAAAAATATTTTTTTAGTTATGAGATATATAGTCCACACATGCACAATCAGTCTGATGTTATATAGTACTTCATCTATCACTCAGGGTAAGGATTTCCTCAATTACACTCTCTAGGGAATCAGCTCTTGTCCATATGTAGACTTACAAGAAACAACCAGAAAGGAATTTATGATACATCTTGCTCCAGCCCTCTGTTTGTATCATGTCTCTATAATGCTTTCATTCTTTTTTGCATGATCCTTCACCAAAAATATGGAAACACAGATGTTTATAGATACCCCCAGTACGAGAATGGCAGATTGCTCTGTAGGGTTGAGAGAGGCAAAGCCTCTTGGAGAAGCGAGTTGCGACACACAATGCTGACTGGGGACGGCAACAATTAACCAAAGTAAAACTGAATAACTAGGAGAGTAGCATGTAATTCACATACTTACACCATGTTATATGGTGGCAACGTGGAATGCTGCAGCTAATAACATGACCCAAAAATGGGATTTAGAGCCGGAGAGATGGTTCGGTGGTTAAGAACACTGGCAGTTTATTCAGAGGACCTGGTTGGAGCTCCACCGTCCACCTCATGGCTTACAACTGTCTATGATGCCAGTCACTGTAGCTCCTCGGGCTTCTACAGGCACTATAAGCATATGATCAAACATGGTAATCCACATAAAAATAAATAATATAACTAATGAGACAGAGCTCCTGGGAAAGGCCTTATAGTTTGAGAGGAGAAAAGGCCCAGTGATTACTTGCACTGTGAAATATGTAAGACAAGCTCTGTAATATCCACCATCTCAGGTGGTTACTAGTCACACAATGAAGACAGTTAAAATATCTTTAAGGGTCAGTGAAATAGCTCATCAACTAAAGTTATTTGTGGCCAAGCCTGGGGACCTGAATTCAATCTCCAGGACCCACAATCTGAAAGGAGATAATGAATTCTCTCAAGTTGTTTTCTATCATGCATATGTGTGTACATATACCCAAATAGGTAAATAATTAAATAGCTACAATGATTTCAATTGTTCCAGAACTTCATATATACTAAACTTACAATGTGCTTTGCTAAGAACAAACACTCACTCCCTTCCAACCCTTTCTATGGCCCTCACCAATTCTAGCTTCCAAATTCATAACTTTTAATTTTTTAAACACACAGTGTCCATTTAGTATATAAAATAATCAAGGAAGGAAGGAGAAAACGAAGAAAGGGAGGGAGGGAGGAAGGGAGGAAGGAAGGAAGGAAGGAAGGAAGAAAGAAAGAAAGAAAGGAAGGAAAAAATTATCTCTCCCACCTAGAAGACACCAAAGACAACAGCTTCTCAGCTATGAGTGAGAATTCATGGGCTTCTTCTCCATTCCTGTTGGGATTCTGGGTGGCTTGCTCTTATGCTGGTATTGTGTATTGAGCCACAACCACTATGAGTTCCTATCTGTAATGGCTCTGTCATGTCTGGCAAGCACCATCTTGCATCAGTGTTCAGTAACTTTCAGCTTTGGCAATCTTTCCACCCTTCTTCTAAGATTAGCCTTGAGCCTTGAGAGAAGGGATTGTGATACAGATGTTTCATTCAGGGCTGAGCACTTCACAGGCTCTTATTCTCTGCACTCTGACCAGATGTGAGTTTCTGTATTAATCACCATATCTGGAAAAAGAATCTTCTCTGATGAGAGTTGAGACCCGCATTTGTCTATGGATGTAAAGGAAGTACTCAAAGGGCAGTTTGATACTATGTCCAATCAGCAAAACAATAACCGTGGGTTTTCCATTAGGGCCCATGACCAACCTTTTCTTGGGCTTTTGATGCAATTAGCAGCACTAGGTATAAATTATTTCTTATGAAGCATA
The DNA here is from genome assembly GCF_903992535.2 of Arvicola amphibius. Lineage (NCBI taxonomy): Eukaryota > Metazoa > Chordata > Mammalia > Rodentia > Cricetidae > Arvicola > Arvicola amphibius. The sequence goes on along the minus strand of NC_052061.1, from coordinate 29,517,632 downwards.
CCATAAATTCAATCAGAAAGAATTTGGTTATAACATAACATTAATGCTACTTTTCACCAGTAGACATACCCATATAGGTCTGTCATTATTTTAGCTTGCAAGTTCCACAGATGGATAATACTATGACTATTTTTTCTCTTTGCAACATGCATATTGTCTTCCAGTATTATGATAGCTAATCAAAGGAAATGAAGCTTTCTGGTGTGAATCAGTTTGGTTTCTCCATATCCTGTGACTTAAGTATAGTTTCTTGCCTTACAGTATAAGTGGGTAGTCAAGAGAATGGTAATAGTTTTGCATTTTAGTGGTCCACAGGAACCCCTGGCTCAGTGGGATAATCCACACCTGATACAGGATTCTTGTTCTATAGTTTATGGCATTTGGGAAAGGTATTGTCTCTTCAAGTTCCATAACGCATAACGCCACTTAAGTGCACAGTCAAATTTGTGTTTGTTGGGGAGGGTGCTCACTTGAAAATTTTATAATTATACTTTTCTTTATATCTGGGTAAAATCGCTCTGTATATGTACCACATTTTCATCATCCAATCAATAGACTATAGATATCTAGGCTGTTTCCCCTTCCTACCTATTGCAAGGATAGCAGCCATGGACATAAGTGAGCAATATTAAGGATATCACATATTTTAATTACAGTCATCATATTGAACAACAGATTTTAAAACTTGTTTCCTTAACTGAAATCGTGTACCTTTAACCAACTCTGCCCATCTAATTCCAAGCATTCACTTTTACATATAAGGAAGATCATGTGATTTTTGTCCTGAGCTAAGATTAGGGAAATCAAGATTTGTGTTTTACATATTGTCACTTTGATGCTTATACACTGTCTTGATTCTGATGGGGGAAATGATGCACATAGACTCACGAATACACACATTCATACACATGCAGCCTGTCTACCTAGGAAATCTGACTTAGTTCCATTATTAGCTAATTATTGTTTGCACCTCTGTTATCAAATGAATCTGTGTGCTTGTAACTAAAACTTTGTTTCTGCAGAGTGACAAGTGACCGAGATTCTAGAATCAGTATTTCCACTAGACAGCTTATAAAAGAAAAAGAAGCATTGTGAGAATGATTCTTATGATTATTGATTGAGATAAGGAAATCATCTAAGTGTTAGATTCCAGGGGACTAGCATGCAATATCCATTGGGCAGAGAAATGATAATGTAGGATTCACTGGGCAAGGGAGCAATAATCACTGGACTGAGAAGGTGACTGACTGAACCTTAACAAGAAAGAACATGACTCACCCACAGGGAACCAAATAGTAAGATCCTAGACCATAGGCACTGAGCACAGAGTCTCAATCTCCTCTCTCCAAAAGCAGATATTAGCTGTCAACATAGCATGTGGTCTTAAATACATCTATCCTCCCAGAGTCCTGGTATCTCTGTCTTTTTATGGGAGTCCAGGGGGTTGACACAGAACTGTGTGAAGTCTCTGTGAAGACACAACTTCTGAGATTTCTCCCTGTGTCACCTCCAACAGAGGCAGCCCCAGGTGGTCACGTAAAGTTCAGCTGTTTCATGTCTTCTGAGTTCTGTCAAACTCTCCACAGCTTGCCAGAATTAGAGCTTTTTCTCAGCTACAGGGTGGTTTGACTTTACTGTCTCTTACTCTACACAAACCCTTTCCAAACTGCCATAGGCCACCGTTGAAGGTTTCTTAGCATGACTTACCTTGCTCACAGTTGAAACGCTAGCTGGGTTCAATGCCATTAGGATGATATTGCCTCTCACGAAAGGAACAGAAAGAAGTAATGCTTCCATTTGCAGTAACAGCAGATTTCATTTGGACCCAGATGTGGCAATGCTGTAGGAGACCAGTCACTTTTCCAGCTTGTCCTCCCAGCTGGTAATTATTCATCTATAACTTACAGTGGTTCTGTGGCTTAACTGATTTTTGAAATGTCTGTCAAGTGGGCTAGTTAGTGAAATGTTTAAAATGTGAACTGCAATTCACTGTTTTGTTAATTTGTTTGTTTATTTTGTTTTCTTTTAAAGATGGGGTCTTGCCTCAAATGTATAATGCAATCCCCCTGCCTCTGCCTCTGCCTCCCCGCAGAGCTGGTATTGCAGCTGTGTACCATCATACCCATCTTTGTTTTCATATGTCAGAGTCTAGGTTACATGTTTACCTTGTTAGATGAATTGTCGTCGTCTCGTTAATATTCAGGTCTGGATCTGGCATGATTGTTTCATCTCTGCCGTCCTCTGATCCTCAAAAGAACTGACAGAGATCATTGTCACTTGTCTTAGGATAGCTTGCCTGCTCCTTCTCCAGTGTGGTGGATAGCAAGTACACAACCGAACGACTTGTTCATTTAGTTGATGCTGCTAACGGGGATCTTCATAGAGCCATGGGGTTTTCACATTGTACTGGTGGGGGCTGGTTCAGGTCTCAGGAAGGACTGAATTAATCTAGCAGAATTGCAGTGCCCACGAGTCAAAATGTGCGCTATATCCTGCGAGACTCTGTGAATTAGTCATTCCACCCGAAGAATATAACAGCAGTGGGCCTAAGATCTACAAGTTACGATAACAAGTTGAGACTTCAGGTGATGATTTAGAATGAGAATCAGAGAAATGCCATGCAAACCTGGCATTCTGACAGATTTGGGGCTTCATCAAAGTGCACTCACGGAGTCAGGATTAGTTAAAATTTTGTTTGGAATTCTTTGAGTCCTTGAATTCCTTTCCCAGGACCAAAATGTGTATAATTATTACTGATGTTTTAAAATAACTTCCGGATTTACTACAGCTGAAAATTTTAAAGTATAAACTAAGTATTCCTAAATAACACATAATACTTGCTCACTTACATCAACTCAAATATGGATGTAAATGAGAGGCATTTTATCACTGAATAATCCAGGAGCATAAGGTCCTGTGAGGAACTAGAACAACATAGAAACCTGGTAGCTAGACAATGTCATCCATCTCTGTTAATGGGAGGCTCATGGGGAAATTACCATCAATACTCAAGAGAGCAAACAACATCCATCATGTCTGTCGTACTCAAGAAATATTCAAATATCACAATTTCCAGGATAAAATATTTGAATTGAATAAAGCCACAGGAAAATTGAAAAATAATATGCTACTTTGTTGGTATGTGAGTAGCCACTGCCGATTCTTTCACTGGTGGACACCCAGAATCTAACAGGATCAAAACAACTTGAATTTTAATCAAGATTCATAGGAATGCAGAGCCTGATTCAGTGAAAGAAGAGCCTCTTCTGACAGTGACTGTGTGAGGAATAGGAAGGCTGCTGATAAGGAAACGGGCTTTCATCTGTGAGAGCTTATCATTTCCCCCAGGACTTGAGTATCTGATTTTTAGGTTTTACCCCAAAAGTAGATAGGAAAATGCTTGGTGAAAAAAATCTCTGTGAATATATGAGGTAGTGAACATTGGTGTTGTTTGTAGGAAAACAGTATATAGGGTCAACAATAGTCCTAGTTGGTTCAACAACAGAAATAGTACCGGTAGCAGCAGCAGAAGTCATAAAATTAATAATAATGGCAAGGAACTCTTCCTGTGACCGCCATGTAGCTTCAAAGCTGAACAGGCTCCTAAGAGGTATGCTTGGCACCTCCTTCAAATTATACATAGGAGCTTGAATGTAAGAGGGAACAAAGGGTTTCTAGAAGGTGCCAGAGAAACAAATAGAACATGAATCAAGAATACAAATAGTATCATTTTTGATCTTACAAAATGAAACTTAAATCTAGAAATCTGTATTTGCCAAAGCTGTTCACAAGCCAGTGATTCTGGAGTTCATGGAAGGCTTTGCAGTATACTGAGACACATTATCATAGTTATGTTCTCATATGAATATATAAGAAAAGTTCCAGAAAGGAAAAACAAAGGCAAAAACAATTATACACTTTGCCTGAACTGTATCTTTAATACGAGCAATGCACTTACTGAAAAGAGAGAGAAAGAGAGAAAAGTTGCTAAAGCCAGCCTAATTAACAGCTTTTGAATGCTTTTCACATTGTATTTGATTTTTAAATGTGCATTTTAGGGGTGTTTTACAGCAGCCTATAGAAGCAGCAGTTTGTAGAATATTAAAGCACAAGTCATTTCAATGCCAAAAGAAATGTCATATGTGCAGACAGTTACCCAAGAGGAGAATGATGTTTGGCATAGATCCACACTTAAAATTAATCTGTGCAATGAAGTTTTAAAGATATGAATCTGGCAATGGGAAGACACAGAGATGAATCTACAGTTCTTATTTTTTAAAAAATGGGGCTCAGGCTTTGCTGAGGTGGCTAGGTGGTGACTGAAGTCTGCAGGGCATGGCAGCCAGAGACAAGACGTCCCCAATATCACTGAAAAGGAAGTTGCTGTTATCATTGTTTGTCTTTGCTTTTTTTTTTTTTTTTTTTTTTTTTTTTTTTTTGCCCTGATTCCTTGAGTCGAGATCTCTCTGTGTGGCACAGATTGATCTCAAACTCTCAACTCTCCCGCCTAAGTCTCTCCAGTGCCAAGATAAAAGATACGCATCACCATAGCCATCAAAAGGGCATATTTTATTATAAATGAGCCATGAAACGGGTATTAGCAATAAGAATGACAGGTAGAAGCCACCTGTTGCTGCACCAATTAGCTCAGGGAAGGATCCACTCCGAGTATGCAGAAGGGAATCCTCACAAAGAGAAGGATTAGCAATTAGTAACAGGAACCCTCAGGATGCTGCCTGCAGAGGGCTGTACATAATTATGCTTCTATTAAGTATATTAAATAGTGCCTGGTTCTCATTCCCCTGTAGTTCAATTATTCTCAGATATCCCCAGTCTCCTGAAGTCTTGCACTAAAGGCTCCCTTCACGTATCACCATAGACAAGCAGGTAAGCAGAGTGGACCTCAGCTGATCATGAACGCCAAGAATGCTAGTGCAACCTTGTCATTAAAACTCGGTGCTTAATAGTAGATATATAATAGCAGATGAAACACGAGAATGAAAACAAAGGAGCCAGTAAAAATAATGCATTCTTCTCTCTTGTAATTTTTCCAGTCACTCTGTACTAGCTTCTGCATTAAAGGACCATGGACATTCATGACAGGACCATTTGAAGACAATTTTCTGTTATGAAAGCACCTCCACTTCCTGCTGTGAAACCCTACATGTCCTATCTATCGTATCTTCCACTTGCCCAGAACCCCATGACTTTACCCTGGCTTGCTTTCCCAAATATCGTGGCCTCCAGATGAATCTGACTCTGCTGGGACCACATCCCTCTCACGCTTCTTAAAAAATAACTAGGGCACCTATTACATTTGTAGGTAACTCCTGTACAAACAGTTGAATGAGGAGAAGCTCTGAGGCCACGCTAGATGAGGAAGAGTCACTGTATGCCTTGCTGTAATGAGAGTGGCATATGAAGAAGATTAGATCAGGATTGTAAAGTGTGCTAAGGTTGACTACAAAGATTGTGTCAGTGACCTTTAATAGCTGACAAACAATGCTATGTGGAGCCAATTTCGGTACTATAATTTTGCCCCGGGCTCTGTAGGAAGCTTCCCTGGAAGCCTCATACCCCTAATGTCACTATCTGGCCTCAGGAAAAGTTTTCCCAGCCAAGTTGAAACCCCTAGAGACTAGGGGTGTATAATTTAAGCACTAATATAAGCTAAGAGGGGAAGTAACAATACTAGCACTCCCGTAATGGAAAGATCATTATTTTTAGTTTGTATAGAAAGCAGAGCTGGCAGCTGTGAAGAAAAATGTGCCCTTTGAAAAGAACCTACCATTGTTATATTTAAGCTGTTGGGATACAGCCTTTGACTCTGAGGCAATTGTCATATGCTCAAAATTACCCCTTGAACAGTCACTGGCTTAATGATTTTGAAAGTAGCAATATACAAGTAAAGAAAGCAAGGGACTGGGGCTGAGAAGTGTTTTATGACCCGTTATTTCCTTTGCCTGCTGAAGAATTTGTGACCATATTAGGGGATATTAGGAGGTTAATAATGACTCTCTCTCTCTCTCTCTCTCTCTCTCTCTCTCTCTCTCTCTCTCTCTCTCTCTCTCTCTGTCCTTTCTTCCTTATGCCTTTCCTTTTTTGTAAATATGTACCCATATTCATTTAGGTAGGAAAACAAAGAAGTTAAGAACTTGATTGAATAGGTTGAATTGAAAAAGTTGTTTTCCTACTTACCTCGCAGACATGGTTAAATTACTAGCTACTCTTGTTTTCAGTTATTTGCAAACTAGATAAAATTGAGGTGAGGGTAGCCCTGGTCTCAGAAGGACAATGTGCCAGGCTTCAGCCATGTTTCGTTCATTTTGCACGTTTTTACTCTTCCAATTTCATGGGTAACTACCCTGGATCTGTTAATGTGTTGAGTTGCGGGAACACAACAGAGAATGAGACACACAGAGATCACTGGCCTGTGGGAACTTGATGTCTCATATCACAGAAGATAAAGCAGATGTGCATCTTAGCACAAAAATAAGTAGAAAGCAGGCACTTTTTAAAATATTTGCCTTTATTCAGTAGCAACCCCCTACTGCACAGGCAACTAGATTAAGGAGACAGGCTGATCAGATCTGATCCCACTTCTACAAAAGAGGATAATTTAGACAGGGTAGGTAATTTAACCTACTGAGTTTGTATCTTTGCCCATGAATGGGGATTTGTAACAATATTTACTTCCTAGGGTTGTAATATGGGTGAGTGGCTGCTGGCATTTGGGGAGGGTTGTGAATCAGGAAACTTCTAGACAAAAATTTTGACAAATTGGCAATGACAAATACTGACTCTAAAGCTGAATGAACCCGAAAGCCAGGGGAAACAGCTGGCTGATATATCTGGCCTTAGTCTGGCTTAATGGTCCCTTATTAGCATGAGACATATTCCAGGGACAATGCTGGAAACTGCAAGGGATGTAGAAGTGGAAAGTGCCTTTCTAAGGTCTTGGGGTCTGGTCATTTCATCAGAAAGATCAGTTTGGGACTAACTCAGGGAATGGGGAACTCAGTAGGAGCTCTGAAGGAGTCAATGTGGGCCACTAGGAATCAGCCCTCACCAGACTTCATCTTTGCATCAGTCCTGTGAAGGAGATGCTACTATGCTCCAATTTTAAGACGAGGAAACTGGGGCTGAAGAGGTCCACTTCGCTGGAACAAGATCACGTCATTAGTAAAAGGCAATGCTTTATTTACTAATGTTTATGATGCCTGGTCCCACAACGCCACAATATTTCTTGATAGTCACATACACATTCCAATTTTCCTAGAGGGGAAAAAGTAAGTCAGGGAAAGCATAAACAATTCAATAAATCGATTCCAAGTGCCATCCAAGTGAAATGCACGATTATTGTCAAAGGTCAGGCAGAAACACTGCATTTATCCTGGCAGAGTCATTTACCAAGGAAAGCAAGGTCACCTTTAGGTCCAGTACTGAAGTCATTTTTGTCTGTTGATACTGCCAAGTCCCTTTAAAGGACATAATCGAGTGTGACCATTAAGCTAGATTTTAAAAGCCAGGAATACAAACCTTGGAGTATGTACCCAGGATGTAATCTTGATATCATTTTTGTATTTAATGAGCATAATGAAATGTTAATATCATCCAGACACGTCTGTGAATTGTAATATAATTGTGCCAGTTGGTAGATATTTAAGGACATGTGGATACATTGCAATTTAAATTCAGGAATAAATGTGTGCAGATTTTCAGTCAAGGCTTGGCAGGAAGCAAAAGAATTCTGCAGGTTAGCCAATGACATCATTAAATCTTATGAATGAATATGTTAAGAAAGGATAAAGATATGGGTGGAGAGTTCAGCATCTAAGGAGAATAAAGGAAGCACATTATTTTCATTATTTTTGGCTCAGTGTTATCTATGGCACATGTTTTTATCTGCTTGCCTCTGCTACCTAGAGAATAATGTGTTTTGATACTGTTCCTTGCTCTTTAACCTACTTAATGCTCATATTGGAATAATTAAAACTTCAAATGTAGATTATTTGGAATTACATATATACAGATGTGCACAATCATATGCATCTCTTGATAGCTAAAAGATATAACCTGTAATTATTTGATTATGAAATAATTTATTAGTCCTGTATTGGATTCACACTTTTAGCTCTTGTGATTTTGGTCACTGTGAGTCAGTTCTAAGTGGTTGCTGACTACTTAAGGCTTGAGGGCCTGATATTTTTTTCTGATCCCTTGACACCCAGGTGAGGTCCTTCATCCTAAAGGTAGAAGGAAGACAGTAGATCTGCCAGCATCTTGTGTTGATATACAGTTACAACAGTCATACATTTGGAACCACTTGTCTTGTAGAATTTTTTTTTTTTTTTTTTTTTTGGTTTTTCGAGACAGGGTTTCTCTGTGCCTTTGGAGCCTGTCCTGGAACTAGCTCTTGTAAACCAGGCTGGCCTCGAACTCACAAAGATCCGCCTGCCTCTGCCTCCCAAGTGCTGGGATTAAAGGTATGCGCCACCACTGCCCGGCTAGAATTTTTTCCAGAATATTTTCTCATAATCTGCTCAAGACTTTCTCCCCCTAGTTTAACTTATTTCATGAAGATAGATGCAGGTAAAATATTGACTTTTGTGAATGTGTCAAACTGTCTGGGGCTGGAGTGTCTAAAACCATCAGGAGTTAGGAAGAGGCAAAGCTAAAAGACCTAAATAGTCCTGACTGCAGGAGGAATTGAGCCTTAGCCAAGCTGCAGTGATGCGAGAGTGAACTGGGTGTGGAGTGCCTGAAAAGCACCGGAGAAGACACAACTTACAAACAAATGGCACAGCTGAGCCTGAAAGCCTAGAGAAGAGGAAGAGGCTTCTAGAGGAAACGTGTGGAATGAGAGGGCTTTACAACTCCCTCTTTTTAAAAGCTTCTTTCACTTGAGTTTATAATATAATTGCAACATTTCTTCCCAACTATCCTCCAAACCCTCCTATATGCCTCTTATGGTTGTCCAAATGGAATTGACCCCTATTATTTCATAATGAGTGGCACTATTAGGAGGTATGGTTTTGTTGGAGTAGGTATGGCCTTGTTGAAAGAGGTGTGCCACTGTGGGGATGGGATTTTGAGGTTACCTATGCGCAGGATACTGCCCAGTGTCTCTCTCAGTAAATTTCCTGTTGCCTGAAAGATGTAGGACTATCAGCTACTACTCCGGCACCACATCTGCCTGCTTGCTGCCATGATCAGTATCATGATGATAATGGACTGAACCTCTGGAACTGTAAGAGAGCCACCCCAATTAAAAGCCAAGGACAAAGGCGCTGATCTTTGACTATTCTGCATGGACAGGCTCTGTGGGAGCCTTCTCAGCTTGGTTGATCACGTTCCTGGACCAGGGGGGAGTTGGGGAGGACCTTGGTCTTAACATAGAGTAGGGAACCCCGATGGCTCCTTGGCCTGAAAAGGGAGGGAGGGAGGGTATGGGGGAGGGGAGGGGAGGGAGGGGGAGGAAGAGGGGAGGAGATGGAAATTTTTTAAATAAAAAAAAATAAAAAAATAAAGTTCAAAAAAAGTTTCCTTTCATATAAAAATTGCCATTGTAATGGTGTCTCCTCACAATTGAAACTCTAACATGTCCCCTTCTTGCTCTCTTTCAAATTCATTCCTACTTTTTGCATTAATTTTGTTACATTCATATATATATATATATATTCCTAAATATAATTCTAAATATATATATACATATATATATAAATTCTTGCATATAATATATATATATATATATATATATAAAATTTCTAAATATAACCTGCTCAGTCTGTGCAATGTTACTTCTGCATGTTTGCAAAGATGACCATTTGATAGTGAATAACCAATTGTTATATTCTTCTCTAAAGAAGACTATTTCTCCTGCTCTCAGCATTTCTTTGTTGCCTAAGTTCTTTGTGTAGAACTGAGGCCCTGTGGTCTTTCCTCTGTCCATTTTTGTGTTTTGCATGTCTTTGTTGTTGTTTTTGGTCAGTTCACATTAAAGAAGTCATGTTAGTGAGACTATGAATGTAGCTTCTGACATTGCTAAGAGACACCATCTTATAGCAAACTCTATAGTACTCTGGGTTTTGCAGTCTTTCTGCCCCTAGGTAAGGGGCAAGGTTCTCTGAGCTTTAGGTATAGAAGTGTTTTGTTGATGTATGCATTAGGACTGGGCTCTACAACCCTGCATTTTGATTGGTTGTGATTATCTATAATGGTTTCCGTTTATTGTAAAGGGAAGTCTCTTTGATGGAAGGTTATCAGCAGTTGTTAGAACAAGTATTTAGAATGAAGTTAGAGATTGCGCTGATTTAGTAAATAGGTACTCTTATAAAATCCATAACTTTAGTAGCCTGGTTGATTGGCTTGGTTTTCAGTATCAGATGTGATTTTCCTCTTGTTGAGCTGGTTTTAAGTCCCCTTCGAGAGCTGTTAGTTACCCCCAGGTGTTCATGATACTACTGAACCTTTAGAGTTTTCATGCCATACTGGCCATTGTTAGGGCTCATAGATGTCATAACTGGGTAGGTTGGTTGCCTTTCTCTTTTGGAAGCTTTCATGGTATCATTTGGTACCATAAAAGCAAGCTCTCGAGAGGATGCATCCAGATCAGTCCTAATTCAAGGACTTATTGATCATGTTTCTGAAGCATGTGTTGTTTTAGCAATAGAGACTTGCCTTTCACCTCTAAGGTGCAAACAAGGGCAATAAAAATAGTCTATAATGTTTGGGGAGTCTCTTGGACAGACGTGAGCAACAACTCAAAAGGAGGAAGGGTTACTCGTGTCTAATATTAGGGATTTTTTTTTTCTTTTTTTCTTTTTTTTTTTGCTTTTACGAGACAGGGTTTCTCTTTAGCTTTCATGCCTGTCCTGGAACTGGTTTTAGAACTGGCTTTTGTAGACCAAGCTGGTTTTGAACTCACAGAGATCTGCCTTCCTCTGCCTCCTAAGTGCTGAGATTAAAGGCATGCTCTACCGCTGCCAGCAGCCTTTGGATTTTAGGTGGGGCATTGTTAGCTCAGACAAGAAAGTTTCATTTAAACTATATATGCATATTTATACCCAGTCGTGGATAGTATTCCAATTGTTTGCGTTTTTAGGTAGATAGTTTATTGGATAATTCCTTATGACTGTTTCAGAAGTCCTTACTGTCATTCCCTCCTCCCTGCTTCTTTAATTACCTCTCTCCCACTCCCTAATTAGAGGCCCTCTTCTTCTCATTTCCCCAATTAGATCACATGGACCCTGCTATTACCTCTATATTGCTTCCTCCACAGCCTACCCCACCAATGATTCCTTTTTACTTTCTTGGTTTCTGCAGTTCCTCTGGGGTATGTACTCACATCTGAAGATTTGGAGTTAGGGGCCTCCGATTCAAGAGAACATTTGACATTTGCCTTCCTGGGTCTGTTATCTCACTCGACATGATCTTCCCAGTTCTGTCCTTTTACCTTCAATGTTCATGGTTTCATTTCACTTTTAGAGCTCAACAGCAACCCATAATGTTCTATTTAGCACGTTTTCTTTATTCCTTCTATATTGAAGAGTACTTAGGTTGTTTCCATTTCCCAGCTATTGTGAATAGAGCAGCAATGAACATGGCTGAGCAAGTATTTGTGGAGTAAGATGTCAACTCCTTTGGGCATATGTCAGGGAATGGTATAGCTGGGTCATATGGTGTACTTACATTTAACTTTTGAGGATTCTCTAAACTGAGTTCTCTACTGGATGCACTAGTTTGCAATACCAATGAGGGTTACCTTTTAAACCGCATACCCGCCAACATTTGCTGTCAGTTTTTTCATTGATCTTTGCCATTCTAAATTGGTAAGATAAACTTGCAAAGTTGTTTTGATTTGCATTTCCTAATTTCTAAGACTATTTAATATTCTGGGGAGTCCCCCCCACATTTTATCGTTTTAAAAATTTTCTTTTCTTTTCTTTCTTTTTTTTTTTTTTTTTTTTTTTTTTTTTTTTTGGTTTAGCTAGCTCAAGGGTCTATCAAAGTTGTTTATCGTCCCAAAGAACCAACTCTTAGATTTATAGATTCTCTATATTGTTTTCTTTGTTTCCATTGCATGAATTTATGTTCTGATTTTTGTTGTTTCCAGCTGTAGGTTGGGTTTGGATTTGATTTGCTCTTGTTTTTCCAAATTTTTTAAGGTATAAATTTGAAGTCATTTATTTGTGGTCTTTCTCATTTGTTTGTTTGTTTTTTTAATGTAGACACGGTTATAATTTTCCTCATAAGATTGATGTGAGATTCCTCTCTGTAGAGTATGAGTATGTTTTACTACCATTGATTAATGAATAAAGCTATTTCAGCCAATGGCTTAGCAGGAAAAAGTCTGGTGGGAAATCTGAACAGAGATATAGAGAGAGTAGACAGAGTCAAGGAGACAACATGTAGTTGTCAAAGGATAAACATGCTTGCACCACTAAGCAGATAAATAGAAATGTGTTAATTTAAGAGGCAAGAGTTAGTTAATAAGAAGCATGAGCTAATAGGACAAGCAGTGATGTAATTAATGTAGTTTTGTGTGATTATTTGGGTCATGACGGCCAAGAAACAAAACACAATCTCTACTTATACAAGATGTCCCAGATATATTTTTTTAATAGATTGTTTTCATTTTCATTTAGTTTCAGGAAAATTTTCTTTCTTTCTTCCTTCCTTCCTTCCTTCCTTCCTTCCTTCCTTCCTTTCATTCTTTCCTTCTTTCTTTTTTTCTTTCTTGTTTGACCCATTCAAACAGTGATGAGATATTTCATCTCCATTAGTTTGTGTATTAACTAGAGGTTTTTTTCCTTTCAATTCTTTCCATTGCCTTGTGGTCAGATAGCATAAATTGTTTCATTGTTTTTGAGTTTGCAATGACTCTTTTGTCTCCCAGGGTGTGGTCTATTTTAGAAATGTATTTTTGTGCTGCTGAGTAGAATGTGTATTCTTTGGTGTTTGTGTAGAGTATTCTGTAGATAGTTGTAAAATCCATTTATTATATGATGTCAACTAATTCTGTAGATTCTGTTTCTTTTTGTCTAGATGATTTGTTTTAGGGAAAAGTAGAGTATTGAAATCACCTATTATTTATAGAATGATGTTAATCTGTGATGTACAAAAGCAGTGTTACATTTTTCTTTTAATGAGATTGGATACACCAGAGTTTGATGCACTTATGATTAGAATAGTAATGCCCTCTCAGCTAACTGTCACCTTGGTAAGGATGAAATGTCTGTTTTTATTTCCTCCAATTAGTTTTAGTTTGAAGTCCATTTTGTCAGATATTAGGATAGTGATGCATGCTTGCTTCCTGGTCCCGTTTGATTGCAATACTTTGGTCCTTGTTTTAACACTACAGAGTTGTGTATCTTTAAAGGTAAGGTGTGCTTTTTGTAGTCTAGAAATAGATATTTTTTTTGTTTCTTGATCCATTCAGTCAACCTGTATTTTTTGATTGAAGAACTGAGGTAATTGATATCTATCCTTATTACTGAAATGTATGTATTAGTTATGATATGGCATTATTGACTATTAGTGCTGCTGTTTTCTTCTTAGTGGTACTTTGTGTTTTAATAACTGTGTTTTCATATTTCTTTCTGCAGTACTCTGCTATGCTCATTCATCCCTTTAGCCTGAAATATTGCTTCCTGTATGGTTTAAGTTTTAGTTTGTTGGCTATAAATATTTAAGGTTGTTTATATAGTGCAAAGTTTTTCTTTCTCCTTTAATTCTGCAGATAATTTTGTTGGGCATATTCGTGTAGGATGGCCATCATAGTCTTGTAGGTCTTGGAATGTGTTGCCCAGGGCTCTTCTGGCTTTCAAAGTTTCCATTGAGAAATTGGCTGTTATTCTGGTAAGTTTTCCATTGTATGTGACTTCCAGTTTTTCTCTTGCAGTTTTTAATGCATTTTATTTGTTACATAGACTTAATGTTTTATCTATATGCCATGGGGATTTTCTCTTTTTGGCATACCTATTGGCTGTTCTGTGTGCTTCCTGTATCTGTGTGGGTATATGTCTCTTCAGTTTTGGGGGAGTTTCTTCTATAATCCTGCTGAAAATCTAATCTTCTCCATCAAAATGGGATTCTTCTCACTTATCTATTCCTGTAATTTCCAGGTTCAGAATGTCCATTATGTCCTGTATTTCATGTGTGTTGTTTTCTTTTGCTTAATTATGTGTTAATATTCCTTGATTACTTGCTTTAAATCCTTTGCTTTATATTTAAATCCTGATATTCTTTCTTCTGCTTAATTCATTTCATTTGCAAGAGCTTTTCTTTGTGCTTTATACTTGAATTATTTGTTTTTTTTAATTCCAACTGCATGTAATTTTTTGAGTCCTCTTCAGTGTTTATATATCTTTCTTGAATTCCATTCTCAGGCCTTGGGTTATCTCTCTCATTTCCATTAATCAGGTGTTTATTCTCCTTAGCTCTTTCTACTTAAGTTCATTGAGCTGTTTCTTTGTGTCTTCTTTAAACTCTTTAAATTCTCTGATGAATGTTATGATTGTTCTTTTAAATTCTGTGGCTGCTGGTTCATCTAGGTAATTCATGGTGAATGTTTCTACAGGACTGGTAAGTTTTGCAGAGAGTATACTCGCTTGATATTTCCCATTGTTTATATTATGAGCCTTGGCCTGTAGGCTTCTTTTATTTTTTTTTTAAGTTTGATACGGGCAGAGCAAGTTCAGGATGAACAGAGAATGTGCAGGCATGGTGGGTGGGCTTGGAAATGGTGTGGATGGGTGAAGTCGGGTGGACAGAGAGGGTTGGGCTAGTATAAATAATGTGCCTCCTGGTCTCAGCATGGATTATGGGGATAGATTTGGCTTAGTGGAAAGGCTGGATTTGGATTTAGCCTGACAGAAACCTTAAAATTGCTTTCAGTGCATAGTGGGTTTGCTGGAGGAGGCCAGGGCACTGGATGTGGTAGGCGAACTAAACTTGGCCTGTTGGGAAGGGTATAGTTATAGAAAGGGTCACGGGGACTCACAAGGTTAGACCCTGGAAAAGAATGTGGAGTGTTGGCGGGTGGAGAGGTAGATGCCTAAAATCTCTTTGCTAGATAATTAAGAAAGCCAAGCCCATGAGCAGGGAGGGACAAATGCTCAGAGGTAGTTCAAGAGTACATTAAAATTTTAAGTCTGTCTTTTAGATGCCACATCAGAAAGAAGTTAAGAATGAGCTACAAGTAGACTAGTCAGAGACCTGAATTACAGGTAGACTAGCTAAGGGTCAGAGCACCCACACTGACAATCTGCAAAGACTAGAAATGTCATTTTTTTTTTGTATTTTCTTCCTAGAGGAGAATGGGGCCTCTGATGTTTCAAAAAATTCCACCAATAAACTAGAAGAGTTAATGAATATGGTAGACTTGACAGAAATGTTAAAGAAATACAAATAACAAACAAAAACCTATAGTAAGCAGCAATGTTGAACTGTAAGACTCTCATTCTTAATATTGCTATATTATGGTACTCAAAATACCAAAGTTCAGCAAAGGAATTTTATAAGGCAATCAAAGAAAAACTTATTGCCCATTTTCCTCTTAAGGATAAGACATTGCCAAGAATTCTCTCTAAAGAACACAAGAATTCATTTAATAAATGAGAGCTTTGTTTTATTTTGTTCTGCTGGAGATAGTAGTCAAAACCTCAGCATCTAAGTTCAAGTTTTAACTACTGAAATCCCCACTAAAGAGATCAGACTTCTTAATCAACTGTCTCCACAACACCAAAATGTATAGAAAGCTAGGAACAATGCACTTAAAATAAAAAGGTAGATTATATTCTCAGAAAATAGAGAATGATAATAAAATGATGAACATCACTAAAAAAATCAAAATGACATTCTGGAATTAAAATAATTTAAATGGCTAAAACAACAACAGCAACACATTTAATTAGGCAGAAGAAAGGCCAACTTAGTTGAACCAATTTGAAGCATATAGAGAGAAAAAGAACTAAAAAAAGCAATTACTAAATAAAACTTGTGGAGAACAATCAAAGAATTCATATATACGTAATGACTTCTTAGAGATGGAGAAAGAGAAGGAAGGAATATTTGAATATGGGTGTGCTCATTCCACAGTGTAGAAGTCGGGACAGCTTTGATGAGTCGGTTTCCCTTTCCATTTTAGATTCAGGTCATCAGGTCCTTGAAGGCTGATGCTTTTGTTACTGCTTTTACCCACTGAGCCATCACACCAGCTCCAAATTTTCTATTTTTGATAAAAGAGTATCCTGCATACCCAAGAGGCTTTGTGTATTCCCAACAGGAAAGATAGAATAAAAAGAAGAAAAGAAATTGGACAGGGAAGAAGGAAGAAGGGAAAGAAGGAAGGAAGACCAGCTCAAAACAGTGATCTATCTTATAATTTTGCTGCACCGAGCCAAGAGGGATCTTTGAAAGTAGAGAGAAGTGGCTCATCATGCTTAGAATATCATAAGTTAATTTCCAATATAAATAGGGCAGGGGAAAATTTTTATTTAACATAATTTCTTAATTGGTTATTTGGGAATTTCACATCATGTACCTTAATTCTGTTCACATCCAAGCCCTCCCATATCTTCCCCTCACTCCTGCAGTGTCCCCCCAGAGAAAAACTTCAAAATTCAAAACAAACCAAGTAAGCAAGTAGACAAACAAACGAAAATTCTCTTTGCTCCTCTATCTTTCCTGTCTCTCCAATAACACTTTGTTTGTCCTGGTGGCATTGGGAATGACATGTCACACAATATACATTTCTGTACAATCAGCTTTCTTTGTAAATATTCATTAAGATGAACCATTGTTTCTGGTCATTGGATCAGGCTTGAAAGCTAATACTCTTTACACTAATTATAATTTTTAAGTAAAAAATAGACAGGCTAAATTAAATTAAATATTACAACATTTTAATTGTGAAATAGTCTAAGTTTGCTTATATGGCTAAAAAATAAAAGTATTTTCCCACTCACAGACCCCACGTCAAAGTTTGCAATGGCTACTGTGTGGTCCAGCTCCTCCAGAAAGACCTGGGGGGGGGGCAGATTCAGATGATCCTTGGTCCCATAATTTCAGGAAAAAGCACTGAGCTGATTATGAAACTTCGGCCCTTTTAAATCATCCAGAACAAGTATAGCAAGTGTGTTATGTTATAACAGCAGCTTCTCCACACATGACCAGAACACCATGGATGCACAGCCAGTCTGTCTGCTCTGGAATGTCGTCCGGGAGACCCTGGATGTGGGTGTCATTGGCAATGATGAAGGGAAATTTTCACCTGACTTGGAGTTCTGCAAAGTTATGGTCAGTGTAGGCAAGACAGTGATTGTGGCAGCACTAGACGGAATCTTGCAGAGGAAGGCTTTAGGGAGCATTTTGAATCTGGTGCCCCTGACCGAGAATATAGTGAAGATGACTTCTCTGTCTATTTAGTGCTTCTGAGAAGCCACCTACAAACAAGAGGCTAGGCCTGGAGAAAGAGGCGGCAGTGACTGGTGGAGCTCCATGTGCTGCCTATGCTACTTTAAGCAGTCCACGGTCTAACGTGATAGGCCAGACAGCAAAGAGAACTGTGCATTGCTAGGACAGCTTGAAGGGGCCTCAGCTGTCAGGAAGCTCTTTGCCCCTCCCCAAGTCCTATAGTACAATTCTGTCATTTGTGAGGACCTGGGTCCTGCCAGCTCCTACCCCAGTTAGACTCTCAGAGAGCAGGGGACGGACTGGGACTGCTGTTTCTAATGGGTACTGTGCCCTGGACAGGCTCATTTCCTTGCCACAGTCTTTTGTGACATTGGTGGTGCTGGCTTCTCCTTCTTGGTGACTTTCACTGCTGGGTTCAGTCTCACAGAGCCCCAGGCCTTACAAAGCCCTCTTACAGGTCTCTCTTCCTGCTGAAGCCTGACCTATGCTTCCACAATGGCCTCCAGAACCAGTCTTTCCATGGGTGGCTCTGTTCTTGGTCTGCTCAGAGCCCCAGGTCCTTGACTCAGCGCTTAGTGAGAGCCTTTGTTTCTCATGCTATATTGTATAAAATGAACAATTAATATTAAAGTTTCTACTTGATGAGAAAAAATAAAGATATAAAACAATAGTAATAAATTGATTTTGATGGGCAATAAAGTTGTAAAAATCAAAAATAATTTACATTTGACTCGATTAACATTGATTCAAAGTTTGTTGTTATATGTTACAATGTCAGTCATGATCTCTGGGGTAACCACTGGAAGCAAATGCTAAGCTGTACAGAGAAAAAGAAATGGGAAAAGAATTAAAATGTTACATACAAAAAGTAAATTACACACATTAAAGCCAAGTGGGAGAAACTGAGGAACATTGACAATGTACACAAAAAAAGAAAACAGGAAGCAAGATGGGTGAAGTAAGGCATCCTTTATCAAAAACTATTTAAAATTTAAAATGTAAATGAATTAAAGTGTCCAACTAAATGGCAGTGATCAGAAAATTGGACAGAATTAGCAAATAAAGAAGAGGAACACAGTCAGAACAAGTTTTCCTCAGAAGAAATTCAATGTCGTCTAAAACCACAAATAAGTAAAGTTAGATGCTGGGAATGGTAACAATACAAGTATTAGATAAACAGAGTTTAGGAAAAATAAGGATATCATATATTGTTTGAAAAGATACATTATCAAATGACTTGAGTATTAGATTTAATATGTAAATATTACACATTGTATACAAGCTACACATGCAACAACAGAACCTATAAATATAGAAATGGGCCATTGGTGTCTTTAAGGGCTGCCATAGATAGAGCTATATGGTTAAAGCTGGAGGGGTTAATTCCTCATTTGGAAGGCTGGGTGGAATAAATAGGCATATCAGTAAGGAAGAGAAAGCCTAAATTCTGTGATACAACAACTAGATGGAATAGCCACATACTCTAACTCGTTCCAAAAACAGAACAAATATATTTTTTAAATACACTTGGAACTTCAATCAGATAGGACTAAATGTTGGATTAATAGTCAAACCCACCAATGAATATATCTACAAAACGTTGCCACACCTAACTCTTAAAGGGGAAGAGAAGGAGGGAAGATTGACAGAACCAGAATCAGGGAATTTATTGTGCATTAGGTCACCTAGCAGGTCAGAAGTTATACCCAGAAAGTCTCCCAAGACAAATGCCCACATGTGAACAAAACAAGGGTGACAACAATGAACATACCAAAGTGAACACTGGAAAGACTATGAGGCCTCAACACTACACGAAGAACAACAGACAACTAAGGAATTCTGAGAGCAGGAGAAATCATCTTTCCAAGGGAAGTGCACATCAATTGACTGTCTGATACCAAATTCTGAGAAGCCACCAATAAACAAGAGGCTAGGCCTGTAGAAAGAGGTGGAGGTATATATACATACAAGTGACATTAGACATGGTGAGCAAGTCATAATTAGGAATATAGATGTATATACAGATACATACATGCAACAACAATTAATGTAAAAGGAAGCCATGAGCTTGAAAGAGAGCCAGGAGGGCCATATGGTTGAATTTGGAGGAAAGAAATGGAAGAGGGGAAATACTGTAATTATATAATAGTCACATAAATTTTTTAGAAAAGTTTAAAATCATACAAAAATATATTCTCTGTGTAAAGATGGATTGAATTAAAACACAATGAAAATAGGGAAATTCACAAATTTGTAGAAATCAAATTAAACATTATTTTTTTTCTTTTTTACACTGGAATCCCAAAGAACAAATTAAACATTCTTAAAAAGCTGTGATTTACAAAGGAAACTAGAAATACTCTCAGACAAATGAAAATGAAACAACATCCTAATTCAAGGATTAAATGGAAGAAGAACTCAGTAGGATACTTGATCCTTATAGGCATTTACATGAGGAAGGAAAAAAGATCCAAAGTCCACAACACATCTTAATGGCTTAAACAAATAACAGAAAGAACGCTACATGCAAACATTAGGAAAAGGGGAAGAAAATAATTGAATTGGCACCAAATAAAGTTGAGAACAGAAAAGCAATAGGAAAAAAAAAATCAAGGAAACACACACACACACACACACACACACACACACTGCTTATCCCTGGGTAATCCTTTTCTTCTCTCAACAGTCTTTAGCTACCAGTAGTTCTTGATTTAGGGATGTTATTGCCTCATGTCTCCCTTCCGCATTAGCATGTCTATTGGTTTTGTCCTTGTTTCTTTTTTGTTTATGCAACAGCAATATTGTTGAGGTAATATGGGTGTAGCTCGTAGAATATTTTTGAGGAGCTCCCCCTTTGTTTTCCACAGAGTCTATACACGTTTACATTCCCTGCATTAGTGAATAAAGGTTAGTTTTTCTTTGTATCAGCACTTATTGTCATGTGGTTTTTTTTTTGATGATAACAATTGTTACTGGAGTCAAATGAAATTGCAATGAAAATTTAGTTCTCCATTACTCGGATGGCTAATGCTGTTGAACTCTTTTAAAAAACACGTATTGCATGTATTGACCGTTTTATTATTGTTATTGAGAGTGCCTGTTCATTGGATCATTTAGTGATTAGTAGTTTTGTTTAAGTAATCTATCTTTATTGAAAGGCCCACGTACAATATTTTAGCCACATTTCTCTCAAAACTGGCAACAATCAATGTGTTATTAATAGACAAATGGATAAATTTGAGGCATCTGAATAAGCATCCTAATGCTACGATATTGTCAGCACTAATAGAGCGTTATGAGAGAGAAACTAAGACAGAGAGAGAATTTGTGAACAAAAACTAAGTTCACGTTAAATTTAAAAGTGCTAGTCTGAAGTATATACCCACTGTGGGAATCCAATATATAATCAAATATCAAAATATATAATCAGGCACATCAAAAAGATGATTGGTATTTAGGTGTGGTGCTGTAGCCAATTTTCTGGAAGAAGATGCAGGGACATCTCTGAATTCAAGGTTCTTCTGGTCTACAAGAGCACATTTCAGGCCAGCCAGAGTGATGCAGTGAAATCTTTCCTCAGGACAAAAAGCAAAAGCCGAATCAGATGATTGACAGGGGTTTGAGTGAGGAGCTGGGTTGAATTGATGAAGAAGCTCTTCTGTATGACACTGAAGAAGTACACATATGATACCACACATTTAGTAAACTTTACAGAGGTTTGTAGACAGAGCCAACTTTGAGGTATTACATGTGAGTTTAAGAAATCTCTGAAGTGGGGTAGTGGTTGTGCATGCCTTTAATCTCAGCATTTGTGAGGCTGATCTCTATGAGTTCAAGGCCAGCCTGGTCTACAAGCATTAGTTCCAGTACAGGCTTCAAAGCTTCAGAGAAACGCTGTCTTGAAAAACCAAAATTAAAATAAAAACAAAATCTCTGAATGGATATAAAGATCAAGAGTTGGCAAACACATGAAGTGACCTCACTGAAGAGGTCAAGGATAAACACGATGAGAGACTTGAAAAGATGTACCTAAGCAGTGCAGCCTAGCCAATAGCATCTCCCATGGGGGTGGACCATAAATTCTGATGCCAATATTCATGGGAATTGAATAATTAAGTAAATGGTTGCATGTGTGGCACCAGATTTACTCTCTGTTGGGGTGCTGAGGTGGAAAAAATCACAGTGAGATAAACGAGAGAAGAGAAAGTGATTATCAGTGTGGAAACAGATTGTAGGCAGAGACAATAGTAAGAACAAAAGTGTAGCTTAGCAGAGATGAACATCACGATTTCTAAACGTGTGTGTCACAATCATGTATGAGGCTACATAAAGGAGTGAAGAAGTCAGGAAAATCAACAAAGCACACCTTTCAGAATCTGCAGCAACCAAAAAGTAATTCACAATTAAACACATGATAAATGTATGATGGTTCCAGAAGTTCCCACCCATATTCTATTGTGTGACTTCATTGAGGTCTTGGTTTTAAACACACGCCATGCCCAGTTTGCTCTGTACACTGCCTGATGTGCTTCAGCTCAAATGTAAGACAATGCTATGATGATGTGCTTTTAGGATACATACAGTTTTCTACTTTTATGGAAACAAACTTTTATTCATTTATTTTTTTGTTTTCAATACATCCTGACCACAGTTTCCCCTTCCACCACTCCTCCCAGTCCTCTCCCCACACCTCATCTCTCCCCCAGATCCACTCTTCCCCTGTTCCCTTCAGAAAAAAAAAGAAAGAAAATAAAAACAAAATTCCAGAGCTATCCATTGAATACAGCATAACAAGATACAAAAAGACAAGGCACAAACCCTTATATTGAGTTTGGAAGCGGCAACCCAGTAGGAGGAAAAGAGACCCAAGAGCAGGAGAGAGAGTCAGAAACAACTCCCACTCCCACTGACTTTGAATGCTTTCCCACCACCATTCATTAGCATGTATCAAATTATCTTTGGATTGTATTGTATTGGAATATGCTATTTTAAAAATTTCTACTTGAATTGACTTGTATTTAGATATTATTTAAAAATTAGTCAAAAGACAGAGATGGCTCAGGAGATAAAGATGCTTGACACCCAACCTGAAGTTCTGAGTTCACTTCCTGGAATCCAAATTGAGGAAAGATAAAATTGACTCCTGTAAATTCTCCTCCAATCTGAACACCACACAACAGCATGTGCATGCATAAATGCACATGTGTGCACAAACACCACACACACACACACACATGCATACACACCATATAAATAAAGGTTTAAATGTCATTAAATGATATTTGGCTTAAAATTCAAGCAAAATTTCTAACATTCTCTGAAATAGTCAGAATATGGCAGAACATACTTCTGCCATTCTGTGCTACATTGTTGTATGAAACAACTTTCTCAGCATTGACATTTATAAAATAAAAATATCAACAGTCCCTATCAACTCTGAAAAATGTTGAAGATTCTCAAATCCTGCAGCATCAACTATTCAGCCAAAATTTAATTACTTTTTAAAAGTTTCTTTCTTCTTTGTGGCATATGTGTGTATATGTGTGGATGAATGCAGGGAACAACATGGGTGTGGAAGTCAGAGAAGAACTTCAAGACCTATTTCTCTCCTATCTTGTGAGTCCAGGCACCTAAGGCAGGACCTCAGGGTTGGTGTCAAATACCTTTGCATGCTGAGCCATCTCCACAGCCTATGATTTAACCCTTTGTGTAAAATCAAATAAACATCTCTTTAATATACAAGTTTATTTTTGTCTCTAAGAAATAGTAAAATCATATGTAGTCCAAGGAATTAAGGATTTTATGTTTTAAAAAATAAAAACATAAAATGGATAACTCAGACACAGAAAGATAATTATCACCTGTACTTACTCATAGGTGGTTTTTAAACATAAAGCAAAAAAAAAAAAAAAAAAAAAAAAAAAACCCAAAAAAAAAACCCAAAAAAACAAAAAAACAGCCTACAAACCACAATCCCAGAGAACTTAGACCAACAGTTAGGACACTAAGAGAGATTTACGTAGATCTAATCTACATGGGAAGTAGAAAAAGAAAAGATCTCCTGAGTAAATTGGGAGCATGGGGGCCCTGAGGGAGGGTTGAAGGGGGGAGGGGAGAGGCAGGGATGAGAGCAGGGAAAAATGTAGAGCTCAATGAAAATCAATAAAAAAAGGAAAAAATAAAACATAAAAGTATAAAAAGGCAAAAAATAAATAATAAATAAAAATGTGTATTTTTGTTGAGAATTTTAGACACTGTATTTTAATCATATTCACCTCCATTATTTCTTCCATCTGTTACCAGATATCCTCCCTCCCCCTTTTATGTCCTCTCTCTCTCTCCCCCACTCTCTCTGTCTGTCTCTTTCTTCAAAATAACCCATCAAGTTCCCATATGTGCTGCATGTATATCACCATGAGCACAAGTATTTTTGCTATGATGTAAGGACCATGGTGCATTGTCTTTATAGACTTCCTTCCCCAAACTGAAGGTGATTCAAGGGAAACCCACTCAATAACAAGGGAATCTTGCCTGGTTCTGAAGCCTAGACAACTGTCCTGTCTGTGGCTGGTGAGGTCGTAGCCATGAGTGCAGAACCTGCTGCGACCACTTTCCTAAATCAGTATAATTTCTAACTACACGAATACTTATAACCCCAGATAGTTATAATGCTCACATCTCATCAAAGAAGCTTTCTGCAACATGTGAAGACCATCACAGGAATCCGCAATGGGTCAAAATGCAGAGAATAACTGATTGTGACGTGCCCAGACCCAACCGACACATCTACTACAAAACCCCTATCCCTAGAGCTCAAAGAATATTGCAGAAGAGAGGGTAGAAAGATTGTAAGAGGCACAGGACAAGGATACCTGCTGTGAGGTTGTCATGCAGTCTAAAAACTATGGTCCCCTAAATAAGAGCTACACAGTGATTAAAAACAGTTGGCATGCCGATTTGGAAGTCGGACGTATCACAGGACCCTATCTCTCCATGAAGAGGTACAGGCTATTAATGTCTCAGTAGATACTCCAGCTTGAGGCAGTCAACCCTAAACACGGAGACATTTGTGCAATACTGCCGTGCACCCCGCCCCGGTGCGCTCTGTGCGCTTTTACCCAGTTCAAGAGCTTCGGGCAAGGGGCAGGAGGTTAAAATCCACAAACACATACAGACAGAAAGACAGCGACACGGGTCATTTTTGAATTCCCCAAGAATACCCCCTTTATTGTGTTCAGGGGCAGATTATATAGAGAGAGCCACGCCCCAGCCAAATCCACCAGAAACCACTCTCCTGCCATCAGGAACTCCTGAAGATCTCGTGCTCAGTGCAGCTGTAGGCACTCAGATCAGGGGATTACAAGAAATTCAGGATCTGGGGTCTCACTGCTCCCAACACAATACCAAGTGAACTCAGCAATATCTATGATATAGATGTGTGAGACAATAATTACAATAATTAGAGACCAATTTTTTATACCTCTTTAACTCTTTGAACCCTTTTATTCACAGTAAGTCATGCCACTTTTATGTCTTCTTTCTTAATGGCACACTGCTTTTGAGTTTAGTTAGGGTTGCTTGAAAGAACATGAACGTGGGTTTGCTTACTAGCGCATGGGAAACTTACCAGCCACTACACTACTGAACATTTTCCCAGCAGCCATTAACTGCCAGTGCTTCCTTAGGTAGGTGTTTGGCCTCTGGTCCAATTTTGTCCATGATGAAATGCTGGTAGGCTTGGTCTTAAGCTTTTTTGCGGGTCACAATAACTGTTTTAAGTTCATGAATAGAATGGTCACTTCATGTCTTTAAGACTGAATATTTATTTACAAATTAATGTCTGAAGTTGTTTCATATTTCCTTCAAGCTTGCTTTCCAATTTTTATACAGGCATTTAGTTCTCATTTTATATGTCCTTATTTTTTCAATTATTATTAAACATGAATTTCTTATTTGAAATGCCTATTTTAAAAATTATTTTATAATATGCATTTTCTTATTTTAAAATTTTTAGAAAATAAATATTATTTCTTGAATAATTATATATAGAATAAGCATTATATAGAGACATTGTACAATTTACTCATTTTTTAAAAAATCTCTATTCACAATGTATCTTTTTAATGAAAGTGTTTCTAGGGGAAAGGATTGTTTTTTAGATTTTTGTTTGTTTGTTTTTCATGTAAATTTCAAGTATACATACAGAGATGTGGCCGTGTGAAGGGCAGAAAATGAGAAACAGGAGTAGGAGCCAGAGGCAATGTTTTTCACAAATGAAACTTCAGTTCTTGTTAGTTAAAATGTAGATTCTCATTCAGTGGCTCTGGGGTGCTGCTTGAGACTTTGCATTTCTAACAGTTTCCAAATGCTGCTGCTGCTGCTGCTGTTATCATCACAGCTGCTGATGGACTGCTACCAGGTTCTGGACATCCAGGCTGCGGAAACCACGATGCTTGAACACATGTGAGCTTGATTCACCTAGTATGATCATTTCTGGCACTATGTGACAAACAAAAGTCATATGCTGTCCAAGAAACATACCCCCATTTGACCTTCCTTGGCTAATGTGAACTAAGCCGTGAACATAAATGTTTTCTCTGAATAAGGGTAACTATTGATATGTCTCTCTGCTTATTCTGTTGTTCTGTCTCTCTTTTCCAGATAGTTCACAACAGCAAAGCCCCCAACACTGTATCTTTCTACTTTGGCAAAAATGTCTCAGTCACAGATATAGCAACATTACCAAGACATGTGTGAAATGGCTACAGAACCACTAAGGTCCCTACAATCCTCATTGCTAGGAGTCAGACTATTTAATTCTCCTTCGGACCAATACCATTAATAGGAGGAGTTAGGAGACATTAGTGGCAATAAAAGCAGTACTTTGTTTTCAAGAAAATTGACATTCTTTTCAGAACCGGGCAGGATATAGCTCATTTGGAATGGAGGAATCATCCTTAAGCAAGAACGAATCAATCACAGGAAGATGGCAGGCAAAACTTGTGTTTTCTCAGAAAGGGATGCTCTCAGCAACATGCTTCCATGAGTCCCATGAAAATATTCTCCCCCAAACAATCAAGCATGTTAGGGTAACATTTCCGCGTCTGTCATTCAATCAGCAGTTGCAGTGTGACATATGATCTTAGAGTTGTAGTTTCTATCCAGACAGATCCAGCTAGCCTTGCCTGCCGGAAGGAATCCACAGAGTCATTTCATTTATGTAACTGACTTGAATTCAAACATATAAAGCGTATTCCATTATTACACAGCCTTTGTCAGTCCTGATAAATGAGGCTATATGGATAAATGGATGGATGAATGCATTAAAAAGTGAACAAACAAGTGAATTAATGGAGTGTGAATGAACAATGATTTAGTAAGCCCTGCTCTTTGAGAGCCTATGAATTAATATGCCAGAAACGTCATCAAATCTGCCCTCTAACTAGTATGTGAAGATTGCAGTGTCTAAAGAAAAAGCATGCTGATCAAATTTACCTTCACATAAATTAAATTTTGAAATAGAGAAAATGAGGAAAAATGCTAAATGACTATCTAGCGACCCTACTGGAGCCCCGTCTGTCATGTGCATTACTAGGTATCTAGCAGCTAGCATGGTTTCTCCACGCAATAGAGGCACAATAAACATGATTGGAAGAGTGAACATGCAGATGTTTATGACAGCTGTACTAACAGTGCACAATGTTTGAGAAATATAGATGGGTATGTACCAAGACTCAATATCCAAAATGCCTGACTCCATCTAAAATCCACTTCCGATTTGGATATTGGTGGGACTTACTGAGTAACCTCAGCCAATCTTTGACAAGGAGTTATATCAAGGTAATCCTTAAAGAGGATGCTTTTTAAAACATCCCAGTCTGGTCAAAGAACTCAATACTGAAAACATATCTTTGCTTCTGAGTTCAGAACTTTGCCTCTGGAATGAGGAGCTAGGCAGCTGTTGTGTCTGTCAGTTGATAATTCCGTTAAAAAGTCACAGAGCAAAACTACATTAGGTTTTCATGGATTGTTTTTTTTGTTTTTGTTTTTTTTTTTTTTTTTCATGTTCAACCCCTTTCTGAAATATCGGTTAGAATGCTTGTCCTCAACTCTCGTTCAACATTGATTTACAGGCTGAAAAAGAGTAACCCTGAGGCACATGGTAAAGTAAGCCGCATACATCACGAATCAGGAGCTAGGACTGAGCGATCGATGGTAGAGCAGCTGTTCTTAATGTGTCCAGCTGAAGGGCCTGCCTCCTTCTACACCTGCACTGTTGGTAAATTCCACACACACGGACGTCTCTCTCTGCTACTTTCCAACCATTGGCTGGTTTATTTCCAAAAATCTGCTGGACTCCAAACAGATTTATCCCATGAATTCTAGTGAAAAACTAGGAGAGCGTTCTCCATGCACTAAAATGAACCAGCGCAGAAATAAACTGGGAAGGAATCCACATTTGAAAGCATCGCTTTATGCCATTTGCTGTTATTTAATACTTTAGTTGGACAAGGTTCGCAAGGCAGGGGGATGTTCCATTGTCATGCAGCATGGATTGAGGAGGTGGGAGAAAACGGCATGCAAATCTACTTTATTCCCCCCAAATCTCTAACCCTTTTACTAACGTGATCTCTAAGGGGCCTGGTGCCTGGACTGTTTTAGATGAGAGAGGATGTTTTACAAATCGACAGCCTCCATTTATTAATTAATAGGTGTGTCTGCTTTATATATCTTCCACCTTTTTCCAAACTAAATTTAAGGAAATTTAAATGTAACCCAATATGTAAAAGAAACTTATATTGGAAGCAGATACGGACACAAGCAAAGCAAAGGGGAAACAAGGACACAACCAGAAAATGAAGCGAAATATGAGGCCGTCCCCATCTGTTCTCCTCTCTATAGAACTCTGCAGATCTCAGAGCCCCATGCATCTGCCCTCCCTCGCCCCCGCCAAATCACCCTCTCTCATTTTTCCTAGTGATGCTGATTTCATTCTGATGACTGTGCCTGGCCCCTGTTACTGACACGGAGCCTCTAGTTCTCTGCCTCGTGTCTGCCCTGGCCCTGATTCTAGCACAGCTTCCCCATTCACCAGAATCACCCAGGAAACTTGTTATCACACAGGTTGATGGACGTTCCCAGCTGATCTGGACTGACTATATTTGATATGAGCATTGGTGTGAATGCTGCACGTCTGCCATCGAGTACCCTCAGGAGACCATTTATTTTGTTGTTTTCTGCTAGAGCACACTCATTAGACAAAGCTACACCGTCTGTGAATTAGAATTTTTGATGATCATCAGCAAACTCATCGTATATAATCCATAACTGTGCTTTTAACATTTTATCTGTCCAGTTAACTTAACCAATAAATAACTTCCACAGGATTGCTGTTAGCTTAAATAATGGCTCTCTTGTTATACTCTCACAGTGCCACACCGCTTACCTTCATAACTTGTATCTTTATTGTAATTATAGAGAAGTGTGTGTGTGTGTGTGTGTGTGTGTGTGTGTGTGTGTGAGAGAGAGAGAGAGAGAGAGAGAGAGAGAGAGAGAGAGAGAGAGAGACGTCCTTCTCCTCCCCTGAATGCAGCACCATGAGGATAGGGACTATTTTGACTATCATATGCCACTTTACTTATGCTGTTCATATTGCTTGCAGCTAAAGGAAACTATTGCTGTTAATGAAATCATGGCAGATATATTTACAAAGGTAAGATCTCATATTCATGAAATCATAATTTTGAAAGGAATGAGGAAAGAAGAAATGATGAGAAGGAATGTGTGAGAAAGGGTTAAAAAACGTGATGAAATTTAGTCTTTAGGTTAACCTCAAGTTGTAATAAAATGAATTGTCCAGATTTGGATTTTTGAGACAAAGTCTCACATGTATCCTTACACTGACCATAAATTTGTGATCTCCTTGTGTAGATGGAGCGGCGGGGCTGTGTCCCACCACCTGGCTAGCTTTACCCAAAATAATTACATGGAAAACTGTATTCTTTTAAATACTGCCTGGCCCATTAGGTTCAGCCTCTTATTGGCTAACTTCTCACATCTTGCTTTAACCCATAATTAGTAATCTGTGTAGCACCATGGGATGGTCGCTTACTAGGAGAGATCTTAACCTGCATCCATCTTGGAGAGGAGAGGCATGGTGACTGCATATGGCGACTGCCTGAAGCGTCTCCCCAACTCTGCTTCCTTTCTCCCACCATTCTGTTCTGTCTACTCCGCCTACCTAATTTTCTGTTCTCTTAAAGGGCCAAGGCAGTTTCTTTATTAATAATGAAAGTAACACATAGACACTCCTCCATCATCCTTGCCTCATCTACTAAGTGCTAAGATTATAAGCATACACAATAATGTCTGGAGCCAATTGGTCAAGGGTTTTACAGCTTTCTCTGATTCTTGATTTGGGGTTAAAGTTGCATGTGACTAAAACACACCTATCAGGGACGTTTCACAAAACAAACATCGATGTCACTTCAACTGGAAACCTGAAAAGCAGACTTCAGGATTGGACTCCATTCCC
The DNA here is from genome assembly GCF_903992535.2 of Arvicola amphibius. NCBI lineage: Eukaryota > Metazoa > Chordata > Mammalia > Rodentia > Cricetidae > Arvicola > Arvicola amphibius. The sequence continues at coordinate 29,487,679 of NC_052061.1, read as the reverse complement.
AACATAGGTCAAGAGAAGAACTTAAGCGGAGAACTTGAGAGTGAGGATTGGGAGCAGAATGCACACATTGGTCTACAGGAACAAAGCTGATGGCTCGAGATCTGGCTTGATCCAGTGTTGATGTAGAGTTCTCATGGAAATAGATGGGCAGTTTCCAGGACATGTTCCAAGGATATTGCCTCTCTTTGCCAAACTTTTAGGAGATACAGAATATTAACGATGGATTTAAACTTTTTCTTTCTGGCAAGGTACATAGTGCAGTTCCAGTGAGTTCCATTGAATAAAGAAATGATATGTTTTCTCAGCTAGATTAGAGGGACAAACCAAACCTCAGTCAAGCTATCCTGAGTTTAGAAGGTTTTTGTTTATGAACATTTTTTATTTATTATTTTTGCAATGGTTAATATTGTCAGCTTAACAAAGTCTAGAACAACCTGGGTGACATATTTCTAGCACAGCTATGGGGGGTTATTTACCATCCAGGCATGCCTCTGAGGATTATCTTGACTGGGTTAATTATGGTGGAAATACTCACAGGGAGTGACACCCTTCACCAGTTTGGAACTCTGGACTAAATCAAGCGGAGAAAATGTGCAGAGGGCCAGTATTTATCATTCTCTGCTTCTTGACTAGGAATATATTGTGAGCAGATAGCTCAAATTGTTGCCCTTGGACTTTCTGCCAGGATGGGCTCCACTGTAGTGCTGTGAACCAAACTGCACCTTTTCTCCTTTAAGTTGCTTTGGTCAATTTTCTCCACAGCTGCAGGAAAAATAATGAAGACATTATCATTTTGAGGATTGAACCCAGGACATTGTGTGCCTTAGACCAGTGTTCTGGTCCCTATGACCATGTGCAACACTCCTATTCATACTTACCTAATTTTCCGGCTCAGAAGCATTGCAGGAAGCTCCAATGGGGGAACAAAGACGAGAATAGTGGGGAAAGTATGCTAAATGGGAAGCAGAGTAATTTGGAGCAAAATTCTGCTTCTGTATTCTTGATTTATTATTTTTATTTTTTCTTATATTGTTACTATCTCTTGATACAGAATCTCCCATATTCCATTCTGGCCTCAAATGTGCCATGCTGCCAAGGATTACCTTGACCTTCTGCTCCCTCTGTATCTACCTGTTGACTGCCAGGAATACAGGCAAACTCGACATGCCCTGGCCCCTTGAGTACATTATATAACTGCCCCGTCTGCACACCTGAGTAAATTATGTAAGTCGTTCAACCACCTATTTCATCAACGGAAAATGTGAAAGATGTCTTTTTTTCCTTCAAAAATCAGAGACAAAAACGTCACTGCGTGCAAAGTACCCAGGGTTCTCAAGTATAGTAAATACCGTTTTTGTGTCTTTCCTCACTAGTGGTTTTAATCAGATGTTATTTTAGGAAACCCAAACCTTGCCATAATAGCAAAAGTGATGTAACAGGAACTTTAATTTGTGAAGCAAAGCAGTTTTGAGGCCAAGCTAAGCCTGGCTGTTGGTCTTTGTTCTCATTCCCCTGTATGCCTTGGGAAAGACCCAGTGGATGCTTTTTATGAGCAACTAAAATAGAAAAAAGTGATTCCCCAGGGTCTGGTGGATAGATGACAGGGTCTTACAGAATCAGGCAGCATACTGTTCTCAGTTGGGTGGTGGCAGGGCAGGCACCTGGGCCTGGCTCACAGGCTTTTGTTCAGAGTGGAGTCCTGCAGCTGAAGGTGTTCCTGAACATTCTGTAATTCAGGTATTAACCCGGCTGGCTGAGCTGCCAGATTCTCTCCCCAGTGGTTTCTGCAGAGTTTGAAGTTTGTCAGCTCATTTTTCACTTCAGCATCTAACTCTAGATATGGCAAATGGTCTTGGGCTGGCCCCAACACTGATGAGCACACAGAGCGTCTTTTAACAGAATCTTCTACTTTTAACATTGCTGGGCAAACCACAAGCAAAAAGCAGCTCCTGGAATCAGGAGATAGAATTGTATCTGACTCTGCCCCGAAAGAGTATTTGAGGAGAGGGGATGGTGCATTCAGAAACACAGAGGAAAGCAAGAAATGTAAAGACATTCAGTGTACCTGAGGCTTTGAAACACACAGCAGTATGGTATGGGGAAAGTCATGTGAGGGTGTTTGGATGACACTGAATAACCATATTACTCCAGGGCTCTTCTTCCTGTCATAAGATAAAAATTAACAGATGGAGGCACTGGTATGATGGAATTATAATAACAAAATGTCATGCTCATGTTGGGAGACTTTGTAAACAATGAAGAGAAAAATATGAATTAACACAAAAACAAACAAACAAACAAAATAAACACTATTTAGGAATCAGTTAAGTCCACCTATGTTTAAAAATCTTTTTACACATATCTTTCCTTATGGGTACATCTTATTAGTTCCCCAGCACGAATGTACATACTTCACCTGTCATGTACATGTGCATGTGTTCAAACACACTCATGTAATCCTACATATACAGTTTATACAGAATAATTTGAGTGATTATGGATAATAGGCATGCATTCTTTGGAAATGCATACTGTGGGGTAAAAATCAGATGACATGAGAAGAAAAAAATCACTCAGAGCACGGCGTATGGTCAGGTAAGTGAAGAATTTATCGGGAATTGATCTTGAAGGAAGCTTTGCCCAATGCTTTTTCCTCTAGGGTTTTTGGGCATTCCATTTGAAAGGTTGGAATACTGATAGACAACTCTCTTAGAGTAGAAGTGGAGTTTGACCATTTGTACAATTGGTAGATAAGAAGGTAGAGTCATGTTGTGGCCATGTTATAGCAATAAGTCAATTAAAGCAGCTTCAAATCACCAGGCAGAAGCTATATTTGGGGAGAAAAAGATGATTTTTTAGATCCAGTGTTAGTTCTTCTAGGCACCATGTATCTTAAATACAAAGGTGATAATGTCCTCCTGATTACATAATCCCATAGTCAGTGACTGATAATTTTGACCTGCCACTGTTCTGGGGCTATTAAACGGAGGTTATTGGACACCATCTCACAAAACGTGGAGATCTCTGATGCTGGCATGAACCCATGAGATTGTTCCAAGTCCTGAGGCAGTCCACCTAGATTATGCAGACTTCGTGTCCTTAAACCTAAAAATTGTTTAAAAAAATCTCTTCAGAAGTCAGGATCAAATGAGAGAAAGTAGATTACATGATAATTAACCACAGAGTTTGACATATCCTAGGGCTCAGTTACAATTCCCCCTAATATTTTTTTAACTTGGAGCATGCAATTCCCATAACATGAAAGGAACAGCTAGTGTTTTCAATTCCTAGAAACCTGGTGGCTCTGTTGTGAGCACGTATGCTTTATGTCTCCATGAGCTGCCATCTTCTTGTCTGTAAAATGGAGGTGGGAGTAACTCTGTACATAAGATGTGGTGTGTAGGTGATGATCTGCTTCACTTGCCTTTGTTCACCTTGTGTCACAGTGAGTAGTGGTATCATCTATTAAATGTATTTCAACATGCATGGCTGTGAAAGATTTACTCAACAAAAGGTGGAAAAAGAAGACCCGCAAGAGCCCATTTTTAGCTTAGCTGAACTAGGGAGGAAGATCCAAGAAGGAATGGCAATCTAAGCCACAAAGAACAGGGGAAGACTACAATGTTTTCTCTTTGTATAATTATATGAATAATACATGTTATAGCAACTCAAATGATAGCCAATATGCTTCAGCATTGATTGACTACTTTGTTACATGCATAGCACGAGCTTTTATTAAGAAGAGAACACATTTTGTCACTCAAGCCTTTGTGGAATAAGAAGCTCATAGCCCAATAAGAATAGTAATAGGAGTAATAGTGATTACCTAGGTAATGTGTGGTTCACAATGAATGCTTGTCTTTTGTTGCTTTCTCCAGGCAGCTAATACTTGCCTTAACAAGGAGTTAGCTCCTCAACTCAGAAATACTCAACAGGAGTTAATTTCTGAAATCAGAATGTACCCAATCTTTTTGCTTACTTGGCAAGAGAAGAACTAAATGATAGAAGTAACACAATATGGTGTTTGTCAACAGAGGTTCAGAGAAGGCCACAGAGAGTCCTGGAAAAATCTATGAACATAGGGTCCCCATTAAGGGCAGAAGAATGCAATTTCTATTTCTAAACAAACTTTAATATTTTTCATCTGGAGATACTTCTATAGTGTCAGCAGAAAAATAGTCTTTGCATGTGGTTGTGTATTTATGAGTGAATTTTATCTTTAAAACAGATTTGTAACTAAAAACAGAAATATCTTTTTATGGGAGACAGCTGGTTGAAAGATTAAAGATACACATGGAAAGGAAGGGGTCTCAAATTAACAAACATTCCTAGACAGGGAATGTCTGCAAGTATTAGAAATCTTTCAACTTGTGACCTAAAAACATGTAATCTTAATCAGTTTCCCAGGAAAGATTTCAGTCGATTGGGTATGAAGATGGAAGAGGAAAATCTTGGAAAGTTTAGTACAATGAAAAACTCTACACTATCTCAAAGAATGGTAGATAACTCTAAATACCATGTGAACTAGAAATTACAGTTACGATGTAATTCCATTTATGGAATTCAGAAAAAGAAAAACTAAACAGTCAAAACAGGACAATCATGGGTTCACTTTTTCTTTCTCTGAGTACAAAGAGATGCATGCCTGGAATTTGGGGTTTGATTTCTACATTTCAAGCATCTGCCATATGTTTTGGTTGAGGGTTTGGAGAAGTTGAAATTAAATTAGTTGTGTTTATTTTTCTAAAACATGCTTTTAAATGCGAGTTCATATGACTCTTTGTTTAAACTGGGTTTAATCTTTCAACTGTTAAATTAACCCCAAACAGGATTTAGGGTAACAATGGTCAAAACATCTTTAGTTCTGTTCTTCCTGGTTCATGGGAAGGTTGCTTTTAGTTTGTTTGTGTGTTCATTTCAGTAAATTGTGATCATTGTCATGAGAACTTGGGGGTACCTTATGTGAGGGTTATCACCTTAACACAGACACACCCATTATCGAATGTGAACCATACAGTCTTTGAGCTGATTTGATTTCTAGAACCATCTGACGGGATCAAGGCAGCGTTGGTGCCATCCACCAATCCTGCTAAAAAAAAGCACAATTAAAATCATTACTGTTGCATGATCCTGGGGGAAATTAATAATACTATTATCCATACTTTTCCCTTCATCAACTTGAGTATTTCTCAGAATTTAATAATGTCAATTTAAATTTTAAAATATAGTTATTAAGAAGATGTTTGTCTCTCTTATAAATGAATAATTTTTAATTTACATGAGTAGAAGTTGTTTAAACATAACTACAGTGAAAAAAATAGAAAAATGGTTGTTTCATAAAGATGCTAAGCCAAATGCCTACTCTCTATAGAGAAGAAAAAGATGCTATTTAAGAGCAAGTCAGAAAGAAATAGCTAAATGGAAAAGAGAAATTACTAACAAAATAATTGACTGGAATGAAAAAGTAATGCCTTTATATTTAACATTATTTAATGGCATGTGTGGATACAAACCTAAATACCCATCCTTAAGGCCATTACTAAATAGTCAACAAGAAATCCCCGTTTAATGAATCAGCTACCATATTGTACTGGAGTCATTTTATTTAATGAAGCAGCTTTCTGGAGCAAGCAACCCATACCCAGGTGTTAAGAGTAAAGCTGAATTGGTCAGTAATTGCAAGAATATCCAGTGCCAACGCTTTCTTTCTTCTCTGTAGGTGACCGTTGTTTGCTTTTACATCCATTAACTTGGAAGTAGATGCACCTTACCTTCTTTGCTGCCCATTAACAGCCACATCTCACCGTTCTCATTCTAGAGCTCAGATATAGTGAAGGCCAATACACTTTTATGTTTATTAGTTCCTACCATCTGGAAGACTTTCCTCCTCCAGTTATGCTTGCCTTCAACAGTATACTTTGAACAATTTGAATGCCTCCCAATCACCCAACACGAATCAAATGGTAGACCCTGGGATCTTATATCCTTTGAAGAGTGTACCCATTGAAAATACATTCCTTGTGATAAGTACAAAACTGATTAATTTAGCATTGTTTGCCAAAGCAAAGTAATAAAAATAGAGATATATATGGAGAGGGTTTACTCCAAAGTCATGCTCTTCCTTTATAAAACACAATATTCTCAAGTGGCATATGGCCTGGAGAGATGGTTCAGTCACTGCAGCAGTTTGATGCTTTTGTAGTGGACCTGTATTTAGTCACCAGTAACCACATGATGACTCATAACAATCTGTAACTCCAATTGCAGGATATCTGACCACTTCTGACCTCCATGGGCACCTTAGGGGCAAGTGGTGCATCTAAGTACATGCATAAAACACTTATACACATAAAATAAATAAATATTAAAAATGAATAAAAATCCAAAATAGTGTCATACTCTAGGCATGGAAAGGTAACCACATTATTTATATGACTGAATGCCTCCTTGTCCTTTATTAATTAATCCCTGAAACCACCTTCACAAGGTCAGTGAATGGTGACAGTACTAGCCCATGTTAGAGATGAAGGACTTACTACATATGAAAGTGGGATAGTTAGCCAAAGCTGCCCTATTTCTGATAGAATTAATTGTGATTCCTTAGTTGTTTCTTTCAATTTTTTAAACAAGCATCAGATTATTCGTTAATATTTTGATTTGATTTGTTTATTTGAGACATATGCCATAGCTCATGTGTAGAATTCAGAGGACAACTTGTGAGGGCTGGTTCTCTCCTCCCATGAAGTGGACTTGAGGGGCTTGAACTTAGTCTTAGTGGCAAGTGCCTTTACCTATTTGAGACATCTCATTTACTCTACCACAAATTATTAACTCCATGAACCTGCAAAGGAAGTAGAAGCCTGATGAGGGGAAGGACTTTACATCTTTAATAGGGGCCAAAGTATTTAATACCCTGACAACTTCTATTAAGAATAACCTAATAACCTAATGTTATCATAAGTCCTAAGAGGGAGTAAAGTGATTAAGGCACATAGCTGTTATGATCTGGGTTCAGTGCCAGGTTCAGGTGAGACAGTGAGGCCCCTACACCAAGTGTAAAGAACTTTCTAAAGGAGTCTCTATTACAGGACTGGGTTTTCACGGCTCTACCCTGCTGGTCTCATGGTGGATCATTAACTGCAAGAGTTGACTGATTCCCATTTCCTGACCTCAACCTGCCTGTCTTTGTTCCAAGCTCACCTTTGTTCTGTCTAATTTTTAATTTCTCTAAAATTTAGGATTCTTCCAGAAACACCCAATATTGGAACTCAGATTATGTATCTTGCTTCTGTGGTAAGTCTAAGCCTGTGTTTTTTTCCCCAAGTTGGACTGGGACACCAAAGGTGATTATATACTCTGAGATCACTCTGATTCTCATCTGTGAGTTCAATGGCAGAAAGAAAGCTACTGTAGAAAACTGTGGACAAAACACCAAAAAAAAGGTAAATGGTTTGTTTATAATTGCATTGATGATCACAAATGTGTTGCCATGACCTCTTGAAAATGAAAACTCTGGTGGTATGACAAATACTTTGATACACCACCATCATACTGACAACAGCATAATTATTGTTATAGTTGTTATCATTCCACAGAGCTTTGTTTATAAACTTTAAATGGAAAATATTTTTAATTGGATTTTCTGCCAGATACCAGGTATCCCTTCTCTGTATTCGTCAGCAGTGCCTCTAAGCACCATCAATAAATGTGTCTGATTTGTCCTAAACATCTATGTGGCACAAGGAAACAAAAGATGAATGGATGTGAAACACCAAACTGCATGAATATGATTGGTCTTACTTCTGCTAACACTGCTCTTGATAGAGCTGATATGGAGCTAAATATTATTGATTTATTCATGTTTAGCATCTCATCTTTTTTGAGACTATTAAGGCTAATATTATGCCCCCATCTTAGAGACTGTGCTATTGATGACCTATGAGATTATATGATGTGAAAAATGTACAGTTTTCAGATATGCACTTTCATGACTTCAGTCCCCAATATATTATTTAATTAGGGCTTCTGTGGATGAACACATGATTTGAAGGTGTGGCTTTTAAATGCTCAGTGTCACGGATGCTAAACAAACATTCGGGACAGTTTCTTCAGACTTCTGCTGTGCCAGGGCCATCCCGGGGGCGGGTGAAAGGATAACATCTACTTTTCTCTCTCTGAACCACAGCTATGCATGTTGAGGAACATGCTGTGTCAACACACAGCTGTAGCATATTTTCCAGAGATGTTTATTTCTACTGACCCTTCCTCTCCAAGGACTTAGCTTTTTTTTTTTTTTTTTTAATGGGTCTAAGTGTGAACAATCATCATTCACATGAAATCTTCCAGCTGCTTCCGGAGTCTTTGAAGGATAAGGCCTTAAAGCCATTGTCAACAATGGCCTGCTAGAAGGTCTTTGAGGGAAAGGCCTTGGGGACAAGGACAGAACTGGAAGAGAACAGAAGACAGGAGAAATTCAAGCCAAAGAATACTCTGAAACCTCATAGTCTGAGGGATACAGGCTGTTGGGATACTTGGCAGACAAGGAAAAATTTTTGCTTCCACCAGTGTTTATTTCTCAAGTAATCCTCTTTGTGGATTCTGGGATTTGCCTCTGAGAGACTGTCACTTGTCCAAGCTTTCTGGTAGAAGCCTCAGCTTCTCACCTGAGGAGGAGGAGATGACATTCATCAAATACACTCCAGGTCTCATGCTGTTTTCTTTAAAAAAGTAACATTATAACTTTGAGGATTTTTCATTGCTATTTTACAGGCAAAATTCCCACAACATGAAATTCATCATAATAACCAATTAAAAATAAAATTGTGTGGACTTCAGAATGTTGCCAGTGTTGTACAACTCTCAACACTACTTAATCTAAAAGGATTTTCACTGCATTATTTCACTGAATACCATCAAGATTACTATAAGTTCAAAATTCTCATCTGCACTGAGGAAAGGAATTACCAAAGAACTGAAGTGGGATATGTCACAGAGACATGGAGCGGTGAACTGGTCTTCAATGCCCATGCTCCACTGAAAGACTCATCTGAGACTGTCCACGGTAATAAGGCTTCCTGATATGCAGACAGGGTGAGGTACATTCGAAACTGTGCTTCACTCCTCACGAGACAAAGCAGATAGAGGAGAAACAATTGATAGGATGTAAGAGTTAGCCAACAAGAAGTTAGAGCTAATGTGCCAAGCAGTGATTTAATTAACACAGTTTCTGCGTGTTTATTTTGGGTCTACGCTAGCCAGGCAGCAAGGAACTAACTAGCATCCTTCTCCAACAACTAGGTAAGAAAAATGATTGCAAGAGTAAGGAGAGTTATTGTGGGAATGACATTCACTTAAAATTAGGAGGAGATGAACTGAGGCGGGAAAGACAGGAAGCGGGTGAATTCTAATGAGGTCTGAAACCTTACCCACATCTTGGTAATGCATGAATTCTTTCTGCCTTAGTCTCTATCACCATCTTTTCCTGGAATTCTGTCTCAAAGGTGTTATTATTTCATTTCAAAACCTATTCGCGTGTGTCCTTAGTATTATTAGTATACCAAGGTATCCTCAAGTGTGTAACAATGGCACTTATGTTTATAGGGTAACCAACAGTCTTTTCATTGTACTTAAGTTCTGCTCAGTAGAAGGGAATTCGTGCCTTGTACTATAAACCTAGCCATTTAGCTGTGGTAGATGAAGTCACAGATCCTTGGAACGAACACACTACTGCCACTTACCCAAATCAGAATGATAATTCTCACCTCTTTTTACAAGAGAACTTAATGTGGTCCTCCAGATGGAGTTACTGTGACATTTTTCTATCTCAAGAACAAATTTCCTTCTATAGTTTTGACTTCACAGATGTGCTCTTTCATCTGAACCTTCAGTCCTCAACTATTTTGTTGGTGGCTTATTTAATTTTTAATGGAACTACTTCTAATCCCTCATTATTAAAAACTATTGAGATTTTCCTGTTCAAAAGAAATATTTGAATATTTTCTGACCACCCATCAAAATAAAGGTACCAATTTTGTACAAGTGGGTCCATGCATTGAAATAATTATTATTCAAGAACTTAGCAAGGGGTTTAATAGACACAGACAATATAATTTTAAATCAAATATATAAAGACAAAAGACTTAGAATATATAAAGTAATTTTGGAAAAAGGAGTGTAAAGAATTTACTATGCTGGTGCTAAAGCCTTGTGTAGAAGTAGTAGCTGGGAGGCCTGGTTTGACAGAAAGAGTCAGAGCAAAAATGTAGAATGCAAAACAGAGTGTTGAGCAAGGCATAGAAATATAGTCCTAAAACATAATTATTATAGTAATTGAAAATACTCAGATTAAATTTCAAAAGAAAACCATTGCATCTTGATCTGAATGCCATAACTTTCAGAACACACAAAATAGATGAAATATTGAAAAAAACATATCTAAGATTATCAAACATTCCAGAAAGAAAAGAAAAAAAATCATTAGATTTCCTAAGACTAGACAAAGAGATTCTAGACTTTACCATAAGTCACAAAATAAAAATTTAAATGGGTCCTCATCAAATATTTAAAATTCCTGCATGTAATACGAAAGGGAAGCTACATACTATAAGAAAATATGGTGGCATCTGATAAAGGCTCAGTTTAATGGTTTCCTTTGGGTTCCAGGAGTTCTCTGTATATTTTATATACTAGTCATTTTCTTTCTGAAATGAAATTTAGTGCTCCTATGCCCCCCATGTCTCTTGCTTGTTATTTCATTTGATCTTACCATCTATCCATCTATCTATCCCTGTTGAATTCTTGTGGTTGTTCACATTGCTCTGATTTCTTCTCAGTTTTCCAGAGGGAATTAGGGTAAATACTCATGAGATGCTATCCTGAAGAACACTAATTTAGAGAAAAGGAAGTGGATAGGAAAATGAGCAGCAATTTCTAAAACAATATCCAGAATTGTGTTATGTGTCTTGTGTCTTGCTATTTCTAAATTTCTGAGAGTAATTAGTAAGGTGGTTACTCTGTGAATCTCTCAGAATCTGTCAGAGCTTAAAGCAATCCCTAAAGTGTCTTTCTTTCCAGACAAGTCTTTCTTACAAGAGCTAATTCATGGACAATTTATAATTTAGCAATAAGGGAAATCTCTATGTGGCTGTATAGACCCCACACCCTCACACCAATATGTTTATACTCGTCATTCTGTTTTCGCTTGCTTCTCTGAATACTAGTTCTTCAGGGTACACATTTCTCTTCTACTGATACTTCCCCAAATGCTCACTAGCGAGCTCCAAACCCACTTCTCAGCTCTAATCCATATTGTTTCCCAAAATACATTTTCAGAATTTACATCTTTTATTCTTTGTTCTTTCTCTTGGTATCCATTTTATTCAGCTCTATAATACTTCTCCCAAGTTAATTGTATTAGCCATTCATTACCTATTTGTTTCATAATCACACCCTGGATCAACTCCTAAGTATCTCAATTTATCTTTCTCAAAGTTGAATTCTAACTTCAAACAATTCTGGTCTTATTAGTTTTGCCATTTCTGTAAAACTAACTTCTGATGACATTTCAGCTAAGTGACACAGTGGGGGACTCTGTGCCTTACCTCCTCCCTCTGCATAAGATAGCATTAGAACTAACATTTACAGCGGACCAATATCTGATGTGCGAATTAAACCTTAAACTCTCATTTCATTAGGGAAAAAAGAGTCATGTATTCACAGCATGGCAATATAATAGACCTACGTTTAGTAGATACCGAAGAGAAGACTCTTTAAATTTAATTTTCCTTTAAATTATATCTTTTAAATCCATGTGAGAGTTCTTTCATTTCCAATTTCTCTACAAAGCCACTTTACATTACTTCTATTCTAAGCACTTGTAGTTGTCTATGAGATGATCTATCATTTCCATCTTTTTGTCACACACCGGCTCCTGTTCCACACCACTGAAAGATTTTTATGATCATTAGAAGCATTCATTGACTCCCACTGGACAATAAACTAAGGTTACAAATTTCAGCTTGCTTTTTAGAAGTGATTTGAAATATGTCTTGGTTTCAATTTCCAGTGAAATATTTTAACTTGGCTATTTACTTATTTTAAGAATGATTATTCATATATGAATGTTTGGTTATACATCTATTTACTGAAATCAATATTTTGCCTTGAAGGTCTTGGGTTTCCTTTTCTTTCTTTGTTTCTTTGTTTCTTTCTTCGTTTCTTTCTTCTGTGTCTTTTACATTATGTGCTTGATCCCATTCCTTTCCCTGTCCCCTCTATACCTTCACACCATAAACCCTTCTACCATACATTTTCACTTGCCCGAGTTCGTTGCAAAGAGCTGTTGATCTGGATTGATGCCTCTGGTTTCTACTTCAGTATCAATGCTGGGTCCTCACGAGGGCTCTTTCTTGATATCCTGTTGTTGCTCTGTGCTGTGGAGATCCTGTAGATTCGGACCCACATGCTCTAGCAGGTCATAAATGGGGCAGATGTTGGCGTGGGTCAAGTCATAACCTTTGGTCTGGGCCTGGGCAGCTGCAGGATTTGTCCATCAGATGAGAAATGGGGACAGCTCTCCCAGGTTTACAATTTCGGGCCTGCCTCACTCACACATGTGCTGATAAGGTTGACTCTTCCGCTCTTATGACCAGAGGGCCAGCACTCCCACTGCCCCAGGTATCGATGTGTAGGCGCGGCAGAGCAACTCTCCCCTACCTTTGCCACCCCAAGATGGAGGGTAATGCATACAGCTTTCCCATGCGCACAACTTTGGGGCTGGCTCACCCACACCTGCGCTAATAGGGCTGACTCTATTGCCCTGCCCTGGCAAGATGCAGGGCCTGCTCTTCTGAGTGTTGTAGCTGGTGGAGGTCTCCTGCTCTCATGACCACAGGGCCAACTCTTTCACCCATCTCAGGCACTGATGGTCAGGAAGAGGGTTAATTTCAAATCAGTGAATCTTGCTAAAGTTACTTTTGCAAATTGGATTCAAGAGTCTAAAGAATAGGAAATAATGTGGAGAAAATGCTGCAGGAAAAAGTGCACTTACAAGATGAGATTGATGGGAATTCAAGTGATTGCTGCAGGGATTGAAAGGATGGGTAAAAAAATAGATGTATTGACACAATATTCATGGGCAAACTGATATCAGATATTAGTGTGTTATATACAGTAAGACTTAAAATGTGGAACTTTTTAAGCTCACAATTATATATTGAATCAACTACTTAACAACTCACATCATCTTTTCTAAAGTTGAATTCAAATTCCCCAATTTGAGACTTATTAGTTTCTTCATTTCAATAAAATGCACTTCTATTAATATACTTCAGCTTTTCCACCCATTCTGATTTTCTAAGGAGAGAGAATTGTCCTTAGTAAACTTGTACTCTTGAAAACATGAAGATGATGGGATCATTCAAACCCTAATTCTCATCCCCCCCCCATTCATTACATATTAGAAGTAACTATGCCCTCACAATTCCACATGTGAATATGTGTTGTAAGAACATCTAAGAACAGTGACAAAATCAACTGTTACCAATCACTGATGGGTTTCCTATGGATGGCTGGTTCCCTGTTGTTAAATGAAGTAAAGGGATGTTATGATCCTTATCTTGATAAGCTGCTTTCTTGTAAAACTATACTAGTGAAGATATTGCTAATGTGGTTCTACCTGCTCTTAGTAAATACCAGCCCACTTTCTGCATGAACACGATGTGACCACAGGTATCAGCAGTTCACCTGATGCCGCCTTTCCTTTCTGTAGCTCCCGTGTGACTTCACTGCTGTTGTTAAGTCCACCTACCTGAGATGCAAATTAATGCTTTAAGAAATTTATCCTAGAATCCCAGCTATGGAAGGACAGAAAAAGGAAGATGAAAAAAAAGTTCAAGAAAAGATTTAAATGAATTGCGATAAAGAAATGGTGGCCTGTTGCAACAGTATCAACTGGAGTGAGAACACAGGTCTGCATCATCACATGCCAACTAGACACTGACCACAGGCCGCTCCAGTGGGACAGGACAATTCCCTCCAGCCGAGACATTTCCCAAAGATGCCCGACTGCTGATGGCTTCTGTGAAGAGCACTCTCAGGAGGGAGATAAGAGGTCCTTTAATCCTAAAAGGGCACTTGGGTGGTCTACCACAATAACGCATTCTATTTCAAAGTAAAGTTGGGTGACTGGAAATCAGCCTGACCAAGAAATAAGAAGCACTCTACTGGTAGAGGTGACTTGAACAATGTTTCAGACTTTGCTGGTTTTTTGTTTTGTTGTTTTGTTTTTATGGATTTATCCCCCCTGTGTTTCCACACAGGGTGATCACACAGGTGATCAGCCACTAGTTACTGCTCTCTGCGATTCCTTCCACGTGTTGTCATCAAGATTGGCAAAGTCATTTGCAGCTTGGATATTGTGCCTCTTTTTCCTTCACTTCTCAGTTGCTCTTCTCCTAGTGACCATAACATTGTCCTCTTTTGTTTTCTCCTCAGCTGAATTGCTATTGTTCTTTTGCATGAGAAATTCTTGAGTCAGGTGAAGTCGACCTGGTGTATGGGTATGTCAAATTTGAAGACATCAGTAGATTTATGATGAGTATTTGATGAAAAGCAATACCAGCTGGCCAATTACATCGAAATCCTTCCTCTATTCCTTCTGTTGAAATGTTAAGCAGAAAATTATACTGAACCTAGAGCTTTGGTTGGGAAGAAAACAATAAGTCATTTTAAAATTCAGATGTATCATACTCTGGTCCATTTCTCTCTATTTCCTAAGTGTGATTTAGTTTCTTGTAAATCCCACCCATCTTCCATTTCTTAGTGGACTACTCATGGCCTTTTGTTTCCATGTTAGTAATACTTCTCCCCTGCTACTATTGCTTCTTTCCCTGCTCCTTTGCCTCTTCCATTCCCATTGCCTCCACATTTGCTCCTTTTTAGTAATAAGGAGCAAACAAAGAACCGTGCTTAATATTTGGCTCTACGTGGATGTACAGCCCCAGCTTCCCATCCTTCTTAATCCAAAAGAACTACCCTAGTAAGATTTGTTTTAAATAATCTGCCTTGATCTCTGAGCTAAATAAACACTCAGTGCCTGGATAATAGGTATCAGGGTAAGAAAAAAAATGATCTGTAGCTACAAATATTCTCTGTCTCTTGGTCCTCCTGTGTCGGGTTTTCTCCACCCACCTGTTCCTGAAGCTGTGTATAATATAACCCCTTTGAGGCTTCGTATTAATTATGCACTCTTTGGCCTATTAGCTCAGGATTCTCATTAATTAACTTACATCTTAAATTAACCCATTTCTATTATTTTTTATTTTACCACAAGGCTCATGGCTTGTTATCTGTTGCTTCTTGGGCAGCTACCAGACTCTACTTTCTTTCCTCCTCTATCTCTGCTTGGATTTCCCCTCTTGCTATGTTCTGCCCTGCCTTAGGCCAAAACAGGTCCTTTATTAATCAATGGTTATAAAACATATTCACAGCATACAGAGGGGAATCCCACATCAATAATCATGTAACTATATTACATATCATAGAATATGTTATTGATTCAGAGATTAAAAAGAAGTCACAAGAGACTCAAAATTAATGTCTTCCTTAAGGTGATTTTCTTTATGTATTTCATAGTAGCATAATATGATAATTGTTATTACAAAAGTAAAAGGGATAGTAATGGAACTCATATAGTAAATATTTTATTTAGAACAATTCTTTTATTGATTCTTTGATAATTTTGCATCACGAACCCCAATTCCACCCATTTCCTAGTCCCTCTCATATCTGGCATTAACCCTTGCAGCATCCCCCCACAAAGGGAAACGTAAAAAGAAATAATAGAAATACAATAAAAATAAGAGGTGATAAAATATGAATATTAATTTAAAAAGCAAAACAAAAATGAGGAAACAAAACCAAAGCACCAAACAGAAAATACCTCACACCTTGGTCTTTCCTGCTTCTCCGTGTCTTCTTCATTCATCCTACTGACTGACATTGGGAGCAGCTGTGTATCATGCATTGTACCCCTCTGTCCAAACAGCTTTATCTGCAAATATTTATCGTGTAAGGTGTTGTTCATGAGGTTCAAAGCCTCTGGAGTCTGGAATACCATAAATACAGCAAATGTTCTTGACAAAATAAAAACATGAGTATTCATCAATGCAAACCTTTAGGTATGGAGGACTAAAACGATGATATTTGAAGACCAGCTGGTAAATGTGGCTTGACTGAGAATATGAATCAGGCGTGGTGACAAAGAAATCAGAAGGAACTGGACAGTGAGAAAATCCATGTCCTTCACAGGAACACACATACACATCCCCCATTATCAGGTTCTGCCATCAAAGCATGTGGAGTCATAGAGAACAGGCAAGGACACGAGTTGCACTGTGTCACACCCATAATAATGCATTCTCAAATTTAAGGGGAGTTTCTTCTTTTTCTTTTCTTACCCTTTTCTATTTTAAGACTTTGTCTTGAATCCTGACACTCCTCAAAGTTTTTTCTAGTTTACAGAAAATGCTCCTTTCGTCTGACGTAAATCATGAAGCATTTGCATGGCAATTCTGCGTTTTCACCACCACACCGTTGTTTTTCACAAACAGATTTATATTAAGAAGTTTAAGAACAAATTTGTGTCAATTTTCAAACATTTCCAAAGTACTTCAGACACTCAGAAAACAAACATACATTGAAGCTGAATTTTAGCAATTTATCAGTGAAACCAAGCAGGATAAATTTGACTTGTCAGTTCTTTATTTTAGGAGCAGGCACGGAAAACTGAAGGTGTGCAGCCTGCTCTTAAACTCCATGCTGCCATGTTAGACTCCTCATTGACTGCAAATTCGCATAATATATAAAGTTCTAAATATAAAAAAAATTCTTACCACCTCCTGCTAGAAAAGTAGATTCCCATGAGGCACAATCTATGAAGGACAATTCATTTTCTCACAAACATGCGGTTTCCTCTCTCTCTCTCTCTCTGTCTCTGTCTCTCTCTCTGTCTCTCTCTCTCTGTCTCTCTCTCTGTCTCTGTCTCTCTCTCTCTTTCTCTCTCTCTCTGTCTCTCTCTCTCTCTCCCTCCCTCCCTCTCTCGTAGTTTGTTGTTGCTGTTCATGTGTTCTTTTGGTGGTAACTGCTCTCTGTAACAACTTCTCTATGAGAATTAACCATTTTCTTCTCAGTATATCCTATGTCTTTTTAATGTGTCATCATTAAAGTTTAGCGTGGGTATGCATATTATAAACTATATCGTTAAATAGCTATGCAGACGCAAGAGAAAACAAAAGACAAGGAAAGCAACGCTTTCCAAAAGCTTGATGGACTGAAAGTTTGGAATTTTGCATTTCTATCTTGTGCAGAAACTGGACATAAATATTTGTGCACAAAATTTTGTATGAAAGGAAGCACTGTAAATTTTTGAAGCTGTGTATGCTGAAGCAGTAAGGAGTGTATACAATCACCTACAGTTTACATTGAATCATTAAGAACAAAGAAAGAACAGATTGCTTGCTTGGGAGAGGGACAGATGTGTGAGTTTAAAATAAAAATAGTAAAATATTAATAATAGAAGGTAGGTGGGAGGCATGTGCTCGCTCACTGTAAAATGCTTAAAATGCTTTCAAGTTGGCAAGATGCTTAAAAATTTGTATAATGAAATGTTGGGTAGGAGTAAAAAAGGTGAAAAATAAAAGTTAACCACAGAGAATAGATGTAAACAAAGAAACAGTATGGTCTCTTCTAATTCACACGTTAAGTACAAACTCTACTCTTTTCATTCATTTACTTTTCATGCATCTGCTATGACTCAGTGCTATGAGTTGAACATTGCTTACCCCACTTCCACATATGAAAGTAAATTACCATACAGTCAATAAAGTGCTGAGGAGGAGGCTGAAATACCTGTGCTTGCATCTACTTGTCCCTGCTTTGTCATATTAGACTCTAAAAGCTCTTAAACAAGGGGGAAACTGTCTTTCCATTCGAAAGAATCTAGAAAGGTCGAAAAGAACTTAACTGAATATGTCTGTGGAAGAAGAAACTGCTGAAGTTCTCTCTGTATTCTCATTATGACCTGAGTATGCCTGCATACATCAAAGATGTTAACAGAGCTCATGAGTAGGGAGTTTAATGTTGATCCTCGTGTATTTTTAAAGGATAAAAAGTGTAAGAAAAAACATTAAATGGAGTCAACAACCTAGGTATTTTTATCATCCTGAAGCCATTACTTTATTCACATATGATTTTTAAATTATTTAGATGGCAGGAAACTGACTTGAGAATACATTGAAGATGAAAGCATGATTCTGATTAAGTCACATACATTTTCCTTCAGATTTTGGAGATTAGGAAAGACATAAACATAGGTTGACTTGGTTAAAGGGCCTGGAATGACGACTCAATGGTTAAGAGCATTTATTGCTCTTATAGAAGACCTGGATTCAGTTCTCAGCACCACACGATGACGTGCTCCTAACCATCTGCAACTCTAGTTTCATGGTATCAGACATTCTTTTCTAGATTCTATGAGCACCAGTATCCACTTGATGCACTTGCATATAGGCAGGAAAAACTCTCATACACATAAATTAATAAG
Organism: Arvicola amphibius; assembly: GCF_903992535.2. NCBI lineage: Eukaryota > Metazoa > Chordata > Mammalia > Rodentia > Cricetidae > Arvicola > Arvicola amphibius. The sequence continues at coordinate 29,469,078 of NC_052061.1, read as the reverse complement.
AAATATATCTAAAAGGAAAATACACTAAAGTATCACCAACTTGGGGTCCAGTCTCCCAGCAGCACAGGGCTTGAAATAAAAATCCATGGCATCAACATGTACTGGACATTTTTATGTGAGGGGTTAGGGGAAAAGACACACACTCTCTTGATGGTTTCCTTCAGACCTGTTCTTTATTCTTCTTCTGCATCCTGTATTTTTTATTTTCATGGTAGTTTGCTACTCTCATTCTTGATATTTTCCTTCTAACTCATTTTAACACCCTCTTTCTCTATGTTTTCCTTCTAACTCTCATCCTTGATGTTTTCCTTCAAGCCCACTTTAACTCTATCTAACTCTATCTCTATTCTCCTCTTTACAGCTTATATATCCCAGTAAAATCTTTTGGGCCATATAAAAATTACAATTTGGTTACATTCTGTTTTTTAAGTGAATTACAATGAATATTGAACAGTAAAAACACACATCATGTTTTCATAACCTTTACATAGTTAAATATTTTAAGTATTATGAGTGAAAAACAAATTATACCAAGAACTCATGTACATTCATACTCAAGCAACCAGTTATAGATTAACTGTGTGGGCAAGCAAGGTATTCTTCTTGGGTCTTTTACTGGAAGGCTGCATTTTGTAATTACAAAGAAAGGGCCAATTGTTTTATTACTTATCTTGAAAGATAATTTTATAAGGAATCTTAATGGAGTTATAAACCTATACTTTTATATATGAAAAACAATCAGTCAGCTCTGCTTTAAATCTTTAGGGTACATACCTATTCATCAATAGTTTCTTATATCAGGAGATTGGGTGCAGAAATGGGTATAAGGAACTAATCATCACCTTTGGTCAACAACCAATTATAGCAAGGACAGTGCATCAGTTAGTAATAATTAGGCTGCTTTGTTCTTGTTCCCTGACCTTAAAGAGGTCCACATTCTACTCTGCCTCTCTGAAACTTTAGATTGTCTTCTTGGGTTTTTCACCTCAAAATTATTTGACAAAAACTTCTTAATCTAACATTAAGTTACTTTCAAAGCTTTGTTTCAGCTGTGATGCACTCCAAAAACCTGTGAACACATCTCCCAACATTACAGTTTAAAGAATTTAAGATAGCTGGGCAATTAGAACTCAAATGGTATTCTTAATCATTAACCTAAGCCATAGTCTATATGTCTACTCAATAGAAGCTCATGTGTTCTAGCTATGTGACACTTTCTTGTATTTATTCTTATTCATCAAAACTCTGTACAAACTAACATTATGATTATCAATTAGACAATACAGTTTAGGAAGAAATCATGTTGATGACAATCCACAGATATAAATTTGCAGTAGAACCAGATGTCTCCATGAGATAAGCATACTACATACATGTAGTCAGGATCTCTGTACATCAGTAACAGCAGCAAGCATGTAAAGGCACAGTAGAAGCAAAAGACATTCCAGGATCTGTGGTCCTGTTGACTTACCTAAAATGAGATCCACCCATCAGAGATTTTCCTTCCGGTCAGTTGACACTTCAATTGTTCCTCTGACATGGCCACCAGTACTATGGTAAAAAGGATCCAAGTTTACAAGCAGTAAAGAGTATCAGTACTTAGGAAAAGCAGCTAATTCATCAGTCTACTAGTTCAAGACCATGAATACTGGTTTTCTATGTCTTAGTTAATTTCTTTCATAACTTGTGAATTGTTACTAAAAATTAGTGATTGAACACATGCCTTTGTCTCCAATCCACTTACAAATTCTCTAACACCACAGTTAAACACTAAAGGGACCAAATATTTTAATATAAGGTCGTAGCAGAATGTAGGTAATAAATTCCTAAGTGTGAACAACAGTCAGCGACTATCAACATTTCCAAAACCTTACCAGTAATTGCAGAGGACAGATACATAGACAGATGCAAGATAAAAGATGCTGAAAATAAACAAGAAAATTGTTAGTGAGGAATTTGTCTTTAGATTGAAACAAGAACTAAATGTTATAAAAAAGAATATTCATAAATGGGAAAAATAGCTTGCCTTCAAAGCAACATATCAGAAGTAAAATTACAAGCATTGAATGAGTTGAGGCCATGAAGAGAAGGGTAAGAAAAGATGTAATTAGGGATTCATGTCCAATGTTTAATGTTAATAATTGATGTGCAGGTGTTTCATAGAAATAACATAAAATTGGGAAAAATTATCCAATAAATCATCTTATTAATTAAATTAATCTTATTAATTAAAATTAATTAAAATTAATGTGTTTCATATCAAAAGGTACATTGAGGGCCTAGTAGTAGGGACAGGAGAAAAATACAAATGTCAAATACAGGTGGGGTATACAAAAAGAAGATGGACTAACAATGCAGCATGATGTGACTTTGCTGACAGAGAGCTAGTCTCTCATCCAGAGGACCAGAGTTCAGTTCTCTGGTCTGGCAGATCACAAATGTTTCAACTCCAGCTCCAGAGAATCCGACATTAATTCTGGACTCTGTAGGTACCTGCATGCAAGCATGCACACACACACACACACACACACACACACACACACACACACACCATGTACACAATTAAAAATAGCAATAACTCTCCCCCAAATCACTATTCAGCATCAGTTTTAATTTGAAGTAAAAAGAAGTGCTTTCTAATGTTGCAGGGTGAGATGATGTCCAACCCAATTTTCTATTTCTATACAAACCAACAACCACATGTGACAGGGTGAGAAGATATTCTTAGGCACAGTCTGCAAACATTATCTGCAGGTAGCCTGTCTGAGAAATCTACTGGGAAATGTACAGAATAGACTAACACAGTAAAGATGAAGACTTGAGATACAGGTGCCTTCCTCTTCAGACAGAGGCAAAGGTAGTATCTGGTATAATGTGACAATATATATATCAAATACACTAGGAGATAGGCTTGAGAGCAGCAGATCTTTGACCAAAAGAGACAGAAAGGTAGATGCATAAAGGTAACTGCAGAAAGGTAGATGTGAGCTTAGTCATAGCTTTGGAAAATACATTATTAGTAAGGAGGCTAAAAACAATTAGACCAAAATTCTCTCAAAATTATATTAGGTGATGAGTAATTCAGATATTTTTCAAGAAAGGAAACATAATTGTCAAAATTGTTTTAAGAAATTAAGGACAGTTATCACAATGATCATTTATGTATAATAGCCTCTTACATGACTAAACATAATAAATCATAACAATTTACATATATAAAGTATATATAAAGTATTATATGCATTTTAGTAATATGGACAGGCACAGAAGGAGACAGAGAAAGATGGAAGGAGAAACCAGATGAGGGAGAGAGAAAGAGAGACAGAGGAAAACAGAGAGAGCCAGAGAGAGAAAAACAGAAAAAGAAGACAAGAGAGGAAAAGCAGAGAAAAGTGATTGGCATGGGGTGTTAGATATCAAACAAATAAATCATGTTTTCATAGTACCGAGTCAGTACAGGTTTTATATAATGAAAAATAAGGAGTACCTTATTTAGACATATGAAGGCAAGTACTTTAAACACCTTGTGAAAAAGCATCAAGGGATTTTTAAAAAGGTTTCAGGGAGAATATACCAAGTTGGGAAGTGGGTATTGATATCTGCTCTCCTAATAGTAGAATTATGTGATATTTGTCAACCTATATGTTTTTATTATAAAACACTACTCAATATCAGCATACATTATGGCAGTTCAGAGACTGTTGCTAAGGACATAGAAGTCCTGTAGATAGGATTAACTCTTTGGATGGGTTGTTGTGGCTCTTAGTCTTGGTCTTCATCTTTCAGGAAAAATGGCAGACACAGAAAATTTCTTTTTTATAGATAACAATCTTTTTTATTTTACCTACCAATCCCAGTTCCCTCTCCCTCCCTTCCTTCTGCTCCCTCAATCTTCCCCCAACTCCACTCCCCATCCATTCTTCAAAGAGGATGAAGCCTCCCATGGGGAGTCAACAGAGTCTTGCATATCACTTTGAGGCAGGACCAAGGCCTTCCCCATTATATCTAGACTGAGTAAGGTATCCCCCAGTAGGGAATGGGCTCCAAAAATCTAGTTCATGCGCTGGGAATAAATACTGGTTTCATAGCCACTAGCCCCACAAACTGCCCAAGCCACACAACTATCACCCACATTCAGCGGGCCTTGTTTGGTCCAATACAGGTTCCCTACCTGCCAGTCCAGAGTCAGTGAACATGCAAGAGATCAGGTCAGCTATTTTTGTGGGTATCTCCATCACAGTCTTGACCCCTTTTCTCATATTATAGCTCCTCCCTCTCTATGACAGGATACCAGGAGCTTGACCCAGTGCTTAGCTGTGGATCTCTGCCTCTGCTTCCATCAGTTCCTGGCTGAAGGTTCTATGATGACAATTAGGGTAGTCATCAGTCTGCTTACAGGAGAACAGTTAAGGCACCCTTTCTACTATTACGTAGATTCTTAGCTGGGTCATCCTTGTGGATTCCTGGGAATTTCACTAGTGCCAGGTTTCTTGCTAACTCCATAATGTCTCCTTCTATCAACATATCTTTCTTTCTTCTCCTTCTCTGTCCTTCTCCCAGTTTGACCTTCCCAATCCCTCATGTTCTCCTTCCTCCCTCTCCCCTCCCCACTTCCCTTTCATCCGCTCCCCTCCCCTCCACACTCCCAATTTACTCATGAGAACTTGTCTACTTCCCTTTCCCAGAGGGATCCATGTATGTCTCTCTTTGTGCCCTCCTTGTTTCCTGACTTCTATAGTGCTGTACGCTGTAGGCTGGTTATTCTTTGCTTTACAACTAATATCCACTTATGAGTGAGTACATACTGTCTTTGTCTTTCTGTGTCTGGGTTACCTCACTCAAGATGTTTGTTTTTTTCAAGTTTCATCCATGTGAATGTAAATTTCAAGATGTTATTGTGGTTTTTTCTTCTTCTAAGTAACACTCCATTGTTAAATGTACCACATTTTCTTTATCCATTTTTCAGTTGAGGGACATCTAGGTTGTGTCCAGGTTCTGGCTATCACAAATAATACTGCTATGAACATACCTGAGCAAATGTCCTTGTGGTATGAGTGTACATCCCTTGGGTATATGTATAAGAGTGGTATTGTTAGGTCTTGAGGTAAATTGATTCCCAATTTTCTGAGAAAACACCATACTGACTTCCAAAGCTGCTGTACAAGTTTGCTCTCCCACCAGCAATGGAGGAGTGTTACATATGGAATTTCTTTTTATCTTTGTTCATTTGATTATCTCATCTGTAAAATGAAGATAATTTCATAACAAAAATGACCCCATTCTGTAGGTTTGATTGCTTAGAATATTTTTCTGGCAAATTAGAGATGATGTGAATATTATCATTGTTGTATAGAGTTATTTTAAATCATGTGCATATATATAGGCTATTTACTCTATGCCAATTAGCAAAGTTTAGTTACTCTGCCATGTAAATATACTTTAAAATGACAATTTGTACCTAATAAATACATATTTTTTTCACTTTTAGAAAATAAAAAATTACCCACCAGATTTTAATTATTTATTTATTTTACATTTGGACCACAGTTCTTCCCTCCTCTTCTCCCAGTCACTTTCCTGACCTATTCTCTGCCTCCTGCACATCCACTCCATCTCCATTTCTATTCAGAAAACAGCAGACCTCCAATATCAACAATAATATATAATATCAACAAAAACATGACATATCAAATCGTAATAATTCTAAGAATTTTGTATTAAGGCTGGGGAAGGAAACACAGTATGAGGAATAGGATCCCAAAAGCAAGTAAAGGAGTTGGAGACAACCCCTGCTCCCAATGTTAGGAGTCCCCTAAGAAGAGCAAGCTACACAACTGTCACATATATGCAGAGCCTAGGTCAGCCCCATGAAAGCTCCCTGGTTGTCAGTTCAGTCTCTGTGAACCCCTTGCAGTCCAGGTTAATTGATTTTTTTGTTTTTGTTTTTTCTTGTGATGTCCTTGACCCCTCTGTCTCCTACAATCCTTTCTTCCTCTTCAGCAGGATTTCTGAGCTCTGCCTAATATTTGACTGTATTTCTCTGCATCTGTTCCATCAGCTACTGGATGAAGCCTTTCTAATCACAGTTGGGCTAGGCACCAATCTATGAGTATAGCAGAACATCACTGGGCATCATTACACTCACATTTTCCCTCCAGTCCTGTTTGGTTCTATCCTAGGTCTTTGGGCTATCTATCCTCTGGGTCCTATTGCTACAGTGTCAGGGGTGGGTTCATTCTCCTGGCATAGCTCTCAGGCTGGGTCCCACAATTTCTATGCCACCCTTACCCAGTCATTGGCTGGCCACTCCCACAATCTCTGTGCCACCCTTACCCCCAGCACATCTATTAGAGAGGGCAGACTGTATATCGAAAGTTATGTGACTGGGTTGGTGTCCCAATCCCTCTACTGAAATTTTTGCCTGGTCATAGGAGATGGTCAGTTCAGGCTATATATCTGTACTAGCTGGAGTCATCCTTGTAGGTTCTTGGGAGTTTTCCTTGCACCAGATCTCTACCTGACCCTGAAATGTCAGGTAGAAAAATGACCCTTTTCCAGTCATTTTTATACTATCCCCCCACACACACCTGATCCCACTGTTCTCACCCATCCACAGTCCACCCATGAAATCTTTTCTATTTGTCCTTCTGAGAAAGATCCAAGTGTCCCTCTTAGATCTCCAAATATCCTCCTTGTTACCTAGCCTCTCTGGTCTGTGGTCTATAGCATGGTTATCATGTTTGTTTTTCTGGGTCTGGGTTACCTCATTCAGGATGATTTTTTTTCTAGTTCTGTCCCTTTGGTTTCAATTTTCATGATGTCATTATTTTTAACTGCTGAATAATACTTCCTTGTGTAAACATACCACATTTTCTTTATCCATTCTTCCCAACTAGATAATTATAGGACAAAATTAGAAGCTGAAAGAATAATGCCTATAGTATATGACTACAGAACATTAGCAAGTCTGTTATTTTTTTAAATCAAAACCAGACCCGCTCAGATATAGCAAGAGAAAAATAATTTTATTCTTAACTCTGAAATTTCTGTAATTTCTTATTTTCCATAATGGACATATTTTACTTTTATAATTGTAAATAAAACTTGGATTTTTTAATGCAAATGAACTTTGGAAGATAAATCGGGCTGTCATAGAGAGAAATGATGTGAAGATTAAATGAGGAATAGAAACATCTGGCGTTGTCAGAGAAAACACTGACTTTTTCCAAAGGTAGCTCTGGAAAGCAAGGTGACTTAACTAGCTTTTTCTAATCTGGACTCCTGTTATGGGCTAACATGCAGTTACTTGTGCTTATCTACGATACTGGGAGAGACTGCTTTTTCAAGATACACCCAACAAGAGAAAAATATATACCCCAAAGCATTAATCATAAACATCACGATAAGCCAATGTTGAAGATGTAGTAAGTTTTTTAATTTGATAATAAAATGAATGAAGACTATTGGAGTAATAACTCCATGCAGCTTACTGTCTTTTTACTTCAGGCATAATATGTAAGACAACCCCTAGGAAATCATGATTTTTTTTTCTAGTTACAAACTTTCAACCCCATACTTACCTGGGAACTGTTGAAACATGCTACCAAGCACCAAGAAGAGACACTATTATCCACAGGTGTTTTCTCTGAACCTCCACAGTCTTCTGATTTGCTTCTTTTTATTAATTCCTAGTCCTTACCACGCTGACCTTCTTTCAGTAGGTCACTCTTTATTAGTGACTAAGTCAAAGAATGGACGGTAGAAGACCCTCAGTGGATGTTTTTATTCATTTATTATTCAAAACAGCATGAGATAATATGGCTGCTAAGTATGGATATAGTTCACAAATGCTTTAGTTATATGCCACATGTGTCTTTTTCCTTTTTGGTTTTTCAAGACAGAGTTTCTCTCTGTGTAGCTTTGGTGCCTATCTTGGAACTAGCTCTTGTAGACCATGACGGCAGTGAATGGAAGGAGGGAGTGGGAACCTGGGGGGAATGGGAGGAGGGGAGGAAGTGGGAACTTGGGGAGAATGGGAGGAGGGGAGGGAGTGGGAATTTGGATGGGTATGTATCATGAAAAAAGAATGTTTTCTTTTGAAAATAAAAGAAAATAAAAGCAAAATCAAAAACTATAAAACTAAGGAAACTGCTTAAACATTGAAACATGGAATCTGTAGTCACCTAACCTATGTTCTCTGGCCACGGTCACTCGAAATACCTCCAGAACAAATTATTTCTCTTTAAGACAAGAGCTACAGTTTTTATTTTGGCAATACAGACCAAAAGGTGTCACAGAACAGACTTGGTTTCTGATTCAGGTGCTACCAGTTGCTAAATGAGAAGCCCAAAAGTGACTTTCTGTACTGCATCCTGTATCATATTTAAAATAACAGCAAGGTGTGCACGACGCACTGCAGGTAACCACTCAGTTCATATTTATTCAGTGAATGAACTCAGCAGAAGACTAAATGAAATTGCCTATCTATTTCACATGGCAGGGGTGTTCAGGTGTTCACTTCCCAGCTCTATACCTTTTTCAATTTAACCCGAGGATGAGTCCACTGACTTGGCAAGAAGGTGTACATGTTGTCGCGTTTTGACAGGAGTAAAGCCATATGACTTTTCTACTTTCCAGCAGAATTCAAATAGAAAGAACCAAGTGAAATGAGACGAGCAATTTATTAATCCATTTCACAATGGGCCCATAGTACATTATCTTGGAGGTCCTTTAACAAACAGAAATTAATTTCTAAACCCACAAGTTGTTGGCATATTGATAGACTCCTTAATTACAGGGTCTTTGGTTCAGAAAATAATGATTGATTATTTTAGTCTCTGTTTCACTTAGTTATGGATGGGACCTTGAATATTTGCACAGACAAATTAGTTCAAAGTTATTATGATTAATAAGTGTAAGAGACAGGAAGTCTGAGCTATTGTAAAATCTGAGACATTGAAAATAATTCTCCAGGGTGTCTGGGAAGTGTTGTTTTGCGACAGACGACAGGAAATTGGGAAACTGAAATACACTTGTGTTCATTTATTATACAAATATTTGTACTTGATGCTTACTAATCAACAAACATGGAAGTGGCCATTAAAGATAAAATGTTGGATAAATTTCCAAGATGATCAGTGCCAAGGAGAAAACCAATTCTTTTCTTTTTTCTTTTTAAAACGTGTTTTATGTATTTGAGTGCTATATTTGCATGTATGCCTGCATGACAGAAAAGGTCATCAGATTCCATTATAGATGGTTGTGAACGACCATGTGCGTAGAATTGAACTCAGGACCTCTGGAAGAGCAGTCAGTTTTCTTAACCACTGAGCCATCACTCCAGCCCTTGAGAAAACCAATTCTGAAATAAAAAAAAAAAAAATTCAGTGTGATGATAGAGGAAGAAAGTGCCTGGATAGGACTCAGAAGGGTGTCACATATGGCAATTTTATCAGATTGCTCCAAAGCAAACAAACACAGGCTGCCTTACAGCGAGCAGGACTTGAGAGGAGGCTACAGAAAAGAACTGGTGGGAAGGCAGGGAAGACACAGCACTCTAGGAAACACAGCAAGCCAAACAGGAAGACAGAGAAGCTGCACTGTGCTAAATGACAACATTCAGGGTCTTGGTTCTAGAGAAAAAAATAGCAATGGATGAATAGCAAGGTAAAGGCTGGGAGATGAACTTTCCTCTTGAAGTTTGTAAAGAAGCAAGGAAAATAGTCATGGCTAAATTTTTATTTTTTTTTAATTCTTTGACAATTTTTTTATAAAGATATAAAGAATTTTCATTGGTTTTAGTCACATTATCCTCCCACCCCTCTCTTTCTGAAACTCTTCTACCCAACAAGGCCTCTTGGATATCTTTTTATTTTCGCACTCTCTTTTCATGAGCCACTGAGTTTAATTATGTGGTTTATGAGCATATGTGTGAGCTTTTTCACTTGAGATGGGCAATGCACCAATAAAGAAAATGGCATCTTCTCCCCCAAGAAACCATTAAAAGCCCATAGCACTTAGGAAATGTTGAGTCTTTGTGAGGATCTCTCCCACGCACGATGTAATATTGATAGACCAAATCTCATACGTTTCTAATACAGGTAACCACAGCTGTAGTGAGTTCATGGGGACAAATGCCATGCCATGTCCTGAAGACACTGCTCCAACGCAGTGACTCTTACATTCTTTCTACTTTCTATGTCTTGGTGTTCTCTGAACCTCTTGACCATTCTGGTAGCAGCATGATAATCTGAAGATGGCTTAAGCTGTATCCAGAATGCTATTGTGCAAACGCAAGATAAATAGTATGCCGAGGTAGACTCTGAACTCTAAAGATGCAATGGAAAGACGCAAAGCAAAGATGGTGCTAAGGGTTCTATCTGAAGAGACTGGACACAGGTAAAACTAGAGGATATCCACAAGCTATAGAATTCAGTAGAGAAAATAATACTGATGGGCTGGTTAGATTTCCCATTAAATGGGATCAGGATTCATGCCGTACGAATATTATTTCCTATCATGAATAATGAATTCTTTACTAGGCAGCACACAACAAATTATTTGACAAAGAAACTCTTCATTTTCAAAAGTAAAGACAGATTTTTTTCTCAAAGCTGTTCCTATTATAGATCTTTTAAAAAATGAAAATAGAGATGAAGAAATTGATTAGTGGTTCAGAACACTCAGTGAACTCGCAGAACTCCCAAGCACACATGTTCAGTAGGGCACAAATGTCTAAAACTCTAGTTCTGGGGGATCTAACCCCTTCTTCTGACCACAGTAGATCATATATAATGCACAGTCATACTTATACACATAAACTAAAAAATACATAATTTTGAAAAGACATGCTATTTTAAACTTTGCCTTACAATAAGGGAAAACACTGTTCACAATAATTTCTATAATGGTTGTTCCTTATTTTAATTTTTCACTTATTAAGAAGGAACGAAGACAGCCCCTTCACTCAGAACATGAAGTTATTAGGAGAAAGTTTAGTCAGAGAACAGAAAGTTGTTGGAACATAGCTTCTCCTGAATTGGGGAGCACACTCAAATTTGTATTTTAAGTTAAAACAAAATGTTATTTTTTAAAAAAAAATTATTAGATTTTTAAAAAATACCAATCCAAGTTCCCATTCCCTCCTCTCCTTCTATTCCCTCCACACACCCTCCCACTCCAACCCCTCTAATCCTCAGAGTGGGGAAGGCACATTGTTTTGTGGAAGGTCCAAGGCCCTCCCTACGATATCTGGGCTGAGCAAGGTATATATCCAAAGAGAATAGGTTCCCAAAAAACCAGTACGTGCAGTAGGGATAAATCCTGGTGCCACTACCACTGGCCCCTTAGGCTGCCGCAGCCATGTAACTGTCAATCACATTCAGAGGGACTAGTTTGGTCCTATGCTTGTTCCTTCCCAGTCCGGCTGTAGTTGGTGAGCTCCTATTAGCTGACAGACTGTTTCAGTGGGTGTACCCATCATGGTCTTGACCTCTTTGCTCATATTTTCATTCCTCCCCCTCTTCAACTGTACTTTGGGAGCCTGTTCCACTGCTCCAATACAGGTCTCTGCCTCTGTTTCCATCAGTTGCTGGATGAAGGTTCTATGATGATATTTAAGATATTCATCAGTCTGACTACAGGGCAAATCAAGATTGGGTCCCCTCTCCTCTTGCTTAAAGTCTTAGTTAGAGTCAGCCACAAAATATTATTTTATTTTTCATAAATTATATTTTCTTTTGTTAATATGAGTCAATAAAAATTATAGGAAAATGAGGTGGTAGCTTCAGTATAACTTGGTGTGACTTCCATGTTCTCTCAATGGCCAATCTTTGACATGTGGCTTGACTTCTCTGGTATCAGATCTTTGGTATGGAAGTTAAAAGAAGCAGCGGTGGCAACAGATAGATTACTGGATATGTAGTGAAAAGTAGCTCCGGATAAATAATGGGAAAAAAAATCACTGGAAAAACGTTTACTACAAGGTGTTGCAGGTACTGCGTATTAAGAAGTATTCCACAAATTGAAAAAAAAAAGCAAAACTCAGAGAAGCAAACTCCATGCCCCGAAAAAGCAGAGATCTTCTTTTAGCTTCCTGCTGTAACACTCTTAGTATTAGCTTCTGCAGAGAATCTTTAAAAAAATTAACTTTTTATTGATTTATTTTTGTGGATTTCCCATCATGCATCTCAGTCCTACTCATCTCGCAGTCCGTTCACATTTGCCCGATGTGGGATTCCCCTCTGTGTGCTATGAAGATGTTTAACTGTTATTGGTTAATAAAGAAGCTGCTTCGGCCTATAGCAGGGCAGAATGTAGTCAGGCTGAAAGAGATGTATAGAGAGAGTAGGAAGGGTCAGGGTGACACCATGTAGCTGCCAAAGGAGAAAGATGCCTCTGCCGGAAACTTTTCAGTAAGCCACAGCCTTGTGGCAATACAAAGATTAATTAAAACGGGCTAATTTAAAACATAGGAGATGGATAGCAGCCGGGCAGTGGTGGCGACGCCTTTAATCCCAGCACTCGGGAGGCAGAGGCAGGCGGATCTCTGTGAGTTAGAGGCCAGCCTGGTCTACAAGAGCTAGTTCCAGGACAGACTCCATAGAAACCCCATCTTGAAAAACCAAAGAGAGAGAGTGAGAGTGAGGGAGAGAGAGAGAGAGAGAGAGAGAGAGAGAGAGAGAGAGAGAGAGAGAGAGAGAGAGAGAGAGAGAGAGAGCAATATACTTAAGCTATTGGTCAAACAGTGTTTTGTAATTAGTGTAGTTTCTGAATGATTATTTGGATCTGAGCAGTCGTGAAAAAAACAGTCTTAACATAGAGTAGGGAACCCCGATGGTTCCTTGGTCTGGAGAGGGAGGAGGGGTATGGGTGGAGGGGAGGGGAGGGAAGGGGGAGGAGGAGGGGAGGCGATGGAAATTTTTAAATATAAAAAAAAAACCCATAAAAAAACAGTCTCCATTTACATCTGACCTCTACTGTTGGAGTGAGAGAATTTGTTGGAGGAGGGGCTGCTTGTTCCTGGCAGCCTAACCCGAAACAATCACACAAAAACTGTATTAATTAAATCATTGCTTGACCCATTAACTCTAGCTTCTTATTGGCTAACTCTTACATCTTAATTTAACCCATCTCCATTCATCTGTGCATCACCACGAGGCTATGGCCTACCAGCAAGGTTTCAGTGTGTCCATCTCCAGCGACAGCTCCATGGCTTCTCTCTGACTCCACCCTCCTTTCTCCCACATTCAGTTTAGTTTTCCCCACCTAGCTCTGTTCCCGTATAGTCCTGCCATAGGCCCAAAGCCAAAATTATCCTTTATTAACCAGTGATATTCACAGCATACAGAGGGGAATCCCACATCACTCTACCCTTGCAACCCCCTGCCAACAAAACAAAATAAAATTTAAAAGAAAGAAAAATCTTGGTAAGAAAGTTATAATGTGACACAGCTGAGTCATAAAGTATACCCTTCAGTTCAAACAACTTTTTAATTATTTATTTTTTAAAACAATTTTCTTTTATTTTACATACCAATCCCAGTTCCCATACTTCTCCTGTTCCCCCACTTTTCTTGTAGCCCACCACCTATCCACATCTCAGAGAGAGTAAGTCTTCCCATAGGGAGTCAATAGAATCCACACATCACTTTGAGATAGGACCAACACTCTCCCCACTGCATCTAGGCTGAGTAAGGTATCCCTCCAAAGAGAATGGTCTCCAAAAAGCCAATTCAAGCACTAAGGATAAATTCTGTGCTCACTGTCGGTGGTTCCATAGACTGCCCTAGCCACACTTGTTAGGGTTCATTGCAATGAGTCATTGGTCTTGTTGGAAGGCTCTGGTTTCAGCTATGCTATTGATACTGGACCCTTACTAGGACTTTTCTGGGATAACCTGGTATTGGACTATGTCTTGGTGATTCTGCAGCTTTGGATATGCAGGTGCAGCCCCTTTACATGCACCAGCAGATCACAGATTGGGTGAATGCTGGAGTGGATCAATTCATAACCCTGGTTCTGAGCCTGGGTGGTAGCTGGGTTGGCAAGACAATTTTATGTACTGTGACCTTCAAAGAAGGATGGAATTTAATTCAGCCACTTCATGCCTCTGACCTAGAGATAAGTTGCCTCTGATCTTGATTTGCTTATAAATTCATTCATTCACGAAGGTGAAATAACATAATTGGCACTTTTTGACAGTGCTCCAATGAAACAATGAATATACATTTTACAGGTGAAGAAATTAGGGTACCACAAGGGAACTGAGACATTTGATTTGGGTTCCGCAAAAATTAAATCTGCATTTTGTCTTTTTCCTCAGACTTTTGTCCTGAAGGTTGTGGGCCTTTGGGGATAATGTAGATAATAATATCTAAGTAATTTGTCAATTCTACACTTTATTTATGCTGCCTGGCTCTGGTCTGAGTGGGTGTGAAACCAGAAACCTCACTCATCGCTGAAGCCCATCAATCATTCAATCCATCCTTGTCCTCCATCCGCAGACAAGAGATAGCTAGTTAGGGTAGCTCCAGAAATGTGTGTTATCATTCACAGAAGACACAGCATGTAAATATGGCTGTACAAGATGCATGCCTTTAAACAAAAATGAAATTGTTTTGCAATAAAGAGAAGTAATGATTATCAGGGTAAGGACCATGAAATAGTAGATTGAAAATAAAATATGCTTTTATTAAGTCTCCATTTCTGTGTTGCAGTAAAAGGAAATGAATAACAAACCACAGAGCTAGGGGCTGGGAAAATATTGCCATGGGTGAGTTCTAATGACTTGACTATGAAACAAAACCCCAGCTTTGTAGATGGCTTCATATATTGGTGAAATCAGAATAAATGTTTAGGTTTTCCATTGACCTGACATGTAGTGCTTATTTATTCCCTGACTTTAAGCTCCAGCTGGACCTTTATAGTTTTCTCTTTTGCCCTAATCTCTCTTGATTTCATTTTAAGAAGTACTTAGCTATTGCTAGGCTCAAATAAATCCTTGGATTCATTAGGATTCATTGAGATTCTTTAATATGGTGTTTTAAATAATACCACAATTAACATTCTTTGTGCTTATGCTTTTATTCTCTGCTAATCTCTTTTGTTTCACCTTCATGTGCTGCCTGGAAGCTATCATCGTCAATTTCAAAGGTTATATGCACATACATATATATTTATTTATATGGTATATTATAATTCTGGGCAAGATTCGGATGATTTTTGTTTTGTAGGTCACTGCAATGTCATATCCATTCTGAAGTGTTTCAGAAACCATGCTTTGTGCTAGATTCAGAATGTTAATTTCCCTTCTCTACTATCCTTTAAAAAATCTCATTCCTAGTGTCTTGATGAATTTATAAATCAGGCTTTAAGGTTTTATTAAGTTTCAGGTAATAGCAAATTAAAATCTCATTCACAGATGCTCCATTAATTTCATTTGCTATCAATAGATGCAGCTACATGTCTCAATACATTTGAATGTGTCCTATAAAAACACATTAATAATGAATTCCCAGCAAGAAATATAACACATTGTTTTTTAAAGCATATTTTAATGAGGAATATTTTTAATTCATGTGTTAAATACATAATCTAAATTATCAAAATGTGGATGTATAAATCATAGAAAATTTAGAAATGAACTTTCAAGTTTGTATATGTAAAGTTTTCATAAGAATCATTCTATTTTTCTTGTGAATGTGTGGATTTGAATAGTTGCTAGATAGGCATCCACACATATTATTGGTTTCTAACTATGTCATAATTAGTTTGTCCTGAATGTAGTACTTGTTCTTTTTTTCCCCCTTAAATAACTAAAACTGTTACAGTAGTATGCATTAATTTCATTTGCTATCAATAGATGCAGCTACATGTCTCAATACATTTGAATGTGTCCTATAAAAACACATTAATAATGAATTCCCAGCAAGAAATATAACACATTGTTTTTTAAAGCATATTTTAATGAGGAATATTTTTAATTCATGTGTTAAATACATAATCTAAATTATCAAAATGTGGATGTATAAATCATAGAAAATTTAGAAATGAACTTTCAAGTTTGTATATGTAAAGTTTTCATAAGAATCATTCTATTTTTCTTGTGAATGTGTGGATTTGAATAGTTGCTAGATAGGCATCCACACATATTATTGGTTTCTAACTATGTCATAATTAGTTTGTCCTGAATGTAGTACTTGTTCTTTTTTTCCCCCTTAAATAACTAAAACTGTTACAGTAGTATGATAAATCACATCTACCTGATAAGAATTCCATCTGGACTGAATGAATATTCCGAATAGTCTCCATGGTAGACTATTACTTTTTTTTCCTTTTGTATGCTTTAGACTCAAAATTGAAGGATATAAGCATTCCCACGTAAAGTAAAAAGCCAGGAAAATCCAAGTTTTCGAAACTAAGGTTGTCAAAAGGAAGGAGAGGTGACGGACGTTACTCCTGAGTAGATGTTGCTAGCGCAGACTGTCATAGAAGTTGAGATGACAGTCTCTGATTGAGAACAGCTCAGAATGTGTGATCAGACCAAGCGATTCGAAAACAGAGTGCAGCCTGAGAAGGAAGGCGTTTCTGTGAAGACACAAAGGCTACCTGGCAAGGGAGGCTGTTTCCTTTACCTGGTTCTGCAAGTTTGGTTCGATATGATCAATAGGGTCATTTTCTTGTTCTTTTCCTAGATCACAGCTGTAATTCTCTGGAATTCTTAGGCTGGAAGACCAGATCATTTTATCCCCCTAGAAAGGTTTGTAATCCTGCATGAAATTAACCTAGAGGTTAGTGATTCAAGGTCATAGAATTCTGAATTGGACTACTTCTGGCAGATTTATTTGTTTGGCAACTAGATGCCAAGTCAAGGAAATTAGCCTTGAAATAAAGAGAGCAAAAATTAACCAAAAATTAGATAATGAAGAAAATTAGGCCTTGTTATAGGTTGAAATACATCTCCAGAAAATCCTGTGGTGATTATAATCTCTGCTGCCTCAGAACGTGAACTTGCTTATAACAGGATCATTTCAGGTATAATTAGTTCCCACGTCTGTGAGTGGTGCAATTTATAGAAGGAGAGAAATTTAAGACAGAAAGGTGCACAGGGAAAATACCATGTGAAGACGGGGCATACAGTAGTGTGACCTAAAGAAATTCCAGAATGTTGGGAAAGGTTCTATTCTTCCCACTGTTTCCATGGAGAATACAGCTTAGTGAATACTGCAATAAGATATATCACTCCAAAAACAATGATTAATTTTTTTCCTTACTTGTTTTCTTGACACTCAAAATGTAGTTCAATTCATGAAATTCTTCTTGCCTCAGTCTCTCAACAGGTAGGATTACAGGTGTGAAACTATGAGACACTACAACTGGCCAACTTTTTTTTTTTGGATTTTGCTGGCTTGCATTTTGGTTTTTGAGTATTGAAACAGGGTCTGATGTAGGCCAGTCCTAATTCTCATCCTTCTGCCCCCAAAATGCTGGGGTTACAGGCATGGAGCATCAAATGTAGCTGAAAGTTTCATTTTCTAATCTGGCTACTTTAGTCACTGTATGACTACATTATCTTTTCTGATTAATAGAGGCCTGAAATGCAGGAATCCTGATTACTGGCCATTTGTTATGTTCCATTTTATTTAAGAAAGAGACCTAGAAAAACTCTTATATTAGAAAAAGGTTTTTTCATTTTAATTTAATATGGGTGCATTAAACTTTGGGGACAGACAATATCTAAGGATACATTATCAACAGCAATAGAAAATTGTTTCTTCTACATATGTCAGTACAATGGTCCTACTGGTCATTTTCTCTGTATAGTGGTTCCAGTTAAGACTAATCCTGAAGAGCCAACTGGACATCAGCTTCTTTCTTGTAAAATAATATACTTTTTCCATACTTGCACATATCTTGAAAGCAATATTGTAAATTAGAACATTTTAGGATAATGAGAAATGAGAATGCAACCTTTTGATTAATTTTTTGTTCCATAAGAAGATCTTCTGTGTTTAAAAAATAATCTTATATTTTTGCAGTTAAAATGTGTGTTATTTGAAAGAGAAAAACAAAAAAATGAATGTCGAACATTTACTCTTTAGGTATGCAGATAGATGACAAATGTGTTTAGTTAGGATGGAAAGTATAGACCAGAGAACAAACAGGAACAGCAAAATACAGGGGAATCCCTTGGGTGAAGAGGACAAGCATAACATTTTCCTCTAATGGTCTCTTTATATGAAAGTGGGCAGTGATGGTACTTGGCAACCAAAGATTAGACTGGTTCCCTTCAACTCTTTGGGGATTAAGGGAATGCTGGAGGCTATATTTTGGTAGAAACATCATTTAAGAAGTTCCTATAGAAGGTGAAATCTTGAGATAGAACTTGCTTACATAGGCTAAAATGAACCAAAAAGTGATTGGTAGAAAAGTCAGCTTTCATCCCCATGTACTCTAAAGACTGTGGGAAAGAGAAGTACCAGCCCATATCCTATACAGGGAGCGGTGCTTGTGAGAAATCCCAAGACACATTACAGAATATCTAAGATCGTCTGACGAAACCATTCCCATGAGCCATTGACAAGGCTGGAAATAGAGTGAAAGAACAAATAATCATTAATCCAAGATGAGTGCAAAGGTTTTAGAGAAAGAATACCAAGATGCTTGTTTTAGGAAGATACAAGAACAGAGAGAAAGGAGAAAACAGCAAAGGATCCAGGATGAAATAGCAAAGGAACACAAAGAAAGGAACTGAATGAGAATCTTGTCAATTTAATGGGGATTAGAACACCATGGAAGTACACTTCTGGGTCTAGAAAGATGCCCCCAGAAAGTTTTAGTACAGTAGAAATGCCTACCCTGAGTGTGGCTGACACCATCCCATGGATTTGTGTCCCACGGTGTATAAAACTGAAGCAACACAAGCCATGGACTTTATCCCCGATACTGACTGTTGTTGGACCCCAGGCAGGGTATTATGGGAGCCAAGCATCTTGAAATCCAGGGTCATGCTGAACCATCCCTGTCCCTCCCTGACCCTGGGATGGCTTCTTCTGCCCCTCTCAGGAAATTGTAGCAGGAGAGCTGGCATTGTCCCTGACCCCATGGGAGAGCTGAGCCCAGCACTTGAGAGAGATGGCCCCATCCTGCACCATGGTTGTAGGAGAACTGGCCTGGATGCCATGGGCCTAGGAGAGCTGGCTTTGCCCCTCACCACCTAGACCCATGTCCTGGGACTTGGGTTGGGCCACCCTAACAGCTGCCCGTCTTTGAACTGCTGGAGTGCACAAATGGACTGGTCCTATAGAACATTAACCACAGAGTCTCAATGACTCTGGGCAACAGCAGGATATCTGAGAAGAATTTGGATGAAGGCACAGACCGGTGATGAGGGTATGCCAGAGGCCTTGAATCAAACCAATGACTCATTGAAATGAACATTTTGTGATTGTGTTGATTGGACAAAAGGGGTTACTACGTGCCATACCACAGCTCCTGATGCCACTAGGACGAATGGAGAGGAGTTGGAAAGATGGAGGAGGGAGGTAGGTTTTTTCTTTTTTGATTTTTGTTATTTTGTTTTGTTTTTAATTTATTTGGGAGCCTTAATTTGATGGGCTGCTATGGAAGTACTGACAGATGAGTGGGATTAGGGTGCATGTAGGGTGTGAAACATCCAAGGAATCAAAATAAAATTATGCAATAAAAATTGAGCAAACACACTGTTTATAAGCATTAATTTGTCTGGGCTTCTTTATTGGTATTGCCATGTAACCAGCTTCTTCATGTTTCTGTCATCATGCCTTCTCCATCAGCATGGACTGTATCCTTAAACTGGGAGTCAGAATAGGTTCTTTCTCTTAGGTATTTATCACTGGGAGTGGAGTGGGAGTAAGAGCCTTCCAATCTGGTGAGTAAAACTGCATAGAGGGTGTGTGCTGTCTAGAGGTTAGAGAGGGGGTGGCATAGTAAGGCACAGGCTCCCCAATTCGATCACTTGCCTCTGCATTCTTTCCTGGTAAAAATCACATCTAAGAAAACACACAAGCAAGAAACATTATGGACTCAATGGGTTATATTTAGGAAAGTATATGTATATGTATAAAGTATATGTATATACAAATACACATATGCTTTCAATAATATTGGCAGAAAAGGTGGTAATGAACTTGAAAAATGGGAGGGGCTCATGGGAGGGTTTTGATGGAGGAAAAGAAAGAGAGGAATATTGTAATTAAAATACAGTTTCAAAAATAAGCAAAAAATAAAAGTTAAAAAATCAGAAGGGCTAACCGGAATAACCGAAAAAGATATATTAAGCTAATTAGAAATCTTTGATATGTTAAATTTCAAAGAAAGTATTGTCACTTAAGCAATGATAAATCTTTGGGTTATATTTCTATAAATATGTCATTCATGTGTTTGAAACGTTATGGCAAATCCACTGAACATAATATCACAGCTCTCCTAGATAATCCACTAGGGGAGCAGTGTAAAGTGCAGTATGTGAAGAAAGGCATTCGTGGGAATCCTTTCTGCCCCCTGTGTTTTGCATTCTAATGAAGCTCACCCACATTCCCTAAGTGGAATCCTAATGAAGGAGGCTTTTCCCTTTCTCTTTGAACATGTTCAAGCCTTACTGAACTGTTTGAAAATTCATTATATTTTATTTAACACCCCCCACACCTTTTTGTAAGAAATAAGAAATCCCTGATGGAAGACTAGAATTGGCGGTTCGGGAATTGTACTCAGCAACATGAAGGAGAAGTTTTAAAACAAATTTTTTTAAAAAAATTAATGGACAGCCAAGTCAAGAAACCAAACAAGGAGATGGTACTCTGTGGACCAGGCCAGCATCCCATGCACACACATGTCCAAGTATTCCACATCCATGTATTGATGTGTGTGTCATTCAGGTCATGGCTGCCTACTTCCAGAGAAGCATATACCTTGAAATAAGGTTTATCTGCTTTTATTAATAAAGAATGCACATGGAAAATTACATAAGGAAATTTTTGGGAGCAGAAAAAGTAAAAAAGTAAGCAATTCAGAAGGGCAACAGAACAGAAAGTTGCAGTTAATTATGATTTATCAACTTATTAACTTGCTAAGCATTGTAACAAAGCAAAGAACAAATTTAATTTTAAAAAACATTAGAGTAGCAAAGTTGTCTAGATGAAAACATGAGCTTAGGAAATGTATTAAAGCCTGGGAAATCACACAATTTTTACAGAAATAGCTTAAATGTCACCTTTTAATTCAGTAGTCATTCATTTAACATGGGTGTAAGTAGAGACAATACAAAATAATAATAAAATATCATTCCCAAGAAAATTGTTATTAAACAAAGTATATTTTTTGACAAACTTTGTATAGTATTTGCAAAAAAAGGAGGAGGGGGAGAAGGATGAAAGGAAGAAAGAAAAGAAGAACGAGGAAAAAGCTTTCATGGCCATAACTTTGTATTGTTCTCTGCCTACCAACTCTCTGCAAATTATGGTCTTCTTGTATATTATGCAAGTAAAATTAAGCTACAAAATGTATCATATTCCCTACTTTGAAATTTACAAAACAAAATCACATAGAAAAGTTGTTTCGTAATCATCTATATAATACGTGCCAGCACAGCTACGTTAGTTAAGTCTGATTGTATAATGTGCTCAAATTGAATTACAACCTCAAACTTCCCTGGCATTGCTCATTGTCATGTGATGCAAGAATGAAATCACAGTGGGACATGAACCAGAACACACTTCCTCGGTCACATCCTGCCTGCTAGGGTGTTAGCTCTCAGGTAGTAGTCCTCCTGCATCAGCCATCCCAATTTCCGAGTGGATTGATGATCAGACAAAGGAGAGCAATGGTTGTCTCCCTGGACATGTATGCTTTAAGGCCTAAAACTTTTAAACACTCTTCGCCCATTTCTTGGTGAGGAATAAATTTCCACAGGCCCTCTTGGTTTTAGACCTAAGTCTTGTCCTGTGTTCCCATGGCAGAGCCAACTGTGCTCCCATCAGACCTCACGTTTTCTTAATATCATAAAATCACACATGTATTGCTACATACGTTTGCCATTGTAACAATGGTTTTTCAGAAGTTAGCATATAATTCCTTTGATACAGCATTAAGTTCCTCTCACTTACAGAAGGCCCGAGGAGCAGGGAGTTTAAGAAGTCTTCCTAAACTCATCACGTTGAATTGGGGATACCTGAACTGGGTCTCAATTCATCTAATTGTGTAGGTGTATTCAATCTTATCGGTGTGATCCAGTGGGCTCTACTTATCCATTGTGAAGGGTGGATGGCCATTGTGTTGGTAAATGGGAATGTTGTTGATTAGTTTGTTTGTTTGCATGACTCTCTCATTACATCAGGAGCTTTTTGAATGTAAGGACTGTATTTTTCCCATTTATTTTAGAAACTTTGATTGCATAGTAGATTGTAGATACTACTCAGGGTAATTGGGGTATAACAAGGAGCAAAATAGGAAATAAAGTCTACTGCCTCAGAGCTTATTTTCTTGTGAGAAGAAAAGACAAATGTAACTAAGTATAAAGTATGCATGGTTCCACAAAGTACTGTTCAGAAAACTAACACAGGAAGTAGGGTGGGGAGGCCTAGTGGTCAAGAAACAGAGAAGTTATTTCATAAGTTACAAGAGAAGACTTCAAAGGTTATGCTAATTCCATGCTAATATACAGTGGCTCCAAAAGCCAGGAAGCACAGACACATTCACTGTTTGAAAGTAAGCATCAACAAGAGAAGAGCAGCCTAAGCTGAGTGAGAGTCTGCCCAGTGGTTCAGGAATGTTCAGAGAACAGATTGAAGAGGGGTCCCTCAGCCTGGGACCATTTTGATGCCTTTGCTTTATTTTTGAAGTGCCTAGAATGATTCTCATCCAAGAGGATTTTATTTCTCTTTAAAGAAGACACTCGACTTTGACCATGAATGGGCTACTTCTCATCTCCTTGACACAGAATCCCTCATCAGGTAAATGATAGGGCTAGTGATGTATTTCTTCGCCTCTTCATATCTTATTTTAAAATTTGGAAGCAAATCAAAAGTACTATAAAATATATTCCTTAATGGCTTGATGGAGTAATTAATTGTCAAGCAAGATCAATTAAAGCTCTGAAAAAGAAATGAGTCCAGACTTATTCTATATAACTGTGACCAAGGATCTGGTCCTTTAAGGGCTAAGGAGTTATTCTATAGAGAATTAAGTTTCATCTAGTAGGCATTGGCTCATATGTACTGAAAGAGAAGCAAGGGTAGAAAGAGAGGAAGCAAAGAAGAGAAAAATTATAAAAACAACTCTTTTGCAATAAAAGAACCTGAACATGGACATCATGATTAGTCACATATAAGTTACAGATGCAGCCTCTCTACTTGGACAGAGAGGAAATTGGTTTCCTCTCTTTCTCTCTCTCTCTCTCTCTCTCTCTCTCTCTCTCTCTCTCTCTCTCTCTCTCTTTCTCTCTCTCATGTTTCAAGATAGGATTTCTCTGTGTAGCCTTCACTGTCCTGGAACTCTGTACACCAGGCTGGCCTTGAACTCACAGAGATCCACCTGCCTCTGCCTCCCAAGTGCTGGGATTAAAGGTATGTGCCACCACTGCCCGACATAGGAAACTGGTTTCCTAACTTTGGACATCTTCCTTCCCTTTCTTCCTGGATTCCTTGACAATTAATTATTCTCTGGATTATTGTTTACCAAGGGAGATACAGCCCATCCTGGCTTCGTAGCCTGGATCTTCCTGGGTCTAAGGAAAGTCTCCTCTATCTTACCAGCTGTAGAGGCAGGAGTGAATCAGTTAGTACACAATTTGCCTGAATCTATAGCCAGAACCTTGAGTAATTTATGTGAAGATTTTCCTCACTTCAAAGGACACAAGCAAGAAAATTCATTCAGTTCTGCCTTTGAACAGAGCTGGCTGCCATTTCCAGAAAAGCTGTATGTTAAAGGTGGAGAGATGTAAATCTGTAAGATATAGTCCCCAAGCACAGTGTTGCACCATTAAATAAACCGACCCTGAATTTGAAATAGAAATACAATAGATGAAATCATGTTTGATAGATTTTTCTATCTGTTGCAGCTGAAAGTCAGCTAAGTAATGAAATTCGTAAGCTAGTTGGTATCTCTCCACTCACCAATTACTCAGTGAGCCCTATGAAACCATGCTGGGAGCGGGGTAAACAATAGAGATGAAGTATCATAATCCTACTGATTTTGACTTTACTTATTTGTAAAGTAGTGCTACCACTTCTGACCCCAGATTCTTGCCATAGAGATTGTTATCATTGTTAATTTTGAGCTTAGTGAAACTGGTTAAGGGATTGCTATTTCTAAGTGGAAAAGTTGAATAGCTGCCTCTGGACCATAAAAAACGATTCTAGCAAGACAGCTAATAAATGGAAACTCATCACTCTTCTGAATATTAAGATTAAGCAAGGATGCCTAATGTGTAGATTGGGGTTAGAATTTCTGCTGTGAAGGTCAGACAGAGACATTGCACGGTCACAGAAAGAATACATTTTGAAACCCAGAAATGAGAAGGCTCTGATTTATTCCCACCTGGCTTAGGGAAGAAACTATAATTTCTCTTAATAAAATAAATAGAAGTTATAAGCGAAGAGACAGTCCACCTGTGTCCATCAGCAAATATAACCAATTCCTGCTTGTGTGTCCACCTGCTGTGTCTTTGTTTACACTCGTGATAAATGAAGTAACTTCTTCAAAACAAACTTCTTGTTTTTTTTCATTTTATATGACAACCTGTTTCCCCTTCCTCCTTTTTTCCTGTCCCTTCCCCGTTCCCATCTACTTCCTCCCTATCCACTCCTCCTCCTTGTGCTGTGAGCCCTTCTCTCTCCTCTATTCAAAGACATCGTTTCCACTGTTCTCTACATCTTTCCTAAATGCTCTTTTCCCTTTGTCCCTGTGCCACTCCTTTCCCACACACAAGGACTGAAGTATTTATCTCCCATCTTACTGAAGTTCTCTGTTTACTCCAGACTTTTGGTGCTGACATGGCCTCCAAAGTGCCATGCTTGGTCTATGTTGATGCCATAACTTCTCTCCACTTGGTTCTCTCTTCCACTTACTGTAATTGGGCTTTCAATGTGACTCCCCCCGCCCTGAGTCTCTGTTAGTAGTCTATCACCCTACACTGTGGATTTTATCAGTCCTCTTCACACAGACCGCATCAGAGATTATTGATATAAATTCCCTCTATCTTTCTATTCCGTGCTTTTCCTGCGGACACAATGTTTTCATCCTACCTCATTGATTATCACTTTTCAGGTTCCATTCTTTCCCCCCAGCTCTAAATAAGGATGTGACCTCAGCTGAATCCTGGAATGATTCCCTGCTTAGCTCTACTTGATCCTGAGGTTATCTCATTCTGTCACATCCCAAACTAAAATCCTAGGTTTTTCTCCCATAAATACCAAGTCTGCTCTTTGTACCATCTTTACTTGATAAATGATGACATCATAGTTTTTGGTTTCTCAGTCACAAAACTTATATTGCTGATACAAGTCCAAAAGTAAACCCTACCAGATTCAGCTCTCAAATATTTAAAATCTAAACATCCCCTGTTTCTTTTTCTCTATTTTCCAGTCCAAGCTACTTCTGTTTTCCAGAAATTCTTGCCTTGCCACTGTGTTCCCAGTCTCTTTTCCTCACACTTAGCAGAAAGACTCTTTGAAGTGGACTATGCTACACCTTAGCTCAGGGTCTTCTTTCTGTCTCCTTTAGTTAGAACAAAATTAAAAAAAATAAAAAAACAACCAATCAAAAACAAAAAACAAAATCAACAACCACAAACTCCCTGTGGGGCCACATGATTTTCCCAGTCACTAATCACTTTGTCTCTGACAGTTTATAAAGCTCTTCTACCCTTCTCGAGTTCTCTGAATCAGATTTGCTGTCTTCATCCCCTAAAGCTTCCAAGCACTCCACCAGCTTTGCATCTGTGCTCTCTTCCTGAATGTGTGTCCAGAGTTGATACACTGGGCAACTCCTTTGCGTTCTTTGGGCCTTCGCTCAAGTCTATTTTCAGAGAAGCTTCCCTGTTCCATCTATCCTAGTCATCCCTCTTCCACAGCATTCTCTTCCCAATTCCTATCAGCCTCTCTGCAAAGCAGCTGTCTTTCATGTTTTAAAATATTTGTGATTATAATATAATTAAGACATTTATTCTAGAAGGCTGGGTACATGGAGGACAGTTATACCCCAGGCCACTAGTAGGCAGAGACCATATCCAAGTCTACGGTGCTGAGTGGTCAGCCACCATTATGGGGGTATACGGTGGTGAAGTGGGAGAGAGAAAAGCTGAAATGTTTATATGTTGGGGAGAGAGGCAGATCTCCAGAGTCCATGGCTGTGAGAAAACCACTGATGTGGGTGGCTTCCTTGCAACCCAGGGCCATGGTGATGTTGGACCTGGCTGCTGCCAAGGGTTGTGTCTGGGTTTGCGGTCCTCAAGTAGTTGTGGTGATCTGTGTTAATGTCTGAGGATTTTGTTACCACTGAAGACCCCAAGGATGCCCTGAGACTGGGTCACTAGCTGTGACCATGTCAGTGTCCAAGGGATCTATTCCCACAGGGGCCACGCCATTTTCAGAGGCCTGTGCTGCTGTCAGGATCCAAGGTAATGTCTGGCCCAGACTATGTCTGGGTTCATTGCCCTGCTAAACCTGGACTCTGTGTTAATGTCAGTGGCTACTGTTGCCACCGAGGGCTGTGTAGAGACCCACAGTCTGTGTTGACACCTGAGGCTATTTTGGTGTTTGAGGGTCATGCTGCACCCCGGGACCATACAGATCTGAGTATGCTGCCACCCAGGGTCATGATGTCCTTTGGGCTAGGGATGCTGCAAAGGGCCATTTCTGGGTCGGTGGCCCTGCCACCGCCTGGGTCTGTGTTGATGTCTGTGACTCCTGTTATCACTGAAGATAGAGAGGATAGGGCTGTACAGAGATGTCCCTGCAACCACCCGACACTGGCTTCAGCCATAGGCAGAACAAACTCTACCCATCACTAACTGCAGCACTCTGGAGACCAGGCCCTGTACCTCGCAGGGGCAGCACAGTCCAGCTGACTTTGTTTGCAGGGGTGCAGGTGAGCTGGTCCTGCAGGTGGGTGTGAGAGCAGAAGACCATACCTTATGACCCTACACCCTCCTCCGCACCGTTCCTTCTTCCATGTGGTAGCTTGGGTGGGAGAAAGATGCCCTCCCTGCTTGCTGCCTGCTGAGGGTGGGAGAGCTGACCTGGAAGGCTCCTGAGCCGGAGATCTGGCCCTATACCTCATCAATTGCAGCATTCAGGACAATGGGCCCTGGGCCTACCTGGGCAAAACAGTAGAGCTGTCCCTGAGGGCTTGGAAGCAGGAGAACTGGCCCTTCTCCTTGCTGCCTGCTGTAGTGGGTGAGCTTGCCAGGACAAGGCTGGAGAGCTGGCCCTTGTGGTATAGATGAAGGGAAGCTGGCAGGGTGACCACCCCCGTGCCTAATCAGGGCTACAAGTTGGCTCACCCCAACATTCACCTCATATATGAACTGCTGGAGCATGTGGAGGGGCCGGATCTGCACATCCAGAACTGCAGGCTCTCCATGACTCAGGGCAACAGCAAGATGAGGGCCCAGCAACGAGGGTGTAGCAGAAGCCAGAGGCCAATGACTCTCTGCAGTGAACACTAAAAAACAGTGCTATTTGGGCCAAAGTGTGTACTGTGTGGTCTACCATGTCACACCACAACTTCCACATTGAGACTTTTTTCTCTCTCTTTCTCATTTTTCATATTTTTAGTTTGTTTTGCTTTTCAATTTTATTTTATCGGGAGGGAGAGATTGCAAGGTCACAGGATAGCTATGAAGGGAGTATTAAATGAGATCAGAATGTATGGTGTAAAATTCACAAAGAATCAATAAAAAGGTATAAAATAAAAGAAAATTCTTACATATAAAAATATTTAATTAATGTAAATATAACAAAAATGGTAGATTAGTAATTAGGAAAAAAGACATTTCTTTCCTGTCTACTACAGACCCTCTCTTCTCTCTTGCAAATTCATGGCTTCTTTTACATTGTTATTGTATGAATATATATGTGTGTGTGTGTGTGTGTGTGTGTGTGTGTGTGTGTGTGTATGTATTTGTAGATGAATTTAACCTGCTCAGTCTGTGTAATTAATGTTACTAGTATGTGTGTATTCAGTGCTGAACATTTGGTATTGGATAACTAGCTGGTTTGATCTTCCCTGGGGACGATTATTTCTCAGGCTCTCAGCATTCATTAGCTGCCTGCAGGTCTCTGTGTAGGGCATGATCAGTTCTCATGTTTGGATTGTATAGGATCACAGAAGGTGGTTTGCCTCTATCTTTTTTGACTTAGATATGAATGCATTGCCTTGGTAAGATCTTTTTGAATTATTGGTGAGATTATTATTGCTAATTATTTAATCGCAGTCACTTATAGAAATAGGCATTTTATTTCTACATTTGATATTCCAAAAAAGTACTTTCCTCTTCCTTCTATTGATTTTAAAAAAACTATTTGTTCTGAGAGGTGTTCAGAACTCAGTAGGGTTACATGAGTTAGCATATGTGTGTGAAGGACACACACACGTCAGATGTCTGCCTCAATTACTCTCTACCTGATTTTTACCCTCAGAGTCTCTCACTGAATGTAAAGTTCACTGGTTTGGTTATATTGGCTAACCAGCAAGGCTCATGGATCTGCCTGCCTTCACTGCCTCAGCACTGAGATGACGGCCATATACTACCACCCTAGGCTCTTTCTGCGCTGTTACTGGAGATCAAACTCAGGCTCTCATGCTTGCACGGCAGGTACTTTTCTGACTAAGACATCCTATGAGCTGTCTTCTACTTAATAAAAAATTTCCTTACCTTGTAGTCTAGCCTTGTCTCAAAATTACAATTTTTCTCAGGCTGGCCTCAAACTTCAGATTTGCTTATAGGCATGTACCACCAGGCTTGTATAGAAAAATACTTTCCTTGACTCGAAGAGGCTGAATTACATATGTATTGATGATCAATGAGGTTCACAAGCTTTCTATGTAGAAATGCCTGATATCAACTTACTTTTCCAGTACCACTCCATTCCCGAATATAACCAGTTCTAGTCACCTTCCCATGCTGGGCTTATTCAGGGCCTCCTTGCTTCGCACAGCTGTCTATTATGGGCTCCATCATTTGAAGCAGATTGCCTAATAGATCTCTACACGTGAGTCTGGGAATTGCTGTGGTATCCAGGTGAAGGCAATGAATTACTAGCTTACGGATTCAAGCGTCAGCTGTGCCACGTATTCTGTGACTTTAGGCAGCTTCTTAAGTCAGCCTAGACTCAGTTCCTTCATTCATAAGACAAATAGATAGAGCAACGTGGGTCAAGATCAAATGACGGATGGGAACGACTGGTCTATAAAATTCTTGAAAACTTACAGAGATCACACCTTACTGTTCTATTCTTCAACCACATGCCAATTACAGTTCTTGCTCACTCTTCCAGGTAATTGTTGCAGTATTCCCTGAAGGATAACCTTTCCTGTTTAACTTTAGAGGCCATATGTAGGTGTGTCTTCTATCTATCTGATGATTTCATTGGATAATTAATAAAGAAACTGCCTGGCCCATCTGATAGACCGGCCCTTAGGTGGGTGGAGTAGACAGAACAGGAAGAAGGAAGTGAGGTAGATGGCTCAGTCAGATGCCACGCCTCTCTTAAGTTAGGCAGACTGCCATGCCTCTCCTCAGAGAGAGATGCGAGATGCAATGAAGCCAGCCACCAGGTCAGACATGCTGAATCTTTCCCGGTAAGACACCATTCGTGGTGTTACAAAGATTATTAGATATGGGTTAGTCAAGATGTGAGTAAGAGGCTGAAAATAATGGGCCAGGCAGTGTTTAAAAGAATACAATTTGTGTGATGTTATTTCAGGGTATAAGCTAGCCAGTGGCCAGGAGCTGGGCAGGATGAAAAGCAGGCCTGCCCGCAGCTCCTCACTACAGCCATAGGAATTGTTTAGGCCAAGGAAATGAGGACAAAGTCATAAGTTAATGAATGGAAGAAATCTGGTTTATCATATCATTCTGAACAAAGGAGTCATGGCAACCAAAGGAAAGTGCCTATTATCATTGATCCCAGAGTAAAGACTACACAGAGCAGACTACAACGAAGAGCATGCACTATGAGAGAACAATGTGCTTCCAGTTTTTTAGGTCACAGGGGCTTGTGGGATGTTTATTATCACAGCTTGATCTCACGTACTTTGACTGATATTCACCATCTACCCTCTTCCACTTACTAACAGAAAAGAACCATATAGCCTATTTTGGTGAAAGAAAAGATTAAAACACCATGCTTACTTAGAACCTATTATGGAAAAGGCTCTTTGTGAGTTATTAAAATTATTTATAGATGCTATCTGCCCTAGAAGAGATCACAGTCCGTTATCTCAGCATATGTTGTGATAAATTATCTTTGTCCTACTCACACAAGGGAAGCTGTTCTCTGACCCGGAACCATGCAGGAGATGTCACAAAATGTCCTTGTGCCTAAAGGGTGGGGAGTGAAGAGGAAATTTCTCACGGCTTCCACACCATATTCTGCATATGTCCCAGAGTGACTAGCTCACAGCAGTGCCTGTTATTGTGGAAGGAAAAAAGCAATCCCACAGCTATTTTAGTTTTCCTAATGGAAAAAACTATATGTGCAGATGAAAGAGTCATTAGAGAAATAAGTCTTAGCTTTTCTATAAAAGCATCAGAAATGGGCCGCGTGTCTTGGCCAGTCCATCAGCCTGTGAAGGTGTACATTAACAGACAGCATCTCTAATGAAAATATACCTTACGTTCAAAGGCTTTTCCCTAGGAAGTAGCCAAAGCAAAAGACGGTGAGCCAGGAAAAGACTCCTGAACTTGAGTGAATGTTTTGGCTCCATTTCTACTGTAGTTGGTTCCAATGACAGGTAAAGGTCCTGAGTATGTAGGTCCCTGGGTACTTTCTACAACCTCTGCTTTCTCATCTCCTTGTCTCAGTAATCTACTTCCAGTCCAGTCTCTGGTTCTCACCCACTCCTCTATCTTTCATTTCTGATATTATATTATAACTGCACCATTTCTTCCTCCAAACACTCCTATGTATGCTCCCTTGTTCTCTTGCAAATTTGTGGCCTCTTGGTCATTGTTACATGCATATACATATGAATTCCTGGTTCTGTTTTTTTTATGTACGTTTCGGTCTTTAATCCTTCCCACTTAACATTTTTTCCAAATAACATTTTAAATCACAGTGATACATATACATACGTATGTATGTATACACACACATATAATAGAACTTACCATGATAATAATTTTTAAATATATAGATCAGTGCTATCATATTTGTATTGTTGTGAAACCAGTTTCCCAACCCTTTTTCATATTGAGAAACAAGAACTCTGTATCTCTTAATCAATAATATCCCATCTACTCTCCCCACAGTTCTTGAAAACTGCCATTTCTACTGTTTGTTTCTATAAGTTAGACTGAACCCAATACATCATAGATGTGAATTTATGCAGTATTATTCGGCTGAACCACATGTCTTCAAAGACTGTATCCTCTTGTAGTGTTTGGCTGAATTTCCCTTTTGTCTGAATGCTATTCCCGTGTACAAACATACAATGCCTTGTTGCTCCAGTTATGGGTTTGGATATCTTCTACCTTCCAGCTTCTGAGCATAATGACACTATAGAAATGAATATGCTATTTCTTCTCAATCTTGACTATGTTTAAAATCTCAACCCAAGATCAAACAATGTCATTTCCGTGTGAGTTGCAACTGGGCTGGAATCCAGCTGCAGAGAATAGGAGGAGGCTGAAACACTTGCTTAGTCCTAGAATTTAGTTGGGCCTCCCAAATTCAAAACTCAAATCAAAAACAGTTTAATAACTGTTTAAAATGCCATAAACATGTACAAAAATTTAATTGTATGTAAAATATTAGAATTTTAAATATATAGTGCATAGTAGCATTGTGAAGAGGTATATTTGAAATGGATGGAAAATAAATGAAATCGGATATATTAATCCTGCCTTTATATAAAATTTGCCATTTTTGCTTTTCAAAATGATTTCAAAACAATAAACTGAAAAGTTATTATTTTTCTTGATAACTGAGCCTGTATGTCTTCCTAGGGATTGAACTCAAGATTTAGAAATAGTAGGTAAGATTGCCACCACTGCTCTAAGCTCAAAATCCCATGGTTATTGAGCTTTCAGATAACTCACCAAATGATGCAACACTTGAGTTTAGTTCTTTGTTCCCCTCTCTCCAGTACCTCCTCTGTCAACAGGATCCCTGTTTTGTGTTTGCACTCCCCACTGGCTTTTTAAAATCAGATCAGATCAAGTTGTACTTCCACTAGTATCATCTTTCTAAATAGGGAGCAAGAAAACTTCATCCCCAATTCTCATCAACACATCCCACAACTCAACCAAATACATCAATCATTCTTTGGAATGTCCCCTCCCCCCTTTTGTGCAAATAAACATTTGGCCAAATTAGTTTTGTAGGTGTTCAGCAGAACACGCTAAAAAGACATTACTTGAGAATGCCTAGGGAAACCTACAGCGTGAACTGTTGTATACCGAGATTACAATATACAGCATGGATGTATGAAGTAGATAGAGCATGCATTATTTTCATATTTGAGAAAGAAATCATCTTTTCACATAAGTGTGCCAGGGTAGCATTTCACGCAGTGCATCCAGGAAAATGCCTAGACAGTGTTGGGGGAAGAGGTCTCAATGAAGGCTGTTACAGAAGATGCACACAGTTTGTGAAGAGGTACATTGATAATAGTCATGCTGACACAAGCTAAAAAAACGGTGTCACAACAGCAAGTTGAAAATAGCTCACTTGCCACTCTAAGGGAGGAAAGTTTATGTTGCATGGTTTAGCATTCCCCTGTTGTTTCATGCTAACATGAAGCTTCATGTAGGAAAAATGGGAGCTCTCGTTCACCACCTTAATATAGTTGCTAGACTGTCATTGACAGAAAAAATAGCATTTTGCTAATTTCATTTTAACTTTCATGAAATCATCATTTCGAGCTGAAAGGTGGGGTCAAAGGTGGCTTAACAAGAAGGTGGGGTAAATGAATTGGAATTGATTAACTCGAAGACAAGGGAAAAGGCTTCTCTCTTAGAATATAATGGTGAAATCCATTTCTCTGGCTGAGGCAAAGCAGGAGTTTCTTTTTATTAGATATTGACAGCTCAGCAGTCTTAAAGACATCCCATTACACAAAGTAGACAACGTTTATTGGTTGCTTTCTGTCTGCCAGAGTCTGTGCTAAGCACTTATGTGGATTATCATTTTTAATACTTATGCCAGGTTCATGAGACAGACACTATAATTACTCCTATTTTCTACAAAAGGAAACTAGGTTCAGAGAGGTTAAGACACTTACCAACTAACAGACCTAGTAAATGACAGAGTTGAGGTCTAAAGTCAGGCAACCTGGCTTCAGGGTCAGCTCATAAGTACTAGTGGCTCAGCTTGAAGGAAAAGAAGGGAAGAAAGAAAGATAAGAACCTAGGGAGGGGTAGGAGCAGGAGGAATGAATGATAGATAGAACATAGGAAGCAATATTAATCTGCTTATTAATTATTTATGTTATAAGCCTTCCCTGGATAACCCAGGCTGGATGTAAGATTAAGATTTTCTAGGTTCAGTTTCCAGAAAGTTCTAGACTTAGATGCCTGCACCCAGACTCAGCAAAGTCTTTGTTTTATAATCACCTAGAAAGTACAATAGTTGGCCTTGAGCTGACCCAGATTCAGATAGGAATTCTAGGCATGCTGGCTGTGACTATCTTACATCATTCCAGCTCCAAGAGATGAAATATCAACCCAAAAATGTTTGCATCCACAAGTCTCCTTATGCTTCCCATGCCAACTTTGTATCTTATTAATCAAAACGAAGAGTAAAAAAGCCAGCAAGATGGAAAATAATTCAGTGTCTAAGCCAAAGAAGAATACCTCAGATTGCTCCTGCAAAGGAGACACCTTCTATGAGACTGATCTACCAGAGCTATAAGACAGAAGAAAGTTGGATGGGTTCAGTTTCTGATATTTTGCAGCTGTTTTGTGACCATGCTTGGCAAAACCTATTGTGATACTACGTAGCAACTATCAGAGTAACTAAGGAACAGGCGAAAATATTGAGTTGATGAAGTTTCACACCAGTCTGCTATGTTAAATAGGGGTATGAACCCAACTCTAACCAAGTTAGTATATTCTAATGATGGGAAATTCTGAAAATCATGTTGGTTGTCAGATTTATTTCATCAGCCTTTTAATCTGCTTTACCCCGTCGTGTGTGTGTATATGTGTGTGTCTTCATTCATGTGTCTGTATATGTATCTCTCTGTGTACATCTCTCTCTCTCTCTTTCTCTCTCTTTATGTGTATGTGATCATGTGTGTATCGTGTGTGTATATGTTTGAGTCCAGGCATGTGTGTGTATAGCCATGAATGTGTATATGTATGTGCATGTGTCAGTGTGTGTAGTTCACAGGTTTTTTTTAAGACTTCTAATCCCTGGTACAGTGTAGCTGTGAAGTGAGTTTTGAGTTCTAGCTCTGTTATGTATTACTGATGAACCATTAATAAAATTATCTAGCTCTTCTGGAATCTACTTGAAATTAGTGCCAAATATATATATATATATATATATATATATATATATATATATATATATAATATATATATATTAGTGCTGAATATAGACACACACACACACACACACACACACACACAATGGTTTTTAGAGACAGGGTTTCTCTGTAGCTTTGAAGCCTGTCCTGGAACTAGCTCTTGTAGACCAGGCTAGCCTCGAATTCACAGAAATCTGGCTGCCTCTGCCTCCCAACTACTGGGATTAATGGCATGAGCTGCCACCACCTGGTTAGTTATCATTTATTTCTAAGTGAAGAAATATTCTGAAGACTGCTAGAACTTAGGAAGTGATAGAGTTGATCTAGGTGCATCTCAGTTAATTTCTTCTTTTAAGGCGGAGTCTTGCCATGTAGCCTTGGAAGACCTTGAGCTCTCAATCTGATGTCTCAGTCTACTGAGGGTTGAGGTTACAGGTCTGCACTGCCATGCCAGTTTGAAGGTTTTATCTTAATAATTATAATGATGGTGGAGATGATGATGATAAAGAGTACCTACTTTACAAAGACATTGGGAAGATTAAAGCAAGTAACCATGGAGATCACTCAGTTTAATGTCTCATTAAAGATAGTCTTGAAGTAGAAACTTTTCCTATACTGTATGCTAACCATCATTTCTTATGTATAATTACAAGAATACTATATGAAGTTACAAACATATGAATCCATATTGGAAATGCTTGGGGAACTCAGATTACTCTAAATTGCTTTTTAGACGCATTTCTTTTTATCTTAAGTGCATAGAATCTCATTGTCAAAGGCATTTCAAAAATAAATTTATATTTATTCCAAGGGATTCTCATAAAATATTTGGGTTGATACTTCAGCTTACCCATGAATCATATTTTTACATTTTACAAATAGTGCATGCTCCAATACACACTTTTATGCCAATGCTGTAATTAATCAGGCAAAAAATGAGTATTCTATTTCCTAATGATGAATTTCTGACTGGAAAAAAAAAACCTTGCCAAGATTTTAGCATATCTATACGGTTGATTTTGTCAAAATGTACAATCCTCAACTCAAACTTTAAGCTTTATTTGCTATAAAAATAATAGTAAAATGTTAAATTTTTTTAATTTGCTTTAGGAATTTTTATTTTTAAGTAGGCACCATGGAATAATGATGTGTGACACAGACAGAAACAAAAGGATGAGGAATGCCAAGCATTGCAAATGTGTTTGAGAAAGACAGGTTAAGCTGCTACGAATTTTAATTTACTATAATCTGAGAAATGCATTTAACTTAAGACTTTAGAAAAAGGTAAATGTTTTTGTTATGTGAAACGTGTGAAATAAAATACAGACTTCATGCAATAATCAAATGCTTATGAAGTCTGTGTTGTGTGTGCTTTGTTCTGTGCTCAGAATTTTCAGGATGTATACATTAAGAAGCACACAATTTTTTTTCTTGATTTTGTGTTTGCTCTGTTGGGATTTTAATAAGTTGTTATTGTTTTGCCTTCAGAACTAAGAATAAGAACAACAATCTGTGAAACTAAAGACCATAAAATTAGTGACAGATACCAAACATCAGCTGAAAAGGAAGGTCAGCTTTTCTGCAAAGAACAGGTTTGGCTATAGCAAATTTGCATACATTCAGATATTTGAAGAGCAATGTGGCTATGAAAATAGAGAAGACACTGAGAGATTCAACTGTATGACATGGCTTATGTAGAACATTCCCCCTCTGGCAGAATGGAATTTTAGAGGGAGAGGTTCCAAAGTCTGCATAGCTGAGGCCTTGAAACCTAAGAACTAGAAACCTCTGCATTGTAGCTGATTTTTCCTTATTGTGAAGCTTCGCAAACCTGTCATTAGAAGAAGTATTGTCATGGAATTACCAACACATAAACACACACAAGCTACCACACATACACAAACATATGCATACACGTGTACCCATACAGCACGCATATACACAGATACACAGACAGACAGACAGACAGACAGACAGACTGACACACACACACACACACACACACACACACACACACACACTTGGATATCTCACTGTCATTAAATGCACACATTAAGCTCCTTATGAGTAGTCATTATGGTTTTTTTTTTTTTTTTTTTTTTTTTTTGGTTTTTCGAGACAGGGTTTCTCTGTGGCTTTGGAGCCTGTCCTGGAACTAGCTCTTGTAGACCAGGCTGAACTCACAGAGATCCGCCTGCCTCTGCCTCCCGAGTGCTGGGAATAAAGGCGTGCGCCACCACCGCCCGGCTCATTATGTTTGTTTTAATATAAGCAGATAGTAAATAGACGCGGAATACCGTGGTGTTTCTACTGTTTCCTTCTGTTTAATTCCTTCCACAATTCTAACAGCTTTGACCTCTTCCTCCTCCTCATCACATACATATATGCAGCCCAAATGTCTTCTCTTCCTTACATTTTTTGGTTTTAGAAAAAAAACTCCACCTATGACAATTTAGGTTCACAATTCAGCCCATCTGTAAATATCTCATCCCCTCAAACCCAAGGAACATTATCAAACCCGACGAAGTTTAATTATAGTAGTCAGCAGGAAAATAGAGGAGCAGCTTGACACTAGGTCTTTATGCAAGTGTTCCGTCTTAGACAGCATTCCTTTTCTAATCACTTTCCAGACAGCATATTAATAGAATCTCTCTGAAGTTGTTCTGCAGAACATTCTAGCTCCTAGGGCTTGGACCTTCCACAACTCTGTCTACCTAGGTCCCATTCTCACAGTACTCAACCAAAGCAGACAAAACTTTTAGAGCTATGATTTGTCTGAGATGGTAGTTTAGAATCCATATTTCTCTCCATGAGCATTTTCTCAATACTCTTAATAATTTCTTAATACCTACTGTGCATATTACTTCTTTACATAATAAAATGGGGTTTTCCTAGACTGTCTGGTGAGAGAATGTCTTCATTGCCATTCAGTTAATTAGATAGTGAGTATCTGTGTTGTCCAGATCACTTTTTCTCATTACTAAAAGAACTCAAGGAGTAGAAAAATGCAGTCAGTGAGCAAGGTAATCACCACTTCAAGGACTTAAGCAAGACTGAGTTATTCGATATGTAAAATTGAAGTATAGATATTAAAATTCACTGTATTTTCCCAGAAGTATAGTTAAGCTACACTGGAAAGACCACTGAAGGCCTCTAGTGGACACTTCCATAGGAACTGCAACCCATTGCAAGTACTTCTTCCCACCTATATGGGCTGTAGGGTGGAAATCCAACAGCACTTGATTCAGTTTCTAAATGAATTTCTATGGATAACTTCCCCAGGAGCTTGAGCAAGAAGCAGGGGAAGCAGAGAAATAAGAAAGAGCTTCACAATGATGTTAGATCTTGAGGGAAAATGGGCAGAGGATATGCCATGTAAAGGAGATATCTTTCATGGAAACTTAGGCACAGACACTTTTGACATGCTTCCTAGACATTTTCCCAATTGTCTAAATGAGTTTACATACCTTGGGTTTTTAAATCTTTGTGTTCAGGCATTTTCTTTCTTCCATATTTCCTCCATCCTTCCTCCCTCCTTCCCCCTTTCTTCCTTCCTCCTTTCCTTTCTTCCTTTCTCCCTTCCTTCCTTTCTTTTATATTTTCTTTTACATTTTTAGTTTTGAGGCTAGCTAATTTCATTATTTTTGTATACTGATGCTATCTCCAAATTGTCTTTCTAAGTTTTCATAACCAATTATTTCACAAGTCCTACAATTTATCCAACTTAAGCCTCTCCTGATTTCTCATGGGGAAAATTATATTGCCATACAAAAAATTGATCTGGTACCATGGATTTGTGAAATTCTTTCTTTGAGGATGAAATGGTTATATCAGAGAAAGACTCAAACAAATAAATCTCTCATCATTAATTAACATCTATCCAATTATTTATCTATTAGTGCAATATGCAAGAAACTGGCTCATTTTGCTAGCCAAATTCTATCTTTTCTCAGATTCTTATTTCTTGTCTCTCTCCTTTCTTTCCCTCCCCTCTCCTCCTCTTTTCCTTTTCTATTAGTTCCCATTGCCCTTTCTAAAACAAAAATAGAATTTATGTTTTCATTAAACACATATGCATTTTGAAGCAAGTGACTTCTCCAACAGCCTCAGTTCCCTACAGTAACAGAATGAGATTTGTACCATCAACTATGCAAGTTGTGGTGCCGGTTAGAGTACATGGCCTTTACAGAATAAAAATTATTAAAAAGAAAGTATAAACATTTGGTACTTAGTCACTACTCTGAAAGCTTTCTATTCCATGATTGTTAAGTGTTAACTATAGTAGTGGTGGCCATATAGGAACATTAAGTAGGAAAGGAAAAGATCTTTTGTGCAAGCCTATACTTTCTAGGTATACTTGCTACAGTTCCCAATAAAATCTATACACAGAAGGCATGGCTGTTCTTTAGTGCTTTCTCTGCTTTAAAGCAGATGTCCATTGTGAAGTATGACAGATATATCAAATGGACATGCAGTCTGAGTCCAAATAATGAAAGCAAAACTAAACAGCGCATTCCCAGGAGCACATTCCCTGCAGCAGAGACACAACTTCCCAGGCTCCCACCTTAGCTTGTGCAGAGTGCTCCCTCTCTGAAGATTCCACCCATAAGTCCTAGCTTTTTCCCCCCTGGGGTGGAGAAAAATGAATAGAATCACTCTTGTTCAGCCTTTAGGTATTTGAACAAAGTGAGCTTATCTCCCTAGTGCAATCACTTCTGCAAACTCTGCCACCTAGAACAATTTTCCATGTGATTCACATTTTGGAAACTTCTCTATTGTGAATTTCAACATGATTCCAGGATTGAAAACTTTAACACAAACCATGGAAAATGAAAAGAGCACTTAGTAAAGATCTGAATTGTGTATTTATCAAAGAGTCAAACCATCTAATAGTTTGTCTTGAACAAGTACTAGGTTACTTGGAACATGAGTTAGTAAAATATCCAGAGATATAATGCATATGTGTTAATTATGCTTGTCTCTCTTCCTCCCTCTCTTCCTCTTTATGTGTGTTTGTGTCTGTCAGTATCTCTATCTGTCTCTTCCTAGTCTTCCTTTCCTCTCTCCTGCAACAAAAGGCCTTCGACCATAGTTCCTGTGTTACATTTTTGTTAGGGAAATCAAAATAACCTACATCTAACCTGATTTGTGCCATGCCTGGCCAATGTAGGAATTAAAAATATTAGCTATTATTATTTTATCAAAACATCTTGTTTCATGGCTATGATAGATACTGTAGATAAATCAATATATACATATCAATATATAGCCCTCATCCTTCAAGAAGTAAAAATTTGGGAAGAAAAAAATGTTGAAAATGATGGTTCATGGTCTCCATCTCTAAAGTAGAGGGTGCTTAAAGCACCTAGAACAGATTTTAAATCCATACCGATGCTCTAAGAAGGGGAACAGAAAAGAATAACAGGTCAATATTTCTGGAGGCTAAGACACATGAACCCATTTTTAGAGAATACATGGGATTGAGTCGGAAAATGATGAGAAACTTGTTTTAAGCTAGAAGAACAGGATGTGCAAGGGCAACAGTGCTACAGCTGCTGAGTCTTTGTAGAAAGATACAACTTAGTAGGTTTCCTTGCATCTCGATTTAGAATTATGGCATCATAAGATAAGACAATTTCACTTTACAAAACATTACCAACTTATCAAATTAAATACTGCTCAGTTTGCTTTTAAGAAAGATGAAGCAGTGCAGGAATGAGACAGTCCAGCGTGGATACCAAAGTTTCACAGTACCAGAACTCTAAGCACACAGCTTCTCACCTGGAGTTGTAGCTCCTCCATCAGCATCATGAATGTGAAAATGTTCTGCTTTTCCCTTACAGGACCTGATTAGGATGCGGCTGCCCCTTCTACAGAGGATGCTGTCTACTTATAATGTAATATTTAAGACAGACTTTAGCCCAGAGAAACATAAATGTTCCTGAAGCCATCTTGTTAAAAAAGCAAAGTAAAGATGTTTATCATGAGCAAGCAATTACTGGAAGCTGGGCCTGGGGATGGGCAACAGTGTTGGCTGTGGGCTGGCTGCTATTTTCGGCTCCACTTTTGCTTTGAAATCCGAACTCTTTTTACACAATAGTCTAGTTAACTTTTTTTTTAAGTTATTGCCAAACCTTTGGCAAATACATGAACTTTTAACTTAAAATGTCTCACTTCATTTTATACATCTTCCACATCCAAACAGTTTTATCTGATAATTAGTTATTTTGTAGCACATATTACAACTTTTGCTTTCATGAGTCATCTGACTTAAGGAAATTAGACATCCTGGGTGCCTTCCCCCTTCCTTAGTTGATGTAAGCAAAGCTAAATAAAGGAGCATAGTGTTTCAGACTACACAGACACATGGCGAATGTTGCTTTATTTGATAAACATTTCTTACTCAATCAAGGACTGTTGTCACTTAGTGTACCTGATGACTGCATGCTTCAGAAGAAAGAACTAGAACTACAATTTGGAACAGCTAGTGAATTCTGCCTTTACTATTTGTCCTGTGTATTTTACACCAAAACTTAATTTGAAGAGCTGACATGACACATGAGATTTAACGTTCTCCCTTTTCTCTCTTTTCGTTAATCATTTAGAATTCATATTTTCAATAACTTTTTGGTAATACTGATAAAAAGATATTCATTTAATAAGTCCTTTGTACCTGCTTGACTATATATACAAGCTTGACTATTATAGATGATTATCTATTAACCTCTATTTCTTAATTATACATTACATTTTTAAACAATCACTTAGGGAATTTAGGTGTACTTCTCTCCAAACTGCTTCCTGCTTTTTGTTGAGTGAAGTAATTTTTGAGGGGTGTTCAAAATGACATTTCAGGGGGGTCTTGGTCCATTAAACCACATTAGTCTGGAAGGATTCCACAGGTTCTCCTCCTCTGTGGAAACAAAAGAAGAACCTCTTTTCCAAGAAACATATCCTTAGACCCATATTTTGAAATCAAGATACTTTTAGAGTATATATTCTGTGCATATTCCATCTTTACATGGCTTATTATTTTTTGCTCCTTTTAATCTATGTACTCTCTCTCTTTAACATCCTTGCCTTTGTAAAAACCATTTACTTGTTTTTATAAGTGTTTATATTCTTTATCTTTTCTTTCCCAAGCCTATATACAGTTACCTAACACTGTGACACATTTAGAGGTCTATTTTAGTTGAATCTGTCTTTATTGTGTATCTGTAATTATTTTCCGACCAGAAGTGCTTCTCAAAATGCTAAATGTTTTTTTAAGAATCTGAGCAGTGGCATTGCTAGGACAAACAAGGTCCTGCCTGCTTGCTCCATCCAGTCCAACATGGCAGAGTTGTTCATTGCCTCTGAAAGCCATGC
The DNA here is from genome assembly GCF_903992535.2 of Arvicola amphibius. Lineage (NCBI taxonomy): Eukaryota > Metazoa > Chordata > Mammalia > Rodentia > Cricetidae > Arvicola > Arvicola amphibius. Next base: position 29,426,979 of record NC_052061.1, on the reverse strand, counting down.
TCATAGTCCCATTTTTAGGCACACAGACAGTCTATGTTATCATTAAGCAAGTTGTAGTACTCTGTTCACAAACCCCATTTAAATGCTCCATAGCTGGACCTCCCAAAAGAGCTACAGCCATTCATGCTGGCAAACCAGGAAGCCGCTGTTTTGAAACCATGTATTTTGTTTGTTTGTTTTTCTGTTTTTGTTTTTTGTCTTGTTACCACTGAATCAGAAAGACCTCTCTTAAAAGAGCTGCAGCAAGCCCCAGCTTAAAAAAATGCAGCTAAACTTTGTCTTGCTTTGTGCCTGTGTGTCTAGAATTCCTTTCCAAGCTTTCTCAGGTTTTACATGGATGTAGTTGACCACACTGGAGCACCAGCAAGTGGTCGTCTTATAATATAGATGTCTTTCCATAGACATATATGAGATCTTCAGCATAAGGGATGATGATACACATATAGAAGAATGAATTATCAGAGAAGTGAGAGTCTTTGTGGAGAAGGGGATATTTTTCCAAACTGTCTCACCTCATGTCTCCATGTTGTATTAGAGTAGGGACAGAAAGGAAGCAAGAAAGAATAGAGAGAGAAAGGAGCAGAGAAAAGCATTCATTGAGAATTTAGAATGTTTAAATCACAACCAATTTCCTTTTTTAAATAACAACAATTCTCAGAAGCAGATATGGAAGGCATTATCAACTTAGAGCTGCAGAAGTCAGAGGCTTCCGGGTCAGTTAAGTATGGAGCACAAACTGAGCTCAAGCCTGAGCTTGTTTGATTTTCAAGTCCATGTTCTATGTCAATGGAGTCTGCCCTAAAATTAACCGGAGCGGAGAGCAAAACGTGACTGAGCACTGAATGGACCTAGTAAGTAGGAAACATCACAGGTGAGGAACCTTGGATGCTGTGACTATCAACAAGCTAGTGATAGAAGGCTGGTACTGTGACGGTGTAAGACCCAGGTGACTTCTGCACAGAGCTCTAGGATACCTGCATATCTCTGGTATTTTTCCATCATAATAACTGCCTCACAGACTTCTTTGACTGTGTCCCAGAATAGTTCCAACAGATATGAAATCAATACTTATATCCTTTGGAGATAGCTTTCAGAAATCATCCCTGGGTTGGTCATAATCAGTAATCATGGACTTTTAGAAGTAAGCTGACACATTGAAATCTTTGGGGCAAATCTTCACATTTTAGGAAAAAAAATCAGAGAGAAAAAGGGGGCCATACAAATTGCAGAATCTATATCTCTTGTGTCAGATATAAGGACTCTGAAATTTTAGCTAGTTAAATATGAGGAAACTATCACCAGAAGAAGGTCTCTGAGCACCCTCTTGTCCAAAATACTCTTATACAGCCTCAAGCTTTAGAAACTTATGCCAAATTCTTACTCCCATATTCACACAACTGGTTATCATCCATATTTCTGCTAGTCAGAAAAGTGTACCTTTTTCAATTATCTAGTTAGTCCCAGGAAAATGAGTCACAGTATATATTTTGCTCTTGATGCTACAGCTACTACAATATGAAGACTTGACTCCACTTCAAAAGCTCATCCAAAATCATCTTCTCTATTCTGAGTCTTTAGTCTAAATTGTAGGCCCTCATCTGCTTAAGTGACAAGTCCTGAGCTCTGTATCAACAAAAGAACAATGAAAGCAACAAAACCAAACCAGTGAGTGCTACTACATGTGGATACACTTGCTATTCTCTCATAATACACAGAAGTCTGGGTTGTGAATCTCTGCCTTCTATACTGAAGTTTATTAAGCAGAAGTTTTATTGATCACTTTTTATGTTACTAAATACTTATCAAATCCCATTTTACCTAAAAGGTTTTGTACAACCTATTGCTAACATATGAAATATTCTTTGCTACGTGCATCCCCAGTCTTCTGGACGCTATAATGTTTTCCTACATCAACTTCCCTTCCCCATGTCAATTAGATTCACAATCACATTGCTGTGGACCTGAGCAACTGAACATTATTTCATAATTCATCAATTGACCAGCTGTTGGCTGACTTTGAGTGAAAATTTCCAGCGCTGTGAAATTTTCCCTTCCCTACAAAGTGTCCACAATACTATGTAAGCTAATAGGAAGAGCATGAGTAAAGAAATGCTTATGCATTAAAAAATAATAATACTAATGTGTTTTTCTTGGTCGGGACATAACTTTCTAGTAAAGTGCTTGTTGAGCATGTCTGAAGCCTCGGAGTTCTTTCGATGCTCCTTAGTTTTACAAGGAGCCCAGACGCCTATGCAATGAGGACCAATCATGTTTTACATCTTACAAGTAAGGAGACTGTCAATCAGAATAGACAGACTGTTCCAGAATATTGTTTCTTGGAAGAAAGCCCTCAAGGCACCTTTGGTCTCAAACTACTCCGGTTTTTGGTACATCTTGTGTTACAAGGAAACAGCACTATTATTAGCCCTTGAGCCAGAGATGCTGAAAGAGGGAAATGAGTTCAGCCACTAGATCAAATATGGAAATACTCACCTGATATCCTAAGCAGATTCAACTGCCTTAAGTTTAGAACATTAAGGAAGATTAAGGATGATTTCTGCCTTTCCTCTCCCAGTCCTGAGTGAAAGGTCATGAAAACTGGAGCTCAGATCTCTATGGAGCCCTGTTGTTCAAATTGTAGGCTATTTGCAAAGCAAGCCAGTCCCAAACTTGAATACATTTCCAGTAGCTCTCCTGGAGAGCAAACACATTTAAATTCTTCTCTTCAGGAGTTTTAAAAGGGATGTAAATGAATGCACATATGAACATGGAAATAGTCTTCTGTGAGGTGTTTCAATAAACCACTTTCCCAGTCCATACAGCAAACAAAGTGAAGTCAGAAAGCAGCAGCCGTTGTCATTATGTGTCCTGTATACTTAATGTTAGGAAATTCATACACACCAGGAAAGTCGTCTGCATCCCATCATTTTGTAAATTGGATTATCTTTTAGAAAGCGCCGAAGGAGGTAGCTATTTTAACTATCTTCTGAAAGAAACCTTTGGTAAATTGAAGGCTCAGGGTTTTTTTTTTTTTTTTTTTTTTTTTTTTTTTTTTTTTTTTTTTTTTTTTGTAATGCGAATAATTGGCATCATTAAATTCACTTTGTAAACAAGGGACACTTGCACCGTGTCTAGATGCAAGCAGATGATCCATCTGCTTTAGGGTTGGGGACTCATTCATTCAGCTAGCATTATTCATGCATTTACTATTCATGAATTCAGTCTACAAATATTTACTGAGTGCCTACCATATGCCCAGTACTGTGTTAGATGTTCAAGTTATAGGATTGAACAAGGGAGAATATGTATTTTGCCCTCCTGAAGCTTGTATCTTAGTAGGGTGAGACAACAAAAAAAATGAGTCAATAAAATACACAATGCTATTTCTAGCATATATATTCATTATGGACAGGGATAAATCTGTCAGAATGCATAGGAAATGATGGTCAGTGGTGACAGGAGTCATGAGTGTGTGCTGATGCTGATGACAGTCAGAGGAAGCCCTATTAAGAGGGCAAAGTAACAAGGTAAGCACAGAGAAACTAATCTAGAGAAGAAATTCTAGATAGGTAAAATACAAGCACTGGATACACATGTCTTGAAGTTGGATTACTTTTCCTTAAATAACAGCAAAGAGATAAATAGATCCTCAATGATCAAGGGGTCTCTACAAGGTAAGCAAGAGTTGCTCATTTACACCTAAAAGAAAAAAGATGCTCTTGTGATACTGTTATTCGTAGCATCCTGTGGAGGTCAGGTAATTCAGTGCTTTCATACACAAAGATACAAACATAACAAGGAAAGGAAATATTTCCACATATCCCTCCATTCCTTTCCTTACAGTTTCCTTCTTGTTGTTACAATTTCACTGTTTCTTTTTCAAAAAATTTTCAAAATTATCTGTGTGGGTGATGTGGGATTCCCTTCTGTATGCTGCGAATACCATTGGTTAATAAAGGACTGCCTTGAGCCTATAACAGGGCAGAACTTAGATAGTTAGGGAAAACTAAGCTGAATGCTGGGAGAAAGGAGGCAGATTCAAGGAGAAGCCAGGGAGCTAGCTGCCACCGGAGACAGACTCCCTGAGACTTTGTTTGGTAGGCCACGACCTCATGGCAATACACAGATGAATAGAAATGGGTTAAATTAATATGTAAGAGTTAGCCAATAAGAAGCTGGAGCTAATGGGCCAACAAGCAGTAATTTAATTAATAGAGTTTTTGTGTGGTTATTTCGGGTCTGAGCTGCTGAGCCGCTGGGAACCAACAAGTGGCCTCCACGTGTGTGTGTGTGTGTGTGTGTGTGTGTGTGTGTGTGTGTGTGTGTAGGTCAAAGGACAATCTGAAGAAGTAGAAGTCAGGGTTCTAGCCTGATTCCATGTGAATCTGGGGGAACTAAACTTGGGTTCACAGGCTTGGTAGAAAACTCCATCCCATATGGAGCCATCTCACTGCCTCTCTTCTGCTCCTTCTGCTCTTTCTTCTGTTTTTCCCCATCTGGTTATCATCTACTCTTCAATTAATTTATTTATGTATGAGGCAATGTGCCTCAGAATCCGAAAGATGGCCTCCACCTTGAGAATATGGAACAACATTAATTTTTCTTCTTCTTCTTCTTCTTCTTCTTCTTCTTCTTCTTCTTCTTCTGCTTCTGCTTCTGCTTCTGCTTCTGCTTCTGCTTCTGCTTCTGCTTCTGCTTCTGCTTCTGC